>NC_044559.1:63960269-64565552 GCF_007565055.1 Rhinopithecus roxellana | reverse complement strand
TCTTGTCTTCTCTCCTCTCCTCTCCTCTCTCCTCTCCTCTCTCCTCTCCCTCATCTTCTTTTCTTCTATGGTCTAGGCTCCCATCTGGGCCGTAGGGACATTTAATTTCAGGCCTCTTCCAGTCTGAAAAAGTTCCTTGGGGTTTCTGTTTTCCATGTTCTTGATGGTTTTAAAAGTATGAAGCCCTTTCTTTCATAGGGTGACTCTCAACTGCCTGATGTTTTCTTGCCACCATGCTTACGTCATGTCTTTCTTGTAGGAACATGACAGAAATATTGCCCTTCTCAGGGATCACCCCAGGGGCACTCTCTTTACACACCCCGCCACTAATGACGTGAATCTTGGTCACCTGGTTATGCTGGCATCTGTCAAGTTTCTCCACCAGTCTTTCTTTTGTGCTTAGTTATAATTTTGGGAGGTATTCCAAGATTATGCCATATCCTTTTGCTTCTATGATGGCTGCCAAATTATTGACTCTCCATTTCAGCACTTTTTCTACATTTTTTAGTTGACATTTTATTGTAAGCAAGGTTCATTAATGTTATGTAATCATAATTTCTATTTTATTTAATGATTTGTCATTTGACACTTTCATTCTTCATTTGATGCTCATTTTTTTTCTACAGTTTAAATGGTGGTAGCCCCTTCATGACATGTTCCCATCATTCATTGACTATTTCTTACTTTCTGGCACAAGGAAAAGATGCCCCATGGCTTATCCTGTTCTTTCTGTGACTCAGCCCTGGAATGAGCCATTTCCTTAGGGAGACACTTAATCCCCAAACTCCCACCAAATAGCATCTATAAATGAGAATTACATGTTAAGAAATTCAGTTAGCTTTCTAAATTAAAGCATAGCATGTCAACAATTGTTAAAACTTCAAAATACAATGTAATACCTGAAGGAATAGATAAAACGGGAAAATAGACCAGAGAAAATTTTTATGGTCTTTGTTTATTCTTCTTGAGTTATACCATCAGCTGCCAATGTACATACCTCCCAACATTTTATTTGCAGTCTAGTCCCTTCCGTGTTAACTTGCATCTAGTTAGTGGGTTTCCTTTCTCTGTGGCTGGTTTGGTCGCTTAGATTTGAGGGGAGGGGAGGGGAGGGGAGGGGAGGGGAGGGGAGGGGAGGGAAGGGGAGAGGAGAGGAGAGGAGAGGGGAGGAGAGGAGGAGAGACAGAGAGCAAGAGAGAGAGCGAGCTGGGTGAGGGACATGGGTGAGAAAAGAACCCAGTGCAACAGAGAAAATGCAATCAAATGTTATCAGTTGGGGAGTCTGATATTGGGGATATAAGAGTTCTTTGTAAAACTTCTAACAAGGTTTCTGTGAGTTTGAAATTATTTCAAAATAAATTATTCTTAGAGAGAAAAGTACTTTTGCTTCTGTGACACGCTAATCACTAAGTATTATTTGCAAGTATACATATGATGACAAGGAAAGAGGAGCAACCACCGTGAACATCTCCCAGCCCTAATTCCAACATGCACTCTATTGCATTTTATGTTTTCCTAGTATACAGGTCAGTGGTTTATTAGCAGTTAACCCTCACAGGTTGAGTAACTTAAAGGTTCCATACCAAGGAAGGAATTTAGCTGAAACCAGTTAGTAAGCTCATGACCTGTGAATTTTTAGCTCTAAAAATATCACTGCAACAGCATCCCTTGTTGAAAGAAATAGCCCAATCTATAAATGGTTAAGAGACTACTTCACACTCTTGTTATTTACTCCTGCAAGCTTCAGAGATTTCTATGCTGCAGCTGGTCTGATACATTAAATGCAAATTGGTAGCAGGGCCAGGACTAGAGTGAGGTGCTCAGGGTGCAAAATTTAAGAAAACAATAGCTCTTAGGGTACCCTAACGACCTCACTTCAATCCTGTCCCAGACTCCCAGAGATTCTCATGCATTCAGGTATGGGCCTCGGGCATCCTTGCCGATCAAAATTACCCCAGATGATTTTAATAATCAGCCAGAGTTTGGGTCTATTTGTCCAGCCCAGTGGTTCTCAAGTGCAGTCATAGACCAGCAGCAGTAGCATCACCTAAGAGCTTGTTAGACTTGCAAATTCTCAGCCCTATCCTAGACCTGCTGAATCCAAAACCCTGGAGAGTGGGACCAGAAATCTGTGTTAGCAAGCCCTTCAGGTGACTCTGATGCACATTAAAGTCTAAGAACCACGATCTGGCCTAGATTTAGCATTAAAAAATGCTGATGCACAGACAGGGTTGATCAAGGTAAGTTTGTGGTACACATAGGTAGAAGGAAATGGAAGTCTTTTGAAAAGAAGTGAAGATAACCTCAATAAAGGATTGAACAGAGCTTCTCTGGAAGTTAGTTATTTCAGTGGAGATCTTCTGAAAAAGCTGAGTAGATATTAAATTCAATGCCAAATAGCTTCTCAAATTTGATGATAAAATTCAAAGGTAACTGGGTCAGCATATTCAACACATAGTTTTCCCTTGAGAGGAGCAAATTAATTCACTTACCCCTTTTTGTCCATAGATAGAATTGTCTGCCAAAGACTTACAAGCTACTTAGCAGCAGCCAAGTCTAGATTACAGATGAATGGGTCATCCACCAGGTGTTATCGATTCCTTTAATGACTCTTACAAACTGGAATCTTCTTCAATAGGACTAACCCTTCAGTGGAATGGGTCATCCACCAGGTGTTATCGATTCCTTTAATGACTCTTACAAACTGGAATCTTCTTCAATAGGACTAACCCGTCAGTGGAATGATACATAGCTGTGGGGAATTATCTAATTAACTTTGCTGCGATGGTTACATAGGAATGCATTTATCAGATAGCCCTCGTGTATCACATCAATTGGCTCAACCCTACCTGTTCTTCCAGCCACTGCTACATTGACTAGTCCTATATGCTTCAGTCAGCTCTGCACAGGTATAACCGGAGAACACCTTGAGTCAGCAGTCTGGAAATGTAGGGAATTTGCTACCATGAACTACCTTTGGCCAAAGAAATACGGAACACAAATTCAGTTCACCTCTGGCCCCAAGCCACCACTATAGGCTCATCATTTTATATTCATATGAAAACCTATTAAGCCGCACACAAATACGTTCAGAAAGCAAAAAAGCCCCAATCAGAAGTATGGGAAGATCCGGGTTTTATGGAGTCTGCAGTTTATATAATTTGGAGAGTAGCGGCTTTTTAAAAACAAATGCAAAACTAAACAAATGTTTGTTTAATATGACAAAATGTCACAACAAGTTACTGGCACTTTGGAGATCCAAGTGCCTTTCCCATGAGACCCTCTGGACAATTAGTCAGAAACGCTTACATTGAAGCTTCCTGGGGGAGCCTGACTTTCCCTCTCCCACTCTACAGCTCCCAGCAATCACAAGGGTCTACGCAAGAGAAGAGCTGGGAAGCTCAAGCTTCATTAGCTTTATGGTCACTCTGCCTCTGCTTTGAAGACAATCCCAGCTGCAGCATCACGTATTATAATGCAGAAGAAAGGCGTTATCTGCAGGTGGAAGGTATCCAAGCAAGGAAGGGCTGGAGACATTTCTGTGCAGGAGCAAGACAGGTCTCACATAGCACAGCAGACCAAAGCCTGGGGATCTGTCACGGGTCTTCTATTACTAGGTGCTCTGGGAAATGTGCCTCCACCTTCACAGATGAGCAGTGATAGAAAGCGGCTCCTTTTGCCTTGGCCCTCAGCAGAAACATTACGGTTTCCGAGGCAGGACATTTTTTCACGGTGCAGAACTACCTTATGCAAGCCAGGACATTTGCACCTCTGGACCCACTCACTCGTTGTAACCGGAAAAGCCCTTCACATTCCAAATGCCCAAAATGCCCAAGGTGGGTCAGTACCATCCAAAGTTTAGTACACCTACTAAGAAGCTAAGTGTTCAAACAGCAAAAGCATAATGACCTTTGGAGTCAGCCTTAGATGTGGATTCAATGTGATTTTCAGAGACTAAGCACCGCTGGAGTTCAGAAAAGCCTTTCCACTACTGCTTATTGATGGCTGTAACATAGTACAAAGTTCTTTTACCCCACTGTTATAAGTCAGGCCAAAATATAAATACGACTGAGAAATGTAACACGTTGACTTTACTTCTGTCATCTTCAAGTATAATCTCAGTGACTCACAAAATTTAATGTGCGTAAGAACTAACTAGGAGCTTGTTAAGAAATGCAGATTCCTAGGTCTCACTCCCAGAGGTCAGTAGCTTCGGAATGAAACCTAGGAATTGACATTTTCATAACAGTTCCAGGTTGTTCTGATGAAAGTTATTCCAGACCATATTTCAAGAACCATTACTTTGATGTTTTAATATAAATTAGTTTCAATAATAATTGTCAATAATTCTCATTTATTGAACACATATGCCCTCATAAAAGAGGTGCATGTTATGGCCACCAATTTGGAGCTGAAATTGAAATTTAGATATGTCTGACTCTAAAGCACTGTAAACAATTATATTGCCTCAAATATTTTATTAATTTTGTGGGGGAGTGGCAAAAGGAAAGAAATTTGCAGGTATAAGGGCAGAGAGGGACCTAAGAGAAGAGAAATAAAATAAAAACTGCCAGAAACAAATTTGGCTGACCTTAAACTCTTCTTAAAACCAACTTTGGCCGGGCGCGGTGGCTCAAGCCTGTAATCCCAGCACTTTGGGAGGCCGAGACGGGCGGATCACCAGGTCAGGAGATCGAGACCATCCTGGCTAACACGGTGAAACCCCGTCTCTACTAAAAATACAAAAACTAGCCGGGCGAAGTGGCGGGCGCCTGTAGTCCCAGCTACTCGGGAGGCTGAGGCAGGAGAATGGCGTAAACTCGGGAGGCGGAGCTTGCAGTGAGCTGAGATCTGGCCACTGCACTCCAGTCCGGGCGACAGAGCGAGACTCCGCCTCAAAAAAAAAAAAAAAAAAAAAAAAAAACCAACTTTATTTACTTCAAACTGTGACAAAATAAACAGGAGCTATGAGTAGAGAAGATGTGTGTTTATTTTTTGTTTGTTTTTTGAGACAGAGTCTCACTCGGTCGCCCAGGCTGTAGTGCAGTGGCGCGATGTCGTCTCACTGCAAGCTCCGCCTTCCAGGTTCGCACCATTTCCTGCCTCAGTCTAGCAGAGAAGATTTTATGACCTTTTTTGTTGAGCATAAATGCAACTTCAGGGCAACATTGGGTTGTTATAATTAGTTTCTTTGGATAGTTTAAGTAATTAAACACCCTGGAGAGGGTCAATGGGATTTCAGGAAGAAGTGACGCATAATATAGTAAGTCCACTGCATGGTTTCAGACAGTTTTTTGTTGCAGTTTTTTCCAACTGGGGAGTGGGGAAGAACGAAAACTGTCAGATTATGTCACAAGCAGAAAATCAATCATAATTTGCTCTTACATTGTTTAGGTCTCTTCTGAGGCATTAAAGCACTGTCCCTGCGTTATTTTATAGCAGGATTAGAGTAATTCTATGCATCTTAAAAATTGACCTCATCCATTGCCTTATAACAATTGAGGGGAAAATACAATCCTTTCCTATTTGTAGACTTGGTTTGTATTAAAATGATTGCTAATATTTATTGAGCACTTATTATGTGCCAACCGTTCTGCCTAACAATTTACACATAATGCCTCCTTTAATCCTAATAACACCCAATGATTACTTTTTTCTAGACAGAGTCTTGCTCTGTTGCCCAGGCTGGAGAGCAGTGACGTGATTATCATGGCTCACTGCAGCCTCTATCTCCCCAGGCTCAGGTGATTCTCACACCTCAGCCTCCTGAGTAGCTGGGACTACAGGTGCACACGATTGTGCCCGGCTTATTATTATTATTTTTGTAATGACAGGGGTTTCGCCATGTTACCCAGGCTGGTCTGGAACTGCTGGGCTCAAGCGATCTACCTGCCTCACCCTCCGAAAGTGCTGTGATTACCGGCGTGAGCCACTGCTTCTGGCATAGGCTTCCATTTTATAGAAGAGAAAACCAAGGCTCAAAGGAGTAATTTGCCTAAAGCTACACAGCTACCCACGGAAGTAAATCTAAAATCCCAACCTGGTTCTGTCCTACTCCAGAACCTGGTGGGGGCAGCTACTGCACAAGATCTCCCACCTAGTGGACCCTCTGGAAACAGCAATGGGAGCTGATGGGCTAGAAGCCTGCAACATGGTATGGAGGTTGCAAATGCAGGTGTAGAATAGAACCTTGGGATCTGAGCCAAATATTTATCCTCCTAAAATTCTCTGTGCCTCAAGAGATGTCCTGATGTGCAAGCTCACAAAAGAGGAGACCAGTGAGTTTTATGCTTTGTCCCATAACCATCTGCCACCAAGTGGTGAATAAGCAGGTTTCTATCTCTATACTGCAGGCCTATCTTCATTAGGACTCTTGGTTGCAGGAGACAAAATCCCATCTTGATGTAGCTTAGGCAGAACAAAAGGAATTTATTAAAAGAGCACTGATCTTTCTCACATCACCAAACTGCAGCACAGGTGCAGAAATAACTGGGCCTTGGGAATTGTGAAAGCCAGAGAAATAGATGCCATTACAATGCATGCTCCCACTCTCTTTCTTCTCTCTCTCTCTCTCTCTCTCTCTCTCTCTCTCTCTCTCTCTCTCTCTCTCTCTCTCTCTCCCCCCTTTCCTCTCCTCTCTCCCTCTCTCTGGTTTTGGTTGGGTCTCTCTCTTCAAATCCTCCTCCTGCAAACCAGAGGAAGGCACATAGCCATTATCAGTGCCCAAGAATATATCTTGCAATGGCCACCACCAAGAGAGAATAATTCACATTTTTTCTTGTACCAATTCAAAAATTCCTACGATGTCATCCAGTTGGCCCAAATTGGGCCAGCAATCTAGCCCTGGATCAGCCAGCTGTAGCCAGTGTAGATACACAGCCGCCGAAGGCGATCCCTCGGTGTGGGCACTGTCCCAAGAAAGGAGAGAAACACTTGAGTTGGGCAGTTGCTCCTTTGTATTTTGCTACAAGGCTGATTGTAATTAATTATTTAACACTGAGCAGCTCAAATTTAATTCTAATAAGTTTTATCATTACATGGTGGCCTCATTCAGATTATTAATAAACAAAAATAATTAATAAAAACCATAATAGTGCACCAATACCAGGAAAGTGCCCTGGCTTCCTATACAAATGGATGTTCATGGGGCCTCCTGTACAAACGGATGTTCGTGGGGCTTCCTGTACAAACGGATGTTCGTGGGGCTTCCTGTACAAACGGATGTTCGTGGGGCTTCCTGTACAAACGGATGTTCCTGGGGCTTCCTGTACAAACGGATGTTCCTGGGGCTTCCTGTACAAACGGATGTTCCTGGGGCTTCCTGTACAAACGGATGTTAGTGGGGCTTCTGCTCTCTCTAGTTCAAGTGAATAGAGATCCTTTTCTAGATGATCCTCATGAACAGAACTGCAATAACACTTGTGCTACCTGTATGTATTACTCTCACCTGAGTTAACTACACCTGGACACTTTCTTCCCCCTAAATCATGCAAATGATGTCTAGATTATGCTGTCAATAACTTTAAAATAAGATGAAAAATAATAATTGGGGAGGAGAGGGAATGTGACTGAGTCAGGTCATGACATCTATTTCCAAAATAAGAGATATCTAAACCAATAGTGTGGCCAAAGAAGGAATAATGATAATTGATAATGTTTATTCATCTTTCCTGGATCATTTAGGCATCATATTATCCAAAAAGCTTACCCTGACCCCCTAACTCTGGGTTGGTTTCTGTTATGATCTTATATAGCACATATCTCACTATATTTTGGTTGTCTCTTGATCTGTCTGTATCCCTCACTGGCCTTTAGGTCTTGTGTTAGGGCCTTATATTGGCAAGGGCCACATACATACATTTCACCATTGTATACCTCGTGCTTAACACAATGCCTGGCACATAGAAAGCACTCAATAAACATCTGTTAGGTTATAAGCTATATAAAGGTAATGTAAGTTAACTTCAGGGCTCAGCAAGTAACACCATAGATTTAGTGGCACTGCTAATACCCATTTCCAAGCTCTCATTCTCCCAGGAAACCTTCCCATATCCATTAAGTTTATGGGGTAATTGAACAAGAGTAAAGTGAGTATGCTGTTCATACACATATTATGGAATGTAGCAGATTTATAAGAATTCTACCTTAGAAGTCTTAGGAAGTCAAAGAAGGGAGGTCTATAAATGTCTTCGGAGCCTCTGGTTAATTGGGTTCATGGTCCTCTCCTTTCAAAGTGCCAAGTCAAGAGATGAATACATTCTAACCTTTTAGTTAATAAGTCTTTTTTCTGCTTTGCCCCAGTGACCTCACAGTACTGAGAGGCACAACACTCTGGAGAGGATGTCCTAATGCAATAAAGAATTTTCAGAGAGCGAGTAACTACTACAATTCCATGGGTAGAGAGGGCAAGAGAAGCTGCTTGTTAGCGTCGAACAGGAAAGTCATCAAAATTCTTTCTCTTCTACCCTCCAGGGAAACTGCCCACTGCTAACCACCAAGTTTTGCAAGATATTCTTTTGTTTCTTGAAAATTTATTATTCCCCCCATCAGCCGCTCTAGCTGAAGTAATCTCAATTCTCTTAACCTTTCTTTAGAAGGTCTATTTAATTCATTTTTATTGCTCTCCTCTGAGCACTCACTAAGTTTGTTAGACTTTATTCCATCTTGAATTGGACAAAATACTTTAATAAGGGTTGCCTCCCACAGCTCCAGGAGCAGGCAAAGGTGATGTCCTGATGGGGCACTGGCAGAGGATATTGTTTGCGGAAGCACTTTTTGAACTCTTAAGCAGCCCCCAAATGGAACAGATGATGATTAGACTGCACATCTCAGACTGGGCTCCTCCTTCCCAAAAAGAATGAAAAAGAAATGATTGTATCATTTATTCATGTGTACCTTCAACAAAAAAGTATTGTGCAATCACTTTGTGCAAGATACTGTACTAGGCACTTAGGATATAATGACAAATAAGATATGGCCTCTATTCTCTAGAATATAATGGCATTGGTATGCCCAAAAAACAATTTTGGTTTTAGACCTAGAAATATTCCAGATGTTTTTGCATATATCATGTCATTCAAGCTTGTCATATAACAAGCCCATATGTAGGCATTTTTATTTCTAGTATACAGAAGAAGAAACTGAAGCACACCTATCTAGAGTTGTGCTAAAGAAAAACAAACATAAATTTATTTAGCCAAATTGGAGTTTTACTGCTCTACCTTATGTCTTCCTACACCTGTGCCTAAAGCATCTTCAAGGTACTTCCCACAGTGAAGGGCATCCCCAACCCGCATTTCTCCACACTGGAGGGCAGGTCAGGGCTCCTCCTGCACCATCCACTGAAAAGAGGCCTGGAGCCGCTAAATCTCTGCTTTCAACACTCTGCTAACCCTGCTGATTTTCTTACAGGTCAGTAAATCCAGTGCCCTAAAGAAATGCAGACTTAGGCTAAAGAGCGGGATCTCTAGCTTACACAGATGTTCCTGAGACATTGAACATGTTGTTTAACCACTTTGTGTCTCATTGTCCCCATTTGTAAAACTGAGACAATTGTACCTACCTCACTCTGTTGTTGTGATGATTAATTGAATGCTTCTTACAATGCCTGGGTGTTCAATGAATGTTAGTTGTTGGTAGTGCTGCTGCTGCTGCTGCTGCTGTTGTTATGACAGCACTACTAAATTAGACAAACCAAAGCCATAGACAAACTCCAGCCATTTTTGGCATCATTCTCGAAGACAGACTATATCAAAGACTTTACCTGTTTCCTCTAAGAATCTTGTCTGAATTGGAATAAACAGTCACCAGATTCTTGTGGTCCAAACATTCCCAAATATAAATTCACTGAATGTGGCCACGACTGGCCAGCTATTTATCAAAGTGTTTCCTTCCTCCTGGGCACTTGACTAGACTGTATTTCCCAGCTGCTCTTACAGTTAGCTTCTTCGGTGTGACCATGTGCCTCAGCTCTCATCAGTACAATGGAGTAGGAAGCAGTTTAGGCTTCTTGCAGGCCCTGAATCATAAAACCCTCCCAAATGTAATACTTCATTCTCTGTATTAGTTATCTACTTTTATATAACAAATCGCCCTAACACTTAGCAGCTTAAAACAATAAGTATTTATTATCTTACACAATTTCCAATAGGAATCTGGGAGTGTTTTTCCTAAATGTTTTTGACTCAGGGTTTCTCCTAAGGTTGCAGTCAAGTCATCAACTGGGGCTGCAGTTGTTTGAAGGCTGATTGAAGTTAGAGGGTCCACTTCCAAGGTAGGATACTCACATGGCTGTTGGAAGGAGGCCTCATTTCCTTGCTGGTAATTGGCAAAGACCTCAGTTCCTCATGATGTGGGCCTCCCCACGTGGCTTCCTGAATCTTCTTGTGACATGGCAGCTGGCTTCCTCCAAAGTTAGCAACCTGAAACAAAGAGGGTGGGGAGAAAGAGAGAGAGAGAGAGAGAGAGAGAGAGAGAGAGAGAGAAAGCGAGAAAGCAGGAAGCTTTTTAGGATCTAGTCTCCAAAGATTGTTCTTCCACGTTTTTTCTATTCAGTAGAGGCAAGTCACTAAGTAATCTATACTAAAAGGCAAGGAAATAAGGTTCAATCTCCTCAAGTGCGTATGAGGTATGCACACATAGAAACGCCACAAATAATATGTGCTCATTTTAAAACCATCATGTTCTTTGTCACCATCAGACAGGTGAATAGGGTGAACTACAAGGAACTATATAATATAATATGGGGAGGCATCGAGATGGAAGGAGCCCAGATTCTTGAACGACCTCCTGGAGTAGTGTCTCCCATCCACACGAGACTCTGTTATGAGTAAGAAATAAATTTTGATTATGTTAAACCCCTGAGTTTGGGGAAGTTTTGCTACAGCAATTAGTCTTCCCTAATTCACTACATTACAAAGAATGGAGCATATTTGTTTTCCAGTCATATGTTGGTAAAAACATTTCATAGTATGCAAATATAAGCTGATTACCGTATTTACAAAATTAATATGCAGGGTAAGATTTTTTAATTCAGTCATGTAGATTATACTTATTACGCTTCTTGCTATTATGAACCCAACCTTTCCTTTCTTTTCCACAAAGCACCATAGGATGGAGTCCTCAACATTCTTTCACTCGCTCAGATGTTTGTTGAATGAAAGAGTAATTAAATGCTAATTTCAATGAGAGAAACAGCCTTTGTAAGGGGAAGCAAGGAAGAGCCCTGTATGTAGAGGAGATATACCTGAACAAGAGAATGTACCTTTGATAAGTACTGTCAAGATAAAGTCACAGCACAATGTGGCAAACTGCAGGCTCCCTGCAGGCATACAGAGGTGCTCCAGTGCCCCAGGTCCTAAGGTCATACTGGTCTGCAGCTCTTCCCACCATGTCCAGTTTTTGCATTCTCACCCTCTGCCTTATTGAGTAATTTTCCCCAAAGACTTGAGTTCAACTGACTTCAAAGCTCTATATGTTCCTTCCATGGGCCTTGGAAGACAGAAAATATATTGGCTCCTAGAGTGACTCTGCCAGTAAAGAGAAGATTTTCTTCTATCAAGCTGCTCTGCTCGGTTCTCTACCCTTTGAAGTGAGAGCTTGTAGAAATCTTGGTTGCTTCAAACTTGGATTTGCAACTTTAAAGTGGCAGCTTCCTTCATTTACTGATTTTTTTGCAGACTTAAAAACCTGTCATTGATTTGTTTTGGAAGAAAACAGTACAGTTTTATCAAAGCATTTTTTAAGTGTGAAGAGAAAATAACATCATTATCCAACAGACAAATAAAAACATATTCTCTATCACTCTAAGGTAAAAAGTCTTAATCTTTGTGGTAGATTGTGTTAATAGCAATACTACACACCCCTCTGTATCTATTCTCTTATCCTATAGATCAGAGCCATCTGTTATTAAAACATAATAAATGACTGCATTTATTTTATTTTATTTTATTTCTTGAGATGGAGGTCTTGCTCTGTCACCCAGGCTGGAGTGCAGTGGCATGTTCACAGCTTACTGCAACCTTGACCTCTCGGATTCAGGTGATCCTACCACCTCACCATCTTTAGTAGCTTGGACTACAGGCATGCACCACCAGCCCAGCTGATTTTTGTATTTATTGTAGAGACATGGTTTCCCCATGTTGCTCAAGCTGGTCTTGAACTCCCAAGCTCAAGCGATCCACCTGCCTCGGTCAGCCTCCCAACGTGCAGGGATTACAGACGTGAGCCACCATGCCTGGCCTGATTGTTATTTTAGTCATTGAGTTTAGGGATAGTTTGTTACAGCAATAGTGAAGTGATACAGAAATTGGTGCTGGAAAGTGGATGCTGCTCTAACAAAAACTTAAATTATGAGACACTGGCTTTAGAACTAGATGGTGCCTGAGACTGAGAAAATGGCAAGAAAGGTGTTAAAGAAAGCTGGGAAAATGGTGAGAAAACTTATAGAGGCTAGAGACATAGTAAGAAAACTTAGAGGAGGCTTGCATTAAATAGATGTGAATTATTTGGTTGTACTGTCATTTATGGTAACTTGGAAGATAGAAAATGTATTTAATAAACTTCTGAATTTGTCCAAGTAAATCTTCAGACAGAATATCAGAAGCATCAGCTTGTTTTTAGCTGTCTATGATCAAAAGTTACTATAAGAGAGAGATGAACTCAAGCATGAACTAGCAAATTTGCAAACAGAACTGAGAGGGAACATGGCTCAGAAATGCAGGAAGCTGTTACTCTGCAAAGTAAAATGCATTCTCATATTTAGACTTTTCAACCAGTAAAAGATTCTCAAAGTAAGATAATTCCTGGGGACAAAGATTAAGGGAACTGCAGTAAGACATGCCCTCAGAGTAAAGATTAAAGTAAGAGTTTGATTGTACATCCCTTAAGACATCTGTAAGAAATAAGGCATTTTCTCAGCCGCACAGAAGGACCTCCATAAAGCTAAGGGAGGATGACCCCACAGCAACCAGTCATGCCCAAAATAGGAGTAATTAAGTCTAGAGAGGTAAAACTAACTAAAAAAAATTGTTGGTATGGCCTCTGTCACATAGTGTGAATGCAAATGAAATACATAGAAAACCCACAAACGTATAGAGAAATGTGTTGGTAGAAGCACTGTCAGCCTGAACTCAAAGAGATAGACTGTGCTCAGGTTGTGAAAAGGTTTGTGAGTCCCCACTTTTCTCTGAAGAGGAAAAAGGCTAAACACTTGCATATTTCTACCTGCTTTCTTATCTCTCTACCATTATTACTATAAGAAGAACATTCCTGGGCTAGTGTGCAGATCCAAGGAGAAAATGAGCGATCTTAGGCAAAGCTACCCTCCCCTTCCTTTGAGCCCAGTCTAGATCATATAACCAGTTGACCTAAAACCTCATGAAAAACAATACAGATTATTTCTTTAGGTCACTGAAGTTTGGGGCAGTTGTGTTCCTGAGCAGTAACTACTTGATACAAGCTTTGAAGCAGTGTTTCTCAGATTTTAGCGTGGATAAGAATGACCAGGCATGCTGTGGCCATGCCTGCTTGCAGGGCAGCCTTGGGTGTCCTGGAGACCCACATCATATTTCCTGCACAGGCAGACTGTGCCTGACTGGCAGAGAGCTCCAGCGAGGTGGCCCCCATGGCCATGCACCAGTTTGCCTGCTGCCTCCCCACACTGCAGCTTTCTGCTGGGCCCACAGTAACCCCCAAATCACTTTGCTGGCATATGTGTGCACAGGCAGGTTTTGTCTTCCTTGTCCCGCTAGTGTCCTTCCACTGCTGCAGTGGGAGTGCACGCCACCCCTGTCCACCTGCCAGATCACCATTGCAGTCAGAGCCTAGCTAGGCACAGAGGGAGCCGGCCCTACCTCCACCAGCACCTGCTGTAGCACCAACACTGCTGCAGGAGTGACAGTTGGCACAGAGAACAGCAGACCTTGCCTTTCCCTGAGCAACCACGACTGTCTGCCATACACAGAGAGCACACACAGACCTGGCCTAGCAGCACCCTGTTCCTGGCTAATACCACCACCAGCATGACAGTTGTCAGTAGGGGCCCAGCACCCCACCCCCAGCCGCACTGCCTCCACCACTGCGGTGAACACTCACATGGAGAGAGGTACCCAGGCACCCACTAGCAACATGCCACAACTGACAAACATGCATCCCACCATGCTGCCACTGCTGCTGCTGCTGCTGCTGACACATGGGAACAAGGACAGACCCACTGCCACCACACTACAAAATGCTTGGGCTGCCACCACCCATAAGAGTATAGTGACTAGTGGTCTGGGAGCACCTCTGCCCCCTCACAGTACAGTAGATTAGATTTCTAGCCTCAAGTAGCCATAGAACAAAGTCAGGGCCCAATAAGAAAAGAAAAAAAACAGAATTAGAGCATGCCATCCAGGAGTTGGGAGCTGAGTGTTGGCCCCATAAAATATTCCAGAAGTGAAGCCAGCTGGCTTAACACTCCCCCCACATATACCACAATTAAACACTCAAGGTCATCAAATAGTATAAAAGAAAAAAATCCATTCAAATGTCACTAACTTCAAAGACTGAAGAAACATCAGCCCACAAAGATGAGGAAGAACCAGTGCAATAACTCTAACAACTCAAAAAGCCAAAGTGCCTTCTTTCCTCCAAACCACCACACTATCTCTCCAGCAAGTGTTCTGAACTAGGCTGAGATAGCTAAAATGACAGAAATAGAATTCAGAATATGGATAGGAATTAAGGCCTTTGAGATGCAGGGATACACTGAGCCTAATCTAAGAAAGTTGAGAATCACAATAAAACGATACAAGAGCTGACAAACAAAATAGCCAGTGTACAAAAGAATATAACTGACCTGATTGAGCTGAAAACCCCACTGAAAGATTTCATAATGTAATCACAAGTATTAATAGCAGACTAACCAAGCTGAGAAAAGAATCTCAAAGCTCAGACCGGTTTTCTGAAATAAGACATGCAGACAAGAATAGAGAAAAGAGAATGAAAAGGAAAAAACAAAACCTCCGAGGAATATGGGATTATGTAAAAAGCTGAAATCTATGCCTCATTGTTGTCCCTGAAAGAGACGAGACTGTAAGCAACTTGAAAAACATATTTCAGAATATTGTCCATGAGAACTTCCCCAATCTAGCTAGAGAAGCCAACATTCCAATTGAGGAAATGCAGAGAACCTCAGTAAGATACTGCACAAGAAAATCATCCTCAAGACACATAATCATCAGATTCTCCAAGGTTGGAATGAATTAAAAAATATTAAAGACAGCCAGAGAGAAAGGGCAGGTCATTTACAAAGGGAAGCCCATCAGGCAAACAGCAGACTTCTCAGCAGAAACACTACCAGCCAGAAGAGATTCACAGCCAATGTTCAACATTCTTAAAGAAAAGGAATTCCAATCAAGAATTTTATATCTGGCCAAACTAAACTCCATAAGACAATGAGAAACAAGATCCTTTTCAGACAAACAAATGCTGAGGGATTTCATTACCACCAGACTTGCCTTACAAGAGTTCCTGAAGGAAGCCCTAAATATGGACAGAAAAGACTATTATCAGCCACTGCAAAAATACACTTAAGTACACAGACCAGTGACACTATAAAGCAACCACCTAAACAAGTCATAATATCCAGCTGACATCATGGTGATAGGATCGAATTCACACATATCACTACTAACCTTGAAGGTAAATGGACTAAGTGCCCCCGATTAAAAGACACAGAATGGCAAGCTGGATGAAGAACCAAAACCCATTGATACACTGTCTTCAAGAGACTCATCCCACACGCAGTGACACCTATAGGCTTAAAATAAAGGAATGGAGAAAAATCTACCAAGCAAATGGAAAACAGAAAAAGCAGAGGTTGCAATCATAATTGCAAAGATCAGACAAAACAGACTTTAAACCGACAAAGATCAAAAAAGACAAAGAAGGGCATTACATAATGGTAAAAGGTTGAATTCAACAAGAAGACCTAACTATGCTAAATATATATTCACCCAATGCAGGAGCACAAAGATTTATAAAGCAAGTTCTTAGAGACCTTCAAAGAAACATAGATGCAAAAAAAAAAAAAAAAAAAAAATAGTGGAGGACTTCAATGCACCACTGACAGTATTAGAGCATTGAGGCAGAAAATTAACAGTGATATTCAGGACCTGAACTCAGCACTGGATCAAATGGACCTCATAGACAGCTACAGAACTCCCCACCCAAAAACAACAGATTATATGTTTTCCTCATTATCTTATGGCACATACTGTAACTAGAGAACCAAGAGCAAACCAACCCCAAAGCTAACAGAAGACAAGAAATAATTAAAATCAGAGCTGAACTGAAGGAGACTGAGACACACACACACACACACACACACACACACACACACACAAATCAAAAGATTCACAAACCCAGGAGCTGGTTTCTTTAAAAAAATAATAAAATAGATAGACCACTAACTAGACTAATAAAGAAGAAAAGAGAGAAGATCCAAATAGACACAATTAGAAATGACAAAGGGGATACTGCCACTGACTCCACAGAAATACAAATAACCATCAGAGACTATGATCAATACCTCTAGGCACACAAACTAGAAGATCTAGATGAAATTGATAAGTTCCTAAACACATACACTCTCCCTAAGACTGAGCCAGAAAGAAATTGAATCCCTAAACAGACCAATAATGGGCTCCAAAATTGAATCAGTAATAAATAGTTTACCAACCAAAAAAAAAAAGTCTAGGACCAGACAGATTCACAGCCAGATTCTACCAGATGTACAAAGAGATGGGGCCATTCCTACTGAGACTACTCCAAAATATTGAGGAGCAGGGAACTCCTCCCTAATTCATTCTATGAGGCCAGCATCATCCTGATACCAAAACCTGGCAGAGACACACACAAAAAGAAAACTTCACACCAATATTCTTGATGAACATAGATGCAAAAATCCTCAATAAAATATGGCAAATCAAATCCAGTAGCACATCTAAAAGCTTATCGTAGTCAAATATGCTTTATCCCTGGGATATAAGGTTGGTTCAACCTATGCAGGTCAACAAAGGTGAATCATCATTTAAATAAAACTGAAGACAAAAATCACATGATTATCTCAAAACATGTAGAGACTTTTGATAAAATTCAGCACGACTTCACATGAAAAACTCTCAATAAACTAGATATTGAAGGAACATACCTCAAAATAATAAGAGCCATCTCTGACAAACCCCAGCCAACATCATACTGAGTGGGCAAAAGCTGGAAGCATTCCCCTTGAAAACTGGCATAATATGAGTATCCCCTTTCTCACCACTCCTATTCAACATAGTACTGGAAGTTCTGGCTAGAGAAATCAGGCAAGAGAAAGAAATAAATTCAAGGAAGTCAAACTATCCCTGTTTGCAAATGACATGATCCTATATCCAGAAACACCCATCATCTCAGCCCAAAAGCTTCTACGCTAATAACCTTCAGCAAAGTTTCAGAATACAAAATCAATATGCAAAAACTGTTAGCATTCTTGTATACCAACAACAGTCAAACTGAGAGCCAAATCAGGAATGCAATCTCATTCACAATTAGCACAAAAAGAATGAAATACCTAGGAATATAGCTAACCAAAAAGGTGAAAGATCTCTACAAGGAGAACTGCAAAACACTGTTCAAAGAAATCAGAAATGACACAAACAAATGGAAAAATATTCCATGCTCATGGATAGGAAGAATCAATCTTGTTAAAATGGTCATATTTCCCAAAGCAACCTACAGATTCAATGTCATTCCTATCAAACTACCAATGATATTCCTCACAGAACTAGGAAAAAAACTATTTTAAAATTCATATGAAACCAAAAAAGTGCCCAAATAGTCAAAGCAATCCTAAGCAAAAAGAACAAAGCTGGAAGCATCATGCTATGTGACTTTAAACTATACTACAGGATCGCAGTAACCAAAGCAGCATGGTACTGGTACAAAAACAGACACATCGAGCAGTGTAACAGAGTATAGGGGCCATAAATAAGGCCACACACCTACAACCATCTGATCTTTGACAAAGCTAACAAAAACAAGCAATGAGGAAAGGACTCCCTATTTGATAAAATGGTGCTGGGATAATGGGCTAGCCATATGCAGAAGATTGCAACTGGACCCCTTCCTTATGCCATATACAAAAATTAACTCAGGATGAAGTGAAAACTTAAATGTAAAACACAAAACTAAAAAACCTGGAAGACAACCTAGGCAATACCATTCTGGACATAGGAACGGGCAAAGATTTCATGACGAAGATGCTTAAAGCAATCACAACAAAAGCAAAAATTGACAAATGGGATCTAATTAAACTAAAGAGCTTCTGACATCAAAAGAAACTATCAACAGAGTGAACAGGCAACCTACAGGATGGGAGTAAACAGGCAACCTACAGGATGGGAGAAAACCTTTGCAAACTATTCATCTGACAAAGGTATAATATCCAGCATCTAAAGGGAACTTAAACAAAATTATAAGAAAAAAAAATCCCATTAAAAAATGGGCAAAGAACATGAACTGACATTTTTTAAAAGAAGACATACATGTAGCTAACAAGCATATGAACAAAAGCTCAACATCACTAATCATTAGAGAAATGCAAATCAAAACCACAATGAGATACCATCTCACACCAGTCCAAATAGCAAATAGCTATTATTAAAAGGTCAGAAAATAATAGGTGCTGGCAAGGTTGCAAAGAAAAAGGAATGCTTATAACACTGTTGATGGGAGTGTAAATTTATTCAACCATTGTGGAAAACAGTGTGGCAATTCCTCAAAGAGCTAAAAACAGAGCTATCATTTTACCCAGCAATCCCATTACTGGGTATATACCCAAAGGAATATAAATCATTCTGTCATAAAAACTCATGCACACATATGTTCATTGCAGCACTATTCACAATAACAAAGACGTGTAATCAACCTAAATACCCATCAATGGTAGACTGGATAAAGAAAATGTGGTATATGTACATCACATAATACAATACAACTGTAAAAAAGAACGAGATCATGTTCTTTGCAGGGACATGTATGGAACTGGAGACCACTATCCTTAGCAAACTAACACAGGAACAGAAAACCAAATACTGCATGTTCTCACTTTAAGTGGGAGCTAAATTATGAGAACACATGGACACACAGAGGGGAACAACAGATACTGGGACCTATCAGAGGGTGGAGGGTAGGAGGAAGGAGAGAATTAGGAAAAATATCTAATAGATACTAGGTTTAATCCCTGGGTGATGAAATCTGTACAACAAACCCTTATAACACAAGTTTACCTATATAACAAACCTGTACACGTACCTCTGAACATAAAATAAAACTTTAAAAAAAAAGGAATTACTAAGCACGCTTTCCTGGATCAGGTTTTCTAGAGATGTACCCTGAAACAAGGATTTACATGCAAGTAATTTATTAAAGGAATATGTCTAGGATGAACTAGTAAAGGAGTGGAAAAATAGTATATGGGAGAGGAAAAAAATTAAGTGTAGTAGATGCTGTTGGTGGCTGTATCATTCAGGGTTCTTCAACAGGAACAGAACCAACAGGATGTGTGTGTGTGTGTGTACACAAAGAGTGAAAGAGGGATTTGTTTTAAGGAATTAGCTCACGAGATTGCTGGCCTAGCAAATCCAAAATTATCTGGGCATGCTAGCAGGCTGGAGACCCAGGGAAGAGTTGATGTTTCCTCTCAAGTCTGAAGACAGTCCAGAGGCAGAATTCCTTCTTCCTCAGAAGACCTTGGTATTTTCGCTTAAGGCCTTCAACTGGCTGGAAAAGGCTCATTCACATTGTGAAGGATAATCTGCTTTATTCAAAGTTCACTGATTAATCACACCGAAAAGCTACCTTCACGGTAACATCACTGCAAACACTGGTGTTTGACCAAATATCTGGGCATCATAGCCTAGCCAACATGATACATAAAATTAACCCACAGTGGCCCACTCAGTTCTGCTTCACAAGCCAGCTGCTGTGAGTGTGTTTGAGTGTTAGCTGCCAGTGACTCACAGCTGCCCTCAACCTAATGAAAGCAATCTCACCTAAGAAGATATGCCTCACTCCCCAGCCCAGCCCTGTCCCCCAACTAACAATGAGCAATGACTCACTGAGCCGAGACCAACTCTATGGGGTTATTAATCCTCCCGAGCTCTGTCATAGAGCCAGGCTGACGCAAGTCTCCAACCAAAACCACATCCTGAGAGAACTCTCTCAACAAATCACTTGAACAAAAATCTCAGCATTCACCTTTGTCTCTAAGAAATCTGACAAGCAAGGATATTATTTGGGCAAAGTGGCATAGGAGTATCTTCAGCCTGATCCTTTAGGAATATCTGGAGTATAAGTTATGCCTCCGATATTTTCTACTATTTAAGGTGAGGGCTTTCAAACTTCAGCACAGTTAGTGTTGGCCAAAAGGGAGATGGGAAGCTGATAAACTCCCAGACATTCCTCCCAACCCCGACCCTCATGCTGAAGACAAGTGGCAGGTAGAGTCCGTTGTAAAAGCACATCAAAAAGTCGGGGGCTGGACACAGAAGCAGTTTAAAGGATTCACGAGGATCTGGATGGAGCACTGACAGTTTCTGTTACATATGCTTACTTAAAATGCAGATTCCTAAGCTGTGTTTCCAAGATTCTGAGTTAGGATTTCTGAGACAGAGACAGAAATTCCCCCTATCAATAAGAATCCCAAGAGATTCTGATATAAGTTTTCCCATACTTGAGAAATTGTTGCTTTTAGATTAGGGCAAATGGTTTGTAATGTCAATTGTCAGCCACAAAGCCAGCTGATTAAAGTACAGTGAAGATACGGAAATGGGAACCATTTTTTGAAATTCTCACCTAAGTCTTCTATAATCCTAATTTATCACAGCTGGTGATTGCATTTATTGATAGATGGCTAAGTATAGTAAGCTGTTTCCAACCCAGTAATAATTCAAACCAGATGATAAAAATAACTTTATTGGTATATAAAAAGCTAAGCTAAGGCTATATGAAGGCTTCATCTCTGGCACTTAGAAAATAGATGCCAGATTTTTATGTGAATTTCTTCTTTCCAATAGGCTCTGTTCTTACATTAAAATAAGATGACAAAATGGTGGAACTGTGTTGCACTTAAATTTTTACCATAAGCAATTACAACTATATGTGTCAAATATGAATGGTCTCCCTGCACAATGGTTCCTCTTCCTGCGTAAGAAGTGAAGGACTTTCTATTTATATTCACAATGAGGAGCTAAAGAGAAAATGAAGGAAATAATATGTGAAAGAAAACATGCAATGATTCATTCATTGCTTCATTCAGTGCACATATGTTGAGTGCCTGCCTTTTACCAGGCACTACACTGGGGCTGAAGATAAAGTCATAGAGAAAACAGGCATGGTCTCTGTCCTCACAGAGCAGTGTGGGAAACAGTTTAGAAGTAAGGCAGTTATGCCACAATGCCCCCACTTCTGCACTCAGAGTGCAGAGTGCTGCAGGGGTACCTAGGAGCCCTACCACTCAGGGAAGGCTTCTTGGAGGAGACATCTAAGCTGAAACTTCAAATAACCAAGAAGGTGATGACAACAAGGAGCCTGATGAGACACTGGTGAGTGGAAGAAAATGACCAAGAAAATGATGATGAGAGGAGACTGGAGCAATAAGGCCTTACAATAGTCTGAGGCAGTTTCTTCACAGGGACACAGGGAGAATTGTCACTTATTGGAGAAGTGGTTATTTTTACATTCTATAAAAAGAAGAGTAGTTCTTGAAAGTTCCAAGAAGCCTGTTTCTTGGCCTGTAGTAAAAAGCACTCAGTCTTCAATGTCAACTTCCTTGGCATAACAGATATTTGGTTCTCATAAGCCTGACGTGTCCTCCTAGTAGCAGACCCGTCTATGGAGAATATGGAGGCCATGACAGTTACCTTCTCCCTGCTTCTACTGACTTATGTGGAGACTGTGAATTCCACCATAGAGGCCTAGAAAACGTATCACAGGACTGTGAAGGCCATGGGAGGAAGCTGGAGGACTTGCAAGCTTAAGCAGGACTTCATATATTTCAACATCATTAGAGTTGAGAGTCGTAATCTGGATGAGAGAGGACAAAGTGGGAAGTGAAATGGCTACAAAATGTGCTGTAAAATCAGTTTCCATTTTCAGGACCTGATGATAGAATAATGGGCTATAAGCTAAGGCCATAATGCATGTCACAAAGAAAGGGAGAAGACATGTTTTCCCAGAGAGTTGCCAATAGGATGACCAGTGACTAAAACTCAAAGTAAAGTATTATAGAAGAGAAATATATGCCCAAGTATAATAGGGCATTCTACACATTACACAGGAAATCAAAGAATAATTGAGGGAATAGTACTCAGTATCTCAACAGGAGAAAATAAGCTGGATGGGATTTAGGGATAAGTTTAGGCCATGGTGTGTTGGTAAATGTTTAACAACCAGCTATTTAGGGAGGGGAAAAATATATATATATATGTGTGTGTGTGTATATATATGTGTGTGTATGTATATATACACACACACATACATACACACAAAATTGTATTGATAAAAGCTTATTACAAATTTTACTGATATAAGGAATCATAACTCAAAATTTACAAATAAAAATAAAATATACCACACTCTTTATTGTAAATTTCATATAGACAATTGATTCTCACAGAATGCTTTTGCCGATTTTTGCTGAATCGTGTATCTGTATTCAACCTATGGTTGCAAACAATGAATGAGCTTATTTATGACATGAATTTTGGTTGATACTTACATTCATATTAACAAGTAAGGACAAAAGCAAAACAGCAGGGACTTAGGTTGGAACTTTGTTTATCTGCCAATGATGTGAGTGATTTATTTGCTGAATTAGCAAATAGTTTTCAAATACTGCAAAAATATTTATTAATGGTATATGCCATTCACAGTGTAATGGCGATAGACACAACATACTATTGGGTCTACCTGCATTATTTACATTGGCTTCATGACTTTCTTAAGTCTAGACAGTCAACAACAAAAAAATCAAGATCTGACTCATAGCATTTGCTGATTTTCCTGGTGTAAATATTCCCACCAAGACCAATTTCAAGCTGCCAAGTTGACTTAATGAACACAGCATTGAGAAGGAAAGCACGGCAGTAGCATACCATTATACAGTATTTCAATCTTATAGGAGCAATAGACATGACCTTAAGAGTAAAGATACTCTATGATACAGTTCAGTGAAATAATTGGATAATCATGAGTTTCACATATTTATTATCTTTTAGTGATTACACTTTTTTTAGCTAAATGATTGGTAATTATATTTCAGTAATTTATTCTAGAGTCCCAATATTAGTCTCAAGGACACCAGTCTCTGGTGTGCAGACTTCATTCTCCTTTTTCATTTGTGAAAGAATCAAGTTTGCTTGCTCCACTATTTTGAAATCTATTCCATTTTCTGTCATTTCTCAAAAATTAGAAACACTGAGTTATATCAAAATTCTAAATTATAAAACAAAACTTGGTGAACAAATTCAACCATACACTATAGCCAAAAATAAACAGGACACATTCTACTGCTTCTCATTCTTCTAGAATAGGTGATAGACAGATATTAATAGATAGATATGATTTTAGTTTTAAGCTTCAATCCCCAAAATTCTAAATATGTGGAAGTAAAGAAGCTTTCATGTAATTCACAGTGAAATAACATCTGAAAGTAAATTTTCTTTTTTTTGTTTTTCTTTTTTTTTTACTATTATACTTTAAGTTCTAGGGTACATGTGCACAGTGTGCAGGTTTGTTACATATGTATACCTGTGCCATGTTGGTGTGCTGCACCCGTTAACTCATTTACATTAGGTATATCTCCTAATGCTATCCCTTCCCCCTCCCTCGACCCCATGATAGGCCCCGGTGTGTGATGTTCCCCTTCCCATGTCCAAGTGATCTCATTGATCAATTCCCACCTATGAGTGAGACTATGTGCTATTTGGTTTTCTGTCCTTGTGATAGTTTGCTGAGAATGATGGTTTCCAGCTTCATCCATGTCCTTACAAAGGACATGAACTCATCCTTTTTTATGGCTGCATAGTATTCCATGCTGTATATGTGCCACATTTTCTTAATCCAGTCTATCATTGATGGACATTTGGGTTGGTTTCAAGTCTTTGCTATTGTGAATAGTGCTGCAATAAACATATGTGTGCATGTGCCTTTATAGAAGCATGATTTATAATCCTTTGGGTATATACCCAGTAATGGGATGGCTGGGTCAAATGGTATTTCTAGTTCTAGATCTTTGAAGAATTGCCACACTGTCTTCCACAATGGTTGAACTAGTTTACAGTCCCACCAACATGTAAAAGTGTTCCTATTTCTCCACATCCTCTCCAGCACCTGTCATTTCCTGACTTTTTAATGATCGCCATTCTAACTGGTGTGAGATGGTATCTCATTGTGGTTTTGATTTGCATTTCTCTGAAGGTCAGTGATGATGAGCATTTTTTCATGTGTCTGTTGGTTGCATAAATGTCTTCTTTTGAGAAGTGTCTGTTCATATCCTTCACCCACTTTTTGATGGAGTTGTTTGTTTTTTTCTTGTAAATTTGTTTGAGTTCTTTCCAAAGCCAAAAGAACAAAGCTGGAGGCATCACGCTACCTGACTTCAAATTATACTACAAGGCTACAGTAACCAAAACAGCATGGTACTGGTACCAAAACAGAGATATAGACCAATGGAACAGAACAGGGCCCTCAGAAATAATACCACACATCTACAACCATCTGATCTTTGACAAACCTAACAAAAACAAGAAATGGGGAAAGGATTCCCTATTTAATAAATGGTGCTGGGAAAACTGGTTAGCCACATGTAGAAAGCTGAAACTGGATCCCTTCCTTACACCTTATACACAAATTAATTCAAGATGGATTAAAGACTTATATGTTAGACCTAAAACCATAAAAACCCTAGAAGAAAACCTAGGCAATGCCATTCAGGACATAGGCATGGGCAAGGACTTCATGTCTGAAACACCAAAGCAATGGCAACAAAACCCAAAATTGACAAATGGGATCTAATGAAGCTAAAGAGCTTCTGCACAGCAAAAGAAACTACCATCAGAGTGAACAGGCAACCTACAGAATGGGAGAAAAATTTTGCAATCTACTCATCTGACAAAAGGTTGAAAGTAAATTTTCAACCATGGCTTTTTCAAGGAAAAACCCAACAAGAAGACTGCTATGGCTTGAATCTTTCCTCCAAACCTCAGGTTGAAATTTAATTGCCATTGTAACACTGTTGAGAAGTGGGGCCTTTAAGAGGTCAAGAGATTAATTCCATTATATGGCAGTATGTTTGTTATCTTAGAAGTAGGTTTCTAAGGTAGTGTGTTTGTTATCTTAGGAGTAGGAACCTGCTAAAAATATTCCTAAAATATTAAACACACTAAAAAGGACAACAATGATGAGTTTGGCCTCTCCCTCTCTTTCTTTCTGTCTCATGTAGTCACTTGCCTTTCTGCCATATTATAATGGAGCAAGAAAGCCTTCAGCAGGTGCCAGTACCACACTCTTGGACATCCCAGCCTCTAGACTCATGAGCAGAATAAACGTCTATTCTTCATAAATTAATCAGTCTGTGGTATCCTGTTATAGCAGTAGAAAACTGATTAATACAAATACACACCTTTGCTCAATGCAAGACTGAAACAGAAATAAATATCTCACCTTTTTAAATGATAGAATTCATGGTAATTAGTATTCATATATTTTGCTAGCACTACAATCAAAAACCAAATAAGTTCAATCAACAGTTTTTGAAATGAAAAGGATCCATTCTGCATTCATAGCTAGGTCATTTTATAGACACATGAGCAATACACTTCAGCAATTATTCTCTACGTAATATTCACTCACTCTCTAGAAAGAAAATCCATTACTTTCATTCTCCTCAAACCAGTCGCTGAAAGCTTAAAATAAAAATAAACAGAAATTAAAATAACCGAGATTTCCAATCAAAATAAGTAAATAAAATACTAATAAACATTAACAAATGAACACACTCAAAAATTAAGAGAAAAATTAATCCCATGTTTCTCAGTAAATGATTCATTGAATGTGAGGAAACTCTCACAGACTGACTTCTATTCAAGCTATTCTAAGACTTTCACATCATTGGCAATGGATGTTTTCTTGGACTTGGTGGACACATCACTCACTATAAATGAGAAAAAAAAAATGTGGAGGAGGTCGATCACTGGACCAGGAGGCCGAAGACTGTGTCATTGCCCCTATCAGTCCAATGATCTCTATTCATTCCTACACCATGCCAGGCACTGTGCCAAGCAGCAAGAATTAAAAGGTGAATAAGATATGATCCCTGTTGATGGGGTGTTTATAGTTGAGTGTTTTGACTAATTCGAGTTTTCAAAACTAGCTAGAATACAGGATACAATTTGATAATTACGATAGAAATACATGGGGAAGGAAGAATCAAGAATAACTTCAGAGGAGATGGCCATAAGGGGTGAGTGATCATTTTCTCATGAGAGGATGAAGGGAAGACACTGCAGGCAGTGGACAAAAAGAACAAAGACACAATCCCAGGGAATTCATGGAAAAGAGAGTGTTAGCAGTGGAGTGGACACCATAAGGACACAGAAAGTTCTCTGATTCCCCACTGTATGCTGACGCACAACATGGTGCCTGGTCCATGGTGGGTGCTCAACAAATATTTGCTGAATAAATGAGTCCAAATTGGAGGAAGCCTAAAGGGTAAGGGTACAAGAGAATAAATAGAAAATAATAGAAGAGGCTTGTGCATCAAGTCAAGGAATGTGGATATTGTTCTATAAGCAGTGGGAAGCCAGCAAATGTTTTCAAACAGAGAAGTTTGTCTTCATCCATAAAATAAGCATAAAGTTTTGTTGTTGTTGTTGTTGTTGTTGTTATTGTTGTTGTTTTAGTTTTTTTCCAAGATGGTGTATTGGAGGCATGGTTAGCACACAACTTCCACTTGGAAAGACAAAATTATGTGTAGAGATTCATGCTATAAACTTTTTTTTTTTCCAAAAAGCAACACAGGAACTTAACAGGAAAACCGAAAACAACCACAGGCCCTTTGAAGGAAACAGCAGGCTACAGCCTACACTTTGAGTCAGGAAGAAAACTATAAGTCCCTAGAGTGTGAGCAGGGAGAAACTGCCTGAACACTCCCACTGGGGAACCTGGCAATCCAGGCAACGGGAGAAGGCCTTAACCCTACCCAGCACTGGAGCTGAATTAGTGAGTGAGGGGAGTATATGAGAAGGAACAATATCAGGAGGTGCTTTGCATGCACACCCAGACACCAGTGGGAATAGAGGGAAGCCATTTCTGATCCTACATCGCAAGGGACTTCATAGAAGTCTTCCAGCTAACTCAGGTGGTGGTCACAGGTTGAGAGAAGCTCCCAACTGAGATTGGCAACATAATCTCAAGTGAAGATGAAGCCCTTTGGCTAGGTCCAAGGGGTAAATGGGAATTATGCTGTATGCATGAGCATAGGAGCTGGATGCCCCAACTTCATACGTGGACCAATACTGGTGCGGCCTGAAAGGCAGGGTTTCTGTCTCCCTGAGGAAGGCTTAAGGCCTGGCGCAGTTTTGAGTTCTCAGTGCAGACTCCCTGGAACGGAGCTAGCTGCTGCTAGCGGAACACTGCATGTATGAGACCTGCTTTGCCAAGAGTGTGGGAGCTGGGTGGGGCATACTGCTGCCTGCTGCTCCCCACTACCATGTGGACTCTTCTCTGCAATAGAGACAGCTGCACTCCTCCCTGGAATGTTACTTCAGTGGTCAGAAAACTGCCATCCAAACCCCACTGGAGTGACTGCTTCTGCCCAGAGGCCAAGCTTGATGTGGACTTGCCTAACCCAGCCCCCACCTAACTTTGCCCCTCTACCCACCCTGGTAGCTTAATGCAAAGGACAGGAATTTGGGGGAGATCTGTGGCCCCACCCACTGTTTGAGACCCCAGAGTACCTCCCCTAAGTAACAAGACAAGCACAAATCCTACCACTACCATCACAGCTGGTGCTCTTTTGCAAACACCACCTCCGGGCTAGAAGCCAAGTAACAACACCTGCAGGCATAATAACAGCACCCAGGAAGGAGAAAACTTCTGTATGATCTCAGCTATCACCATTTCCTGTGTCACCCTGGCTAACCAGGAGGTCCTGAGTCTGTCTTCATAACCAGTTCATTACCACTACAACTGGCATTTGAGAAAGTCAACACAGAAAGGATATTTATAACCAAAGAAATCTCACAGAGTTTATCATTCTCCTGCCAATCCCATCAGAAGTGGTGCTGGAACCCATTGCTGAAAGACTAGAGGATAGGTTACATCACTGGATTCCTTGCAGCCATTCCCCAGCACCAGCCTGGAGTGTGGCAGCCCCACTGGGTGGCTAGACCCAGAGGAGCACCAGGATTCACTGTAGTCTGGCCCTTAGGGACTCCTACTGTTAGGGGCAAGGAGAGTTCACCACATCAAGGAAGCGTCCTGTGGGACAAAAGAATCCAGATGACAGACCTTGAGTCCCAGAACTTTATAGGCTTGTAAGAAGTTTATTTCAGCAGAGGCACAAGTGCAGTGCTGAGCTCAGTGGGAAAAGTTTGCAGCTCTATCCTAACAGGAAGACAGCTGGTGCTCATGAAGGGTCTTGCAGAACAAGACTTTTTCTACTCTTGCCCACCACTGTAGACACAGTTGGGCTTCTCTCATGGGAGCTGGGTGGGAGTACACCTGTAGACAGGCTTTCTGGAATGCTTCAGGGTGACTGCATCCCCACAGGAGTGTCCTCTAGGTTCAGGTTTGCACAAGAGGTAGTGTCACAATCCCTCTCGACATGGAAAATCAGCATTCCTGCAGATGAAAGGAAGTGCCTGTCTGATCTGAATAGCTGGAACACTGTGGGTCAAGAGTGTGATTGAGAGATAGCTTGCTTTCCTGCTGGCCTGGCAGGGCAGCTGAGGTGGCTCCTTCCCTTCCCACTGAAAAGATCTCAGTGTATTTCACTAAGAGCTCCCCCAGCCTCCTCTGTCAAGGCTGGGACCCCCGCCCACCATAGAGCATTACATTTACCTACTTGTGTTTGCCACAGCTGGTTTATACCCATGGACACATCCTACTGGCCTGAAGCCTAAACTGCTCAACCCAGTGAATAAAATACTTGGAATAAATAAATAATACACACCACTGGGGAATGAGATAAGCTCCATGAGACCTCTGCCATTCCAACCCCACAGGAGACAATGAACCGGCTTACACACATCACTACTAGGGCCAGCATCTGAGGAAGCCATCATACAAAAACTCTGTAGCCAAGGAACTCATACAAAATCTTCACCTTTAGAGGCTTTTAGAAGCACTCAGAGCTGAATTAGGTTACAATCCACTATAAACATTAAAATCACATCCTCAAGAGGAAAAAAATAAATAAAAACCCTCACTATGGAATAAAAAATAAGTTTAAAAATAATTAGAAGAAATAGTATATCTAAATGAGAATAAACCAGAAAAACAGGGTTTTATAAAATCCCTAAAATATCACACCAGCTCTCCAGCAATGGATCTAAACCAAGATGAAATCTTTGAAATACCAGAGAAAGAATTCAAAGAGTTGATTATGAAGTTACTCAGGGAGACAAAAGAGAAAGGTGAAAACCAACATAAAGAAATTAATAAAACAATTCAGAATATGAATGAAAAAATTTCTAAAGCGATAGAGATTTTAAAGAAAAAACAGTTAGAACTTTTAGAAATGAAAGACACATTTAGGGAATTGCAAAATGCAGTGGAAAGTTTTAACAATAGACTAGACCAAGTAGGAAGAAAGAATTTCAGAGCTGGAAGACAAGGGTTTGGAAATAATGCAATAAGACAAAACTAAAAAAGAAATGAACAAAGTCTCTAAGAAATATAGGATTATGTAAAATGGACAAACCTAACAATGCTTGGTGTTCCTGAAAGAAAAGAAAAAGCAAAATGTTTGAAAAACTTATTTAGGAGAATAATTGAGGAAAACTGCTCTACCCTTGCTAGAAGTTTAGACATCCAAAAACAACAAGCTGAAAAAAATCCTAGGAGATTCATTGCAAAAAAGACATCACCAAGGCGTCTAGTCATCAGGCTATCTAAACTCAACATGAAGGAAAGAATTCCAAGAATAGAGAGACAAAAACAGGTAACTTATCAAAGAAAACTTATCAGACTAACAGCAAACTTCCCAGCAGAAACCTTACAAGCCACAAGGAATTGGGTTTCTATCTTTGGTCTCCTGAAACAGACAAACTTCTCAGCCAGGAATTTTGCATCCAGCAAAACTAAGTTTTATAAATGAAGGACAAATAAAGTCTGTTTCAGACAAGCAAATGCTGAGGAAATTTGGCACTACCAGACTAGTCCTACAAGAAATGCTAAAAGGAGTTCTAAATCTTGAAACAAAATGTCAGTATCCACCAGAATAGAACTTCTTGAAAGCACAAAACTCACAGGACCTCTAAAACAATACCACAATGAAGAAAACAAAGTAACTAGGTAACAGTTAACATGATGACTGGAACAATACCACATGTCTCAATATTAATGTTGAATATAAATGAACTAAATGCACCACTTAAATGATGCAGATTATAGCAGAATGGATAAAAAAAAATGGTCGAACAAATATCTGCTGTCTTCAAGAGACACACCTAACAATTAAGGGATTCTTATAGACACAAGGTAAAAGATATTCTATGTAAATGCAAATCAAAAGTGAACAAGAGTAGCTATCAGATAAAACAGACTTTAAAGCAACAACTAAAGCAACAACCGTTTAAAAAAGAGACAAAGAAGGTCATTATATAATGATAAAACAATCCAAGAAGAAGATATTACAATTCTAAATATGTATGACCTAAGTCTGGAACTCCCAAATTCATAAAACAATTACTACTAGATCTCAGAAAACAGACAGACAACAACACAATAATAGTGGGGGACTTCAGTACTCCACTGACAGCTCTAGACAGATCATCAAGACAGAAAGTCAACAAAGAAATACTGGATTTGAATTGTGCCCTAGAACAAATGTACCTAACAGATATTTACAGAACATTCTACCCAAGAATTGTAGAATATACATTCTTCTCATGAACACATGAAACATTCTCCAAGATAGACCATATGATAGGCACAAAACAAGTATTAATAAATTTTTAAAAATGAAAATCATATCAAATATATTCTGAGGCCACAGTGGAATAAAACCAGAAATCAATTTCAAAGGAACCTTCAAAACTGTACAAATACATGGAAATCATACAGTCTGCTCTTGAGTGATTTTGGAGTTAACAATAAAATCAAGATAGAAATTAAAAAGTTCTTCAAAATGAATAATAACAGTGACACAATTTGTCAAAACCTCTGGGGTACAGCAAAAGCAGTTCTATGGAAAAAGCTTATGACATTAAATGCCTATATCAAAAAGTCTGAAAAATCAAAACTTGACAACCTAATATCACATCTCAAGGAACTAGAGAAACAAGTATAAACCAAACCAAAGTTATCAGAATAAATAACAAGGATCAGAGAAGAACAAAATAAAATCAAAACCAACATACGATCATCTCAATAGATGCAGAAAAAGCAGTCAATAAAATTCAGCATCCCTTTCTAATAAAATTCCTCAACAAACTATATATATATATGATACATATTTAATCAATCATATATATATATGGAAAAGAGAAAGTCATATATTATACATATGATTGATTAAATGAAAACTCGGTTCTTCTACAGGATGAACAAAATCGATAGAACCATTAGCTAGTTTAAGCTCAATCAGAAATGAAAATGGGGATTTTACAACCAACACCACAAAAATACAAAAGATTATTTGAGACTACTATGAACACTTCTATGCACACAAATTAGAAAACCTAGAGGAAATAGACAAATTCTTGGAAACATACAATCCTCTTAGCTTGAATAAGGGAAAAATAGAAATCCTGAACAGACCAATACCAAGCAGTGAGATAGAATCAGGAACAAAAAATTAGCCAACAACAACAAAAAAGCCCAGGGTCAAATGGATTTGGAGCCAAATTCTACCAGACATTCAAAGAAAAATTGGTACAATCATACTGAAACTATTCCAAATGATTGAGAAAGAGAAAATCCTCCCTAACTCATTCTATGAAGCCAATATCACCCTGATACCAAAGCCAGGAAGGGACATCCAAAAACAGAAAATTACGGACCAATATCCTTGATGAACATAGATGCAAAATCCTCAAGAAAATACTAGCAAATAGTGCATCAAAAAGATGATTTACCATGATCAAGTGGGTTTCATCCCAGGGATGCAGGGATAGTTCAACATATGCAAGTCAATAAATGTGATTTATCACATAAACAAAATTAAAAATGAAAACCATATGATCATCTCAATAGACGCAGAAAAACCATTCAATAAAACCCAGCATCCTTTTCTGATAAAATTCCGCAATATACTAGTCATAGAAGGAACATGCCTCAAAATAATGAAAGCTATATGTGACAGACCCACGGCCAACATCATGCTGAATGAGGAAAAGTTGAAAGCATTCCCTCTGAGAACTGGAAGAAGACAAGGATGCCTACTTTCACCACTTGTATTCAATATAGTACTAGAAGTCCTAGCCAGAGGAACCAGGCAAGAGAAATATATAAAAGGCATCAAAATTGGAAAAGAGAAAGTCAAACTATCACTGTTCACCAGTGATATGACTGTATACATAGGAAACACTAAAGACTCTTCCAAAAGATCCTAGACCTGATAAACAAATTCAGCAAAGTTTCAGGTTACGAAATCAATGTACACAAATTAGTAGCACTGCTATCCACCAACAGCAACCAAGCTAAAATCAAATAAAGAAGTCAATCCATCCCTTTTACAACAGCTGCAAAAGATATAAAATAAAATACCTAAACCAAGGAGGTGAAAGATCTCTACAACAACTCCGAAATATTGCTGAAAGAAATCATGGATGACACAAACAAAGGGAAATACATCTCATGCTCATGGATTGGAAGAATCAATATCATGAAAATGACCATAGTGCCAAAGCAATCTACATATTCAATGCAATCTCTATCAAAATATCAACATCATTTCTCATAGAATTAGAGGAAACAATCCTAAAATTCACATGGAACCAAAAAAAGAGCCTGAATAGGCAAAGTAATCCTAAGCAAAAAGAAGAAATCCAGAGGCATCACATTACCTAACTTCAAATTACGCTACATGGCTATAGTAACCCAAACAGCATGGTACTGGTATAAACATAGACACATAGATCAATGGAACAAAAAATAAAGAGCCCAGAAATGGATCCAAATACTTACAACCAACCGATCTTTGACAAAGTACACAAAAGGCACCCTATTCAATAAATTGTACTGGGAAAACTGAATGATCACATGTAAGAAAATAAAACTGGATCCCTATCTCTCACCACATAGAAAAATCAACTCAAAATAGATTAAAGACTTCAATATAAGACCAGAAACCATAAAAATTCTAGAAGAAAAACTAGAGAAAACTCTTGTGGACACTGACCGAAGCAAATAATTTATGCCTAAAACCCCAAAAGCAAATGCAACAACAACAACAACAACAACAAAAGGGATTTAGTTCAACTAAAAAGCTTCTGCACAGAAGAAAACGAACAAAAACGATAATAACAGAGTAAACAGACAACCCACAGAATGGGTTTGCATCCAACAAAGGACTAATATCCAGAATCTACAAAGAACTCAAACAAATCAGCAAGAAAAAATAAATACTCCTATCAAAACGTGGGCAAATGACATGAATAGACATTTTGCAAAAAAATGATATACAAACGGCAAAGAAATGTGTGAAAAATGCTCCACATCACTAATCATCAGGGCAATAGAAATTAATATGAGATGCCACCTTACCCCAACCAGAATGGCCATTATTAAAAAGTCAAAAAACGGCCGGGCGCGGTGGCTCAAGCCTGTAATCCCAGCACTTTGGGAGGCCGAGACGGGCGGATCACGAGGTCAGGAGATCGAGACTATCCTGGCTAACACGGTGAAACCCCGTCTCTACTAAAAAATACAAAAAACTAGCCGAGCAAGGTGGCGGGCACCTGTAGTCCCAGCTACTCGGGAGGCTGAGGCGGGAGAATGACGTAAACCCGGGAGGCGGAGCTTGCAGTGAGCTGAGATCCGGCCACTGCACTCCAGCCCGGGCGACAGAGCAAGACTCCGTCTCAAAAAAAAAAAAAAAAAAAAAAAAAAAGTCAAAAAACAATACATATTGGAGTGTATGTGGAGCATGTGTTTGTCACAGCACAATTTGCAATTGCAAAGATCTGAAACCACCCTAAGTGCCCACCAGCTGATTAGCAGACAAAGAAAATGTGGTATACACACCATGCAATACTACTCAGCCATATAATAGAATAAAATAATGTGCTTTTGAGCAACTTGGATGGAGCTGGAGGCCATTATTCTAAGTGAAGTAACTCAAAAATGGAAAACCAAATACCATATGTTCTCACTTACAAGCTTTGGGTATGCAAAGGCACATAGAGGTGGTATAATGGACATTGGAGACTCAGAAGAGGGAAGGCTGAGTGCAACATGAGGGATAAAAAACTGTATATGGGGTACAATGTACACTACTCAGATAACAGATGCACTAAAATCTCAGATTTCACCCCTATGCAATTTATCCATATAATCACAAGGCACAATTTGTGTTTCAGAACTTTCCTGAGGAATGAGACTGAAGATAGTCTCCGCTTGACAGGATATTCTTGCTGATTTTTTCTCTTTGCCCTATCCTGTTTATCTCACTCCCTTTTGAGAGCACTCCCTCAAGAAATCGTGTGAATAGGATTTCTCACATCAGGCTGTGGGTTTTGGGAATAAGATCAAAGGAGGAAGGTTTGGGACTCCCATCTATGTGAAATACTTTTTCTCGTAAAATCCTCATCACAGCCCTTTGAGGAAGGTGTCATAATCTTCAGTTTACTAGAAAAGAAAACTGAGAATCAGACTTACCAAAGTCAACAGAGAAAAAAAGATATAAAAACCAAGTCCAGAGTCAATACTCTTAGCTTTATATCTCACATCATTACTTACTGTGAGTTCTAGTGACACCGTTATAATCCTATGTTTCAAACCTTTTTGAGAGGTTTGCCCTCAGCAATCAGTAAAGAGGAAAGTCAGCATCCCCTTTATCTCCCACAGGGTATCAACTTCTCCTTTGGTCTGAATGTGCATTCCACAGAACTACTGGCTCTATTCATTTCACTCAGTTTAAGGGGCTTAAGAAGGTATACCTGAAATAACAGCTTGAAACCCCATGTTGTACTAGAAAGCTAAGGACATACCTGTAGCAAGATAATTTCCAGTGTGAACACCTTATTTTTTCCTCCACCTTTTCCTAACCCTTTTTTAAATAAAGAAATAAAATGACGCTGTTCAACCCCTAAAGCACCCACTCAGACTTTCAGAGTGGCTACCAACCTCTCCTACTATTCCCTATTTAATCAACTTTAATAACTTACTCATCCTATCTCCACCATGACTCTCAGATATACCCCCAACTTCCCACCTTTGTGACCTGACAGACATTCGCATCGCCTGCTTAAACCATTGTAGTAACCTCTAAGATCAAGTTACTGCATTCCTAGGCATCATCTGGATAGTCCAATTCGTTTTTCTCCAGGCACCCCCTCAGCTCAGGTCATTCTCCATTTCACCAGTCCTTCAGTAGTTTCAGTCACTGAATTAAATTCCAACTCCTCACTCTGTTCCTTAAGCTCAGTCAGTGTAGTCTTTGTAAGCTCACTCCTCTCTTCCCTCCTTCAGAATTATGTGCTCCAGTGGATCTTGGTGCACAAACTCTGCTTGTTTCTCCTTTTCCACACTGTTGGTCTTGCTGCACTCTTCCTAAAACGTATTCTGATGTTACTTCTTGTCTAAATTAAATTCAACTATCAAGTTTCATCTGAGATAAACGCTTCCCTAATCCAAAGAGCCAGAGTCAGTTCTCCTTTGAATCACGAGAAACTTCAGGTTACCTGATTCCACAAAGGATCTGGGTCAGCTTACAGAGGCTCCAGTCAACAAAACTGTAACAGGTTTATTTTTCAAGGTTTATTTTATGTTTCAGTCTCCAAACAAGGAGGGGGTCAGTTTTAGGAAGGGACTATTATTATCCTTGCTTCACAACTAGATTGTAAACTAAATTATTTCCATGGTTAGCTTGGTCTATGCCCAGGAATGAGCGGGGACAGCCAGTCTATGAGGCTAGAGGCAAGATGGAGTCAGCCGTGCCAGACTTCTCTCACTGTTATAATATTTGCAAAGGCAGTTTCATGAGGGGTGTCTCAGTTTTATAACAACCCACTGTCTCAGGAACTAATTCAATTTCATGAGTACTAATCCTGTCCCACCAGAGCAAGAATTTACTACTGCAAGAGCTACACCAAGCCACTGATGATGACCTAAGCACTTCCCACCAGGTTCTCCCTCCCAAAACCACCACAAGTTTTAACATAAGATTTGACAGGGATAAACAAGCCATATCCAAAACTATCAAGCCCCCACCAGAAGCCAAATCAACAACACGTTGATCTTGAGCTTCCCAGCCTCCAGAACTGCGCAAAATAAATGTTTGTTGTTTAAGTCACCCAGTCTATGCTATTTGTTATAGCAGCCCCCAAACAGACTCAGAGAGGGAAACTGAAAGACCATCTACTCCAATCTAGATAGTTATCATATTACAGAGGAGAGAGTGAAGCCCAGAGGGAGACAGATTTGATAATTTGATAGGTGGCAGAGCCAAGCTTCTCTTTCAGTTTGGTGTTCTTTCCTCTACACATCTATCTGTGGAAAGGGGAATTTAAAATTCTACCTCTAATCGCAGAGACAGTTCCCTGGGGAATGGTTGTATTTTAAAATGCAAAACAACAACCTAGACTTTTGAATAACAGAACGATTGGTTTAAATCAGGTGGAAAACTTATTTACAAAATGGGTTTAATATAAAAATCTCCAAAACCTAATCTAAAGGAATTTTGCCTTCCTATTTTTTTGTTTGTTTGTTGTTTTATTTGTTTGTTTTTTGTTTTGGTTTATTTTTACTATGTCTGAACATGTTCTTTTTCCTTTAAAGTGACTTTAGAAGGAATACCTAATGATGAAGGCTAGTACAATGAAGATTTTTTTATGAATTAAAAGAGTTGTTTCGTTGTTTTGGATGACTACACTGGTTCCCTCAGTATCTTACTCTATCAAGTGCTCTGGCTTTTATCCAACTCAAGAGAAAATGGGGAAGGGGAATTTATTCCTGATTACCATATGTATTTGTGTCTTTTTCTATCTTTCCCATATTTCATCACACAATTGGAGGAAAAATAATTTCTACGGCTCAGTAATTTGAATTTTAGCAGCAAGAGTTCTGAAACTTCAGACTTACCAAAGAGGTGTGAACTGGGTTTAACTGAATCTTAGTTGCTTAAGTAAGTTGAGGAGTTAATGTTTATCATGATTCTTCATCATCTGCTCCTGTTTGGATTTGTAAGCCTCTTCTGTAAATTGGTTTACTCCTTTCTCAGCACAGAGATTTGCCAGGAGAAATTTCCAGAAATTCAGCAGCCGGTGTCAGTGCTGCGAATGTCCATCCAGTCAGGTAATCTCACAGCTTCCTCTCTTCTCATATCAACTGCAAACTATTTCTTATGTAGGAAACATATGCTAACAAATATGGTAATCCCTATAATCTTTAATCATTTTACTTTGCTTCACTATTTCAGCAATAAAATATTAACAACCATTTGGGTTCACTAATTCCAGATTTCCAAAAAGTGATTCCTAGAATTTTAAAAGAAAAATAGTTGGTTAGTAACAATATTTCATGATAGAAGAAAAGAAGAAAGAGATTCTGTTTGGAGGAAAAGGACTAGTTTTGGATTTTTTGTTTGTCTTCCCAATATATCTGTTTCTCTCAGGGTGAAAATCTTGTGTCATTTATAAAAATGAGGTTACAAAATAGCTCATTGGTTCTCATCAGTAGTTTATGAGTCTCGATCTTATTAACAATCATGCTGTTCTTTCTGAGAAGCTAATAGCAAACTGAAGATTACTTTGAAAGATAATTGGCTTTGGCTTAGTAACAAAGTCATGTTTATAGATGTCTCTGGAAAAAAAGAAACCCACACACCAGCAAACAAAATTAGAGTGTCATGGGCCTTATGGCCAGGTTAAGACCACTTCCAGGTGTCTCCCTTCCTCAGTAAGCTTCCTGTTCCCCACCAAACCAAAACCAGAACATATTGCTGACCAAAACACAAATGGTTAATATTCAGCCTGTTTTTCTGAACAGTATCTAACTTTACTTGGAAGCAGAAATTGCCTGTTCTCTGGAGATTAGTTGTGATTAGACAAATCAATTCTGTTCCTCACTTTCCCAGTCTTCTTGCAACTAAACATGGCCATGTGATATAATTCTTGTCTAGAAAATATATGTGAAAGCGGCCTGATAAAGGATCATACATGTCCTGCTCCTTCCCCATTTTTCCTGATGGCTGGACCTTCTGATGACAGCCATCTTGTACCATGAGGTAACCAACAGGAGAATGAAGGTGTACATGCTAAGAATAACAGTTCAGAATGATAGAAAGTAACTGGGTCCCTGATGAGAGAGTTGAGAAAATGAGCCTATAATAGTAACCACCTACCCCTGGAATGCCAATAACGTAAAAACAAAAATTTTAATAAACTATTGGTGTAAGCTACTGCTGGCGTTTCTAACTGCTATAACCTCCTTTTCCCAGGAAAATTCGAGAAACTGTCTGCGACACTATTCTTCCATTTACTCTAATAAAAATAAAATAACAAAAACATCTTGTTGTACATATTCTTACACCATTAAAACAAAATTCCCAGGGTTAGGATTTTCATCAGTTTGACAATTTACTGAAGTGTTAATTTACTTCTATGCCAGAAGAATCTTGTGGTTGCATCCAAACGATTATTTGTAACATGAGCTGTTATTTGGATGACAGTGTATTTTATTTTCCAATTACATTTTGTTTAATAGGTAAAATATCCATTTATAAAACTACTGCTGCTATAAAATGGTTTTACTATTAAAATCTAGATCCCTTAATTTATTCATATGGAATCCATTATAGTATACAATTTGGGTGGACTGGGGTCATAATAATAAGTCTCTTTTAATATCAGAAACAAACAATAACAAGCAGATTTAATATGTCAGCCTTAATCTTAAACTCCAGATAAATTCTGCTTTACCCTTCTCAAATAAGTGAAACAAGAGTGATTAGAAGTTAATAAAATCAGTATGTAGTATGAAATAGATGCTAAGCAAAGTTAATGGGTCAAGATAATATAATTCTGACTAAATAGGATACTAGTTTATAGTATCTGAAGTTTCAGCAAACAAGTTGAATCCCAGCTGAGTTCCAACCTAACTATATGTACTCTATATTCTTTAACATGTAAGTTCAGGTATCCAAAATAGATAAGTGAGAACTAAAACAATAAACACTTTATAATTATTTCATACTCTTCCAAGGTTTTCATAAAATCTTTAACTGAACCCATCACAAAGTTATTAATATATAAACTGGTCAATGCAAAGTATCCAGTTTCACTATCTCTTTTCATTATAGTAACCAGTTGCTAGGTTGAAGTGTTTCCCACATAAGATGTTTCTTATGTAGAATGACTTGATAGGAGCCATAAAGAAAGGTTATGTAACATAATGGGCAGTGCACATACTTCAGAGACAGAACAGAGTTCATTCTTTGCAATTGATCACTGTGCATCTTGGGCAAGTCGTTTACTTTTACTGAGCTTCAGTTTCCTCCAAGGTTGAATGGAGATCATACCTACCTTTAAAGATTGTTGTGAAAATCATTTTATAAGTAAGTATACTGTCAAACTACAAGCTGGTGAAACCCTAATTTTATAATGCTAAAATTAGTTCTGAATCACTTAATGCCTATATGAAATACCTGCAGTATACTTCATATCCTCATAGCCTCACATCTGATCCCAGCCCAGCTGTGATGAACAGTTCCTTACACTGTTCCCACCCCATGCTGATGCTCCCTCACTTCAAGCATGAGCTACACACCTCATTTATTCTCTGACACCAGGGCTTGGGACACTAATGGGAGCCAACTTAGCACTTACGAAGGCACAAGTCAGAAGCGCAGAGAAGTTAATAACCTTTTGAGCAACCACCAATCAATGGGGGATAAGAAGCATTCACTTTCATCCCTCAACCAGGCAATTCGAAGATACATCCTACAGGCTCCTCAGAACGTCCAGGCAGTACTGAGCACCAGTTGCCCATAGTGTCGATGAACTTGATAACACATTATTGCACTGCCTCTGAATCCCTCAAACTCTTGCTTCCTTTTCAGTACTGCTCTCTAAGATCACTCCCTCAAATAAACTACCCTAGTCTCAGGTTTTGCTTTTGGGGGAACCCAGTTGAAGATGTTGTTACCAGGAGTAGCTCTACAGAAAATAATCTGAATATGGAAATTGGGGGTTAATCATTTGCCAGTCAGACAACAAGAACCGCATTGCTAGAAGTAGTGGTAAGAAGCCCCAGAATTCAGGAGCATCACAGCTGCTAAGATCCTTGACTAAGTTATAAATAGATGAGGTGTGGGTAAAAGATGAAGTACCAGTTTATGCAGTCTGGCATTTGGAAAATGTGGGACCAAAGATAATTATAAGTATCGTTAAGTTGCCTGAGGGTTTTTTTAACTGATTTAGAGGCCTTGACAAAAGAAAAGCATAGACTCAAGTCAACCATCAACTCAAGGCATTTTGTGTAGTCCAGGAAGCTTCCATGACAGCTTATGAAGAGAGTCTCATCATCTTAAACCACAAGGCATAGTGTTTTTAAAAAAATGGTCAGATGACTCATGGAGATAGGATTTAATTGTAAAAGCATAAGAACTGCAAAGAAAACTGAATGCACAGCCTCAAAAGGTCTCCTGTGGCAATTCAAGTCCTAATAGAAAAAAAAATGAAGCATCTTGATACCTTATAAACATCTGGGTAGACACAGATGAGAATTGCAAAGAACTAGAATGCCCTGAGACCTCTGAGGTGACAGAATCAACTCCCTTCCCCTTGTAAGAGAAGAAAAGCTTCCTCCTCCTTGGAGGGAGATCTTATAAAAATGTCATCAGATGGCCGTGCCCCATGGCTTACGCCTGTAATCCCAGGACTTTGGAAGGCCAAGGCAGGTGGACCATGAGATCAGGAGATCAAGGCCATCCTGGCTAACACGGTGAAACCCCGTCCCTACTAAAAATACAAAAAATTAGCCGGGTGTAGTGGTGGGCACCTGTTGTCCCAGCTACTCTGGAGGCTGAGGCAGGAGAATGGCATGAACCCAGGAGGCAGAGCTGGCTGTGAGCCGTGATCACGCCACTGCACTCTAGCCTGGCTGAACTGTCTCCAAAAAAAAAAAAAAAAAACAAAGTCATCAGATATTTGTCTTTCTCAATATTCACCCTCTTTTTCCCTCAGCATAAACCCCTAATGCTACTACATACTGGCAGGATTTAGAGGAAAATGTGGGAGATATATCTGAATGATGTTGGACAAGGAAGATAGAATGTAAGTTTGGATAGAAGCAAGTGTATTAACATAGGAGTACTTTTCTATGATTCATGGCTTAATACCATACAAAGCCTTTGTAACTGGTCGTAATATGCTGCTGGGATAGGCTTGACATGGCAATCTCCTAGAATAAAATATATGGGGATGCTGAAACTGCATTACTATATTTTGAAGAAATGGTCAAAAGGCTCAAGGAAGTGGAAATGTTACAATATATTTATGAGAGCCTAAGAACCCCCCACATGATTCTGTTCTCCAGGAGGATCCAGAGGAGACTGAAGAATGAATTATTTATTTTCAGATATGGGAATAGACAGCACAAAACTATAATCCCTGAGAGGAAGGATCCAAGTGAATTGTGCCCTACAATTGATCCAGCTTATTGCTATAAGCAATTTCCAGGTTACAGCACAGGGAAGAGTACCCAAACAGAGCCCAGAAGTCACCTTGAGTTGAAGAAACAGAAACTAAACTTTAGGGAAACTAAGACAACTAAAATGTGTAGGGCAAAATACTGAAGATGTGAGAGCTTCACAGAGGGTGAGCTCTGGACTTTCGCAGAGTGATGCCTTTGTGTCTTTGGCTGAGTAGTGATCAGTACCTTTTTGTGGTGACACCTCACAAGCCTCGAGAAAGAAACACTAAACAGAAGTAGGATGAATAATTCCTGGAATCTACAGCAAGAGTGGAGAGATATCACCACCCCTTCAGCCAGATTGAAGAGACCTTGTAATACATGGAGCACTGGGAAGCCCTGTTAGAAAAGTATTACCTTAGTAGTGACTCTAAGTTAGCCCTAGCTGAAGCTTGTCTGGACCCACCCTAACAGAGCTTACAAACAAACCACTAAAGAGTTAAACTGATCCTAAGTAAAATAACTAAGTGACTGAACAAAGCCTGATACTCTTTAAAGAAATACAATAAAAATTAATACCTAACAATATGAAATTTACAGTGTTCAGTGACCAATCGTGCAAGGCATATAAAGAAGCAGGAAACGTGACCCATAACAATGAGAAAAATCAACCAATAGAAAATACTCAGAAACGGCAGAATTTCGTAATAGGCTAGTAAAACAAGTGTTATAAACATGTTCCATATAATCAGAAATACAAAGGAAAACATGAACATGGTCAAAGAGATATAAAGAATTGTATTCAGGTTGCAAGATAAAGTCCTCTTTACTCTTCCAAGCCTCACAGTAACCTCAAATCTAAAAACATACAATGGATACACAAAAAAGTAAAGAGCAAGACATTAAAACATACCACCAGAAAAAAAAAGACCTTCAATAAAAGGAAGATAGGAAGGAAGAAAAAAGGAAGAGAAGACAACAAAACAACCAGAAAACAACAAAATGCAGGAATAAGTCCTTACTTATCAACAATAACGTTGAATGTAAATGATCTAAACTCTCAAAACAAAAAACAATAGACTGGCTGAATGAACCAAAATGGAAAAAAAGACCTGATGAACCCAATGACTTTTCGCCTACAAAAAACATACTTCACCTGTAAAGGCACACATGGACTGAAACTAAAGGGGGATGGGAAAAGATAGTTCATGCAAATGGCAAACAAACAACAAAAAAAAACAAGAGTAATTATACTTATATTAGACTACACAGCTTTCAATAGAAAAACTATAAAAACAGACAAAGAAGGTCATGTAGTGAAAAAGCAGTCAATTCAGCAAGAGGACATAACAATTTTAAATATATATGCACCCAACAAATGAGCACCAGATATATGAAGGAAATATTATTAGAGCTAAAGAGAGAGAGAGAGACCTCAATACAATAATAACAATAGGATTCAACACCCGACTTTTGGCTTTGGACAGAGCATCCAGACAGAAAATCAACAAAGAAACATTGGACTCATTATGCACTATAGACCAAATGGACATAATAGATATTTACAGAACATTTCATCCAGTGGCTCCAGAATACACATTCTCCTCAGGACATGGATCATTATCAAGGAGAGACCATATTTTAGGCCACAAAACTAGTCTTAAAACATTCAAAAATTGAAATAATATCAAGAATCCTCTTTGACCACAGTGCAATAAAACTAGAAACCAATAATAAGAGGAATTTTGGAAACTATACAAACACACAGAAATTAAACAATATGCTCTTGAATGATCAGCAATCTAGTGAAGAGATTAAAAAGGAAATTTTAAAATTTCTTGAAACAAGTGATAAGGGAAACACAACATACCAAAACCTATGGAATACAGTGAAGGCAGTAATGAGCTATGAGTGCCTACATCAAAAAAGAAGAAAAATTTTAAATAAACAACCTAATGATGCATCTGAAAGAAGTAGAAGAGCAAACCAGACCCAAAGTTAGTAGATGAAAAGATCCCTATTTCTCACCATATATTAATTTAAAAATAAATCAAACAGATAAAGGCTTAAGTCTAAGACCTCAAACTATGAAACTACTACAAGAAAACATTGAGGAAAATCTCCAGAACATTGGTTTGAACAAACATTTATTGAGCCATACCACATGAAAACAGTCAACCCAAGCAAAAATGGACAAATGGGATCACATAGAGTTAAAAAGCTTCTGCACAGCAAAGGAAACAATCAATGAAGTAAAAAGACAACCCACCAAATGGGAGAAAATATTTCCAAACTATCCACCTGACAAGGGATTAAGAACCAGAATATATAAGAAGCTCAAATAACTCTATAGGAAAAAAAATTTAAGAATCCAATTAAAAATGGGCAAAATATCTGAATAGACATTTTTCAGAAGGTGACATACAAATGGCAAACAGGTACATAAAAAGATGCTCAACATCACTGATCATCAGAGTACTGCAAATCAAAACTACAATGAGATATTATCTCACTCCAGTTAAACTGGCTTTTATCCAAAAGACAGACAATAACAAATTCTTGTAAGAAATGTGGAGAAAAGGGAACTCTTGTATACAAGAGTTGGTGGGAATGTAAACTAGTACAACCACAAGAACACTTTGGAGATTCCTCAGAAAACTAAAATAGAGATACCATTTGATCCAGTAACCCTACTGCTAGGTATTTACTCAGAAGAAGGGAAGTCAGTGTACGGAGGAGATATCTGCATGCCCACATTTATTGCAGCACTATTCACAAAAACAAAGATTTGGAAGCAATCTAAATATTCATCAACATATAAACAGATAAAGTAAATGTGGTACACATCCACAATGGAGTACTATTCAGCCATGAAAAAAAGATGAGATCCTGTCATTTGCAACAACATGAATGAAACTGGAGGTCATTATGTTGAATTAAATAAGCCAGGCACAGAAAGACAAACTTCACATGTTCTCACTTATTCGTGGTAGCTAAAGTTTAAAACAATTGAACTCATAGAGATAGACAGTAGAAGGGTGATTACCAGAGGCTGGGAAGAATAGTCAGGGTGGGGAGTGGTAAGTGAGGATATTTAATAGGTATGCAAAAATAGAAAGAATGACTAAGACCTAGTATTTAATAGCACAGCAGGGTGACTATAGTCAATCATAACTTAATCTTGTATTTTAGAATAACTAAAAGTGTATAATTGGATTGTTCGTAATGCAAGAGATGAATGTTTGGGATGATAGATAATCCATTTATCCTGATGTGATTGTTTCACATTACATGCCTGTATCAGAATGTCCCATGTACCCCATAGGTATATATACTACTATGTACTCAACAAAACTAAAAATCAAAAACAAAGAAATTAAAACCCACTCAAAGCAGCTCTGGTCAGAAGGGCTTCCTCCTTAGCATAGGAAGCATAGCAGGCAGGCAGCACACTCCCTAGGATCTAGCAACCAAGAGCGTGAAATTTGGAGTTCAGTTTGAGTTTGTCACCACCATTTATGAGTCTGTGACTTTGGGAAAATTGACTTTCCCTAAGCCTTAGTTTTCTCATCTATTGAAAGGGGATAGTAGGCATTTTAAAAGCACCTTAATTTGTGGAGCTCTCATGAAGATTACATGAGCTGGTGACGGGAGCAGTTACTGTTGCTCTTGCCACAGCTGGACCCTGGGATAAACATGAGACCAATCAACACTGAGTGCACACAGTAACAAATACACAGAATGACTGACTGGACTGCTGAGCTTTTTTATGTTTTGAATGAAGTCTGACATATGAAAAGGAAAGTGCATAAATGCTAAGATAAATTATTAGAGTGAACACACCTACACACACCGATAGCCACCATCTAAGTCAAGAAACAGAACATGGTCAGCACCTGGAAAGTCCCCTCAGCCCCTCCCAATTATATTTCCTCCCTCTCCCTGGAAGTTAATGTCCTAAATTTCAACACCATAGATTAGTTTTCCCACTTTTCAACTTTGTGTAAATGAAATCTTTGTGTCTATTCTTTATGTGCCGATTCTTTCACTCAACACTATAGTTGAGAGATTTGAGAGATTCTCTATGATGTCATATGAGGTGGTAGTTTGTTCACATTGGATAATGTACTGTTACATACATTTTTCTTTCTACCATGGGTGGATATTTGGGTTGTTTCCATGTTGGAGCTATCATGAATAGTATATTGTAATGAACTTTCTTGTACATTTTTTGAAGTGGGGCCTCAATCAGAAGGATTTGGGCCTCCTTTGTACATTTCTTGATGTCCTTATGTACGTACACTTTAATGTTGAGTGTTCTGCCTAGAGGAAGATTGCTGTCCAGCCTTAATGAATAACATTAAAAAGTTTTCCAAAATAATTGAACTAATTTGTATTTACTTGAAACTACTGCCACAATTTTTATTTGTTTAATAATGCACAGAAACTAGTCTCTTAATTCAATAAATACAAAGCTCTCCTAGAATAGGATTTCCCAAAGTGTAGATTATGAGTCCTGCCAGAGACTCTGAAAATTGAAATAGGTTTTTTGGTTCAAATAATTTTGAAAATCATTGCATATTCTATCATCATCTCAGAGAATGTACCTTAACATATTAAAATCTCTGAGAAGCCCTTTATTAAAAAATAATAGGCTAAGTTTGTTTGAATGATTAGTAATTGTTTTGGCCCACAGAGCCCTTTTGAGGCTTTAACACCTGTAGATAACACAAATATGCAGCCTGTGAGTGGACTCAGGCAGCAGGAAAGGGGCAGACATCTTTCGATGCTGTAAAGCTACAGTGCTTAATAACTGAGATGCCAATTCCCTCTTTGAGGATGGTGGTTTCATTTCATGGTTGAAGCATTGGCACAATAATAATCTGGAAGATGGTAACCTCTTTTAACTTTAAAAGTTTTTTGAGCTTTTCTAATATTTGAGATGCCTTTTCAGCTGTTGTGGATTAACCCCTAAATCAACAAATAATTATGGGTGGCCTGCTGTGCACCCAGAATTGCACTAGGTTTGTGGAATAGATAAGATATTGCTTGCTTATTGAAAATGACTTATAGTCTAGTTAGTGAATGGGTATGTAATTAATACAATCACAAGTTTATCTTTTCTCAAATTTTTTTGGCAGGGATGGGATCTTGCTATTTTGCCCAAACTGGTCTCAATCTCCTGGCCTCAAGAGATCCTCTCACCTTGGCCCCCCAGAGCTCTGGGATTACAGGAATGAGCCATGTGCCAGGCCACAAGTTTATATTTTAAAAAACAGAAATCACTCCAATGCCTGATTAAATTAAACTTTTTGATATTTCTAATCTTATTGGCTAAAAATTAGGTATCTGATTTTAATTTGCATTCCCCTGATTACTAGTGAGACTGAGCCTCTTTTAATGTTTATTGGTCATTCTGATTTCCTCTTTTGTGCGCTTATTCAAATCACTCACTTTTCTTTGAAGTTCTGTTTTATACAGACTTTATACAATCATGTAAAACAACATTAGCCAATTATTACAAGTATATACTATCTCACAAATATAGTAAAGAGATTCTGGATTCTAGTTTTTTGTTTTGTTGTAAATATCTTCTCTGAGTCTGTGGCTCATCTTTTAACTATGTTTATGGTGTGTTATCCTGTATAGTAGTTATATAGTTAAAGGTGATACAATATATTTCTCCTCTCTTTTGTGAGATTTTTTATTACTTGTTTATGAAGCCTTTCCCTACAAAGAAATGATATATGAATATATTCTGCTATTAAAAAAAGAAAACAGAGCAATGGAAACAATTTAAAATAAAGCACAGATTTAAAAAATTGAAATAGATCATCAGTGACTAGGACATTATAAAGCAGTGTAACATATATATTAGGAGTACCATAATGGGAAGTATGAAGGGAAATAAAAATATTTTATAATACAATTTCCGAAAACCAGTGACAAAATCTCAAAAGCAGCCAGAGCACAAAGACAGAAGGTGTACAGAAACACCAAGAAGGACAACAGACTTCATGTGAAAAACTATGGAAGCCAGAAGACTATAGAGTAACACGTTCAAAGTATTAAAAAGAATGCACACTGGTGAGAAGGGCTCACTTCAGTGAGGTCAGTGACAACTGTCCTTTATAAAGTTCACTGCAGGAAATGGTGTCATAGAATCATGTTTCTTAGTGTCAATAGGAATGATAGGACTCTAAAACTGTAGAGTCCCAGTGGCAGCACCTAAATGTAAGAGGAAAAGTGAACATTATTACCACTATGAACAGCAAGGTCAGAGTGGCAGCCAGTACCTTGATCTTCAGGGTCTGTGGTAATGGCCAGTAGGTCATGGTGTTCCTAGGGGCAAGATAGATAGACAGCTTTTTATGGTGTTGTCTGTCAACTGAAAAAAAAAATCAGAAACTGGCCAGCAGAAAGTTGGTATCAGCTGTCACTAAAAAATCGAGTTATATCACCCATTTTCCTATTGATAGATCCAGAGCATATTGATTGATAAAGAAACTGAACCTCCTTGAAGAACCCTGGAATGCCAACACAAGTGTACACACTGAAAATCCCTCCAATCCTTTCTCAGTGGGTCCTGTGATGAGAGTAAATGAATGCTGGCAGGGGCAGGAAGGGAAACGAGACCTTTTCAGGATTTGGGATGCAAGATCTGGGTCACACAAGGGGACCTGAAATACAATGACCTGTTTATTAGAGTAGGCTTATATGGAAGCCATGTGATATATGACTTTCTGACCCAATCCTCCTCACAGAGAGTCTAGACCCATCCTGTGGCTATTTCTCCAATACCTCAGTGTATGGTTGGAACTAGATATACCCAGGGCCTAACAGAAACTTCACATCAGTTTCTTATTTTGTAAAATAAGAGCCACCATGCTAGGAAGAGCCAAACAGAAGCTCATGTAATTGCTCTTCCCAGCCTAAATAGCAAATCAAAATCAACACTATATTCTAAGAGTACCTTCAGAGATTGAAGCCATCATCAAAATTTAAAGGATACAAAAGTGGTAGTCACATGATAGCTCCATTTAACTTCACTGTAAAGCACATTTAAATAATGAATCATGGCAAATGACAGTGGAACATTGTGGTACCTGCAATTACAGCTGCCATGAGGAATGAATTATCCTAATTGGCAAGAAACAACACAGATTCTGGAACTTATTATGAAGTTCTTGATGTGACATACGTGTTTCTGTCAATCTCCATTGATGAGTTCAAAATTGCTTTGCTTTTTGGTGGAAAGTACAGCACTGTACATTCAGTCTTGTTCCTAAGCAAGTCAACTCCTACTCTGTCATAATAGTGTTGATGGCTATTGTGAAACCTTGGTTCTTGTCTTCTGATATGGTTAGGCTTTCTGTCCCTACCCAAATCTCATCTTGAATTTTAATCCCTATAAACCCCATAACCCCCAAGTGTCAAGAAAGAGATCAGGTGGAGGTAATTGAATCATGGGGGCTGTTTCCCCCATGCTGTTCTCATGATGGTGAGTGAGTTCTCACGAGATCTGATGGTTTTATAAGGGGCTTTTCCCCCTTTGCTCAGCACTTCTCCTTCCTGCCTCCTTGTGAAGAAGGTGCCTTGCTTTTCCTTTGCCTTTCACCATGATTGTAAGTGTCCTGAGGCCACCTCAGCCATGCAAAAAAGTGAGTCAATTAAACTTCTTTCCTTTATAAATTACAGTCTCAGGCAGTTCTTTATAGCAGTATGAAAATGGACTGCTGGCCGTGGTGGCTCACAGCTGTAATCCCAGCACTTTGAGAGGCCGAGGCAGGTGGATCACCTAAGCTCAAGAGTTCAAGACCAACCTGACCAATATGGTGAAATCCCATCTCTACTCAAAATACAAAAATTAGCCAGGTGTGGTGGCATGCACTTGTAGTCCCAGCTACTCGGGAGGCTGAGACAGGCGAATTGCTTGAACCTGGGAGGCAGAGATTGTAGTGAGCCGAGATCATGCCACTGTACTCCAACCTGGGTGACACAGTGAGACTCTGTCCCCCCCCAAAAAAAAGAAAGAAAAAAAGAAAATGGACTAATGAATCTTATTCGTTTAAAAGAATTTAAACAAGAGACACAGCAAAGGAGATGAAGCATAGAGCAATTTATTGCAAAGGAGAAAGAATATTTTGAAAGTTAAGGACAGAATTGACAGTACACCCTGAGAAAGGATTTAGAGCAGGCTGCTCATAAGGATGAGACAGCAAAGACTGGCACTAGGAAGGCTCCTTTATGGGAGCCTTACATAATTATTCATAAGTGGGTGGGAAAAGGTGTTGCCAGTAAGCATGTTATGGGTGGTCCTCTGAGTGTACATGCATAGTAGCTGTACATGCCTGTTCATATATTCCATGTCTCATTAGCATCTTAAGTCTCCACCCAGGGGTGTTTTTTACTATTATAACGAGCAAAGTGTCAGTTTGAGGACAGGTAAAATCAAAATGTGGGTGTTTTCTGTAGGGGAAGCTCCCTACTGGAGATAGCTTTTCTTGAATGAACTTGACTATAATGCAAATGCTGAGGCTTATTGTATTGACTGTAAGATCACCATGGTTGTCCTAAGGACATGGTTACTTCCTTGACTACCTCTCCTACCTCAGTAGAGTCAGAAAGGACCTTGATTATCTTTACTTTCTTTTTTTTTTTTGAGACGGAGTCTTGCTCTGTCGCCCAGGCTGGAGCACAGTGGCACAATCTCGGCTCACTGCAACCTCCACCTCTGGGTTCAAGTGATTCTCCCGCCTCAGCCTCCCGGTAGCTGGGAGTGCCCACCACCAAATCCAGCTGATTTTTCGTATGTTTAGTAGAGACAGGGTTTCACCATGTTAGCCAGGATGGTCTCAATCTCCTGACCTCATGATCTGCCCTCCTCGGCCTCCCAAAGTGCTGAGATTACAGGCATGAGCCACCGTGCCTGGCCGATTATCTTTACTTTCTATAGAACATCATGCTAGTCTACCATGTATAATGATAAAAATAATGTTAGCTGGCCTTGATGACAGCTAACTAGTGGCCAAAAGAACTGGAACTCCCAGGTCAGAACTGTTGTCAAATGCCATCTTTTTCCAGTAGGGAAAAAGCAATGACTTTAGGCAATTATTTAACCTCGTTGTGTTTCATTTTTTATCTCTAAAATGGAGGTAACAGGACATATGTTAAAGAATTATTAAGAGAATGAAATGAGACAATATATATAAATATACTTAGTTTTTAATGTCTGGCACATAGCAGATACCAAAAAAAAATCCAACTAGTTAAACAAATGGAAGCTACTTATATTGATTTTTGTAAAAGACTTAAAGAGAAAATCTGTTTATTTCAGGGCGTGTGTGTGTGTGTATGTGTGTGTGTTCCTTGTAAAGTTTTTGTGTGTTTTAACTCATATTTTTCATGGGTTTTACTACAATAAAACCAGAATCTTGTTTAAGAAAAACACTCGAAAGAATGACAAATGTGACTCCCAATTGTAACCTTCAGGCATCACTGAGTGTTAATCTCCATCAGTTTTATTTAAATTGAAACTTCTTTAAACTAATGTAACTCCAGTCAAGTTACATCCATAGAAGAGAAACTAATGTTTTTAAACAGCTTTGAATGTCAAAGAAATTTCTCCACATAAGGCACCAGCTACATAAAATTAACAGACCCTCCTCTAACATGTTAAAGTAGAATAATTTTGAACCCAAGTAATTCCTTCACACATATTAAAAGCTTTCAGAATATTATAAATCATTAACCTTGTAGCTCAAAAATAAACTTTCATGTTTAAAAACAAAAGATATTATTCTGTTCTTCAGAGCCAATATTCCAACAGCACGCTATTTCTGCAAAGACATACTTCTAATCACCAATTTCAAAGATTAGTGAAAGTAGATTTTTTACTCCTAAATCCCAGTATAGGTGGTCAGCGAGTCACAACAAGAAATATAGATAATTTACATAGAGAAACAGGAAAAAAAGTCAACCTTTTCATGAATTTGAAATGCTTGAAGAAAACCTACACTGGGATGCTTTCAGGAGTGGGAAATGGTATAATTAAATTCAAGTCAGTTATTTGCCTTGCAACTGCTGAGCAGGTAGAGCAAAAAATTATCTCCAATTCAAAAACAGTTTCAGGGTTTTATAGTTAAAAAAAATTAAATGTGTTTAAATGAAATAAAACAATACCATTAATACTCTAAATTAGGATGTGAAGTGCTCCTAGAGTTTTGATATTTTTAAATTATCACTTGCGACACAAGTATCTAAACAGTGGTGCTCAAATATTTTTTCATGTCTAAAACCTAAGGACACACTTCCAAATGTAAGAGTGGATCTCAAAGGTATTTAGAATGACAAAGTTCCTCAAGTGATTCTGATATGCCCTTCTCCTAGGTGGCCTATTCTCACTTACTAATCACCCTTGAGAATCACTGATCAAAATCCTGCAAAACAAACTGTATATACCAAAACATATTATAGCAAGAATTACAGATGTTTTTAAATCTTGGAATCATATCTTTAAATATGCAATGTACTAAATGGGAAACATCACACAGACCTGGCCCCTGGGTGGGAAGCCCTAGTTATTAAAAATTCTCCTGTTTAATGAGCTGGAAAATCTGCCTAGTTTCATCTTCCTAGTATAGCACCTAAGTGTACTCATTATTCTACACCAAAGGGCTTCAAATTCTTAAACATAATGCAATTTTAGGAGGAAAAACCTGGCTGTGGAGTCAGATTCACTTAAGATTCACATTTCAATTATTAGCTCTGTGACTTTGGGAACACGACTTAAGTGCAATAAACTCGATTATATACTCTGTAAAATTGTAATAATAAATACCAAATGACAAATAATCACTTATCGTCATCATTTAAATAATGATGGTAAATAAATGCAAGATTGTGAAGAATTAAATGAGATAATATAATGAAAATGTACAGCACAAATACCTTTGACCATTGCTCATTTGCTATAATTTCCAATTATACAGGAAATTATTCCAATGCTCTGATTGAACCACTCTTATCTTGTGGTACATCTGAATTAGAAGAGGGATCACCTAGCATGTTCAACAGGTGTACAAAGGAGGGTGTATGGCTGGCAGATAGTTTTGGGTTGGGATTCTTTCATTCCAGATACAGGGGTCAGCAAAATTTTTCTGTAAAGCCAAGTACTAAATATTTTAGGCATTGAGGGCAACATACAGTCTATGTTGCATATATTTTTGTTTTTGCTTTTGTTTTTGAATGGCCCTGTGTCAAAGACAAAATGCACCAGACAATTAAGGCAATGATTTCATTCAAGCTGTTGGAATAAGGTCAATGTTACTTCATTAAGAACATCTCAAACAAAAAAAAGAGGGAGAGAGAGAGAAAAAGGGACCTGCGGTAAACAAGGTAAACAAAGAAATCATCCTCGAGTATTACGGTAGTTTTGAGGAAGGGTGGAAACAGGTGTTATCTTGGAATATCTCAGAGTAGGCTGAGTAATCAGCAATTAGCCTCAGAAAACAAAAGGGTGGAGAGATTGTTTAATATTTCCTTTTTTCCAGAAGAGGGTTTCAAGTGAAGTTCATTCCACATTGTCACCTTTAAAGACTTAAAAATCACTCTTAGATTGTGGGCCAGGGAAAAACTGGCTGCTAGCCAGATTTGGCTCTCAGGAGTATACATTACTCCACCCTTTTCCAAAGAATTGTCAAATTAACAGCAGCCCATCCTATCATGCACACACTCACCCTCAATCTACCTTACCCAAGCACTACAAATAAATAATCATTTGACATTTGACAAGTTTTTACCATGTCCCGTCACAATACCAGGTGCTTTATGTGCACCATCTCATTTAATCTTCACAAATCCTTCTGAGGTAGGTACTATTTCAATCCCATTTTATGGAAAACAAGTCTGGAGTGTAAAAAAGTAACAATGTGCTCAGCGCCATCTGGTGGACAAGGATAGGGCCAGGCTCCAACCCACATGCCTTTAACTCAAAAGCCACGTCCCTTAAACATGAAGTAGTTTGTTCTCTTCTAAGTCCTTTTAATAGTTTGATCAGTCAATTGTCTCAGCTCCTGACTTTCCTTTGCTATACAGACTCAGCCCAAACATGGCTAGGTTAGGTTTCTTTTTTTTTTTTTTTTTTTTCAATTTAACAGATGCAAAACCTTAAAATGACTTCAATTTGAAAACATAGTTCTTTATGTCTTTAAACAAGTAAGAATTTGGTACATAATGCATTCACTCAGTTACTAAATTCAGAGAACAGCATGTGACAAAAGTCCCAAAATGCTCTGTAATTCTTGCCAAAACATCTTGGGTTCAGAGCTGGATTTACAGAAACTGTAAGATATTTATGAGCATTATTTGAAGGAAAACATTGCCCTCAGCAGGTTATAAAATGTTATCAGTGTTCCTGATTCTAGTCATATGTTTCTCAGAAGGATTGAATCCATCAGAGCTGAGCTGCTATGCTTGGCACAATACCAAGTCATAACAGCTTTAGTTCAGAAGGAGCTGGATGCAATTATCTCTAAGCTTTTTTCTGATACCTACCAAGAAAGAAAGCTGCCCTGTGAGTAATGGCCAAAGTATAGCTGTCCAGAGCCACCACCGGGCTAATTGGACATCACCTCTAGAAAATGTCTGTATAAAATGGCATACCTAAGTAAGCATGGAAAAGAGAATTATATTCTGAGGATGTACAGAAAAGAAAACTACGTTGGGATCTTTGTTTTGCTAGGAAGCTAGTGTGTTATGTGTTTTACTTAGACTCTTTGATTGCAAGTAGCAGAAACCAACTCAAGCTAGCTAGAAAAAAAGAGATGAGGGGACATTGCTAAGAGATAAAAGAGAACATCATGGAATCCATAGTGTAGCTGGGTCTGAAGAAAGAACTGGATGAAAGACAAGAAGGGCATTAGAGTTCTCTTTCCATCTCTCCTTTATGCTAATCTTTGTACAACCCTCATGATTCTCTCTGTTCACTGGGTTTCTTTGCTTCCCAGTCCCCATGGTAGGAAATATATCTACCCTGCAGCTCCCAAGTTAACAAGTAATGCTCCAGCCAAGTAAACAGTCTCATTTCTAAATTCCTAAGAGATTTTTCCATACAAATGTTTCTTGACCTATGAAGGGGTTACATCCTGATAAACCTATCATAAGTTGAAAATATCTTTAAGTCAAAAATGCATTTAATACATCTAACCTACCAAACATTAGCCTAACTTACCTTAAACATGTTCATAGCACTTACATTAGCCTATAGTGGGAAAAATAATCTAAGACAAAGTCTATTTTATAATAAAGTGTTGAAGAGCTCATGTAACTTATTGAATACTGCACACTTCGTCAAAATTGCAGGACTCTCATACCATAATAAAGTCAAAAAAGCTTAAGTAGAAGCATAATAAGTTGGGGACCATCTGTATCAGGTTAAGTTTCTATACTTCATTCAGTCAACCCAGAACAAGAGACCTAGGGTCACATGGACAAAAATTGCGGTGTGGAAACATATCCTTATGAGTCATGGAGGAAATAGAGAGAAGGCTAATTCCCTCAGAAAGAGATGTTTATTAGCTTCTCAGCTGCACAAGCAATTCCAAAAGAATCTGTGTACTAGGCACCTCAACATGTGTTAATTGAGAACTTACCAGGCTCTCAAGTTGGTAGAGCTACCCTGTGAAAATTATCATACCACCTCTGACTGCAAAGTGAACACCTTTTCTCCTCCCTGCTGACTCAAAGGTGAGGAATATCAGATGAACCAGGCTGGAAACTGTCAAAAACCATGAACTAAAAACCAACATGCAAACATAAATACACAAATTCATTGATTCTACAAATACTGTCCTGACAATTCTGATGTGCCAGGATCTATGCTAGGTGCCAGGTTTCAGATAGTGAATAAGATGAACATGGTTGCAGTCCACACTAAGCTTAGTTCCAGCCCAGGAGGCAGCTGCACACTGGGGTTCAGAAAAGCCTCTGAAAAAAATATGTACTTAGAAACAAGCCTCAAGAGCACAAGCTTATTGTTAATAGTTATTACGTCTAAGAGGTAGGATCACAGGTGATTTTTACCTTTTTTCTTCTTTTTACTTAACTCTTCTCCACTTTTCCAACATTAAATGGGTAATTCTTGCATAATTATAATAAAAAAGAAAGGCCCTGAATAAACAAAAAGTAAAAAAAAAAAAATTGTTTTCTAACCTGCTGAAAGAGAGAGATCCCTTAAGGTAGGAGCAAATACTTCCATTATCAAGTAAAATACAGAATAAAAGCACCCTCTTTCAAAAGGAACATGTTCGAGTTCACACTTGATGCAAGATCTTTTTCCAAGAGCATTTTTGCCTGGAATCAACAGTGGATTGGAGAACAGGTACCCATGGAGGTACCTTCTAATAATTCATAAAAGCACTGCTGGATGTTCTCACTTCTCTGTGGTAGCTAAAAAGAGTAGAAGGATGGATACCACAGGCTGAAAAGTGTAGTCAGGGTTGGCAAGGGGATAGGGAAATAGTTAATGGGTGTTTAAAAAAAAAAGAGGTTAGAAATAATAAGACCTAGTAGTTGCTAGCACAACAGGGTGAATATAGTATAAAAAATAAAAAATAAAAAAAAATTTTAATTGTGCATTTTTAAGTAAGAGTATAATTGGACTGTCTGAAACACAAAAGATAAGTGCTTGAGGTGATACTCTATCTACCCTGATGTGATTATTATGCATTGCATGCCTGGATCAAAATATCTCATGTAACCTATATGCATATACACCTACTATGCACCCATAATAATTTAAACTTAAAAAGTTAAAAAAAAAATTATTGCTGGTGAAAGATCCATCTTTACCTCCTTGACTCCTACACCCAAGGTATTTATAGGATATTTTGCTAAAAACAGAAATGTGAACCAATGGAGACCATAAAACAGAGTGACTTGAGGAGAGCCCTCTGGCAGCAATGTAGCTGATTGCTTGGAAAAAAGTGAGAAAACCAAATAAGAGACTGCTTCAGTAGTCCAGTTCCCATGGGGATTCATCATCTCTAGAAAGATTTTTATTAAAAAAATAATAAAATAAAATAAACACTTCTTGTAGCAATAGCCTTTATCATGTCCCAGAGATGGAAGTAGGTCAAAATAGATGGCCTTTCTCTAACAGCCTTACAGCCTTTGAAAGCCAGGTGGCTTCACTACCCTTCCCACAAAAGCACTTTCCCAATGAAGAAGAAAAAGGGATGACAGGAAGCAAGGTGAGAGGTCTAGGGCTGGAGTTTCTGACAGTCAGCATAGAGCAGGCAGCCACATCCATGGCAATGCCATGCACAAATCAGAAAGAATGCAACATCATCACTCAGATGTCCAAAACAGAGACTTTGGACACCATCTTGAATTATTTTCCTTCCCTTACTTTTCACATCACATGATTCATTTAATTCTGCCTAGTCTGCCTCCTAAACATCTCTTGAATCTATCACTTCTCTCCAATCTCATGCCGCCATCATAATCCAAACCACCATTCTCTTTCACCTAGATTCCAAAAGTTTCTACTCCTCTCTCCCACCTTTCCCCATCTCTAGACTTCCCCTGCCTCCCACCCTCAAAAACCTTTCTCCGCTCTATAGCCAGGAGGATCTTTCTAAACACACATCTGATCAGGTCATTGTTCTGCTTGAAGTCACTCAGAAGCTCCCACTGCATTTAAATTAAAGACCAAATTCCTTCACATGGCTTAAAGAAGCCCTCTAGAATCTCACTTCAGTGATCTCTCCCCCATTCCCTCTCTGCTCCCTTTCCCACCCTCAGCCATACGGAACTACTTTCAGATCCTCCAACATGTCCTACTGTCTCTCACCTCCAGGCCTTTGTGCATGTTGGTTGCACTGCCTTAAACATTTTCTTCACTTTCCTTACCCGTATGATTTTCAGTTTCTGCTTAAACATCACTTTCTCTAGAAAACTTCCCAAGATCCCTAAACCTGTGTTAGATGTCCCTCCTATGTGCTCCCATGGTCCCTTGCACATCCCAGGGTACAAGCTCCATGAAAGCAAGAACCTTGTCTGTTCTAGACAGATATCAAATATATCCAGAGTGTTGATGACAAGCTAGGTACTGAATAGGTGCTTATGGCCCAGGCTGAGATCTATCTGTGTATCTCTCTTTCCCTCAAGCAGAAATCTTTCCAGAGTCTTCTACCACTCAGCCCCCTCCCCAAAAAAACAAAAACAAAAACAAAACAAAAAAGCATTTCCTGCTTCTCACTGTCTTCTGGGTATGGGTTTTCCTCAGTATAAACATTAACATAGTCACCTCAAAATGGGCCAACCACAGCTAGGGGAAAGACTTCTAATCTATCCTCATGCATCTTTACCGAGTCTCCTAGCTGCTCCCCCATCCCCAAGGCTAGATGAGCATCTGAGACAGCCCCTGGATTGGAAACAGCTCTGCTCCTAGAAACACTAAATAGCTCTGACTTTGTAAACATCCGTCAAACCATTAAAAGCCCCCAATGTCTCAGGAATGGATGTGGGAATATAATTTGTATACTCACATAAGGTTGGTGCTAAATAAGGTCTCCCATGTCAATCAGTCCAGCTCTTACACTTTCTAGTCAAGGAAAGTGATATAGGAAGATGTGTCTTGCCTCAGGTCATAAATCTTCAAAATAAAGAAACTGAAGGAGCCAATACTGGAATTCATGACTTCTTACACTTCCAAATGCACCAGGACTTCTCCCAAGAAAACATATCAATATGAACTTACTGCCTAACATGCTCCCTGAATTTTCAAGCCCCACATTTCCACATAGGATGCTGTCTCCCTGATGCATGATATATATAGATCCCTGTTGTCCTTGGGATCCCATCTCCTTGACATTGGCATTGCAAGAGGTTAATTCTAAAAACATTTTCTGATTGACAGAAATATTTTGCTGAAAAGTAATACAATTAAGGTACACCCTGAAAAACCAATTTGAGGCTGATTCTACCAAATTAACCTTTCTGAACAAATTGACAGGTCACTTCAGGAAAATCACCAGTTAATCTGGTTTTTTAAACTGAATTCTCAAAGATAGAATTGACTGCCTCTTTCACCAAGGGCTGTCTTTTGTCTTAATATCATACTGGCTCACTGTCAATAAAAATGAAACATTTTATTTCTCAAATCCTCATCCTCAGTTGGTTCATCTTATGCTCCAGTGGGTAACATTTCTATTTTTTGAGATTTTTGAGCATTTAAATGGCTTGTATCATTTTGCTTGGGATTTTTGTTTTCTCTAGAATTGAAGGAGAAGTGAATTTCACTGACCAGTAACAGAGTAAGTATTTCTGGAATCTGCTCAAGTTTGCACATAGAACTTAGCATCATCTTGATTATTTAAAAATTTAACTGTGAACATAAATATGTAAATATATCTGCCTACGCATACAGACAACTAATTTCCTCAAGAATTAAATATGAAGATTTATTTATTTGTTCATTCAAGGAATATTTTATTTAGAAATAAATATGTTCTCAGTGGCTCTGTGCTAGTGGCAATATTTAAAAGATTAATACAAACAAAGTCTGCATCCTCAAGTAACTTACTATCTAGAGAACAAAAGACAGTCAACTAAGCAAACACCAGATGCATTAGGTAGGAAACAGAACAATCGCTCCATGTCTCACTATGAAATCTTTATCACCCATTAGTCCAGAGAGGGGTAAATGAGGCATCTATCATTCTAGTCTGAAATACTGGCACATAGTATGAAACAGCATGTCCAGTGATACTAGGTCTAGCCTGTGAAAAAAAAAACAAAAACTGTAACTTAGATATTTATATTTAGTCCTATCTCAACTTTTCCCTCTCACCACTCTCAGCTGCAGCTATAAAATTATTCTTCCATTGCCACTTGACATTAATGAAAAATAATAATGATAGCTAACATTTATTACTACCAGGCAGGCACTGCACTATACTCCTGACATATCATTGTGCATAACATCCTAATGGCAACTACTAGATAGCATCATCATTATTCTCATGTCAGTATAAGAAATGGAGAAACATAAAGGCTAAAGAATTTGCACAAAGAATTTGGACTCAGGTAATCTGCTCAGTATCCAATGTCTACACCATCATTATTTACTGGAACCGATACACTAAATCATTTCTCTGACCAAAAGCTAGTTTATGGTGTCCCACTTCCCACCCCTTTCCCCTCAAAAGCTATTTTCATTTTAAAGAATGACTTGATTTAAAAAGTTTCTGCACAGCAAAAGAAATAATCAGCAGAGTAAAAAGACAATCCACAGAGTAGGAGAAAATATTTGCAAACTATATACCTAACTAAGAACAAATATCAAGAATCTACAAGGAACTCAAACAAATCCGGAAGAAAAAATAATAATCCCATCAAATAGTGAGCAAAGGACATGAATAGACAATTCTTGAAAGAAGATATACAAATGGCCAAGAAACATGTGAAAAAATGCTCAACATCGCTAATTATCAGGGAAAGACAAATTAAAACCACAATGAGATACCACCTTACTCCTGCAAGAATGGTCATAATTTCAAAATAAAAAAATAATAGATATTGGCATGGATGTGGTGAAAAGGGAACACTTTTACACTGCTGGTAGGAATGTAATTAGTATAACTGCTACGGAAAATAGTATGGAGATTCCTTAAGGAAATGAAAGTAAAGATACCATTTGACCCAGCAGTCCCACTACTGGTTATCTATCCAAAGGAAAAGAAGTCATATGAAAAAGACCTATGCACACGCACGTTTAGAGCAGCACAACTCACAGTTGCAAAATATGGGCCCAATCTAAATGACCATCGACCAACGAGTGGATAAAGCAAATGTGGTATATGTGCACCATGGAATACTACTCAGCCTTAAAATTGAATGGAACTATGGCCTTTGCAGCAACTTGGATGGAGTTGAGGGCCATTATTCTAAGTAATGCAACTCAGGAATGGAAAACCAAATACCATATGTTCTCACTTAAAAGTGGGAGCTAAGCTATGAGGAGGCAATGGCATAAGAACGATATAATGGACTTTGGGGACTTGGCAGGGAAGGATGGAGGAGGGTGAGGGATAAAAGACTACATATTGGGTATAGTGTTCACTGCTCAGGTGATGGGTGCATGAAAAACCTCAGAAATCATCATTAAAGAACTTATCCACGTAACCAGAAACCACCTGTACCCCCAAAACTATTGAAATTAAACAAATAAATAAAAATTAAAAAGAAGGACTTGAATCCATTGTGTTGGAATGTCAGGCATTGTGAAATGATAAGGGGACAACAAGCCCAGAGATGCTACTACAAGGTCCTACAGCCTATTGAAAAAAGCTATAACTTAGTTGTTTATATTTCATCCTATCTCAATTTTTCTGTCTCTCAGCTCCCAACTCCTGGGAACAGACCCTGACACTGTCCCTAAAAAGCATCAAATGGTCATTTGGCATGTACTTTTAAGAAGCAGGGAACTGAACAAATTAAGCATTAGATTAATATGCAAATGACTCACATAACAATTAACAAGGAGTCAAAGTCTGTTCCTGACTCACTTTCATCCCCTCTTGAGAACTGAGAATTAGGCTCCAAACACCCTGCCATAAGCCCAGTAATCTCAGCAATTACTGTGCACACATAAGTGGCATGAGTCATCCCAGCTCATGCAAGATGAAGAGTCTGAGGTAACAATCACATTTTTAAGGCACTTTAAACTCTTTCAAGTAGGGCTCTGTTTCATTTCTTTAACTTTCACTGCACTTCTTCCCAAGTTAGAAGTATAGGTATAATAACACGTGTCCTAAAGATAAACTCAGAATCAGCCAAGCATTACCCCACATAACATGACTACCAAATGCCAGAGTCTTACTCTTGCTAGGCACAGCTCTTCTTATAACTTGCTTTTCTCCCTGTGAACTGTTTCTTATCCTCCAAAACCCAACACAAATGCCACCTCTTCTGAGAAGACATCCCCCCAGGAGTAATGAGTCACTCTCATCTTCTGTGTGCTCTCAAAACAGTTTGTAACATACCAAATATCTCTTGTAGCCTTTGTGTATTGGCTCTAGTTAGAGAGACCTCTTTTATAAATCAAGAGTGCTTAGTATAGCACAGGGGTCGGCAAACTGCAGTGTGCAGACCAAATCTGGGCCACTGTTCCTCTATAGCCCTTGAACTAAGTATAGTCTTCACATTTTTAAAGAGTTGTGAAGAAGAAGAGGAGGAAGAGGAATAAAAAAGAAAAGAGAAGAAGGAAAGAAAGAAGAAGAAGAAGGAGAAGAAGGAGAAGGAGAAGAAGGAGAAGGAGAGGAAGAGAGGCAGAAGGAAGAGAGGCAGGAGGAAGAGAGGCAGGAGGAAGAGAGGCAGGAGGAAGAGAGGCAGGAGGAAGAGGAGGGGAAGAGGAGGAGGAGGAGGAGGGAAAATGAAAGAGAGAAGGAAAGGAAGAAGAGGAAGAGGAGGAGGAGAAAAAAGAAAAATAATATGTAACAGTGTCTGTATGTGGCCTGCAAAGCCTAACATATTTCTTATCTAGTCCTTTACCAGGACAGCAGGGGCCCAATCATGGATCACTATGTAAATTTATTGCTTATCAGGCCCTAACCTACCTCTCTAGCCATCTCTTCAGTAAACCTTATGCTCCAGACATATAGAAACAACAGGATTTACCAAATATTTTAGACTTTTTCACACCTTAATATTCTTTGCCCATTTGCCTATGATCAGTTTTTCCTTTTGACTTTCCTGATAGTGTGTGTGTGTGCGTGTGTGTATGTGTATACATATTGGCCCCATTTCTTTAACTTATTATTGGTATGGCTGGTTTCATTTTCCTTTGCTTTGTTATTTGGATAGAGTTTACATGCAGAGAAATGGACTAAACTTAAGTGTGCAGTTCAAAAACATCTACTAAAAAACATACATCTCTATCAAGATACAAAACTTTTCCAACACTCCAAAAAGTTTCCTCATATCCCTTCCCCATTGGTCTCATCCCCTACCCTAAGCCAAGAGACAACTAATAGTCTGCATTTCTCTCTCCACAGATTCATTTTGCCTGCTATAGAGCTTCATGTAAATGGAATCATACAGTATTTACTCTTTAGTGACCATTTTCTTTCCTCAGCATACTATGTGAGACTCATCCAGTGGCTCACACCAGTTCACAAGAGCTGACTGCTAAATTTTCGGAAACTTTGAGAGCTGGTTGTTAAAAACAACTATCATCAAAAATTAAATTATATAAACTTACAATTAAATGATATTTTTAAAACAAAACTAATAATCAAAAGACATTATTTCCTAAGTATTTCCTACATTTTATTACATATTCTCTTGAAGTTACTTAAAACCGTTATATCTGTACAATGGTATGCTATGAGCACCTCTTCCCAATTCCATGTTTCATAGGTAGCTTGAAATGGGCCATGATGTGAGAAATTACACTATGGAAATCAGCAAACACTACAAATAAGGACTTTTTAAATTTATCAACAATAAATTTAAAGCTAGTTAAACATTTATCACTAGCTCTGTCTATGTTGTCACATGTATCAATAGCTCCTTCATTTTTATTGCTGAAAAATACTCCATTGTATGATCATTGCAATTTCTTCTCATTGTTTGAAGAATATTTGTGTTGCTGACACTTTTGTAGTATGAATAAAGCAACTATAAACATTCTTCTGTAAGCATTTCTGTTGCCTTGTGCTCCCACTTATTTTGGTAAATGCCTTGGAGAGTCAAAGGATAGGTATATGCTTAACTTTATAAGAAACTTACACACTCTTTCTAAGGAGGTTAGGCAATTTCATGGTTCCACAAGCAACACTGAGAGTTTCAGTTGCTTCACACTCTTAATTACATTGGTGTCATCAGTTTCTCCTTTCTGCCACTCTATTACATGTGTAGTGATATCCCATTAGGGTTTTAATTTTTATTTCCTTGATGATTAATAATTTGAGAACTTTTTCAAGTGTTTATGGATCATCGTACATTTTTTACTATGAACTTTCTGGCCAAGACTTTTGCCAGTTTGAGAGGGTTTTTTTTATTTTTTTAATATTGACAAGTATTTTTTGACTGTTTTCTCCCCTATTAATGACATATCTATTCCTATTATTGATGTCTTTTGATAAAGAGAAGTTTTAAATTTTTCTGAAGTCCAATTTGTATCAATTTTGTCTTTTTTTGATTCTGCTTTCTGTGACTTTTCTTTTCTAGAAAATATTTGCCAACCCAAGTCATGAAGATTTTCTCCTATGTTTACTTGTAGAAATTTAAAGATTTGGTTTTTATATTTAGGCCTATGATCCATTTTGAAATAATTTTTGTGGATGGTATAAGTGAGGGAGGAGGCAAGGTTCATGTTGGTTTCTTTTTTGAGAAATAGTCATTTCATCCAGCACTATTTTCCATTTAATTCTTTTGGTAATTCAGAAATCAGTTGACTATATTAATGTAGGTTTATTTCTGGTTCCTATCCATTCCATGATTTATTTGCCTCTCCCTACATCAATATTACACTGTACGCTTTATGGTAAGTTTTGAAACAGCTTTTTTCTGTTGCTTTCAAAATGTGTTTATGCTAGGTCTTTTGTATATCCACATAATTTTTTAAGTCAGCTTGTTAATTTCTAAAAAGAAAAGTGTTGATATTTTGATTGAGATTGCACTGGATCTATTGATCAATTTGGGGAGAATGGACATCTTAATAATATTGTGTTTTATGATTCATGAATATGCTATATCTCTTCATTTATTTAGGCATTTTTAAGTCTCTCTATAATATTTCGTACCAGGGCAGTATAGGAATAAAAGATGATGAGAGCAGGCATCCTTGCCTTGTCCCCAGTCTCAGTGGAAAAGTGTTCAGTTATTCACTATTAAGTACAATGGCAGAGGTAGACTTTTCATGGATGCTTTTTATCAAACTGAGGACATTTCCTTATATTCATATTTTGCTTACTAGAGAATAAAAACTGAAATAGCAAGTAAATCTGCCACAGAGGGGTTCAGAACTAAAGACTCTTGAGACAGACACTGCTCAACTTTCGATGCCTTGTCCAGCACTTCAAATTTGCTAAAAAGGTTATTGTTGAAAAAATGAATGAGTGACCGAACAGAGAAAAAAATATTTAAACTCTACTTCCAGGAATAAAGACTCTGCCCAAGTTGTACAACCAAGCAACAATCATCTCTTTCATTTGGGGGTACTTTAGGGTTCTCAAAGGAATTTCCCATGCAGTGTCACCTATCAGTTCCCCATCAGGGTATCATCAAGTGATCTACCTTGGAACAATGAGAAACAGTCTTTGCTAAGCTTCTCTGTTCAACACAGAGCGTATCAAAATCTAGAGAACTCGGAGAAGATCCACAGGAGAGCAACAAAAACGGAAATTAAACAGGCTTTCCGAGGAGAGATTAAAAGAATAGGGATTGTTTCAGTTAGAGGAGTGGAAAGTGACTATAAATTTTCAAGCCATAAAAGAACACCACATAAACAATGGTAGTAAGCCATGAGCCAATTTCACTGAAGACAGAAAAGGAGAAAGCCAGCAGCTTGAAGAGGAAGAAATTAGCGTTAAATCTAAGGAAGAAATTGAGAGAGCTATGATTTAGCACTAATAAGAATAATCAGACATGTAACTATCTAAGGAAGTCTGTGTTTACATGACACATACAATGTAGATGAGGTTCTTTTTTAAGTCAAGGGAGTTATTTTTCAGAATGTCTTTCATGCCACAGTCCTGCATTTGTGAAACACCCCTTGTAATATAAGGCAATATTGAGACATGAGGCTTCCAAGGCTGAGACTGCCATATAATGAAGTGGGATTTTTTAAGTAAACCATAACCTGAGCATCCTTAGAAGAGACTTGTCTTATCCTGACTTATACTTTATCATGATTAATAATATTATAGAGATGTCAATGAGTTTCTGCCATGAAATTTATGATCACCATGTGAGTGAGCCTCTAGCTATACATTTTTAATGCTCTGAGAAAGATATAGCTATCTCTACCTTCCCACAAAAACATCTTCTCCTGAAAAATGCTTCTAAAATAGTTGCTAAGATACAGGCTTGACTGGAGCAATGAAAACAAGATTAATGAATTCACACTAAAGAGAAAAATATAAAATTCTAATTAAATCTAGGAAAATGAAAACTTCAGACTATTTTGGCACTAGGTGGGCCAATGTGGGAAAGATTAGCTGACACTTTATTACATTTCATCCAGATGTTCTGAAATCCAAAAATGCTGGCCAAGATAAAATTCTAAAACAGCTTAAAATAAAATTGAAAAAAATTTTTGGTGGCAAAACACCTGCTAGGGTTTATTAAATGGTGCAGAGTTATAAGGATTTAAATGAAAAGTGCACATAAGAAATTCTTGGAGGAGTGAATGGGTAGAAGACTGCTGCAGAGGCCCATCTCAAAAACTCATTGAGGAATGCCTGGAATATTATTAAAGACTGGAGCACTGCTGGAGACTTCCAAAGACTTACACAGCAATACAAAAATAAGGATGGTGGCTTTTTTGGGGGACCAGACATCCTTCCATTTGATTCAACTTCATAATGCATGTAACTGTTTGGAACTAGAGAGATAAGTTGGAAGCAAATACGAGAAGAAGCCCAGAGTCACGTATCAAAGCATGATCCGAGAAACTCCCTCATAGGGTGGGTAGTATGTCTAAGACACACGGAGCTAATCTGATAAGGTACTCTGATGAACATGTATTTGTGTTGAATACATCATTTATTCCTGAGTTCTTGAAGCTTGCATTTTTCTTTTGTTGAAAATATAAGAGCCCACACTTTTGATTTGGTCTTGAGTATCTTAACTCACTGAAATATTTTTAAAGTCATTAAAAGGTGAAAGAGAAAAAAAAATTGGAAAAGACCAACTTGGGTTGAAAGAAAATTTCTGAAAAGCACCTGTAGTTTCCCTTTCCTCTGAGCTTACTGTATGTATTGCATTATCCTCAGCAAATAGGCCAGGAAGACAGAAAGGAATTACTCTGCCTAGGGCCGTTCCATTTATTTTCCTTGCCATTGAGACTGCCCTGACACATACACCAGGACTCACTTTTCCTTAACAGAAGACATTAAAAAGCAAACGAAACACTTATTTCCCAAAGAATGTGTTAGTTCTGGAAGATAGTTCTCTTTTCAACTGCCAATAAAAAGGAGGCTTTTTTTCAGTTAACAGCTCAATTCTACAGGTATCTGAAATGTTAGAAACAACAAAGGCAATAAACACAAAGTTTAGGTGAAACCATGTATCCATTTAAATTCAAAATAGGAAGACATAAGTATTTGTTCTCACATTTTTCTCTAGTGTTCTTTTTGGAACTGAAATATGATTCTTAAAGTGACTACCTTGCGAAAGTCGAAATAATAATAAGATATCAAGGCAGGCCAATGGGAAACTTCAGCTTGCTCCTTCGCCTTCCTTCTCCCATCTCCTCCACTCCTCCCCATACTCACTTTCAGCTTCAGAAAACAGAACCATGGGCAATACAAAATACTATCGGAAAAACCCATTAGGTGTCACACAAGAAAACAATCTGTGTAAGTCCAGCTACCTGGATGCAGGAACCATGAACACTGTTCTCCTTCGGGACTCCCCTGAGGTGTGTGGGGTGTAGAGTTAACTGTCAGCTTAGAATACTGCTTCATCAGGTGCGTATGTCTGCCCATTGACTCAAAAGCTCGTGTTTATTTAAAAACATGCACTGAACTGATATAAGACGTTTGACACTATGCTGCGAAGATGAAATAAGAGGTGTCCTGAGTTCATGGAGCTCCCATCGTAATGGGGGAAATGGAATCACACAACTAAAAAGCCCAGCACAATGCAAGAACAGTCAACAATGTGCCTGGAAGTTATTTTTGAAGTGAATGTTCAGTCCCCCTGAATTCAAAACAGGCAGGGGAAGTTTTCTTTAATAGTGACTTACATAGAAACACTCTCAACATCCAAATTTAAGGATTATCACTTCATCTAAATGACAAAATATTACACTGTTAAAGTATTTTTAATTTCATACATATTTTTACATATACACACACATATGTTATCCGAGAATATAAGGAACTAACCTGGGTAACATAATGAGACCACATCTCTACAAAAAAAAAAAATTTAAAAATTAGTCTGGCATAGTGGTGTCCACCTGCAGTCCCAGCTACTGTAGGGGACAGAGGTGGGAGGATCACTTGAGGCAAGGACGTCGCGGCTTACCATGAGCTGTGATCACACCACTGTACTCTAGCCTGGGCAATAAAGCAAGACCCTGTCTCAAAAAAAATAAAAAAGAAAAGAAAAAGAAGAAGAAGAAGAAGAAGAAGAAGAAGAAGAAGAAGAAGAAGAAGAAGAAGAAGAAGAAGAAGAAGAAGAAGAAGAGAGAGGAGGAGGAGGAGGAGGAGGAGGAGGAGGAGGAGGAGGAGGAGGAGGAGGAGGAGGAGGAAGAAGAAGAAGGAGAAGAAGAAGAAGAAGAGGAGGAGGAGGAGAAAAGAAAAAAAATACATATATATATGTATATATACACACAAACACACACATATATAGCTAAGATTATAACAGGATAAAAATTGCATATATATGCAGTTTATATATAAAATACCAATATGAATCCAATAATACATGTATAGCATGAACTCTTACAACCCAGGGGGATGACTTCCCTTCCCCAAATTTCCAGATATAGTGGATTCACTCCCATAATTCCACCACAGTTTGGGAGATCCCAAACCCTGCCCCAAGATTTCTGCAGTTTCCCACGGATTTCAGTGCTCACCACCTCCTGAGCTCCTGCTTCCTTGACACATTTATGATGCTTACATTGACCTAGACTCAACATTAACGCCTCTTCACAGCACCCCAAAAATATCCACTCATGAAATGCCACAAATGCCTCCCCTGTGTCACCAGCTACCTCGGACTCCCTTTTTCCAGAGGACACCCAGCCCCATCCCTCCTTTCTCTTCTTCCTGTACCAAGGGACAGTATATTGTCCCATCCTAAAGCCGGAAAATGTATCAGCTTATCTTTATCAAAAAGAAAAAAGGGGAAGAAAAGGAATTTCACCCCAAAAGGAATTCTGATACCAGCTTTTACTTAAAAAAAATTTTTTTTAATTAGAAAATTAAAAGATAAAACACTCATTACACACGAAAATGCTGTTTTTCGAGTGTAAAAGGAATTCCAGTACTTAGGGACTGGAGTTTTTTTTTTTTTCTTTGTGGTTTTTTGTAGTTTCCCAATTTTCCATGTATTCCTTTGCAAATCAAAAACACAATGGAAATGGTGTTGGTGAGAGCCCTCCCTCGTGAGGCTGAAGGGCGGGCCGCCCACCACAGCCCGGCTCAGGTGGGGCCGGGAGTCTGTCCGGCGCGCCCTCTAGTGGCAAGGCCTGGTGAGTGCGCCTCCTGCTCCTATAAAGTGTGCAAAAGCTGCCCTTGGGAAGGTCACCTGCACCCCCATCCTGTAAAGCCAATGACCTTTTCTCTGGCCCATCATTCTCAGCTTGGCTCTGCTGACAGTAAACAGGGCAGAACCAGATGTCTCAGGCCTTGTCTTAGCGACCAGAAGGGTGCAGAGCCTTGAGCCGCCATGTGGAGCCGGGTCAGCTAGACTGGTTCTAAGTCCGTGAACTCTCTGTACCCTCCTTGGAAATCCGGGCAGCTACTGTGTACTGCTGCCCCTCCTCATCACAGCTGCTTAATTGTTTCAACAGAGCAGTTTGCCTCTTTGGGGCTACAAATTAAAAGGTCTTGTTTCAGTTTGTGTGTTTCTTAAATTTCAATTCAATTTGTGACAGTAATCCTTTTTAGGATTCCCTAGCTCAGACACTGGCTGTTTCCTAAAGTGAACAGCGCAGCCTCAAGCCTCCCTGCCATTCACTTAGCAGCCAAAGGGAGCCCCCAGTTACTGGGGATATCAGTTGCGTATACACTCACTCTAGCATTCGGGCTGGGAGAAATAGTGTTTTAGTCCGATGTCACACTGTTCTAAAGAACACCTGAGACTGGGTAATTTATAAAGAAAAAAGATTTAATTGACTCACAGTTCCACATGGCCGGGAAGACTCAGGACACTTACCATCATGGCAGAAGATGAAGGGAAAGTAGGCACCTTCCTCACAAGGCAGCAGGAGAGACAGCTCAAGGGAAACTGACTTTTTTAAACCATATCTTATAACTCCCTATCAGGAAGCATGGGGGAAACCACCCCCATGATCCAATCACCTCCCACCAGGCCCCTCCCTCTATACATGGGGATTACAATTCGAGATGAGATTTGGGTGGGAACACAGAGCCAAACCATATCAAATAGTTCGCCTGGTGAGTTATGCTTTGGGAAGACCCCTCTCCTCTCCCCACTGTCCAGGGGGCTTCCTTCCTGTGCTCACTGTTGGCCTCCAGGGAGTGCCCTTCTCTTCTCTTAACTTTCTTTTCCCTCACCAAAGTCTCCTAAGTCTGCTGTCTTCAGTTTCACAGTTCGCTTCAACCCTTCTGTCGCATTTGTCTCTCTGCTCCAACTTGGGACTGGAGGAAATTTATTTACCATTCCCCAAACACCCCCTGACTTTTCTGGGCTTTGACCTGGTTTTCCCCAGACTTCACCCTGTCCTTAAACCAGCACACTGAAAAAGCTTCCACTCTTGTCTGGCTGCAGGACTCAACCCATACTCCTTTAATGAAGGTTGCCTCCCGCAGTTCCAGGGCCAGTCACTTGGTGATATCCTGATGACATCTTCAAGGTCATCTCACAGCTCATCTGCCCAAAGGTACCCCCACTCCGGTAGTCTCTTGCTCCCCTAAATTTCCTGCTGCTAGTAAATCCCCACAGGAATTACTGTCCATCCTCAGGAGTTTGGGCCTTATTGCTCTTGGTAATAATAACAGCACCATTTCTGAGAGTTTTTTCTGTGCCAGCTGTGCTTATTGTCTGGATGCTTTTCATGACCTAGCTCTTTCATCTTCACATCAACCTAGGAGCAGACACAGGCAGGTGAAGGGCCAGGCCCCAGTGCCTCAGCACAGGGAACCTGTGCTTTTCTGAAGCACCTTCCTCAGACTTCATGAGGTCCCTACAAGTGCCTAGAACCTGCTGGGCTGGTAGTGCCTTTACATAAGCATGGGGTCAACCAGGTGCCATGACACCAGAGCTGCATTTCTTGTTCCAGGGCCATTGGCCAGGCTCTGCTTCATGAAGGGTGGCCTATTGAACAAATCCTTCCCACTGCCCAGAGCTATACTTCTTTTGCAGGATGTTGTAGGATTTGGTCCCCAGAATGGTGCTTGCATGCTCGCTTAGGGAGACTCATATTGTTTATATAGATGGGGGCCCACAGTAATAATATTTGCCTGGGGCCTGCACAGCCTCGGTCTGATCCTACCTCTCAGGCAAGTGTTGTCATGACTGCCATTTCATAGATAAGAAATTAGAGGCATAACGAAGTTAAGATACCTTTACCAAAGTTTCTTTGGGAACTAAGATTTGAATGTAATTTATTTGACTCTAGAGCCCAAGCTCTTAGCCATCACATGACACTGTCCTTCCTGGTTTTTTTTTTTCCCTTCTGTCCTTTTTGATTTCAGTGTAAGTTTTATCTTCCCAATACCCCTAAGGGTGTATGTGTTGGAGTCCTCAGTTCCTCTGCCTAGCACAGAGGAACTCAGTATCTGCAGGACTGGATTAAAAAGGCAGGATATTTCCTCACAATTAAAGGCCACCAGGAGAGAGTCCTTGATCTTCAGTATTCTCAGCTGCTCCAGGAAGTGAGCAGCTGTAGGATCAGTAGAGGCATGAGTGGAGATGTTGAAATGTCCCTAGATAATGGAAACCTCCTGACTAATAGAGCTGAGATGGGTGAGAGAGATCAAGAGTAAAGAAGAAGGCCGCAGAGACTCACATTTCCTGGAAGCTCTCTGGAGCACTACCTTGACTCAAAGAATTAGGAGGGAGGCTGAACTGAGTCTAGCTCTGGCCCAGCAGCATTACCCATCCTCATCACTGAGCTGCTCCAGGCAGCACGGGTGGGCGGGACCAAATCATCTTGTTGCTACAGATGCAGCTCTTGGCCATAAGACAGCAAGTTTATCATGGGAATAGAAGAAAGAAAATGATGCCCTTAATGGGATCTAACTCTGAATATTTATTTCATAATTCAAGTTTATTATTCACATCTATGTAAATTGTTTTTATTAATCAATTTCACTAAATCACAACAAGTCTCATAAGTTCTTTTCAGTGACTTACTGGCTTTTTAAAGTGAGCTTGTTGGTTTTTGATGGGTACCAGCAATGACAGGCTTTCAGTAAATGTGACAGGTTTTTTTTTTTTTTTTTTTTTTTGTACTTATACTTTAAGTTCTGGGATACATGTGCAGAACGTGCAGGTTTGTTACATAGTTATACACATGCTATGGTGGTTTGCTGCACCTATCAACCTGTCATCTACATTAGATATTTATCCTAATGCTATCCCTCCCTAAGCCCCACACCCCCCAACAGACCCTGGTATGTGATGTTCCCCTCCCTGATATGTGACCGGCTTCATAATCCTATGTAACCAGTGTTTCCCAGGTCTCTCCAGCTTAGATACAAAATCAAGCTCACCATAAGAGAAACAAAATCCTGATTCCCTGAATCTGCTTCCCACCCACAATAGCAGAATCTAGCTCTGCCCTGGCCCACCCTGCCTCCCAAATATTCCTGGGAGGCCCCTGGAATGCAGTAGAATTTCTCTTCCCTGCTCCACCTGCTTCTGTGGAGCAGGCTCCCACCCTGCTCCATGCTGTCTGCTGCTCTGGGCCTTGGCTATGCTGTTCTGCTCCCCAGAGATGTGGGCTTTGCATTGACCCTCTGAATGTAGCTGAGCTCCTACATATGGAAACTACAGTGACAAAAGAGCTTCAGCGTATTTTTCTTTCCATCTCCACTGCTCAAGATTCTGGCACAAGTTTCTAGAAACAGTAGGGAGGGAGTGCAAAAGCCACCCCTCCCGTTTCACCCTGAGCCATTTTCCTTGGACCAAATTTGTGCTCCCCCATTTTCTCCTTTCTTATCTTAAATTCCTTCCTAAGAGTCTTCCAGTCATTTCTATAAATGGTGCCCAGGAAGGCACCACTCCATGCAGCCGCACAACCCAGAAATATGCCCTCCATGGGAAGCCCTCCTTTCTTGAACTGCTGAATATCAAAGTCCCCTTTCTCCTGCCAGGAAGGGGAAATGATCTCAAGAAGGAGGGGTGAAATTCTCAGGAATGGAAGTGGAGTAACGCCCAGAGAAAGAAGGGGTCTCCCTCCCTCGTTTCAAAGAAAGTCAACCACCATCTGTGACCACTCACTACCACCCTGAGCAGAGACAAAGGCACAAAAGTTTGTGTCAAAAGGCTATCACTCCAAACACTATCCCTGTAAAGTCCAGGGACCCCGTGAAACACACTGGTTTCTTTAGTGTAGGTTAAACACTGCACATGTTCCCAGAAAACAGAAAAGTTTGTATGAATTCTCAACTAAATGTTTTTCTGGGAACAAGATTCACTCTTCTAACGTAAAAAATTCTGTAGGATTCACAAAATCAGATTAAATGCCAGATACCAACACAGCCCTTGAATACCCCCATAGCCTAGTGGAGTCAGAGACGGCTTAGCACAGCTTAGGTTCTTAAGCCACCACCACGCCTCTTTCTTAGACACACACACATACAGGTGTGCACACACACAGGTGCACACACATACACTCACTTTTCTCCTATATGAAATATTTCCACCTCCAACTCTTGACTTGACATCACATGGATCTCCCCTCAGGTTCCAGCTTCCTAAGCTGTCACAGTAGGAAGGAAACTAGTTTGTACAGCATCAAATCAGATAGAAATTGTCACTCCAATAAGACTGACTCATTGACACAACCCTCTGAATGCATTTTGGCACCTTTTACTCTACCATAAAAGTAGAAAAAAATGGGTAAGAAAGCTAGAAGAAATAGACAAATGAAGCTCAAAAGGATTCGGGCTGGACTCTGGATCAGTAGAAAACATGATGCTGCTGCTTCTGAATGTATGTTTGTCATGCAAACCATCCGATTGGCTGGGCACTGGCATTGTCTCTTCACTGCGTCTGACTGAGGAAAATATACTGCTTTCCTAATTATTACCACAAACATAGTAGAAATTTATTCTTTTCAAATTCTAGAGGCTGGACGTCCAAAATTAAAGTTGCATCAGGACTATTCTCCCTCCAGAGGTTCTAGGAAAGAGTTCTACCTTGCTTCTTCCAGCTTCTGGTGGTTCCTGGTGTTCCTTGGCTTGTGGTGGCACGACTCTACTTTCTGCCTCCACCTTCAGATGACCTCCTTCCCTAGGTCCCTCTGTCTTCTCCTTTTCTGTCATAATGACAATGTCATTGGATTTAGGGCTCACCCTAAATCCAGGATGATCTCATCTCAAGATCCTTACCTTAATTACATCTGCAAAGACTATTTCCAAATAAGGTCACATTCACAGGCATGTGGCATAGAGGTTATGACTGGAACATATCTTTCAGGACCTACACTCTACAGAATGTATTCTCACCTGACCAGACCCTCCACTTTCTCTCTGAGCCAACACAAGGAATATTATACCAAAGGCACTTAAATTCCCCAAAATAACCTGGGAGAGGGGATACCTCAGTCTGTTGAGAATGACCCTGTAGAAAGCACTCTGTATACAGTGCCTGTGCTGGGGTTTTTTGTTTGTTTGTTTGGTTTTGGTTTTTTGTTTTTGTTTTTTGGTTTATTTGTTGTTGTTTGGTTGGTTGGTTTTTTTTCTTTTTTTTTTTTTAGACAGAGTCTCACTCTGTCACCAGGCTAGAGGGCTGTGGCATGACCTCAGCTCACTGCAACCTCCGCCTCCGGTGTTCAAGTGATTCTCCTGCCTCAGCCTCCTGAGTAGCTGCTACTATAGGCATGCACCACCACACCCAGCTATTTTTTTTATCTTTTAGTAGAGATGGGGTTTCACCATGTTGGCCAGGATGGTCTCGATCCCCTGACCTCATGATCCACCTGCCTCAGCCTGCCAAAGTGATGCAATTACAGGCGTGAGCCACCATGCCTTGCCACCTGCCCTGTTTTTAAACTTCTCTAGCAGCCTGAGGCACAGAGCACGGTGCTAGAAACAGATGGTAGCATTTCTCTTAAATTTTCTGGAGTAAACAGAGAGGACTGGGAGAGAAGAAGGTTGAACAAACAGCTTATAAAGACTTCTTCCCATTTACTGGCCCCTGCACCTCCACTTAAACCCCGCATAAGTCACTTGAACAGATGGACCAAGGTAGAGTACCTAGCAGGTAAATATTTGACAAGTGAATGCATAAATTAATAGACAGATTAATGATTTTTATAAAGTCCTGAGATTTTCTTTTCTTTCTTTTTTCTTTTTTTTTAAGACAAGGCCACACTCTGTCCCCCAGGCTGGAATGCAGTGGCACGATCATGGTTTGCTGTACCCTTGGCTTTCCAGGCTCAAGCGATCCTCCCACCTCAACCTCCTGAGTAACTGGGACTACAGACGTGTGCCACCAAAGTGCTGGGATTAAAGGCATGAGCCGCCATGCCCAGCCCTGAAATTTTCTGATACCTAATAATACCCAAAAGAAGCGACAAGGAAGATAATTCTGTCTAGTTTCACTAGTATGTATTTTTAAAACATCTGCTTTGCTTCGTACCCTGATGTTGGGACTAAATTAAGACACACAACAAATATGAGAGATTCGTTCAATGATGATGGTAGTGATTAACTGATTAACAACATTAATTAATATTCATTAAGCCCTATCATGGGCCAAGTGCTGTGCTTAATGTGTGACCATCACCAAAAACATTTTGTTTGGCCAGGTACAGTGGCTTTTGCCTGTAATCTCAACTACTAAGGAGGCTAAGGCAGGAGAATTGCTTGAGACCAGGAGTTCAAGGCCAGCCTGGACAACATAGCAAGACCTCATGTCCACACACACACACACAAAATAAGAAAAGTAACAAGGCCTAGTGGTAGGCCTAACTATAATTTCAGAGTAACAAGACACATAAATATTTAGAGAAACTTGTAAGAACTGTGATGTAATGGGAATACATTTAAAATTTCTATTACTGACAAAGTAATGGGTGCTGCTCAAACTATGGGGTCTATTGCTACATTAATAACTAAAGGAAATGCTAAATTTCAGTCTGAAGTTAATGAAAATAAAGATGCAATTTTTATTCCCATTCAAGTTCACAGACTGCCTGAATTCTCCACGGATCTCTTGTCCATAGTCTCTTTGATCTGAATGCAAACTGAGCCAAGCTTCCCTTTTAGTGTTAGATGTTTTTTTAATAACCTGTTCTTTAGAAATGTCAAGAGTACTAGAGAATCACTGGCAGTCAGATCATTTTTTTGTCACCTTAAAATCAAGGTCAATGTGTAAGAGGCAGCTACTGGACAGGTTCTTCTCACTGTTGGTCCTGCACTCTGGAGTGGTGGTCGTCCACTCATATGTGCTCAGCTATCTATCTTATCCCCAGTGTGTCCTAGGAGACACTAGTTCAGTGACATACCCCGCTCTGTGGTCAAGTGAACTTAGGAAATGCTACATCAACTATTTGCCTCTTAGAAATTTACAATGCAAACTAACGTAGTAAAGGCTCTGAGAGGTACTACAAAGCAGTTAATCCAAACATTTGTTTGAGTAGTGTTAAAAGTACCACAAAACAACTCTCCAACCAACTGAAATAAACCAGCTCCAAATTAAACCCATAGACTATTCCTACAACAAATCCAGAACAAGCTCTAGATGGAAAAGGGAAACTATGCACCAGGGTAGTTAATGTTATGCTCAGCAATGCATGCACTTGGTTTAACAAAAGCCATGCTTCTTCTTATTTGCCATGAAGGAGTTATATGGCCAAGTTCTATCTACTGAGTAAACATCCTTCTCATAATCACCACCAAACCATAACTATCACAGTGAGTCAATATGACTTCAGTATATCTGATTTATTAATTAGTACTCTCGTTTTAAGTAACAGAACCCACTGTAGTGATCCTAAGCATAAAGGCAATTCATCAGAAGGTAAAAGGTCATCTCACAAACCCAGATAGAATGCAACCAAGTCACTTTAGGAGGGTAATGAACCCAGGGATTGCACAACTGGTAGGGCTTGGCTCTCAGCCTTTCTCCTTCCCTCTCCCTTCTCCTCTTCCCCTTCCTTCTCCCTCCTTCCCTCTGCCTCGTTTCCACCCCCTCTTTCTCTCCCCCTTCTTTGCTTGTCTTCATTTTTCATTCTGTAATTTTAGCATGCTTTTGCTCTAACACAAGTGCACATACTCTCCCCCACATTCACTGAATTGCTTTTTTGGTGAATTCCATAGTGTTGACTGGCTTTCTCTGATTTTGCATATGGCAAAAAAAAAAAAAAAAAAAAAAAAAAAAAAATGGCTACCACGAGCTCCTTGAGTTGTCAATAAAACCACAAATGAGATTCTGCCTAGTCCAGCTTGGGTCAGGTGGCTTCCCTGGCCTGCCAGGAGCCATGCCTATGATATAGTGAAGATCAGGTTCCACAAACAGGGAAGCGGGCATGAAATATAGACAACCTGCATTGATGACATCTGGAAAACTACTTAAACAGACCAAAGACTTGCTTAGTTGATCACACACATGTTATTAATTCCATTACTGTTAATAACTTAAATTCTTGCTTCAGGCTGGAATATAAGAAGAAGTATATGTGGCAAAATGTGCTCATTCTCCCTTCTCAACTAAACATCTGGACAAAGGCATCTTAGAAACAACTAAAATCAGCAGGATAAAAGAAAGAATTACTCAGATGCAATGGTTAATAATTAATGATCATTCCACCCACACACGAGGACTTCACCTTTATTGTTAATGAGCTAAGGACTCAAGGGTTACATATTTCTGTGTGTATTTTTTAAATTTCTTTTCAAGCATTCAATAATTATTCTCAAATTATCCTTCAATATGAGCAAGAGGCTACAGAAAAGATCGTTATTCTCTCATAAGCATTCACAACATGATCCCAATACACCCCAGACTCACCTCTGCCATTTTCTCACACCCACTGTGTTCCAGCCACACAGAATGTCTTGCCCTTCCCAAGCTATGGAATATTGTTTATCTGAAATTCAAATTGAACTGAGTGTTCTCTATTTTAATTTACTATAACTGGAAACCCTACCCAGATCACACTTTGCCCTCAAAGTTCCCTGAGCTTGTCACACTGCGTCTTTCACTTAGGATGCCGTCCACCAGTCCCCTCCCCCGGATAAATTCAGTCTCCAAAAAAGGGAAGCTCAGAGTTTAGTGGAATGAAATGGAAAATAGAGTATAGCACACATAGGTTAAGCCTTGTCTTGTCAAGCTTAAGTTTCTGTGTGTGTGTGTGTGCACGTGCTGATTCAGTGTAAAATATATTTCTTATTGTTAAGTTATGGTTAAAGTAGAATGAAAGCCACTGCCCTCTGAGCAACCTCAGGATCAGCTGTAATTCTCAGTTATTATTTCTTGTGATCTCCTGGTATTCCCTTCAAACACTTTCAATGGCTCCTCATTTCATACATAGGCCTTCCATAATCTGGCCCCGACCTCTTACCCATCTCATCTCACAGCTAACTCCATTACACAAACCATCCACCTCCGATAAAGGGCCTGCTTCCTTCCCTGAATGTATGACACATACTCTGTTTCACAAATTGAGTTTGCCTTCTCCCAGAGTCACCCCACCACCCCTGCCACTCCCGGCCTCTCTCCTCTCTCCTCTCCTAAGTCTCAAACTTACTTAAAACTCAAGTTATGTTTGTGCAACCTTAAGCAAGTCACTTCCCATCTGAGCACTGTGTCTTTGTTGACAGAATCAGAGAATTGGGGGAGAGATCTGGCAAGATGGCCAAATAGGAACAGCCCCAGTCTGCACCTCCCAGTGAGACCAATGCAGAAGGTGGGTGATTTCTGCATTCCCAACTGAGGTTCCCTGTTCATCTCATTACAGTGGGTGCAGCCCACAGAGGTCGAGCAGAAGCAGGGTGCGGTGTCACCGCACCTGGGAAGCACATAGGGTCGGAGACCTCCCTCCCCTAGCCAAGAGAAGCTACGAGAGACCGTGCCATAAGGGACTGTGCTATCCAGCCCAGATACTACACTTTGCCCATGGTTTTTGCAACCTACAAACAAGGAGATTCCCTGGTGTGCCTACATCAGCAGGGCCCTGGGATTCAAGCACAAAACTGAACAGCTGTTTGGACAGACACTGAGCTAGCTAGCTGCAGGAGTCTTGTTTTCGTTTTTGTTTTTGTTTTTGTATTTTCATACCCCAGTGGTGCCTGGAATGGAATGCCATTCACTCCCCTAGATAGGGGGCTGAAGCCAGGGAGTCAAGTGGTCTTGCTCAGTGGGTCCCACTCCCACAGAGCCCAGCAAGCTAAGATCCACAAGCTAAGATCCACTGGCTTGAAATTCCTCTCCCAGCACAGCAGTCTGAAGTTGACCTGGGATGCTTGAGCTTGGTTGGAAGAGGGGTGTCTGCCATTACTGAGGCTTGAGTAGGCTATTTCCCCCTCACAGTGTAAACAAAGCTGCCGAGAAGGTTGGACCGTGCAGAAACCACCACAGCGCAGCAAAGCCACAGTGGCCAGACTGCCTCTCTAGATTCCTCCTTACTGGGCAGGGCATCTCTGAAAGAAAGGCAACAGCCCCAGTCAGGGGCTTATAGGTCCCATCTCCCTGGGACAGAGCACCTGGGGGAAGGGGCACCTGTGGGTGCAGCTTCAAAAGACTTAAATGTTTCTGCCTGCCATCTTTGAAGAGAGCAGGAAATCTCCCAGCACAGCACTCGAGCTCTGCTGAGGACAGACTCCCATGCCTCCTGACTGGGGGACACTTCCCAGCAGGGGTTGACAGACACTTCATACAGGAGAGCACCAGCTGGCATCAGGTGTGTGCCCATCTGAGATGAAGTTTCCAGGGGAAAGAACAGTCAGCAATCTTTGCTGTTCTGCAGCCTCTGCTAGTGATACCCAGGCAAACAGGGTCTGGAGTGGATGTCCAGCAAACTCCTGCAGACCTGCAGAAGAGAGGCCTGACTGTTAGAGGGAAAACTAACAAACAGAAAGCAATAACACCAACATCAACAAAAAGGGATGCCCATGCAAAAACCCCATCCAAAGGTCATCAGCATCAATGATCAAAGGTAGATAAACCCAAGAAGATGAGAAAAAAAGAGCGCAAAAATGCTGAAAATTCCAAAAACCAGAATGCCTCCTCTCCTCCAAAAACATCAAAACTCCTCAGCAGCAAGGGAACAACACTGGATGGAGAATGAGTTTGACAAATTGACAGAAGTAGGCTTCAGGAGGTGGGTAACAACAAACTCCTCCAAGCTAAAGGAGCATGTTCTAACCCAATGCAAGAAAGCTAAAAACCTTGAAAAAAGGTTACAGAAAATGCTAATTGGAATAACCAGTTTAGAGAAGAACATAAATGACCTGATGGAGCTGAAAAGCACAGCACGAGAACTTTGTGAAGAAGACACAAGTATCAATAGCCGAATTGATCAACTGGAAGAAAGGATATCAGAGATTGAAAATCAACTTAATGAAACAAAGCATAAAGAAAAGATTAGAGAAGAAAGAATGAAAAGAAATGAACAAAGCTTCTGAGAAATATGGGACTACGTGGAAAAACCTAACCTATGTTTTATTGGTGTACCTGAAAGTGACAGGGAGAATAGAACCAAACTGGAAAACACACTTCAGGATATTATCCAGGAGAACTTCCTCAACCTAGCAAGACAGGCCAACATTCAAATTCAGGAAATACAGAGAACACCACAGAAATACTCCTCAAGAAGAGCAACCCCAAGACACATAATCGTCAGATTCACCAAGGTTGAAAGGAAGGAAAAAATGTTAAGGGCAGCCAGAGAGAAAGGTTGGGTTACCCACAAAGGGAAGCCCATCAGTCTAACACTGTATCTCTCTGCAGAAACCCTAAAAGCCAGAACAGAATGGGGGCCAATATTCAACTTCCTTTAAAAAAAGAATTTTCAACAGAGAATTTCATATCAAGCCAAACAAAGTTTCATAAGCAAAGGAGAAATAAAAACCTTTACAGGCCAGCAAGTACTGAGGGATTTTGTTACCACCATGCCTGCCTTACAGGAGCTCCTGAAGGAAGCACTAAATATGAAAGGAAAAACCAGTACCAGCCACTGAAAAAAACATACCAAAATATATAGACCAATGACACTATGAAGAAACTGCACCAACTAATGGGCAAAATAAACAGCTAGCATCATCAAGACAGGATCAAATTCACACATAACAATATTAACCTTAAATGTAAATGGACTAAATGCCCCAATTAAAAGAAACAGACTGGCGAATTGGATAAAGAGCCAAGACCCATCAGTGTGCTGTATTCAGGAGACCCATCTCATGTGCAGACACACACATAGGCTCAAAATAAAGGGATGGAGGAATATTTACCAAGCAAATAGAAAGCAAAAAAAAAGCAGGAGTTGCAACCCTAATCTCTGATAAAACAGACTTTAAACCAACAAAGTTCAAAAAAGACAAAGAAGGCCATTACATAATGGTAAAGGGATCAATGCAACAAGAAGAGCTAACTATTCTAAATATATATGCACTCAATACAGGAGCACCAATATTCATAAAGCAAGTTCTTAGAGACTTACAAATAGACTTAGACTCCCACACAATAATAGTGGGAGACTTTTACACCCAACTGTCAATATTAGCCAGATCTATGAGACAGAAAATTAGCAAGGATATTCAGGACTTGAAATCAGCTCTGGGCCAAGTGGACCTAACAGACATCTACAGAACTCTCCACCACAAATCAATAGATTATATATTCTTCTCAACACCACATCACACTTATTCTAAAATCGACCACATAATTGGAAGTAAAACACTCCTCAGCAAATGCAAAAGAATGGAAATCATAACAAACAGTCTCTCAGACCACAGTGCAATCAAACTAGAACTCAGGATTAAGAAATTCACTCAAAACCACACAACTACACGGAAACTGAACAACCTGCTCCTAAATTACTACTGGGTAAATAACAAAATGAAGGCAGAAATAAACATGTTCTTTAAAACCAATGAGAACAAAGACGCAATGAACCAGCCTCTTTGGGACAGAGCTAGCAGTGTGTAGAGGAAAATTTATGGCACTAAATGCCCACAAGAGAAAGCAGGGAATATATAAATTGACACTCTAACATCAAAATTAAAAGAACTAGAGAGGCAACAGCAAACAAATTCAAAATCTAGCAGAAGACAATAAATAACAAAGATCAGAGCAGAACTGAAGGAGATAGAGATGTGAAAAATACTTCAAAAAAATCAATGACTCCAGGAGCTGATTTTTGAAAGGGTTAACAAAATAGACCACTAGCCAGACTAATAAAGAAGAAAACATAGAAGAGTCAAGTAGACACAATAAAAAATGATAAAGGGGATATCACCACTGATCCCACAAAAATACAAACTACTATCAGAGAATACTATAAAACCTCTAAGCAAATAAACTAGAAAATCAAGAAGAAATGGATACATACATACACCCTCCTAAGTCTAAACCAGGAAGAAGTTGAATCCCTGAGTAAACCAATAACAAGTTCTGAAATTTAGGCAGTAATAAATAGCCTACCAATCAAAAAAAGTCCAGGACCAGACAGATGCACAGTCGAATTCCACCAGAGGTACAAAAAGGAGCTGGTACCATTCCCTCGTAAAATATTCGAAACAATAGAAAAAGAGGAACTCCTCCCTAACTCATTTTATGAGGCCAGCATCATTCTGATACCAAAACCTGGCAGAGACACAAAAAAAAAAAGAAAATTTCAGGCCAATATCCCTGCTGAACATCAATGGAAAAAATAAAATACTGGCAAACCAAATCCAGCAGCACATCAAAAAGCTTATCCAACACGATCAAGTCAGCTTCATTCCTGGGATGCAAGGCTGGTTCAATATATGCAAATCAATAAACTTAATCCATCACATAAACAGAACCAATCACAAAAACCACATGATTATCTCCATAGATGCAGAAACGGCCTTTGACAAAAATCAACACTCCTTCTTGCTGAAAACTCTCAATAAACTGGATATTGATGGAACCCATCTCAAAATAATAAGAGCTATTTATGACAAATCCACACTCAATATCATACTGAATGGGCAAAAACTGGAAGCATTCCCTTTGAAAACCAGCACAGGAAAAGGATGCCACCTCTCACCACTCCTATTCAACATAATATTGGAAGTTCTGCCCAGAGCAATCAAGCAAGAGAAAGAAATAAAGGGTATTCAAATAGGAAAAGAGGAAGTCAAATTGTCTCTGTTTGCAAATGACATGATTGTATATTTAGAAAACCCCATCTCTCAGTTCAGAAAGTCCTTAAGCTGATAAGCAAATTCAGGGAAGTCTCAGGATACAAAATCAATGTGCAAATATCACAAGCATTCCTATACATCAATAATAGACAAACAGAGAGCCATATCATGAGTGAACTCCCATTCACAATTGCCACAAAGAGAATAAAATACCTAGGAATACAACTTATAAGGGATGTGGAGGACCTCTTCAAGAAGAACTATAAACCACTGCTCAAGGAAATAATAGAGGACACGAACAAATGGAAAAACATTCCATGCTCATGGATAGGAAGAATCAATACTGTGAAAATGGCCATACTGCCCAAAGTAATTTATACATTCAATGCTATCCCCATCAAGCTACCACTGACTTTCTTCACAGAATTGGAAAAAACTACTTTAATCCTCATATGGAACCAAAAAAGAGCCCACATAGCCAAGAAAATCCTGGGCAAGAAGAACAAAGCTGGAGGTATCATGCTACCTGACTTTAACTATACTACACAGTATAGTTATATATAGTATAGTATATGCTACACGGTAACCAAAACAGCATGGTACTGGTATTAAAACAGATATAAAGCCCAATGGAACAGAACAGAGGCCTCAGAAATAACATGACACATCTACAACCATCTGGTCTTTGACAAACCTAAGAAAAACAAGCGACGGGGAAAAGAATCCGTACTTAATAAATGGTGTTGGGAAAGCTGGCTAGCTATATGCAGAAGAATGAAACTGGACCCCTTCCTTACACCTTATACAAAAATCAACTCAAGATAGATCAAAGATTTAAATGTTAGACCTATGACCATAAAATCCTAGAGGAAAACCTGGGCAATACCATTCAGGACATAGGCATGGGCAAAGACTTAGTGTCTAAAACACCAAAAGCAATGGCAACAAAACCCAAAATCGACAAATGGGATCTAATTAAACTAAAGAGCTTCTGCACAACAAAAGAAACTATCATCAGAGAGAACAGGCAACCTACAGAATGGGAGAAAAATTTTGCAATCTATCCATCTGACAAAGGGTTAATATCCAGAATCTACAAAGAACTTAAACAAGTTTACAAGAAAAAAGCAAACAACCCTATCAAAATGTGAGCAAAGGATATGAACAGACATTTCTCAAAAGAAGACATTCATGCAGCCAACAGACATATGAAAAAATGCTCATCATCACTGGTCATTAGAGAAATGCAAATCAAAACCACAATGAGATACCATCTCACGCCAGTTAGAATGGCAATCATTAAAAAGTCAAAAAACAACAGATGCTGGAGAGGATGTGGAGGAATAGGAACGCTTTTACACTGTTGATGGGAGTGTAAATTAGTCCATCCACTGTGGAAGACAGTCTGGCAATTTCTCAAGGATCTAAAAACAGAAATATCATTTGACCCAGCAGTCCCATTACTGAGTATATACCCAAAGGATTAGATTATAAATCATTCTACTATAAAGACAAATGCACACATATGTTTATTACAGTACTGTTCACAATAGCAAAGACTTGGAACCAACCCAAATGTCCATCAATGATAGACTGGATAAAGAAAATGTGGCACATATACACCACAGAATACTATGTAGCCATAGAAAAGGATGAGTTTATGTCCTTTGCAGGGACATGGATGAAACTGGAAACCATCATTCTCAGCAAACTAACACAAGAACAGAAAACCAAATACCACGTGTTCTCGCTCATAGTTGAGAGTTAAACAATGAGAACACATGGACACAGGGAAGGCTTGTCGGGTTTTGGGGGACCTGTCAGGCAGTGGGGGGCCAGGGGAGGCATAGCATTAGGAGAAATACCTAATGTAGAAGACGGGTTGATGAGTGCAGCAAACCACCATGGCACATGTATACCTATGTAACAAACCTGCACATTCTGCACATGTATCCCAGAACTTAAAAGTATAATAAAAAATTAATTAATTAAAAATAAAAATAAAAAACATGTTAACAAAAGGGCACAGTGCTAGGGTACAAGATAAGCTTCTGAGACTTCCACACTCAGACTCATAGGAGATAGGGAGTCAGTTCACATGGTCAATACATTGATACAACAAGCAGCATTTGAGAAAGCCACCACATAAAAGATATCTGTAACCAAGGAGCCTATACAGAGCTTTGGCTCCTTGAAATCATCCATAAATGAAGCCAAACTATCATACACAACATGCACTACAGTCACGTCCCCAAGGAAGAAAATAACAAAAAATTTAGAAGTCTTACTCAAATGATATCAAATTCAAAAAAAAATAAGTGACAGTTCCTTCAGTGGAGCACCAATCAATGCAAAGACTCTGGCTGTACAAAAAGAAAGAGTGTTTTGACCACCCCTAAAGGATCATACAAGCTCTCCAGCAATAGATCCTAACCAAAATGAAAATATGCAATGAAAGAAAAATAATTCAAAGTATGAATTATAAGGAAGCTCAAAGAAATCCATGAGAAATTTGAAAACCAACACAAGGAAACCAGAAAAACAATTCAGAATACGAATGTCAAGATGATATGTTTTTAAAAAGAAACAAAACTTCTGGAAATAAAAAATTTGCTGAAGGAATTTCAAAATAGAGATGAAAATTTTAACAATAGATGAGAACAAGCAGAAGAAAGAATTTCAGAACTTGAAGACTGGTCTTTCAAATTAACTCAGTAAGACAAAAATTTATTAAATATTAATGGACAAGACCTTTGAAAAATATGGGAATACATAAAGCAACCAAACCTATGACTTACAGGCATTCTGAAAAAGAAAGAGAAAAAGTAAGAAATTTGGAATATATATTTGAGAGAATAAACCAGGAAAATTTCCATCATCTTACTAGAGATGTAGACATTCAGATACAAGAAATTCAGAAAATACCTAGAAGATACTAAACAAGAAAAAAATCACCAAGGCATATAGTCATCAGACTATCCAAGGTAAAAGTGAAAGAAAAATCTTAAAGGCAGATAGAGAGAAACACCAAATCACCTATAAAGGAAATCCCATCAAACTCACAGGGAACTTCTCGGCAGAAACCTTACAAACCAGAAGAGATTGGGGGCCTTCTTATTGGCCTTCATAAAGAAAAAATATTTCCAGTCAAGAATTTTATATTCTGCCAAACTAAGCTTCATAAATGAAGGAGAAACAAAATCTTTTCCAGATAAGCAAACACCAAGGGAATTTGTCACCACTAGGCCAGTTCTACAAGAAATGCTCAAAGTTCTAAACATGGGAATGAAAGGACAATACTCACCATCATAAAAGCACATCTAAGTACAATGCTCATAGATCTTCAAAAGCAATTACATAAATGAGACTACAAAGCAGCTATAGCTAACAATACTATAACAGGAACAAAATCTTGCATGTCAACATTAACCTTGAATGTAAATGGCCTAAATGCTCCAGTTAAAAAATATGGGTAGGTTGAGCACGGTGGTTCATGCCTGTAATCAGCACTTTGGGAAGCTGAGGCGGGCAGATCACCTGAGGTCAATAGTTCGAGACCAGCTTGGCCAACATGGTGAAACCCCATCTCTACTAAAAATACAAAAATTAGCTGGACATGGTGTCATGTGCCTGTAATCCCAGCTACTCAGCAGGCTGAGGCAGGAGAATCACTTGAACCCGGGAGGCAGAGGATGCAGTGAGCCGAGATTGCACCACTGCACTCCAGCCTGGATGACAAGAGCAAAACTCTGTTTCAAAAAAAAAAGATATAGGCTGATAAATTGGATTTAAAAATAAGACAAAATATCTGCTGCCTAAAAAAGACCCACATAACTGGTAAAGACAACTACAGACCCAAAGTAAATCGGTGGAAAAATATGTCACATAAATGGAAAACAAAAATGAGCAGGTGTAGCTATTCTTATATCAAATGAAACAGACTTTAAACCAACGATAGTTAAAAGAGACAAAGGGCATTATATTTATAAAGGGTTTAATTCAACGAGAAGACTTAACTATCCCAAATGTATATGCACCCAGATTCATAAGACAAATACTATTAGACCTAAGAAAAGAGACTGATATCAGTACATTAATAGTGGGAGACTTCAACATCCTACTGACGGCACTAGACAGATCATCATAGCAGAAAATCAAAAAAGTAATTCTGGACTTAAATTGGACTCTAGACCAAATGGACATGATAAACATTGACAGAACGTTCTACTCAACAACTACAAAATATTCATTTTTCTCAACTGCATATGGAACATTCTCCAAAATTGACCATATGCTTGGCCATAAAGCAGGTCTCCATAAATTCAAATAAATTGCAATCACATCAAAATATATCAAGTATCTTCTCAGACCACAGCAGAATAAAATTAGAAATCAATACCAAGGGAATCTCTCAAAACACACCAAGTACATGGAAACTAAATAATTTGCTCCCAAATGACTTTTGGATAAAGAATGAAATTAAGACAAAAATCAAATAATTTTTGAAATGAGTGAAAATAGAGACACAATATAGCAAAACCTCTGGGGTACACCAGAAGCAGTACTAAAAGGAAAATTTATAGTGCTAAATGTCTGCATCAAAAGGATAGAAAGATCTCAAATGAACAACCTAACATTGCACTTTAAGGAACTAAAACAACAAGAACAAACCAAAACCCAAAGCTAACAGAAGAAAAGAAATAACAAAAGTTGGAGCTGAACTAAAAGAGATTGAGATCCCCCTGCCAAAAAAAATGATGCAAAGGATCAACACAACAAAAAGTTGGTTCTTTGAAAGGCTAAAAATACTGATAGACTGCTAGCTACATTTAACCAAGAAAAAAAGAGAAAAAAATCAAATAAGCACAATCAGAAATAATAAAGGTGGGATTACATCTAATACTACAGAAATACAAAAGATCATCAGAGACTACTATAAACATCTCTGCACACAAACTAGAAAACCTAGAGAAAATGGATAAATTCCTGGAAATATACAACCTCCCAGGATTGAACTGGGAAGAATGGAAATCCTGAACAGACCAATAGCAAGTAATAAAATTGGATCAGTAATTTAAAAAAAATAATCTTCCAACAAAAACAAAAAGCCCAGGACCAGATGGATTTGCAGTCAAATTCTGCAGACATGCGAAGAGCTGGTACCAATCTTACTGAAACTATTCCAAAAAAATCAAGGAAGAAAGAATCCTCCCTAACTCATTTTACAAAGCCAATATCACTCTGATACCAAAATTAGACAAGACTGCAACAAAAAAAGAAAACAATAGGTCAAGGACCCGATTAATATAAATACAAAAATCCTTAACAAAATACCAGCAAACTGAATCCAACAGCACATCAAAAAGATAATATGGCACGATCAGTGGGTTTTATTCCAGGAATACAAGGATGGTTCAACATATGTAAATCAGTAAATGTGATTCACCATGTAAAGAAAATTAAGAACAAAAAACATATATTGTCTCAATAAATGCAGAACAAGCATCTGATAAAAATCCAGCATCCCTTCATGTTATAACTAGACATTGAAGGAACATACCACCAAATAATGAAAGACACACATTACAAACCCATGGCCAACATCACACTGAAAGGAGAAAAGCCAAAAGCATTTCCCCTATGAACTGAAACTGAACAAGTTTGTCTACTCTCACCTCACCTTTTCAACATAGTACTGGAAGACCTAGCTAGAACAACCAGGCAAGAGAAAGAAATGAAAGACATCCAAACTGAAAAAAAAAAAAAAAGTCAGATTATCTCTTTTCACTGATGACATGATCCTATACCCAGAAAACCCTAAAGATTCCCTGAAAATACTCCCAGACATAATAAATGACTTCAGTAAAGTTCAATAAAGTTTCAGAATACAAAACCAATGTACAAAAATCAGTAGCATTTCTATACCCCGATAACACTCAAGCTGAAAACCAAATCAAGAACTCAATTCCATTTACAACAGCTACATATAATAAAATTAAAATTAAATACCTAGAAATATGTTTAACCAGAGAGGTTAAAGATCCCTACAAGGAGAAATACAAAACACCAATAAAAGAAATCATAGATGACACAAATAGAAAAACATCCCATCTGGGCACAGTGGCTCATGCCAGTAATCCCAACACCTTCGGAGGCCAAGACAGGAGGATCCATTGAGCCCAGGAAGTTGAGACCAGCCTGGGCAACATAGAGAGACCTTGTTTCTACAAAAAAAAAAAAAAAAAAAATTAAAAATTAGCCAGCCATCGTGGCTTACACTTGTAATCCCAGCTACCTAGGAGGCTGAGGCAAGAGGATTGCTTGAGTCTGGGAGGTTGAGGCTGCAGTGAGCTATGACTGCCACTGCACTCCAGCCTGGTTAACAAAGTGAGACCTGTTTCAAAAAAAAGAAAAAGTAAAGTAAAATATTCCACGCTCATGGATTGGGAAGAATCATTTTCATTAATATGGCAATAATTTATCGTGCAAAGCAACCTGTGGTTCAGTAGAGCTCCTATCAGATTACCAATGTCATTTTTCACAGAAAAAGAAAAACAATTCTAACACTCGTACAGAACCAGGAAAGAGCCAGATTAGCAAAACAATCCTAAGCAAAAGAAAAAAGCTGGAGGTATCACATTATCTGACTGAATCATACTACAAGGCTATAGTAACCAAAACAGCATGGTACTAGTATAAAAATAGGCACATAGATCAATGGAACAAAATAGAGAACCAGAAATAAAGCCATATACCCACAACCAACTGACCTTTGACAAAGTAAACAAAAATAAGCAATGGGAAAAGGACACCCTATTCGATAAATGGTGCTGGGAAAACTGGCTAGCCATATGCAAAAGAATGAAATTGGACTCCTGTCTCTCATTATGTACAAAAATTACTCAAAATGAACTAAAGACTTAAATGTAAGACTTGGAACTATAAAAATCCTAGAAAGCCTAGAAAATACTCTTCTAGACATTGGCCCAGGCAAAGAATGCATGACTAAGTCCTCAAAAGCAAATGCAACAAAAACAAAAACAGATAAATGGGGCTTAAACTAAAAAGCTTCTGCACAGAAAAAAAAAAAAAAAATTAAAGACGTCTTTGAGATAACCGTGAAATTTGAATATGGACTGGTCTTATATAGTACTATTGTTAGATTTGATGATGGCATGGTGTCTGTGTTTAAAAAATATATTTATCTATTAAAGATGAATACTGAAGTATTTATGGATGATTGCAAAATGTTGGTAATTATTGGTGTCAGACGATAGATACCCGAAGAAGGGCCTTTATACTAATATCCTATGTATTTATATTTCTAATTTTGTGTATGTGGACCACTGGAAAAGGACATTCCAGGCATAAGTTGGAGCTAGTGCAGAGCCCTGGAGTAGGAATATGGCTGGCATGTTCAAGGAATAAGACCTCTTGTGGCCAGAAAGGGATGATCCATGGGTAAAATAACAGGAAGTGACATCAGAGAGTTAACAGGGATGTGTGAGGAGAGAGGAAATACAGGGACATATCAAATAAAGAACACTTAAAATATTTAAAGAATATCCATAAACCAATAAGAAAAATACCAGCAACCCAACAGAAAAATGAGCAAAATACTGAACAGACACAACACAGAAAAAAAATATGTCCAATAAGCATATTAAAAGGTGCTTTATTTCATTAGGCACTGGAAAACGCAAATTAAAACCACAGTGCTATACCAGTACACACCTACAGACAGGCAGGCAATATTAGATATTCATATTGGTGGGTGGGTAAATTGGTACAAACTGCAATGTCTACTAAAACTAAAAATATGCATACCTTATAAGCCAGCAACTCTATTTCTAGGTATAAATAGCCAACAGAAAGCCAGATATATGCTTACCAAAAGACCTGAATAGGATGTTTACAGCAACACTCTTCTTAGCATCCTCACTGAGAACTACCCAAATGCCCAATAACAGTAAAATGGATAAACAAATTGTGTTACAGTCATACAATGGGCATTTAGAATAAACAATATAGAAAAATCTCAGGAAAATACTGAGTGAAAGAAGCAGACACAAAGGATTCAATACTGATTCCATTTATGTGAAGTTCAAAAACAAGTGAAACTATGCTGTCAGAATATAGAATAGTGGTTATCACTGCAGAGAAGGTGACTGAAAAGGGGATTGGGAGGCTTGTGGGGGTGTGTAAAGGCCTGTTTCTTATTCTGGAGGCTAGATTAGTTCAATTTGTGAACAGTCACCAAGCTGTAGGCTGACAATTTGTGCACTTTTGTGTATCTATACTTCAATAAAGCGTGTTTAAAATCATATAGGGGCATCTTGGTTTCCTCCCCTGAGGTGCCAGTGACACATCCAGTACCTCGAAGTCTCCATCCCGTGCTAAGTGAAACGTGCTTTCTCAACTCACAGCTGCAATCTCTACATTTAAAGATACCGAAACTGACATAGCGGGTTCTCTGGCTGGTGGAAAAGATAAGTCTACTACAAAGAAACTAGGCAAAACTTTAAATAATATGATAAAAGCGATCTTCCCCTCAATGCTATAGAGTTAATAATGTACCTTATTGTGACTTATACAATAGAACACATTTGTACAGTATTGTAATGCCAGTTAAGTTGTAGCATCATTATGAGACCAATCATTTACAATTTAAAGGAAAATAAAATATTTTAATTGAAGATATTATGGGCTCTTTAAAAGCCAAAAATTATTAAACCCTTCAAACTAGAAAAGGCCACTGAAACATCCTACAGGTTTTAATTTCTAATAAGGTAAATATTCATCATTATAACCCACATAAAAAGCTCTTTGGAGTCCTCAATAATTTTTTTAGAGTAAAAAGTTCTTGAGATCAAAATGTGAGAAAACCATGTGAATTAATCCCAGCCTTGCTATTAGATTTATTTCTTCCTATGACCTCATAAGGAACCATTGCTTTGGAATTCCAAGATGTATGTAAGTCCCTGGCTTGGCTGAGGTTGTCAGTCCTAGTTCTTTATTCTTTTTACTCAATTTTTCCTTTTCAGTTTGTTGCTTTTTCTTACTTTTTGTCCAGCATTGTGCTTTAATTCTATTATGGAGATCAGTTCTTCAGATGAACTATGCAAGTGATTTTTCTTCAAGTGATTTGAACCAAGCTTCTTACCAGCTTTTCCCAAAATTAAGCCGACCTGGGACACCTTGACTCCAAGCCCAGCAGTAAGTCCCACATGCCACAGGGCCTCTCACTCAACTCTGCTGAGAAGGGACCCTTACTGGCAGCTGGGATCCTTGAATCCATCCTCAAGGACAACCTGGCTAAGGTAAGGTTGGCCTGGGACCTCCTGACTGGGAAAGCAGTAGTTGTGAAATTCATTAATGAGACTCAAGCAGATCTCCTCCAGACACCATCCACAAAGTAGGAACCATGAAGGCTCGGATCACCCCAACATAGTGAAATATTTGCTGTGATCGATATTGAGGAATCTCTCTGCCTTGTCAGGAAGCACACTGGCCAGGAGGAGAAGTTTGTGAACACCTGCTCATGGCAGCAGGAAAGAAAAAAAGGAGTAAAGCAAATTCTACCAAAAGTGTCTGCTCTGCAAGCTGTCACCAGAAACGTATTGTCCACAGAGATTTAAAGGCAGAAAACACGCTCTTGGATATTAACACAAACATCAAGATTGCAAATTCTGGCTTCAGCAACAAATTCAGCTTTTACAAACTGGATATCTTCTGTGGCAGTCACCTCTGGTAGCAGATCCCTGCCTTTGATGGACAGAATTTCAAGGAGCTGCAGGAGGGGTACTGAGTAGAATACATTCCCTTCTACACGTCCATTGAGTATAAAAACCTGCTCAAAAAATGTATCCTTCTCAAACCCAGCAAGAGAGGCCCTTCAGAGCACATTGTGATGGATCCATTAAAACACCAGGAACTTAAGTCCCGGACCTCTGCCATACTGAATCATGGTGTCCATGGGTTACAGACAGGAAGAGCCAAGACTCCCTGCGAAGTATGATGAAGCAGCGATCCCCTACCTGCTCCTGGGTTCTAAGAGATTCGAACTGCAAGGTTACCCCAATCACCTGAAACCCGTACTGTCAGCTGATCTGACCCACAGTGGTGCACCTTCCCCATACCAGGAGGTACAGCTCAGGGTCTCTGCCGGCCCCAAGCAGCAGCGTTTCAACAACCTGCCTTTCCCATCTTTCACCGTCTCCCTAAGAAGACTCAGAGGAGCCACAAAGATTCTGAGCAGGATCAGGAGACAGAGCAGAAAGGCAGCACTGAGCCCGCTAGCCCCGTAGTCGCCTGGAGGGGCGAACCCCACCCACTCTGTGAACAGCGACCTCTCACCAACACCAAAAAAGAGCAGGAATTCCTCACTGGGGCAAAAGCCAGTTTGACCAGACCTCCACCCAGAAAGACAACAGCAGCCCCACAGCGCTGGGCCTGCGGCTTCCTGGGCTCTTGCCTCTCACCCCGGCCCTCCCCCACCCCCGCCTTCGCCTCCCGGGCCACCATCCCGGGAATCCCAGTCGGTCTCCTTGCAGCCCAACCAGGTCTCGGTGCCGCACCACACGGTGAGCAGCTGGGGGGTGCCCGCCCGGCACAGCTCCCCAGAGTGTCCCTGCTACCTTCCTTCCACCCGCGTCATCAGCGCAGGGGGCAGAGCAGAGTCCCCAATGGGACCAGGTACGCGCCGCCTGGCAGCTGGACCGGTGCCGGCCCCGGAAATGCGGCCCAACCGAGTGACCCCAGCTTCTCCCTCAGACAAAGGCCGCCGCCAGCAGGGGGCCGCCGGGAGCTTCTTCAGCAAGTTTAGGTTGAAGTTCACAGGCTGGACTCTTAGCTGCGGGTTTGCCCGAAGGAACCTGAAAGAACCTGAAAGCAAAGACCGGGGAGGACACTCCGACCTCACGTGGGGGCAGCAGAGGCAGTGATTTTAAAATGGCTTTCCAGAGACCCAGCTGCGCTCCCTGCCCTTGAGGCGGAGGCTGGATGGAGGTCGCGAGTCCGTGGAGCCCCGCTCGGTGCTGCGAGGACTGCAGTGGCGGCCGGGACCCTGAGCCGCGGGCGAGGCCGGCGCGAAGAACTAGGGGAGGACTCCAGCGACAACTCCAGCAGCCTCTCCACTTGGTCCCCGGAAGCACAGGTCCAGAAGCTCCTTGGTCTCCACGAGCGTCGTCACCCAGGTCACCACCGCCTGGGAACCGAGAGGGTCCGCCGCCCGCACCCGGGACCCGCATCCTGGCCCACGCGTCTTCCTGGGGCCTTCTCCCCTCGCTTGTGGGTCTCCGCCTTCGCTTCCGCCTTCCTGCGTTGCAAAATAAACAGACTAGTCTGAAGAGCAGGAACAGGCGTTCATAGCGCCCGCTCCCCACCACCCCTCCGTTTCTCTTCCCACTGCAGCCCCTTAGTTGCGTGCGTCTGGGCTCCAGTGAGTTCACAGCAGCGACTGCTCTCACTCCACCCCGCTGTCTCTTCCCTCTGTCCTGGCCTTCTCTTCCTGGCGGTGTCCTCCTCCATGGGCGGAGGAAAAGTAGAACAAAGTGGCGCCCGTCTGCTAACCCCACGCCGGCATGGGAGTGGATGGTTGTGGCCACTGGATGGTGGTAGCCCCTGCATCTCTCAATTTATTTCTCTATGGCTGTTCTTGAGAAACTGAGGTGCAGAACAAGGGATCCCCCTCCCCCGGCTCCTCCTGTCTTCAGCTCGGAGGGATCCAGGAGAAAATGGCTTGGCTCTTGAAGCGGTCAACGGCCCTTGCAAGTGGCCCCTCCCTGCCCAGCATCCCCTCTCGAACTTAGGTTCTCCGAGGGATTGAAGGCGTAATAAAGAGAATGGGTTTTTTTTTTTTGGAGGAAGCGGGTACCACGTATGGCCTTCAGGCTTCTATAAGGACTTTTACTCTGAGAGAATGAGGTTTTCACAGAGAATTGACATAATCTGATTATGTTTTAACAATATCCCTGTGTTTGATAAAGTATTTACAGGGACAAGGACAGGAGTAGGCAGACACTAGGAAATACAGCCATGGTCCAGGTGACATGATGGTGGCCTGGACCAGGCTTGAGAAAGCAAGTGTGGGCATAGGACCCTGTGGCTGGAGGCTGGTGCCTGCTGAATTCACTTTCTGAGGGCCCTCCAGTAGGACTCTCTCTGCCTCCCAGGCCAGTATGGCCTTGCTTCCTGTTCTCTGCCTCCCAGACCCCCTCTTCAGCTGATACCAGAAGATTTAGGTAGCAGAGGCCAAAGAGAGTAATATGAGATTTAAGTTAATACATAACTAAAGGAGAGATGACACAGTGGAAGAGAAGGCCAACCATTCATGGATCTCAGCTGCAAGCAACAGAAACCAGTTCAGGTTAATTTCAATGGAAAAGGAGTTTATGATAATGATATTGGGTGGATTACATGGCCAGCATGTATGAAGAGCCAGGTTCTATGAAACACAGACTCACCAAGACAAGACACAACTCACCTAACGTGGACATCCCTACCAACATTAACAAGCGAAAGACTCTATAGCCTGCACCACCAACCCCTCCACTACTGCACTCTGACACTGCCCCTAGCTCTGCTGCCACAGCTGCACTAGGAATTCAGTCTGAATGGAGGCTCCCAGTCCCTGCTTCTTTGACTCACTGGTTCCTGCTTCCATGGCTGAATCTGATTAGTGGAATGTACCTCACTTGGCCATGTCCTAGCTCCAAGGGAGTCTAACCAAGCAAGAGTTTGGCATTTTCATCTCCCATTGGGTGAGGCAGTCTCTCCTCCACACTATGGCTAATAACGTTGAAAAAGATTCCAAACATACACTGGATTTCAGATGCTAAGCAGACCTAAAAATTCACAAATATTCATAAGAAAATGTAAATCAGATTGGGACCAGTGAATGTCCTATAACATTATTAGACTGATCAAGACTTTCTAGGACTGTGATCCACAGTACCAGAAGGAAATTACAAAAATATAAAAATGTTCCATTTTGCTTGTGAGTGATTTAGCCTTCTGAAAAAATTTGATGATTAATATTTATTTGGGTAATTGTTTAATTATTATTGTCAACATGATAGCATTTTTTTAAACATGTGTGATATATGTATATATAGGTATAGATATGTATGGATAGATACATGACAGATAGATAAGACACTCAAACACTGACAATATCATTATATCATTTGACATTCATCTTGATCCAGCTATAACTAGAGCTAAAAAAAAAAAAAAAAAAAAAAAAAAAAAAAAAAAAAAAAAAAAAAAAAAAACTCTTGGAATTTCCAGGTATTGAGACAAACAAATTACCTTTTGTGCTTCAGCTAGTTTGAGATGACCTTCCGTGTCACTTGTACCCAACAGAGTCTGGAATAAAAATACATATATTTAAATATTATTGACACTTAACATTTGTTTATTCTATTTGGACTTATAAATGAACTTATATGAGAGGTTTTTAATTAGTATCAGAAGCAAATGAGTTAATAAAAACTGAAATGATTGTAGACTTATTTTTATAACTTTTATGTCTACAGCTATGATAAAGTTTTATATTGTAAATATTCTATATATACAGTTTCTGGGGGGTTTTTTGTTTTTTGTGTTTTGTTTTTTTGAGACACAGTCTTGCTCTATCACCCAGGCTAGAGTACAATGGCATGATCTTGACTCATTGCAACCTCCACCTCCCAGATTCAAGTGATTCTGATGCCTCAGCCTCCCAAGTAGCTAGGATTACAGGCATGTGCCACCATGTGCACCTAATTTTTGTATTTTTGGTAGAGACGGGGTTTCGTCATATTGGTCAGGTGGATCTTGAACTCCTGGCCTCAAGTGATCTGCCCGCCTAGGCCTCCCTAAGTGCTGGGATTACAGGCATGAATCGTCAGGCATGGTGGCTCATGCCTGTAATCCCAGCACTTTGGGAAGCCAAGGCATATGGATCACTTGAGGTCAGGAATTTGAGACCAGCCTGGCCCACATGGAGAAACACATCTCTACTAAAGATACAAAAGTTATCTGGGGGGGGCGGAGCAAGATGGCCGAATAGGAACAGCTCCAGTCTCCAACTCCCAGCGCGAGCGACACAGAAGACCGGTGATTTCTGCATTTTCAACTGAGGTACTGGGGTCATCTCACTAGGGAGTGCCGGACAATCGGTGCTGGTCAGCTGCTGCAGCCTGACCAGCGAGAGCTGAAGCAGGGCGAGGCATTGCCTCACCTGGAAGCCAAGGGGGAAGGGAATCCGTTTTCCTAGCCAGGGGAACTGAGACACACAACACCTGGAAAATCGGGTAACTCCCACCCCAATACTGCGCCTTAAGCAGACAGGCACACCAGGAGAATATATCCCACACCTGGCCGGGAGGGTCCCACGCCCACGGAGCCTCCCTCACTGCTAACACAGCAGTCTGCCGCGATCTGTCTGCAAGGCAGCAGCGAGGCTGGGGGAGGGGCGCCCGCCATTGCTGAGGCTTAAGTAGGTAAACAAAGCCGCTGGGAAGCCCGAACTGGGTGGAGCTCACAGCAGCTCAAGGAAGCCTGCCTGTCTCTGTAGTCTCCACCTCTGGGGACAGCGCACAGCTGAAGACCAACAGGGGAAGCAGCGGGGGCCGGTGCAGACGCGAACGACTCTGGCTGACAGCTTTGGGGAGAGCCGTGGATCTCCCAACGCGGAGGTTGAGATCTGAGAACGGACAGACTGCCTGCTCAGGTGGGTCCCTGACCCCTGAGTAGCCTAGCTGGGAGACATCCCCCACTAGGGGCAGTCTGACACCCCACACCTCACAGGGTGGAGTACACCCCTGAGAGGAAACTTCCAAAGGAAGAATCAGACAGGTACACTCGCTGTTCAGCAATATTCTATCTTCGGCAACCTCTGCTGCTGATACCCAGGCAAACAGGGTCTGAAGTGGACCTCAAGCAATCTCCAACAGACCAACAGACAGTCCTTCTGACAGTCAGAAGGAAAACTATCAAACAGGAAGGACACCTATACCAAAACCCCATCAGTACGTCACCATCATCAAAGACCAGAGACAGATAAAACCACAAAGATGGGGAAGAAGCAGGGCAGAAAAGCTGGAAATTCAAAAAATAAGAGCGCATCTCCCCCTGCAAAGGAGCGCAGCCCATCGCCAGCAATGGATCAAAGCTGGTCAGAGAATGACTTTGACAAGATGAGAGAAGAAGGCTTCAGTCCATCAAACTTCTCAGAGCTAAAGGAGGAATTACGTACCCAGCACAAAGAAACTAAAAATCTTGAGAAAAGAGTGGAAGAACTGACAGCTAGACTAATTAATGCAGAGAATATCATAAACGAAATGACAGAGATGAAAACCATGACACGAGAAATACGTGACAAATGCACAAGCTTCAGTAACTGACTCGATCAACTGGAAGAAAGAGTATCAGCGATTGAGGATCAAATGAATGAAATGAAGCGAGAAGAGAAACCAAAAGAAAAAAGAAGAAAAAGAAATGAACAAAGCCTGCAAGAAGTATGGGATTATGTAAAAAGACCAAATCTACGTCTGATTGGGGTGCCTGAAAGTGAGGGGGAAAATGGAACCAAGTTGGAAAACACTCTTCAGGATATCATCCAGGAGAACTTCCCTAACCTAGTAGGGCAGGCCAACATTCAAATTCAGGAAATACAGAGAACGCCACAAAGATACTCCTCCAGAAGAGCAACTCCAAGACACATAATTGCCAGATTCACCAAAGTTGAAATGAAGGAAAAAATCTTAAGGGCAGCCAAAGAGAAAGGTCGGGTTACCCACAAAGGGAAGCCCATCAGACTAACAGCAGATCTCTCGGCAGAAACTCTACAAGCCAGAAGAGAGTGGGGGCCAATATTCAACGTTCTTAAAGAAAAGAATTTTCAACCCAGAATTTCATATCCAGCCAAACTAAGTTTCATAAGTGAAGGAGAAATAAAATCCTTTACAGATAAGCAAATGCTTAGAGATTTTGTCACCACCAGGCCTGCCTTACAAGAGACCCTGAAGGAAGCCCTAAACATGGAAAGGAACAACCGGTACCAGCCATTGCAAAAACATGCCAAAATGTAAAGACCATCGAGGCTAGGAAGAAACTGCATCAACTAATGAGCAAAATAACCAGTTAATATCATAATGACAGGATCAAGTTCACACATAACAATATTAACCTTAAATGTAAATGGACTAAATGCTCCAATTAAAAGACACAGACTGGCAAACTGGATAAAGAGTCAAGACCCATCAGTCTGCTGTATTCAGGAGACCCATCTCACATGCAGAGACATACATAGGCTCAAAATAAAGGGATGGAGGAAGATCTACCAAGCAAATGGAGAACAAAAAAAAGCAGGGGTTGCAATCCTAGTCTCTGATAAAACAGACTTTAAACCATCAAAGATCAAAAGAGACAAAGAAGGCCATTACATAATGGTAAAGGGATCAATTCAACAGGAAGAGCTAACCCTCCTAAATATATATGCACCCAATACAAGAGCACCCAGATTCATAAAGCAAGTCCTTAGAGACTTACAAAGAGACTTAGACTCCCATACAATAATAATGGGAGACTTCAACACTTCACTGTCAACATTAGACAGATCAACGAGACAGAAAGTTAACAAGGATATCCAGGAATTGAACTCATCTCTGCACCAAGCGGACCTAATAGACATCTATAGAACTCTCCACCCCAAATCAAAAGAATATACATTCTTCTCAGCGCCACATCGCACTTATTCCAAAATTGACCACATAATTGGAAGTAAAGCACTCCTCAGCAAATGTACAAGAACAGAAATTATAACAAACTGTCTCTCAGACCACAGTGCAATCAAACTAGAACTCAGGACTAAGAAACTCAATCAAAACCGCTCAACTACATGGAAACTGAACAACCTGCTCCTGAATGACTACTGGGTACATAACGAAATGAAAGCAGAAATAAAGATGTTCTTTGAAACCAATGAGAACAAAGATACAACATACCAGAATCTCTGGGACACATTTAAAGCAGTGTGTAGAGGGAAATTTATAGCACTAAATGCCCACAAGAGAAAGCAGGAAAGATCTAAAATTGACACTCTAACATCACAATTAAAAGAACTAGAGAGGCAAGAGCAAACACATTCAAAAGCTAGCAGAAGGCAAGAAATAACTAAGATCAGAGCAGAACTGAAGGAGATAGAGACACAAAAAACCCTCCAAAAAATCAATGAATCCAGGAGTTGGTTTTTTGAAAAGATCAACAAAATTGACAGACCGCTAGCAAGACTAATAAAGAAGAAAAGAGAGAGGAATCAAATAGACGCAATAAAAAATGATAAAGGGGATATCACCACCGACCCCACAGAAATACAAACAACCATCAGAGAATACTATAAACGCCTTTACGCAAATCAACTAGAAAATCTAGAAGAAATGGATAATTTCCTGGACACTTACACTCTCCCAAGACTAAACCAGGAAGAAGTGGAATCCCTGAATAGACCAATAGCAGGATCTGAAATTGAGGCAACAATTAATAGCCTACCCACCAAAAAAAGTACAGGACCAGATGGATTCACAGCTGAATTCTACCAGAGGTACAAGGAGGAGATGGTACCATTCCTTCTGAAACTATTCCAATCAATAGAAAAAGAGGGAATCCTCCCTAACTCATTTTATGAGGCCAACATCATCCTGATACCAAAGCCTGGCAGAGACACAACAAAAAAAGAGAATTTTAGACCAATATCCCTGATGAACATCGATGCAAAAATTCTCAATAAAATACTGGCAAACCGGATTCAGCAGCACATCAAAAAGCTTATTCATCATGATCAAGTGGGCTTCATCCCTGGGATGCAAGGCTGGTTCAACATTCGCAAATCAATAAACGTAATCCAGCATATAAACAGAACCAAAGACAAGAACCACATGATTATCTCAATAGATGCAGAAAAGGCTTTTGACAAAATTCAACAGCCCTTCATGCTAAAAACGCTCAATAAATTTGGTATTGATGGAACGTACCTCAAAATAATAAGAGCTATTTATGACAAACCCACAGCTAATATCATTCTGAATGGGCAAAAACTGGAAAAATTCCCTTTGAAAACTGGCACAAGACAGGGATGCCCTCTCTCACCACTCCTATTCAACATAGTGTTGGAAGTTCTGGCTAGGGCAATCAGGCAAGAGAAAGAAATCAAGGGTATCCAGTTAGGAAAAGAAGAAGCCAAATTGTCCCTGTTTGCAGATGACATGATTGTATATTTAGAAAACCCCATCGTCTCAGCCCAAAATCTCCTTAAGCTGATAAGCAACTTCAGCAAAGTCTCAGGATACAAAATTAATGTGCAAAAATCACAAGCATTCTTATACACCAGTAACAGACAAGCAGAGAGCCAAATCAGGAATGAACTTCCATTCACAATTGCTTCAAAGAGAATAAAATACCTAGGAATCCAGCTTACAAGGGATGTAAAGGACCTCTTCAAGGAGAACTACAAACCACTGCTCAGTGAAATAAAAGAGGACACAAACAAATGGAAGAACATACCATGCTCATGGATAGGAAGAATCAATATCGTGAAAATGGCCATACTGCCCAAGGTTATTTATAGATTCAATGCCATCCCCATCAAGCTACCAATGAGTTTCGTCACAGAATTGGAAAAAACTGCTTTAAAGTTCATATGGAACCAAAAAAGAGCCCGCATTGCCAAGACAATCCTAGGTCAAAAGGACAAAGCTGGAGGTGTCACGCTACCTGACTTCAAACTATACTACAAGGCTACAGTAACCAAAACAGCATGGTACTGGTACCAAAACAGAGATATAGACCAATGGAACAGAACAGAGTCCTCAGAAATAATACCACACATCTACAACCATCTGATCTTTGACAAACCTGAGAGAAACAAGAAATGGGGAAAGGATTCCCTATTTAATAAATGGTGCTGGGAAAATTGGCTAGCCATAAGTAGAAAGCTGAAACTGGATCCTTTCCTTACCCTTTATACGAAGATTAATTCAAGATGGATTAGAGATTAAATGTTAGACCTAATACCATAAAAACCCTAGAAGAAAATCTAGGTAGTACCATTCAGGACATAGGCATGGGCAAGGACTTCATGTCTAAAACACCAAAAGCAACGGCAGCAAAAGCCAAAATTGACAAATGGGATCTAATTAAACTAAAGAGCTTTTGCACAGCAAAAGAAACTACCATCAGAGTGAACAGGCAACCTACAGAATGGGAGAAAATTTTTGCAATCTACTCATCTGACAAAGGGCTAATATCCAGAATCTACAAAGAACTCAAACAAATATACAAGAAAAAAACAAACAACCCCATCAAAAAGTGGGCAAAGGATATGAACAGACATTTCTCAAAAGAAGACATTCATACAGCCAACAGACACATGAAAAAATGCTCATCATCACTCACCATCAGAGAAATGCAAATCAAAACCACAATGAGATACCATCTCACACCAGTTAGAATGGCAATCATTAAGAAGTCAGGAAACAACAGTTGTTGGAGAGGATGTGGAGAAATAGGAACACTTTTACACTGTTGGTGGGATTGTAAACTAGTTCAACCATTATGGAAAACAGTATGGCAATTCCTCAAGGATCTAGAACTAGATGTACCATATGACCCAGCCATCCCACTACTGGGTATATACCCAAAGGATTATAAATTATTCTACTACAAAGACACATGCACACGTATGTTTATTGCGGCACTATTCACGATAGCAAAGACTTGGAATCAACCCAAATGTCCATCTGTGACAGACTGGATTAAGAAAATGTGGCACATATACACCATGGAATACTATGCAGCCATAAAAAAGGATGAGTTTGCGTCCTTTGTAGGGACATGGATGCAGCTGGAAACCATCATTCTTAGCAAACTATCACAAGAAGAGAAAACCAAACACCACATGTTCTCACTCATAGGTGGGAACTGAACAATGAGATCACTTGGACTCGGGAAAGGGAACATCACACACTGGGGACTATCATGGGGAGGGGGGAGGAGGGAGGGATTGCACTGGGGAGTTATACATGATATAAATGATGAATTGATGGGTGCTGACGAGTTGATGGGTGCAACACACCAACATGGCATAAGTATACATATGTAACAAACCTGCACGTTATGCACATGTACCCTAGAACTTAAAGTATAATAAAAAAAAAAAAAAGTTATCTGGGCAGGGTGGTGTCTATGTAATTCTAGCTACTCAGGACACTGAGGGATGAGAATTGCCTGCACCCGGGAGGCAGATGTTGCAGTGAGCAGAGATTCACTGTACTCCAGCCTGGGTGACAATCAGACTCCACCTCAAAAAAAAAAAAAAATGTTTACAGGAATATTAGGAGACACTTCCCACTAATCATCAAAAAATGACCATGGACATATACCTTTATTCCCTCCTATAGCTCACTATAAGGATCCTAAAGATATTCATTTAAAAGGTCAAACCACAGAATGAATAGAAGAGGCAAAGAGATAACAGCAATACAATTTTGGAAGCAACAATGCAGATGTTTTAGTAGTAGTTTTTAGCAAACATGAGAAAGCCAGAACCTAAGCCAACAGTGGCAGAAGTATAAACAGAGTAGTTTTTGCTGCAAATCCCTCAAAAGCCCTCAACTGGAGGTGGCATATGCCTGACGGTGGAGCAGGTAGGATGAAAAATAGGGGAACTAACTGGAAGTCTCAATACTTAGCAGTCCATATCCACTCCCCACTGGCAGTAAACTGGTTTGTTCTCCAGAGATGTCAATTCAGCAAAGTTCTGGACTTTAGGACCAGAGTCGCCCTAAAGGCAGTAAGACTGTTCTGAAAACCAGGGAACAAGTGACAGGGTACATTCCAAACAATGAGACTCTTTGGCCCCTTTATCGACTAGGATCCCAGAATATTGATGGTTAATTTAGGGTGCAGCATTCAGGCTTAGTTTACTTTCTTCTTTCTATATGTTTTTCATTCTTTACAATGGACATATATTAGGTACGCAATTAAAAAAAAAATCCAGGAGGTGAATAATTTTCAGTCCATAATTCTATATGCAGCCAAACTATCTGTTGTGCTACTCCAAAATATAAAGGATTATTGAGCTGCAGGTAATTAAGAAGAAGCAGATGCAGAGAAGCTCTCTGTCGTCCCTCTATTTGCCTAAAAGCAGGACATACAAAAACTAAAAGTATTCTGCCTCCCTTCTACCAGGAAGACCAAAAGGTAATCACAGAAGACAACTTTAAACCTTTATCATCTGGAGATGAATACCAGGAAAATCTCCATTAACAAACATTACTAGCTAGCCTTTATTTGCTATGCATTTGCCTTCCTACAAGATGCCACTCCTAAAGTTCTTTTCCTTTACCTCTCCAGAAATTTGCTTTCATTATTGAAGATGCTGTATCAGCCAGAATTCAAAGCCAATTCTGAGAACTACTCATTCCCTGGGTATCTCCCTTGTATGTATGAAACACACATGTTAATAAACTGTTTTTCTCTTGTTGATCTGTCTTGTATTACAGCAGTGCGTTTCAACTAAGAACTTACTGTTGAAGAAAACAATGATTACTCTTTCTCTATACAACAAATTATGAGAGTAGATTGAAACATTTATCTCACATGCAAGGCCTCATATTTACCTCCAGACACCCTATATCAGAGCCTTCTGAAAGATGCACTCTAGCAAAATGAAGGAATACAACCAGAAGACAACCAACCACATATTCACAGAAATAGGGGATCAAATATGTGAGAGAAAAAAATTGAATTGTCAAGATAACAGTAATAAAACATCTCAGGGCCTACAGAATAAGTAGTCCAGATTGGAACAAGAGAAAAGAGGGGTTCAGAAGCAAAGAATGCCTTCGGCAGGGCCGACTCATCCATTAGGCTGAGTAGGCACAGTGCTGAGGGCCCATGACACTCTTAGGAACTTACAAAAATGTTGTCATTTTAATTTCCTTTAAAATTAGGAGATAAAATTAATATAATAACAGTGACTACGTGATAATAAATCCACCCTGATTATATTAACCTTTATACCAATGCAGCTGTAAAATAATTTATATTTTTTATGGAGGAAGGAGCTCATGAAGGCAATGTACCTAGGACCATGGCCTCCAGGAAAAAAAGGAAAATAAGCTGGATAATTTCACTTGAATGTATCAAAAGGATGAATTGATAATTACTCAGAAAACTAAAGAAAAATCAAGGCAATGCATAGCCAAGGAAAAACAAAAGCAAAAGTCTACGAAAAAGAAGTAAACTTAATACACTACAAGTTCATCTGTTAATAATATTTACATTGTCAAAATAAACCCTAAATACTGATAAGGTTTTTAAAAATATGATATTGCAAGATTAAGAAAATAAAAAAAGCTACATGCCCAGTTGTAAGACAGCCAACTCCTCATCTTTTGTAGAAGAAAGGCAATAGATAAGAACCAAACTGAAAAATCAAGAACTAGTATGAGAGGTATATTATAGGTTTGTGAAGGTAAATAATAGAAAGGAAAACGGTTAAAAGAGATGTAAGTTGTTGCCTTTGGAGAGTGAGAATCAGGGATGGAGAAGAGTGGATAATGGTGTAATTTGCATTATGTGACATATAACTTTTTGACTTTATGAACAAGAACCTAAGTTACCTTAATGAAATTTACAGTTAAAGAACTTTAAGGATTGTTGAGAGTTAATATAATTAAATGAAGAATTTTCTACTTTTCTAAGTGTTCATGTATTAAATTTTTAACATTTAATAAGTGTGAAAAATGATTGACTTGCATGGTAGCCTACTTAGATACCATGAAAGATGTGCTCATGGGACATTAAAGAGATTGAGTAGACTGTGAAGCCAAAGTGAAACTCTAACCTGATGGAAGTGAACAGGGAATACTTCAAAAAGAGAAGCGCGGTGGCTCAAGCCTGTAATCCCCGCACTTTGGGAGGCCGAGACGGGCGGATCACGAGGTCAGGGGATCGAGAACATCCTGGCTAACACGGTGAAACCCCGTCTCTACTAAAAAATACAAAAAAACTAGCCGGGCGAGGTGGCGGGCGCCTGTAGTCCAAGCTACTCGGGAGGCTAAGGCAGGAGAATGGCGTGAACCTGGGGGCGTGGATCTTGCAGTGAGCTGAGATCCGGCCACTGCACTCCAGCCTGGGCGACAGAGCAAGACTCCGTCTCAAAAAAAAAAAAAAAAAAAAAAGAGAGAAGAATGACTGAAAATGAGGAAAGTGAAAGTTTAAAACTGGTTAAACAGAAGGGTCAGGAACAGTCAATATGTTATAGTCAGTATGGAAGAATATAATATACGTTATATATATGAGCTCTTCATGAGAAGACATGAGGGAAGAGTTAAACAATAGAATAAAAACCATAAAATTTTATTAATAACTATTATGAGCTGCTAAAATGGCACATATTTGGTAGGATATTAGTATATAAAAAAGCCTTGAGGTATTTAAAAATATGTTCCCAGAAAATTATCCCAAAAAGACAAAATGTATATTTCATAGTTCTTTTAAAACCCTAACGACTTTCCAGCCACATATTCATACCACAATGCTGTACACTAAGCTGTAGATAGTTGAGCGATATGGTTTTTGAAAAGAGAATAAACAAAAATGGAAAAGATACTCTTAGGTAAAACAAAAAGAAAGTATTTCTCTCAGACAATTTAAAACTTAGGTAGTATAAGATAATTAGGGTTTTTAAAGAAGTCACTTTACAGAAGAAAGGAAATAAAATTTTGCTGGCCATGGCATATTTAAGAAAAAAATCCAAGCAAAGCGGGGAAGAGTTATGATGAGCAGTGAGCAGTGAGGTATAAGCCCAACACTTTGCAGACCACTGAAGTGTCCCACCTACAGAACTCAAGGCAATTTCAGACTTCCTATGGATTGGCATAGGCTTGGGGGTGCAGGAAATGACTCAAATGCTGCCCAAAATATATTTTTAAGAACTTTTTCCCTGATAAGCTTTTTAAGCCGGATAATGAAACCAAGTTGTTCATGTGCCCTCTTTCTCAAACCACACCCTCATACTTGAGAATCTAAGTACTGGATAAATAGTAAGGGCTGTCAATTATTGGGGGCTTTAATAATTCTTCAAACATTTAATGAGTGTCTTCTGGGTGCCAGGCACTGAGACTATAGCAGTAAGCTAAACAGACAGCTACCTCCACAGAGTTTGTAGTCTAAGGATTAAAAAATTAGACCTTGCACAATAGCGGGAGGAGACAGGGAAGTAAGGCCCCGGTTGGAAGGTAGAGAATCAGAGGAAAGTCTCTACTCACCTCTCCTGAAGTAGTCAAGTGAAGGAAAGGTCACAGTTTACATATAGAGAACTGGGAACATCCAGTTGCAAGAGTGAGATCACAACAGGAGCTGGTGAAGAAGTGCATGGAAATCTGTTGCCTCTGCATTAACTGTGGGCTTGAGGCTGCTGTTGGTCCGCAGGGCAGGCAGAGAAGGACACCAGCTGGAGTCAAGATAGAGGCAGGCAAGGACAAGCTAGAGTCCACAATCAGTACATCTGCACTTCTCTCCTTTTGCACCAGCTACACAGAGTAAGGGTTACTCTTTCACTTCTGCTTGCCAAACCTGGCATAGATATATCTTTTGGCCAACTCTAATAAGGAGCCATAATGGAAATGAAGTTCTTTCTAGCTTAGGCCCGTTGACACAAAACCAGCACGGTCCATCCCTTGTCAAATTGGCAGCCGAGAGCACCCCTTTTAACCATATTTGATTTCCAGTAGCAAAATCTTGCTTCAACCTAAGGTGCAACTAACCCTGCTACAACTAGAAACACCCTAAACCTCTCTCCAGTGAGGATCTGAACTCCCATAGGACCTACCGCATAGGTCACTTTATCTTTGGGGAAACGTCATCCTTTTTCTAGCTGAGTCACACTGCCCTTTTAATATCCTGAGATACATGCTGAACTACAATACTATTGACACATTTTATATTCAATAGCAGCATGGATGGAGGAAGAGAAAGAAAATGAATCAGTATTATATTTGCAAGGCGGGTACCCAAAATAAAAATAAATCCTTCTGAAATACTTAAACGGGTTTCTGCCTGGGTAGGCGACCGTTTGGTAACGTATGGAAATCCCTAACTGCCGTGATTGGCGCGCAAGCGCGGAGCTGCCGAGGGGCCCGCTTTTCCTCTCGTCTCATGGGCCGGGAAGGTCCTTGTGACCCCTAGCTTCGACTCCAGCTCCTGGGCTCTGGGCCGCGGAGCTTGGTCCAGCTGCGGGAAGCATTGAAGCACAAGGAGAGACTTGTGAGCAATGACCTCCAAATTTTACTTTGAGGACTTTATCATAGTGAAATTACCATGGCTGTGTAGCTTATATCTTTTTTTGTTTTTTGTTTTAATGAAAATACCCTAATTATGCAACAGTGGGAGGGTTGGTTGAGTAAATTATTGTTAACTCCAAATGACAGAAAAATGCATGAAACCATTAAAAATAATTTGTTTAAACAATGAATGACTTAGAAAGATTTTTATTATTAAGTGGGAATAAAAGCAGAAACCTAAAAAATACGTTCAGTATGAGCTCATTTCTGTAAAATGATGAATTTTGCAGAGGAGAATAAAGTTTAAAGTATGTACACCAACATGGTAACTGTATTAAACCTACTTAATAAACAAGAAGCTATTAATAGTAAATAAGTTGAATTTATAGAAAGAAATTTACTATAAGGAAAAAACAAAAGGATAAACAGGAAAATATTTGCCAAACAGATAATCTAATGTATAACCAATTCCTTCAAATAAATAGGAACATAATTAAGAATCCAATAGCTAAAATGAGGACATGTTTGGAAAAAGAAAACATTTTAAACATGTGAAGTATTTTACTTCATTTATACTAAGAAAAAGCAAATTAAAACAAAAATCTAATATTATTTTAACCATCAGAAAGCTTGACACGTTGAATTGACAAGAGTGAAGGGAAACAGGCACCTGATATATTACCAGTGGGAGTATAAATTGCTGACACCTCTATGAAAAAAGTACACAAACCAAAACTTTTAATGATGTGCCCCTAAACCCAACAATTTTACTTAAAAGTGTAGACATTCATTGCAGCATTTTTTATAATCTGAAATGAAACAGAAACAAATGTACAGATGAGAGCTGGTTAAATAAATTATGGCAAGGCCATACAATGAAATATTCTGTGATGATTAAAAATAGTAAGGCACTTCTTCATGCAATCATATGGAAAGATCCCCAATATATAGTAAGTAAAGGATTTTAGGTATATTATAGTATAATTAAACCCTACCTTTTTTGTAAAAAATAAAATATGTGTGTATACACACATATCAGGTATGCACACCCACATTCCTATATGGGCATAGAACATCTCTGGAATGGTACAACAAAAAAAATTGATAAATTGCTTCCTCTATAATTTTGAGGAAGTTCCCAACAGCTAATTAATTTTTGTTCTTTGCCCTAAACCTGCCCCTTCTTTCATTTTTTTCATTTCCAAAAAGGTACTACCATTGATTGTCTCAGAAAAGTAGAAATGAGATTTGTTCCTTCTCTTGTCCTCACCCAATGTCCATTAAATCAATTATCAAATCCTGCTAACTTTATTTCCAAAACATGTCTCAAATTTGTCTACTTTTATTACAGATGTTGGCTATTTCTCAACGTTTTTTGTTCCTTTCCACCTTAGTTGTAGAATTCCTGATTTTCAACTAGACCTGTAGTAACCTAGAGTAACCATTTTATTGTCTATCTTCCCATTGCAATCGCACGGGGCCATGAGGCTGAATGCTTTCCAATGAGCTGTAACTGCAAGCGTCACGTATAATTTCTAGAAATTATCTTACAGGAAAGGGATGCATCTTTTTTCCTCCCTCATTCATGTTGTCTGAGATGAAAACAACACGACTGGAATTAAAACAGCAACGTTCAACGAGGAGGTGGAAGTCACGTGTTGACAAAATGGAAGGAATCTGGTCCCTAAGAATGGTGGAGCCACCAATCAAGTTCTAGGCTGACTATGTACAGATTTCAATTATGCGAGAGAGGAATAAATATCTGTCCAAGCCACTATAATTTGGAGTTTCAGTTACAGCTACTCCAAATCCCAAATGATAAAATGTCTTTGTATTTCAATGGCCAACCACCTGACCCAAGTCCACCCCATTTCACCTGCACTGCTGCAACAGCTTCCTAACTGTTCTCTCCATCTCCCACCTTTACCTCTCCCTCTATTGAATTCTCCACACCTCAATAAGAACATGCATATAATACATATAAGTATGTGTGTCATATATATATGATCAAATCTTTCCTTTTTTTTACAATCCTTTATGAAATTCCTGTTAGTTTTAGAGTAAGTTTAAATTCTCAACATAGCCTATTCAATTTTATATTGTCTGCCTCCTGAAACTTCAGCTCATCCCTTGCTACTTTCCCCCCTCACTCACTGGGCTCCAATCACATGGAAGGCACAGATATCCTGTGCCCTCTACTGTTAGATTCACCTTAAATCTTCTGTCCCCAGTCTCTACTGCCTAAGTCTACTAATCAAATCTTTCGAGTCTCTGGTAAAATCTAACTTCCTCATGAATTATAGTCAGGAACCATGACTATACTCTCTCATGACATCTTAGACTATGCCTTGTAGTCCTTATTTCCTGCATGGTTATTTGTGCAATTAGTCCTTTAATGTAGAGGTTTCAAATGGTATGTAGGACTAATCTGCTTACAGATACATTCCATGGTCCACACAGTATTTCTTTTGGAAAAACTTTAAACAGTGCATTCTCTTTTTGGTTTGTCACACTTCCCATCAATTCACACATTTCACAAATTTAGGTCCCTTTCCTGTCTCCTGCAGGCCTTTGCACCTTTGGCCTACCTCCCCTACTAAACTAGAGGCTCCATAAGGGTAAGGATGGTGCCTGTCTTCCTCATCACTCTATGCCCACTGTCTAACATCCTTAAGACCTATCAAGGTACTCTGGAAATCCTTGCCTAAGGAATAAAGCCAATGAATGAGCTACTTTCATTGCCATTATTAGCAGCCTTTTTCTTCCTTTGGTTTTATTTTTAATACCAGATACCATAAGCAGATGAGTGTGGGGGAAGTATCCATTTGGTAACTATTTCACATCAAATTTTGAACAAATTTAGCACAGAACTCTGAACCTTAAGGCAAACTTTCACTTTTTTTCTGCTGGACTAAATAGAAAGTAAATTCATATAGTTACACTTTTGAATTTTGAGAAGGTTACAAAAATATTTCATCCAGGCCATTCTATTTCTATTCCCTAGGCACCTCACTGACAGTGCCCCCAATTCTCCAAAGGCTTTTTAGCTCAAGGTTTAAAAAGTGAAATGTAACTTTTAAAAAGAGAATCTGTCCTCCCTGATGGCAACTCCAAAAAATAAACCCAGATCACACTGCTTAAAAGTTTTATGACAGCAAACATGTTGCTTAATACAAAACAGGAAATTTTAATTTATCAATAATAAAAAAAAAATGAAGATGCAAAACAAAATGTCTCTGTGTTTTCCAGATATTTTATTTTTATGTTTCACATTTTCTTATCCTTCAAAGTGACAGAAGTTCGAGGTTTTGTATTTATTTTCTAAAACTGTTGGCCTTCTATATTTTAACAGAAAGTATTAGGACTGAGTTACTTCTAAAAATTCCAGGTTCTCCACTCTTATACTCATAACACGTTTACATTGACTTGAAAATTTCTCATTGCACCTAAACACACATTTTTTGTAGGTTTTTCTCACTTGGTGAATATTGCAATATTGTAAATACCTCTGAAGCATTTTAGAGTTACCCGAACTCTAGATGAAAATTCTACAATCTTTTCTAAAATTTTCACCTCACCTGTACTGAGAGAGAGAGAGAGAGAGAGATCAGCTTAAATTTAAAATGGACCACACATAGGTTCTTTTTAAAAACACCTGGATGAAAAATGTTTCCTTAAGCAAAACAGTAAGAATTTTCATTTACTGACATTAAACCAGTAAACCTACTAATGTTGATTAAAGTTAATCATAAATTTGACAGAACTCATGTCAGGGTTGTTGTTGTTTTTCTACCAATATACTATTTACCAAGTATAAAACCAAAATGTCAGACCACTAGTTTTTTTCTGTTTGTTCAAATAACCAAATTGTTTGGTGCAACATTATATATTTTTCTTCCTCTCTTTTCTACTCATCATACTTTGTTGAATTGATTTGAAGAATGAAAGCAATCAACTTCTGTAACTTCAGCTCTCTCCTTTAAAATATCTCCACTGGCTTTTCCTTCAACTCATTGGAAAGATGAATCACATCATCTAAAAGTTATGAATTATGTGTGGTCATGGTTGTTTCTTTTTTGCTGAGAGTAATCTCTCTAACAACCCTGTGCCCTTCAAAACTGAATTTCCACAAACTCCAAGTTCTTTAAATTACTCTCACAATGGTTTTCAGATGATAAGATGTTCTGTGTTTCCATTAGATGTCTCAGAAAATCCAAAACCATTTGACTGTATCCTTGATGCAATCACTGATAATAATAACAATGGCTACTATTATTTATCGGGCACTTACTCTCCTCCAAGTGCTGTGTTAAGCATTTTATATATGTAATCTCATTTTATCTTCTCAATAACCCACCATTAGTCAAGAATTTTTGGTTTCAAGTGGGAAACATCCAGCTCAAAAATTGTATAATAGGCTTATGTGCCTGGAAGTCTTGGGGTACAGTTGACTAAAGACATGGCTGAATTCTCAGCTTTGACAGTGTCATTAAGACATTGCTTTTCTCTCAGATCTATGTCCTTCTAAGTTGCTTTATTCTTAGGCTATCCCTACGTTATTAAGAGATGAATGCTATTAGCTCCATACTTAAATTCTACATTCATTCTATCAACATAACAAGCTACTATGGGCTGAATTGTGTCCTCCAAAAATTCATACGTTAAATCCCTCACCCACAATATCACTATGTTTGGAGATGGGATAGTTATGAGGTGATTAAGGTTAAATGAGGTCACAAGAGTGGGGATAGCTTCTTTGTTTACCCAACTCTATAAAAGCCCAGAACATCTTCCCTTTCTTTCACAACATGAACGTTCTCCTCATTGCAACAGCCTAAATAAAATCATCTCCTTAATTGTCTGGTGAATTTTGTTTTTCACAATTTCAAGTAATCAATTATAATAGAATATTTACCTGATCACTTATGCTTTGTGCTTTTGCCATCAGGCACTGTGCTGGGCTGCAGATGTAAAGCACTGAGCAAGGTAGACCCTCTCCTGGCCCCGCAGCTCACAGGCTAGTACTAGCATCAGATTATCAAACAAGGAATTATGAGACAGTGGATTGAGTGTTGTGATAGGTATATAGGTGAAGTAAATGAATTACCGATTGTAAAACAAAAAAGAATTTAACCCAGTATTGAAAAATGCAGTGTTTGCATTGCCATTAAATGCTTCTTTGACTTACATCTTGAAATATAGAAATTGCTTTTATGGAGGAACAATAAGACTCATCATATAGGGCCTGACTCAGCTGTAGGGAGGCTGGGCCATGCTTCTGTTCTGGCTGCTCACAGGACTCCCAGAAGGGCTGGAAAATGGCCACATGGATTCCCTGGTTGAAGGTGGAAAGGGAAGAATATGACTGACACATAAACCTGAGTTTATATGAATTTTTGATGTTTGGCACAGGGCACTAAGAACTTGCTAATGGTCTATTGAGAAGATAAAATGGCAAGCCAAGGCCTTGGAACAAGAAAGCATTAGAAATATTTTCTTCGATCCTATTTTGTCTGGTGGATTACCATGGCAATGGGCTATTGGGAAGAGACAGTTAGTTCTACTAACACGTTATTTTGTATGTGAAAATTTTGCTCAGAATAGTATTTGGTCTAGAACTTTGCCTGACTTCCATAGTGTGGGGAACTCAGTGTTTCAATAACATTGCCTAAGATTCTGGTGTTCAAATGTTTTCTAAATTGTGAAAACTTACCTCAGGACCTTGAAATAGGCAATGATAAGTGGAGATACAGGTCCTGGCTGCTATGAGCATTTAAAAATAATAAATATATTTAAATAATAATGTTTTAAAATAACAAATATTGTTCATTAAGATGATGAATAAAAATGATTAATATAGAAGTGATCAATTGTAAAAATTCAGAGAAAATGAATAACAAGAATAAGATAGTATTAATTAATATCTCCTCCCTAACAAGGTCGTTATTATTTTACCCTCATTTTACACATGAATCAGCTAAGACTAAAGTTCACCACTCAGGTCCCTTTGACTGCAAAACTCACATTCTGCTATGCTGTTTCCAATTCTTGACTGTCATATGAATTCTGGTCATTACCTTGACATTGACTACTATAAAAGAGCAGTTGCCCCAAACCTGGTGTGGGAAGGAATCTTTTTACGTGATGTAATTTGCAACCTCATTCTGGGAAGAAATTAACATTCCTGACAAAATGCTTAAGTAACATTCCGGAAAACATTAATGGACCAAAGTCTTGTTCTAGGAAACCAGTCACCTATCCACCCCACTGATTGACATTCAACAATCTAGTGACTTTTAACAAACATTCTTTTCTTTTTGTATTTCGTATCAAATGTTCTTATGAAGAATGTTTTAATATTTCTGATTGACTTACTAGAGGCCTTTGCCCTTGAAGCGAGATTGTAACAAACTTTGACAACGCCCATAACTAAAATGTCTGAAGGGTTTTCGTGAACACTCTAGATTGGTGTCTTTGCTATGGAATCGAACTTTCTCATCAATCCAGTGGATGTGGATTCCCTCACCTGCCTACTGCTTACCAACCTTCTCCCTGCTTCTTCATCATTTCTTCCACCCCTCAGTATTTCTGTTCCCTGTTGATCTGGACCAGAGACATTAAGATGGCCTAGGCCCACCCAGTTGGAGCCCTGTTTTGGAGTATCTTTTTCCTTAGATGTTTGCGAGTCACTTCTCAAAGGCCAAGTGGAATTTTTCAGAAAAAATGACGTGGGAGGGATCCTGAAAAGAGGGAAGGATGCAATGGGAGATAAACACCTAGCTGTTCTAAAAGGTCATTCATTCATAGTCTGATCTGGCTATCAATACAGACTGTTTCACCGAATCCTGGAACACAAGAGAGAGCAGTTACCTTTGCAGCTTAAGGGATGGAGACAGTTCCTACCTTGGCAAGATGTAAGGACAAGGTGTTCTTCTGCAGTTAACCATTTCCCAGGATACAAAAGAATGGGCAAAATTCTCAACAGGTGCTGCTTTCCAGAAACACAAGGCTCAGATAAAGTTCAACATTATCCAAATGAAATATGCAAAGCATACAACACAGAGACTAAGAGCACACAATAACATGATAGGCACTTCTAACTGGCAAAAACGGTTTAGAATAAACAGAAAAGGCAACCTTTCCCTGGACACGACTAGAAGTTTCCTGGTAGCAGCTGCTCCCAGGAGTGTCTGAGATCCTTGCCTGCTTCTCACTCCAGGCTGACCGCTAGGTTCCCAAATGTCAAAGACCCTCACTTGCCTCCTCCCATCACTCTCACTGCCTACTTCTCAGGTCATGTCCCTCAGAGCCTTCTTCAGTATCTAGCACAGCGCCCAAGGTGTCCTGCACAGTGGGTGCTCTCCAAACATATAAATTATATGAATTTACTTATATTATATATTTATTTAGTCATATAAATTTTAATTACATGAGTTTAATTTAATAAACATATAAATTATATGAATTTAATTTAATTTAATTTATATGAATTTAATGAATGCATGGCCAAGAGCTGAAGTTTTGGAAAATCTAATGTCATACTGATTATCATGGTTTTCTATCTTCACAGAGAAAATAATTATATTTGTGGATCTCTATAACTGCAGATTTGCTCTGCCCTGGAGTCTTTTTCCTGTGTTATATTTTAGAATCATCCTTTTAAAATATTTTGAATTTTTCTGTTCTAAATGCATTACATTGCACATGTCCACACTTAAGAGGTCCATGTCGGCCAGGCACAGTGGCTCATGCCTTTAATTCCAGCACTTTGGGATGCCTAGGTGGCCGGATCACCTGAGGTCGGGAGTTTGAGACCAGCCTGGCCAACATGGTAAAACCCCGTCTCTACTAAAAATACAAAAATTAGCCAGGTGTGGTGGCATGCACCTGTATTTCCAGCTACTCATGAGGCTGAGGCAGGAGAATCACTCGAACCCGGGAAGTAGAGGTTGCAGTGAGTCAAGACTGTGCCATTGCACTCCAGCCTGGGCAACAAAGTGAAACTCCTCAAAAAAAAAAAAAAAAAAAAAAAAAAAAATAGGCTATGTCTACTGCTTTCCTATGTATTAGAACAACCTCCTAAATTTTCCCTGCATTGTTACTCATCCACTTAGCTTTTCTGTATCCAGAGTAGTTCAACATTAGCTGCAGACTTTGGAGATTTCACTGTGTGACCCCCTTCTCTGGATCATTTATAAATGTTTTAAGTAAGACCGAGCCAGACCAATCTCTGAGGAACCCCACTGTGTTTACCCTTTTCCTTCCAAACAAATGTGCATTTCTACTGATTCACTTTGTTTCCTGTCTCTACGCCAGTTCTAAATCTGTGACAAAATACCTTTGCCCACCCTATGGTGACAACAATTGTCATTAAGCAATACTTCAGAGGTCTCACAAAGAACAAAATGTCACTGGGGAGACAGTGGCACTTTGTAGTGTGCTGATGTGACACTACCCTCCTCACAGTGCCGTTTAAGAACCACTTAACACAAAGGTTAAATATTGTCCCCATAGAAATTCAGTCACAACAGATGATCAACAGATCTGGGATGCAACAGAATATTTCAAACCCAAGTTTCAACAAGAGTATTTATTTCAAATAATGTCAGCTTTTAGTTTAGTAGATGAGGTTTCAGAATTCTGAAGACTTCAGCATGAAGATATGTCCGTTTAAGAATGTTGCCTCTTTTGGAGTGAGGTTTCAAGCATTGTTTTATAGAAACTTTGGGGGGCTCTGCATGAACTTAAGACTTTTAATATACATGAATGGAAACAAACACTCTTTGGCTCAGTTTGTTCCTGTGCTAAGTTTGGCATTCGTTAATTCTTCAGTATTCACTAAGGAATACTCAAGAGCTACTCTTGTGCAGTGGCTTTTCTGCTGCCTCCACTACAATGGAAACTTTTCAGACTGTAATTACCTGTTCAGACATTTTTTTTTCTGAAACAAGGTCTCACTCTGTCGCCCAGGCTGATGTACAGTGATGTGATCTCAGCTCACTGTTACCTCTGCCTCCCAGGTTCAAGTGATTCTCCTGCCTCACCTTCCCAAGTAGCTAGGACTACAGGCATGCACCACCACACCCGGCTTAATTTTTTTGTTTTTACTAGAGATGAGGTTTTACCACATTGACCAGGCTGGTCTTGAACTCCTGGCCTCATGTCATCACCTGCCTCAGTCTCCCGAAGTGCTGGGATTACAGGCGTGAGCCACTGCACCCAGACCACGCAGTTTTCTTTTCCCTTTTCTTTCTTTCTTTCTTTCTTTTTTTTTTTTTTTTTTTTTTTTTTTAAGAGACAGGATCTGTCAACCTGGCTGCCAGGCTGGAGTACAGTGGTGTAATCATGGCTCATTGCAGCCTTGACCTCCTAGGCTCAAGTGATCCTTCCACCTCAGCCTACCAAGTAGCTGGATTATAGGCACAGGCCACCATGCCTGGCTGATTCTTTTATTAGTTTTTGTAGAGATGGAGTCTCACTATGTTGCCAAGGCTGATCTCGAACTCCTGGGCTCAAGTTATCCTCCTGCCTCAGCCTCCCAAAATGCTGGGACTACAGGAATGAGCCACTACCCATGACCTGTTTATATACTTCTTAACAACCAGAATATAACTTTTTTATGATAGGAATCACAATGTATTCATCTCTATATCACTAGAACCTGACTAGTAGGTACCTACCACATATTTGAAAAACATGGGAATGAATGAATGTATAAATGAATGAACATCCCCAGTAACCACCCTACTTGAAATAGGAGACATGAAATGACATATGTTAAAAAGATTTAAGTATTGTGGAAAAAAGAAAATACAAAAAGTAAGGGAGATAGAAGGTGGGGTGTTGATATGGCTTGACTGTGTCCCCACTCAAATCTTATCTTGAATTGTAGCTTCCATAATATCCACATGTTGTGGGAGGGACCCTGTAGGAGGTAACTGAATCATGGGGTCAGGTCTTTCCCTTGCTGTTCTCATGATAGTGAATAAGTCTCATGAAATCTGATAATTTCGTAAAGAGGAGTTGTCCTGCACATATTCTCTCTCTTCCCTGCCGCCATGTAAGATGTGTCTTTCACCTTCTGCCATGATTGTGAGGCCTCCCCAGGCACATGGAACTGTGAGCCATTTAAGCCTCTTCCCTTTATAAATTATCCAGCCTCTGGTATGTCTTTATTAGCAGCATGAGAACAAACTAATAGAGTAAATTGGTACCAGGTAGTGGGGTACTGCTGTAAAGACACCCCAAAATGTGGAAGTGACTTTGGAACTGGGTAACAGGCAGAGGTTGGAACAGTTTGGAGGGCTCAGAAGAAGACAGGAAAATGTGGGAAAGTTTGGAACTTCCTAGAGACTTATTGAATGGCTTTGACCAAAATGCTAATAATGATATAGACAATGAAATCCAGGTTGAGATGGTCTCAGATGGAGGTGAGGAACTTGTTGGGAACTGGAGTAAAGGTACTCTTGCTATGTTTTAGCAAAGAGACTGGTGGAAGTTTGCCCCTGCCCTAGAGATCTGTGAAACTTTGAACTTAAGAGAGATAATTTAGGGTATCTGGTGGAAGAAATTTCTAGGCAGCAAAGAATTCAAGAGGTGACTTGGGTGCTATTTAAAGCATTCAGTCTAAAAAGAAAAACAGAGCATAAAAGTTTGGAAAATTTGCAGCCTGATGATGTGATAGAAAAAAAAAAATTCTGAGGAGAAATTCAAGCTGGCTGCAGAAATTTGCATAAGTAACAAGGAGACAAAGGCAATGGGGAAAATGTCTCCACAGCATGTCAGACACCTTTGTGGCAGTCCCTCCCATCACAGGTCCAGAGGCCTAGGAGGAAAAAATGGTATCATGGGCCAGACCCAGGAATCCCCTGCTGTGTGCAGCCTAGGAACTTGGTGCCCTGCATCCAAGCTGCTCTTGCCATGGCCAAAAGGGGCCAAGATACAGCTTGGACCATGGCCTTCAGAGGTTGAACTCCCCAAGCCTTGGCATCTTCCATGTGGTGTTGAGCCTGTGGGAGCATGGAAGTCACGAACTGAGGTTTGGGAACCTCTGCCTAGATTTCAGAGGATGTATGGAAATTCCTGGATGCCCAGGCAGAAGTTTGCTGCAGGGTGGGGCCCTCACAGAGAACCTTTGCTAGGGCAGTACAGAAAGGAAATGTGGGGCTGGAGCCCCCACACAGAATCCCCAGTGGGGCACTGCCTAGTGGAGCTATGAGAAGAGGGCCATGGTCCTCCACACCCATAAATGGTAGATCCATCAGCAGCTTGTACCATGCCCCAGGAAAAGTTGCAGACATCACCAGCCCATGAAAGCAGCCAGGAGGGAGGCTATACCCTGCAAAGCCACAAGGGCAGAGCTGCCCAAAACTATGGGAGTCCACCCCTTGCATCAGCATGACCTGGATGTGAGACACGGAATAAAAGGAGATCATTTTGGAGCTTTAAGATTCGACTGCCCTGCTGGATTTCAGATGTGGCCAGTAGCCCCTTTGTTTTTGTCGGTTTCTCCCATTTGGAATAGCTATATTTACCCAATGCCTGTACCCCCTTGAATCTAGGAAGTAACTAACTTGCTGTTGATGCTACAGGCTCATAGGTGGAAGGGACTTGCCTTGTCTCAAATGAGACTTTGAACTTTGAACTTTTGAGTTAATGCTGAAATGTGTTAAGACTTTGGGGGACTGTTGGGAAGGCATAATTGGTTTTGAAATGTGAGGACATGAGATTTGGGAGGGGCCAGGGCAGAATGATATGGTTTGGCTGTGTCCCCATCTAAATCTCATCTTGAATTGTAGCTCTGATAATTCCCACATGTCATGTGAGGGACCCTATGGGAGGTAATTAAATCATAGGAGTGAGTCTTTCCCATGCTATTCTTGTGACAGTAAATAAGTCTTACAAGATCTGACGGTTTTATAAAGGGGAGTTCTCCTGCACATATTCTCTCTTTTCCCTGCCACTATGTAAGATGTGCCTTTCACCTTCTACCATGATTGTAAGGCCTCCCCAGCCACGTGAAACTGTGGGTCCATCAAACCTCTTTTTCTTTATATATTACCCAATCTCGAGTATGTCTTTATCAGCAGCATGAAAACGGGCTAATGCAGGTGTGAAGGTAGTTGGCAATATTAAGTGGGTGGTCCCGGTAAGCCTTATTGAGAAAGTAACATTCTAGAAAAGTTATAAAGAAGGTGGGAGATTGGGCCAAGTATATATGTTGGGTGTAAAGAAATGCAAAAGATATGGTGAGGGTAAAGACTCATGACCAGGGCACTACTGGCACTGGGGAAGAAGCAAGAGGCCAGTGTAGTTGGGAGAGAGATGGGGACACTAGAAGATGAGGTCAGGGAGGTAAGAACAATGAGGATGGGTGGCAGTGGGCCATTTTAAGACCTTTAGCTTTTACTTTTAGTGTAACTGGATTTTGAACAGAGAAACGACATGCTATGATTTATATTTTAAAAGATCACTTTTGCTACTGTGTTCAAGAAACGTTATGGAGTTTTGATTGGTGAGCTAAGGGGAGAACATTTAGAAAGCTATTGTCTCTAACCCACGTGAGAGATAATTGCAGCTTAGCAGTGGAAAAATGATGGGAAGTGATCAGATTCCTTAGCATTTCCTAGCGAATTAGATGAGAGGTGTGGAAGAAAGAGTAGAGTCGAGAAAGACTGCAGGAATTGGGGAGTCAGCAAAGGAGCAGCTTTTCTTTATCCAGGGCTAGGGACAGGGAGCAGGAGGTGGGATCAGAAATTCAGCTTTGAACATATTGTAACTGAGATGGTTATTAGACATCTGAGGGGAGATGTGTACCAAGCAGTTGATTATATGTATCATGATTCAGGAAAAGCATTTGGGCTGGAAATATAAATTCTATAGACAAATGGTTCGGTTTTTTGTTTTGTTTTGTTTTTGTTGTTTTTTTGTTTGTTAGTTTTTAACATGGAGTCTCCCTCTGTCACCCAGGCTGGAGTGCAGTGGCACAATCTCGTCTCACTGAAAGCTCCACCTCCTGGGTTCATGCCATTCTCCTGCCTCAGCCTCCTGAGTAGCTGGGACTACAGGCACCTGCCACCACACCCGGCTAATTTTTTGTATTTTTAGTAGAAATGGGGTTTCACCATGTTAGCCAGGATGGTCTCGATCTCCTGACCTCGTGATCCGCCTGCCTCGACCTCCCAAAGTGCTGGGATCACAGGCATGAGCCATCGCACCTGGCCAGATAAATGGTGTTTATTCAAGGCATAAGGTAAACTGAAATCCCCAAGTGAGTGAGCAAGCAAGGAGAGGACCAAGGACCAAGCTCAGGACCCTCCAGCAATAAGACAGGGAAGAAGATGGGACCAGCAAGTTGACAAAGAAGTGACAATGAAGGAGGCAAAAAAAGGCATGGATGCTTCAAGTAGAGAAAGTATTAAGAGGAGGGAACCATCAATGTTTCCAAATGCAAATGGGTCAAATAAGTTGAGATGAAGCATTGGCAGTTGGATTTAGCAACATGGAAGTCATCCCACACTCACTGAAGACTAACAGTCCCTCTCAGACTACATCCTTCCCTGGGTATTTGCTTAATGCAGTTGAATTCCTAATTAGTGACACTTTGGACATTTACTCAGTGTCTTCTGTGTGAGTCAAGCAGCAAGCTAAGTTCTGGAGATTCAAAGATAGTGAACATGGTTTCTCACCTCAGAGATCTGGTCTCGTGTTGACTGCAACTACTAGGTTACAATGTAGAGTGATGCAGAAACCACAGTGAGTCCATGCAGCACACAGAAAAAGACAAATCTGTGTCTTCTGGAGACAGATTAACCTGGGTTTGAATCCTAGATCTGCTGCTTACTGGCTGGGTAACCTCAGACAAACTGACCTTCCTGAGGCTGTGTCCTCACCCAAAAAATCACATCACCTCAGAGCATTCTGGAGTTGATGAAATGAGATTATGCATGTAAGCACCGGGAAGATGCCTGACACAGGATGTGACCAATAAGTGTGACTATTCCTACTGTAGAGAATGAGCAGTGCACTAAGGATGCCTGGAAAAAAAAAGACCGATCCTTGCCTTGTAACCCTGCCAATGGAAGTGGTAAAAGTGTCATGAGGAAGGTAACATCTGAGCTGGGTCATGAAGGATAAGTGGAAGTTTACTGGGTAGAGGAAAACATGATGCTCCAGAGAGGGTTTCCCTGAATAGAGCGTGTTGTTTCTTTGATTCTTGCCCAGTCTGGCCCCTCGAACAGCTTCTGATGATGTCCCTGGGATTCAGAAAGAACCCCCACTTCAGGGATCAAGAGAGCTAGGACAGGGCTGAGCACAGTGGCTCATGCCTATACTCCTAGACTTTTAGGAGGCCAAGGCAGGAGGATCACCTGAGGCCGGGAGTTTGAGACCAGCCTGGACAACATAGGGAGACCCCTTCTCTACAGAAAAATTTAAAAATTAGCCAGGCCTGGTGGTGCACTAGCTACTCCTGAGGCTGAGGTGGGAGGATCGCTTGAGTTCAAGGCTGCACAGTGAACTATGATTGCACCACTACCCTCCAGCCTGGGTGAGAAAAAAAAAATAGAGAGAGAGAGAGAGACAGCTATGACAGCACATGCCTCTCCACACACTCCTGACTATGCAGGAAACACACCCAGTGGCCAAAGAGGAGGGGAAAGTTCAAGCAGCCTTTGAAAGGAAAGAGAAGGGCGTCAACCTGGCCAGGAACAGCTCCTGGCCAGGAACAGCTCCCTCAGGTTGAGCAGCATAGCAGCCCTGCAGAGGTGTGCTCACTGCCTCCATACATCAGAAAACCTAAGGCATAGGCTCCTACCCAAGAAGTGCTGTGACCCAGACGCTGAATCTCCTGATCAGCAGATTCAAGGAGCTTGAGAATAGCTTTGGAGAAGCCACTGACTCTCCACCGCCAGGTACTGAGCATCATTCACGGGCCTATAGGCATACAGGTAAGTACAAGGGAGTTACTCCTAGGAGAGGAAAGTAGACTGGATACACCAGTGCGTGGGCAAAAATGGGATGTTTTAGATTTCTCTAGGTTGAAGCTAAATTTTCAGTAAGATAATACTGCAAAAATGTTTAAATACCATCATGTTACTCCCCTCAAACATTTCCCCTTCCACCTCCCTCGAGGTGACCACCTTTGTGGAGCTCTCTCCCCACTTTGCCTTGGTTTTATTCACTGATTTGTTTTTGAAGTGGACTGCACTTGATAAGAAAGCTATACCAGAAGAATGAGCTACCTTCAGTGGAACTTCAAGCATCCATGGCTCGTCCGTGGCTCGAAATTTTTGATAAGGGGGTTCTCCCAGTGTATCCCAGTGAAGGAAATCAGATTGTTTCACCTCAAAATATACTTCTTTGGCATATTTTTCGATAGCTAGTCAGAGAGGCTGCAGGCCACAGGAATAGCTTTGAATCGCTGTCCTGTTCAAAGGATCTGCAGAGAAAATCTACATTAGTGAAACAAACATCAGATGCAAACAGGCTTTCTCTTAGGCCCCTTTCATCTGCCTTATCTAGGTCTTGTGAAGATTAACTCAGAACGTCTGGCACTTTTAAAGGTCTGACAGAGAAACAGTGGCTCTGTCTATTCCATCTGAGGGCAGCTCCAAGATTAGGAGATCTTTATCTGCATAACAAGGCAGCTTTGGCTTGCTGTGCTCTCCTGCCTCACTCTCCCATAGCCTGGGATAAAGAACATCATGAAGGTTAGTGCAGGGGCCAAGAGAAAACTTCCCCTTTGCCCTATGAAGTTTCTCTGAAAATCACTGACAAATGGAGATTAATGGGAGAAAAGACACACTATTATTTGATTATAATTTTATGTGACACAATAGCCTTCAGAAAGAAGATCCAAAGATACAAAGTAACTTTCCATTTTTATGCTTAGGTTCGACAAAGTATAGACAGCATGTAGAAATTATGATTGAACAAAAAGAGTATAATCTAATGCTAGAAAACCGAGCGGGGAAACCCAGCAAGACCTGTCTGTTTAGATTCTTCGTGGCCTCTCTGTACAGCATTCCTTCCTTCTGGGTGTGGGGTAGGACCCTTTCCGGAATGGGGGTCTTATGACCCACAGGGAAACAAGATAGGTCAGGTGATTTCTCTTGCCAATTTTTACACAAAAAGACAGGGAGGAAGTTAGAGCAATATTTTTACGTTTTATGGCTGTCTTTGGGGGCAAAGGGTTCTGGTTTCTATTACCCACCTTAGGGAAGAGGTATTCTAGTTTCTATGGCTAGCCTCCAGGGAGAATGAGAGGCCAGAGACAGGTGGGCAGGAGGTCAGAGAGAGCTGTTTCTGAGGTTTTCATTTTGGGGTATCATTTTCTGAGACCCTACATCAGCAATGATTTTTCACTAGTGAAATCAATGGTCTTCAAGATGTGTGCATTGGCTAAAGGTATTTAAAGGCTCTTTCTGTTCTTTGCACAAGTAGGATAAAACCAAAAATCTAGCATGAGCACTAGTCTGTATCTTTTGGAATGTGCCCCACGCCTGACTGCAGACAGAACAGCTACTGATTCAGTGGATTCTTGCTGTCTCTATCCAACTATAAAGTTAGCTGAATCCACCCATTTACAGTCAATTTATTTTTGACAAAGGTGCCAAGAATACACAATGGGGAAAAGACCATCCCTTCAATAAATGATGTTGGGACAACTGGATATCCACATGCAGAAGAATAAAATTAGACCCTTATTTCATACCATATACAAAAATCGACCCAAAATGGATTGCAGACTGAAACATAAGACCTAAAATTGTAAAACTACTGGAAGAAAACGTAGGCACAAACCTCTAAGACACTGGTGTTGGCAGTGATTTTTTTGGATATGACCCCCAAAAAGCAGCCCACAAAAGTGAAAATGGACAAATGGAATTTCGTCAAAGTAAAATGCTTCTGCACAGCCAAGGAAACAATCAATAGCATGAAGAGACAACCTATGGAATGGGGGAAAAAATTGCAAACCATATATCTGATAAAGGGTTAATATCCAAAACATATCAGGAACTCAACTCAGTAGCAAGGAAACAAACTGGCTAAAAGTGGGTAAAGGAACTGAATAAACATTTCTTAAAGACATAGAAATGTCCAATGGCCAATGGTATATGAAAAGGTGCTCAACATCACTAATCGTCAGCAAAATGCAAGTTAAAATCCACAGTGAAACATGATCTCACACCTGTTAGAATGGCTAATACCAATAAGACAAAAGATAACAAGCGCTGGTGAGGATGTAGAGAAAAGGAAACCCTTTGTGCCATTGGTGGGAATGTAAATTGATACAGCAATTATGGAAACTAGTATGGAGGTTCCTCAAAAAATTAAAAGTCGTACTGCTAGGATGCTCAAGCAATCCCACTACTGGGTATATATCCGTGGAATATGAAATCAATATATCAGAGAGATAACTGTACTCCCATGTTCATTGCAGCACTATTCATAATAGCCAAGATATGGATTCAACCTAAATGCCCATTTAATGAATAAATGGATAAAGAACACGCGGTACATATACACAATGGAATACTATTCAGCCTTTAAAAAGAAAGAAATCTAGTCATTTGCAACAATATGGGTGAACCTGCAGACATTATGTTAAGTGAAATAAGCTAGGCATAGAGAGACGAATACATTATCTCACAAGTGTAATCTAAAAAAGAAGCAGAGAACAGAATGGTGGTTATTGAGGAAAGGGAGGGTTTGATTGGGGATATGTTGGTCAAAGGGTACAAAATTTCAGTTAGGAGGAATAAGTTGAAGAGATCTATTGTACACATAGTGACTATAGTTAATGTATTATATTGTTGAAAATTGCTAAGAGAGTAGATTTAAGTACTCTTACCATTAAAAAATAAGTCTGTGATGCAATGCATATGTTAATTAGTCTGATTTAGCTATTCCACAATATATACATGTTTCAAAACATCATATTACACATAATAAATATATACAATTTTTATTTTTCAAAAAATAACTGTGAGTTACAAATAAAAAACAAAATAATTTTAAAAATATATCATTAGCTACATATTGCCATATTTTCCTCTCATGAACCTTGCATACCAAATATAGTCAGAAAACCTAAAGATCAGATCTGATCATTTGGGAACCTGCTTGCTACTAAATGTCACTATGTATGGCAAAATTTGGCCTGAAACTTACTTCTATCATAATCTAGTAGAAAGTTGTGAGCAGAAGGCCCATAACCTTCATCAGCCTCTAATCCTTAGAGACGACAGACATTTCCCAAAAAGGACCTAATGGTTGTACATGAGCAAATTAGGTTGGTCATTTCACAACACCTGCCTCCATGATGCAGATTGGAGGTCACAATCTTGACGATCTCTTCAGCTACAACCTTCCACCGCTTTTCAGTTTACCTAAAATGTGTACTGCATCTATCTCTCATGCCTGGAAGCAGTTATATAACCATGAAACTGCTCCTAGTCTTACAATCTTCATTTTAATGTTGATCTTTTCCACCAACAGGAGATAAAGAAAGCTCCAGGGTTTTTCCAAAGCCAGCAATCCCTGTTTTCAAAGGTGCTATTAAGTAGTTACAGCATAATTGATGTTAGCAATCATTGGAACTCAACAATAAAGGCCCCAGGGAGCATGAAAATGGATTTGTTCTCTCCCTCCCTGTCCAAGGAGGCTTCCCCCAAGATCATGCCACCTGAGGAGAGGTATTGTTTGATGCATGAAGCTGCTCCACTCCTTTTCTCCTTGCTTGTCTAGATTGAAAGCCTCTTAGTGACAGCTCCCGCTGCTCTTTCAATGGAGGGTCCTTTCTCCTGCAGCAGAAGTTCTGGCACTGCAGGAGAAAACCAACTGGAGAGCAGGAAATGGGATTTTAAACTCTCTTTGGGTACCTGGCACTGACAGGTAGTGGTACCTGCATGAACTGCTTGTTCTGTTTCCATGGAAACATGAAACAGTTTGGACAAACAATGCCAGCAACTAACCAGGACAGCCCCAGACGACAAGCTATCTCTCTCATTTAAAGAGGAATCCTAAATTCAATCCAAACCAATATTTTATTGGGCCAAGCATTTTGCTGTTATCAATACAAGGGTAAATGAAACAGACAGAGTTCTTGCCCTCAGGAAACTCCAGTCTAGCAGATTGGAATGTATTCTGAAAAGAAAGATTCAAAGTATGATAAGATAAACCAAGCAGATTTTACCATGCCTAAAAGGTGTTAAATGAAAAACCTAAAGGATGAGCAAGAGTAATACAGATGGATAGATAGATAGATAGATAGATAGATAGATAGATAGATAGATAATAGATAATTAAGTACATATACATATGTTAAAGATTTTTTTAATTGTTTATTGCTAGGGCTGAATAATCAAAAGTGTTTGAGGATCACCATCCCAGAGCAAAAAATTTCACATTAGAGTCACCCAAGATGCTTTATAAAAGGACAGATTCCCAGTCCTCTCCTCTAGCAGTCATGTTTGGTAGATTGGGGTGAATTACAGAAAATTAATTAATAAACACTCCAGGTAATTTTGATGAGTACTGCTCTGCAGATCAGTTCCTTAGAGGTTAATTTATTTACTCTGCTACCAGTCCCAAGGGAGGTCTTTGATCCTAGTCCCCATTTAAACTTAGGATAAGGAGTGAATTTTGTTTGATTATGTGTTTTTGTGGCATTTGAATATTTTGCTTACTGGTTATTGAAAGTGGCCTAAGTAACCTCTCCATCTTCTGGATTTCTCCAATAATTGAAGATTTCTACTTTGTTTGTTTGTTTGTTTGTTTGAGACGGAGTCTTGCTCTGTTGCCCAGGCTGGAGTGCAGTGGTGCAATCGGCTCACTGCAAGCTCCACCTCCAGGTTCACGCCGTTCTCCTACCTCAGCCTCCCAAGCAGCTGGGACTACAGGCACCTGCCACCATGCCCAGCTAATTTTTTTGTATTTTTAGTAGAGACGGGGTTTCACCGTGTTAGCCAGGATGATCTCGATGTCCTGACCTCATGATCTGCCCACCTTGGCCTCCCAAAGTGCTGGGATTACAGGCATGAGCCACCATGCCCGGCGAAGATTTCTATGTTGTGACTCTAGGGATCCACTTCTGCTATCTAAACCATTACCTGGGTTTCCCTCAGACTTGTCCCTGGTTTGTAGCTCCAGAGTTCATCAAAGTTGTGTCTTCCTCTATAATTTGTCTTGGCCCTTTCCAGTAGGGCAGCCAACTATCCCAGTGGGTCTGAAACAGACATTTACTGCAACTTGGGACTTTCAATGCCAACTCCAGGAAAACTCCAGGTGGAACAGAATGAGCTTGTCATCCTAGCAAGAAGCGTGGCTTTCAATAAACAACTGTATATTTGAAGTGTTAGAATGGTGGATCAGGGCCAAAAATAAAAATTGTTAATCCTTCCTAAAGGTCTGGTTTCTTTTACCCAATCATTTCTAAGCCTTCTTTGTGTTCATCCAACCAACTTCTGCCCAGATCTATGGAAACAAGAACAGTAACAAGGCTATTAACTAGAATTTGAAACTCTCCTGTCAATCTAACTGACTGCCTGCAGAGACTTAGGAATGCTAAGATACACATGACCCTAATGCTGTTTGGAAGTAGAGGATAATTAATAAGCCAGTGTCCACATTCCTAAGTATTGTCCATCAACTCAATCAGATCTTTCTTTTTCTGGCTTTAGATAATTAAGAATAATGTGTCTTCAGTCCTGTGGCTTGAAAGGTTGTAGCTGATCCAAATGGTTGGGTCTCCTGCAGAGCACTGCTCTGTTCCTTGTAATCTGTGTTACAGCAAGTATTTTTTAAAAGGTTATGTGTGAAATCCCTTTCCCTCCAAGTTGAGTCCAATTCCACATTCTTGATGGTTGCCTAGTGAGAAAGTGTCACTTTCTGCTCAGGCAAGAAGAAATGAACCAATATTCATTGAGAACCATCTATGTATTGGGACCTGTCATAGCTATTTAAAAAACCCAATCTCCTGTCATCCCCCAAATCAAACCTAGAAAGAAGGAATGTACAATTCCTTTTACAAATGAGGAACTCAATGCACAGAGCATTCAAGGCTACACAGTTAGAAGATGTGGAGCAGAGTTCCAACCGCAGAAACAGTCTGCACTGTCTGAGCAACAGCTTCTCCTTCACTGGGCATGCTCTGACTCTCCCCACAGGGTTCTAGCACCTTGCTCATGTTCAGTTTAATTAACACGGAGCGGAAAAGGGGGTATATTTTTAAAATCCAATCTCAGTCAGGGGAACTCCCAGGATCTCTCACTTCCTCTGAGCAGCATCTGGATTCTTAGACAGCTGGACAGCATGCAGGCACTCTCTCCACTTTGTCTCCCAGAAGCAGCGCATTTATATCCTGCTGATTTCTGACTCTGGTAGGGATTCAATACTGCCTTTCTCATGGGTGATTTTCCTCTTGCCAATGCCAGGCTCCTCTCATCAGTTCCAGCTGCCCTCCTAGCTATTTCAGCTGCTGGGCATTTCCAGGGGGTTCTGAAATATTTCCTCTGCACCTGAGGTTATTTCCTTAAAGAGTCCCCCACCCATTATTCCCCTGCTTTTGATAAATCAGGCTTACGAAGAAAGTGTGCTTCTTTATAAACTGACTGATGTATGGAGAAGTAGGTTGGTCTGCCTGTGGTTCTCAAGCTATATATTGTTCACTGGGGTCCTAGAGCTTACCCAGGAATTAGCCTATACCGACCCACAAAACACCACATCCACAAGTTTTCCCTAGTTTTTTTGTAAGACAGGCTTTTGGTCCTCCAACTCGGAAACTTAGGGTTTACTCACATTGCCTCTAAGGAGCCCATTCTCCTCTAGCCAAACTCAAATACCGACTAGGAAACCTGGAAAAAGTCTCCATGTCCACTTGCGATGTTTTATATTCCTCTTCCCCATAGAACTGAGGTATAGTGCAAATGACCTTTCCAAGAGGAGCCCTGTGTACCCTCTTACTATCCCCAGTAAACATAAACCTTTTTTTGTTTTGTTTTGTTTTTTTTTTGAGAACGTGTCTCTCTGTCACCCAGGCTGGCATGCAGTGAGGTGATTCTGGCTCACTGCAGCTTTCACCTCAGGTTCAGGTGATACTCCCACCTCAGCCTCCTGAGTAGCTGGAACCACAGGCGCACACCACCAAGTCTGGCTAACTTTTAAAATGTTTGGTCAAGACAAGGTCTGACTATGTTGCCCAGGCTGGACTCAAACTCCTGGGCTCAAGTGATACACCCACCTTAACCTCCCAAAGTGCTGGGATTACAGGTACCAGACACTGCGCCTGACCAAAAAACCTAGATCTTAATTATAACCATAATTATAATAAAAATAAAATGTAAGAACAAGCTCTTTATTTCAACAGTCGCTTTTCAGTGCAGGCTAGGTCCTGTTCTCTATAATCTAATCTGATAGGGAGCAGAGATTCTCAGATTTTTATATTTTGAGAGCCATGGAGAAGAGAGGCAGAAAACATCTCCATTAGCAAAATAGAAGAAAAACAAGTAGTTTAGATCTCTTGGTTTTGGATAGCTTACTCTCTGTGATGACATATTGAGGTTGGAGGCTAGATGTCAAACCTAATCTAACTCTTGACTTAAACATTGTTCAAATTTCTAAAATACATTCCAGCCTCTCCTCCTCCCAAAATGAGGAAAATCCATGGCATCAAATTACATTTGCTGTAAATTATCTGCTGTTCTTTTTAACTTGGGAATATTTTACTCAAGCTGATTGCTTGTATGAGCAAAAGATGCCCCAAAGTATATTTGACCTGTAAGTTGCTTCCTGAGCTGCATCATCTGCTGTCTTTGACAGCAATGTCTTCTTTCAGATAGCATCCAATTAAGAGCCAAGCCCCACTTCCTTGAACCTGCCTCAAATCACTCAGAAGCCCAATACCTGTAAGTCCACTCTACAACATGTCTTTCCTCTGCCATGTTTCCCCATGGTGTTCATTCTCCCTCACTGTAAGTCAATAAACGCAATTCCATTTGGCTGCAGGTGTGTTCCTGGTGGCTGCCCGCTGAGGCCACTGATGGAGTGAATGAGTAAATAAGTTCCAGAAACAACTCTGCTGCTCAGTAACACTAAATCCTTGAATAAACCACCTTCTATAAAAGAAATCACTCTCCTTTTTTGGGCACCATTTATCATCCAAAAAATAGAATAGCAGATGTGACTTGGATAATCATAAATAGTCTATATGCAAGCATAACATTCACTTTATTTTTATAAATATTTTGATTTCTCTTTTACAAGTACTTATCCATTCTTAGCAATGACAAAACTAAATATAAGCGAATGTGGAAAACTGCCTAGCCTAGTAATTCTCCTAACATTTCAGGTTTAAATGTCATTTTCTTCAGCATTGTCATCCTTGTTATGAGTCACCATGCAGTCCTAAGTTTCCCACTTGACCCACCTGAGCCCTAATCATTTGTCTGTAAACTTTCAGGGAACCTTATACTTGACTGCAGTGCCACAAGTCTATAGTGTTGTGGAGAAAAATCCAAACATCTGGAGGCACGGAGGTGATAAAGCATTATTCATCCGATTCTTGTTTGTTCCTCTGCTAATTGTCTCTCACTCAACGAGCTGTCATAGATGACCTCCAGAGGCAGTCCTGTTTCCTCCCCTATCAAAGTCAAAGTAGCCCAGCTTGTCCCACGGACAGCACAGGCCTCTGGCAGTGGTAACGGGACAAGACAGTCCCCACTCTCCACTCACTTTACAGCTCCCTCAGGGACTGAGGCAAGCTCATGTGTCTCCACTACGGGCTGCAGTGAAGATGCAGTTGCTCCCTTTCTCCCTCTTGCATCTTCTCAGGTGCACCTCTCTGCAGTCCTCCACGCTCAGTACTCACGAGGTTCCAGATGCCAGGCAGAATCAACCCAAATCTCCAAATTCGTGCACAACCTCGTGGCAGATTCCCGTGGGCCGCCTCCCAGGTCCAGGTCCCCTGACCCCCTCAGAAAAGGGAAAAGGAGAGAGAGACTAGGGTCCTGTGGTCACCTCAGAAGGCCCCTCGCTTCCTCCTGGCACTCTTCATATCTACTTTTCCAGCCAGCAGAAAAGATAATCCAGTTCAGTTTCCCTCAGGCATCGTTGCCTGCTGCTCTCCACAAGGAATAACCCCTGAGATAATGAGGTAGAACCCTAGAGAGGTAGAGTCCATTTTGAAAATTCACAGTTTCTTCTTCCTCCGCTAAAGAATTCTTACATTATAACATAAAATGAGCCTTGAGACTTCCTGAAGTGACACTGCTCAGTGCATAGCTTTCTTCTCACAGCCAGAGATAGGAACTAGCCTCCTCATGGGGCTTGACATAGACTCAACTCCATGTGGGAGCATCACTGGCAACATGAAGCTGGGGTGTGAGTGGAGCTGAGGTGTGAGAGTGAGTGGGATTGAGGCTGTGTAAATAGTAACAATCATCACACAGACATTTTCTCAGTCTTTTCTCCTTCCTTTAATTCTCTATGTGACTCTGTGTGAGTCTCTGTAAGGTGTGTGGGTGTGTGTGTGGTTGTGTGGGTGGGTGTGTGGTTGTGTGGGGGTGTGTGTGGTTGTGTGGGGGTGTGTGTGGTTGTGTGGGGGTGTGTGGTTGTGTGGGTGTGTGTGTGGTTGTGTGGGTGTGTGTGGGGTTGTGTGAGTGTGTGGGGTTGTGTGGGTGTGTGTGTGGGTGTGTGGGTGTGTGTGGTTGTGTGGGTGTGTGTGTGGTTGTGTGGGTGTGTGTGTGGGTGTGGATGTGTGTGGTTGTGTGGGTGTGTGTGGTTGTGTGGGTGTTTGTGTGGGTGTGGGTGTGTGTGGTTGTGTGGGTGTGTGTGGGTGTGTGTGGTTTGTGTGTGTGTGGTTGTGTGGGTGTGTGTAGTTGTGTGGGGGTGTGTGTGGTTGTGTGGGTGTGTGGGTGTGTGTGGGTGTGTGTGGTTGTGTGGGGGTGTGTGTGGTTGTGTGGGTATGTGGGTGTGTGTGGGTGTGTGTGGTTGTGTGGGTGTGTTGTGTGTTGTGTGGGTGTGTGTGTATGGTTGTGTGGGTGTGTGGGTGTGTGGGTGTGTGTGGGTGTGTGGGTGTGTGTGGGTGTGTGGGTGTGTGTGTGGTTGTGTGGGTGTGTGTGTGGTTGTGTGGGTGTGTGTGGGTGTGTGTGTGGTTGTGTGGGTGTGTGTGGGTGTGTGTGTGTGTGTGGTTGTGTGGGTGTGTAATCAGTTACATAGTAATTGCAGAGGTTTCAACCTCCATGAAGTGCTGTGATGCTCAGGTTAGTTTCATCCTCCTATACTCTTATGAGAGAGACTGAAGTATCAGTAACATAGGAAAGAGAAAGGAATGAAGAGCTCTTCTTTCCTCTAACGTATAGAATTTTAAAAATGAGTCATATTCATCAAGTAAAATCTGCTGCACAGCTGTGGTTTAAAAGTGAGAAAAGCGGGACTGCCATGGAGATAAAGCAGGTCTTAGATGGTTAACAGGGAGAGAACAAGGAATTGATTAGTTTTAGCGTGAGAAACATTGAACAAAACACAGAGTAAAGCCTGGCCATAAAAGTGGGTTTATAAATAAATGTAAATATTTTCTCTATTAATTAATCTAAGGGGAATTAACTCAGTGCTTTATGTGTCTTAATCTGTGTCTCCAATGCTGTTCAATAGAGGGTTGTTTTAAATAGGGTAAACCTGGGAAACCTAGATGGCCAAAAACTGTGGCAGGGTAAATAAATTATAGTACATCTCTATGATGGAAGAGTACATAGTCATTAAAGACTATGTGGGAATACATGTAATAAAATGGAAAAATAGTCACTTTTTATTGTTAAATGAAAATACAAGCTGCAAATTGGTATGTAATTTCCTTCTATTGTTGTTGAAGAAAAAAATATATATTCAGATATAGGAAAACTTTTTTTTTTAATTTTTTTATTATACTTTAAGTTCTAGGGTACATGTGCATAACGTGCAGGTTTGTTACATATGTATACTTATGCCATGTTGGTGTGCTGCACCCATCAACTCGTCAGCACCCATCAATTCATCATTTATATCATGTATAACTCCCCAATGCAATTCCTCCCTCCTCCCCCCTCCCCATGATAGGCCCCAGTGTGTGATGTTCCCCTTCCCGAGTCCAAGTGATCTCATTGTTCAGTTCCCACCTATGAGTGAGAACATGCGGTGTTTGGTTTTCTGTTCTTGCGATAGTTTGCTAAGAATGATGGTTTCCAGCTGCATCCATGTCCCTACAAAGGACGCAAACTCATCCTTTTTTATGGCTGCATAGTATTCCATGGTGTATATGTGCCATATTTTCTTAATCCAGTCTGTCACAGATGGACATTTGGGTTGATTCCAAGTCTTTGCTATCGTGAATAGTGCCGCAATAAACATACGTGTGCATGTGTCTTTGTAGTAGAATAATTTATAATCCTTTGGGTATATACCCAGTAGTGGGATGGCTGGGTCATATGGTACATTTAGTTCTAGATCCTTGAGGAATTGCCATACTGTTTTCCATAATGGTTGAACTAGTTTACAATCCCACCAACAGTGTAAAAGTGTTCCTATTTCTCCACATCCTCTCCAACACCTGTTGTTTCCTGACTTCTTAATGACTGCCATTCTAACTGGTGTGAGATGGTATCTCATTGTGGTTTTGATTTGCATTTCTCTGATGGCGAGTGATGAGGAGCATTTTTTCATGTGTCTGTTGGCTGTGTGAATGTCTTCTTTTGAGAAATGTCTGTTCATATCCTTTGCCCACTTTTTGATGGGGTTGTTTGTTTTTTTCTTGTATATTTGTTTGAGTTCTTTGTAGATTCTGGATATAAGCCCTTTGTCAGATGAGTAGATTGCAAAAATTTTCTCCCATTCTGTAGGTTGCCTGTTCACTCTGATGGTAGTTTCTTTTGCTGTGCAAAAGCTCTTTAGTTTAATTAGATCCCATTTGTCAATTTTGGCTTTTGCTGCCGTTGCTTTTGGTGTTTTAGACATGAAGTCCTTGCCCATGCCTATGTCCTGAATGGTACTACCTAGGTTTTCTTCTAGGGTTTTTATGGTATTAGGTCTAACATTTAAGTCTCTAATCCATCTTGAATTAATCTTCGTATAGGGGGTAAGGAAAGGATCCAGTTTCAGCTTTCTACTTATGGCTAGCAGATATAGGAAAACTTTTAAGAGGATCTATCTTAAATGTTTTACTTCTCTTCTGCACCCCCGATGAGGTAGGATTACAGATTACTTTCTTTCACTTTTTAAAACATTGATATATATTTAAATTTCCATAATTAACATATTATATTAATACACGAAAAATAAAAAATTTTTCAATTTTTTCAGCTCTATTGAGGTATAATTGGAAAATAAAAATTGTACATGGTACATATTTAAGGTACGCAATATGATGTTTTGATACACATAAACATAGTGAAAAGTTTACTACAACCAAGCTAATTAACATATCCATCATCTCACATAGTTACCTTTCTCTTTTTTTTCTTTTTCTTTTTTTTTTTTTTTTTGAGGCAGAGTCTCGCTCTGTCGCCGGACTGGAGTGCAGTGGCCAGATCTCAGCTCACTGCAAGCTCCGCCTCCTGGGTTTATGCCATTCTCCTGCCTCAGCCTCCCGAGTAGCTGGGACTACAGGCGCCCGCCACCTCGCCCGGCTAGTTTTTGTATTTTTAGTAGAGATGGGGTTTCACCGTGTTAGCCAGGATGGTCTCGATCTCCTGACCTCGTGATCCACCCATCTCGGCCTCCCAAAGTGCTGGGATTACAGGCTTGAGCCACCGCGCCCGGCCTCTCCTTTTTTTCAAGTGAAAACAATTATCTACTCTCTTAGGAAATTTCAAGGACACAACACAATATTATTAACTATAGTCACCACACTGTATATAGATCTTTAGAATTTATTCATCCTGCATATCTGAAATTTTGTATCCTTTGACCAACATTTCCCCATTCCCCTCTGCCCCATCCCCTGCCCTTGTAACCCACCATTCTACTCCGTAACTGTGAGAGTTCAACTTTTTTATATTTCACTTATAAGTGAGATCATATGGTATTTGTCTTTTTGTGTCTGGCTTATTTCACTTAGTATAACGTCCTTCAAGTTCATCCATGTTATCACAAATGACAAGATTTCCTTATTAAGGTTGAATACATTCTTAATAAATAGTGTCTGTATGTGTGTGTATATATATACAGGTATATCTTGTTTTATTGTGCATTGCTTTATTGTGTTTCACAGATACTGCATTTTTTACAAATTGAAGATTTGTGGCAACCATGAGTTGAGGAAATTTATTGGCAACATTTTCCAAGCAGCGTATGCTCCACTTCATGTCTCTGTGTCATGTTTTGGCAATTCTAACGATATTTCAAACTTTTTCATTATTATTAGAATATCTGTTGTGGTAATCTATGATCAGTGATCTTTGATGTTACTGTTGCTTTTCTTTGGGGTGACACAAACCACATCCACATAAGACGGTGAAGTTAATCAATAAATGTTGCATGCGTTCTGACTGCTCCACCAACTGGCCATTACTCCATCTCTCTCCCTCTCCTCAAACCTCCCTATTCCCTGAGATACATCAATATTGAAATTAGTCCAATTAATAAAAATACAATGGCCTCTAAGTGTTCAAGTGAAAGGGAGAGACACACATCTCTCACTTTAAATCAAAAGGTAGAAATGATTAAGCTTACTGAGGAAGGCATGTCAAAAGCCCATATAGGCCAAAATATAGATCTCTTGGGCAACACAGTTAGCTAAGTTGTGAATGTAAAGGAAAAGTAGTTTAAAGAAATTAAAAGTGCTACTCTAGCGAACACACAAATGAGAAAGTGAAACAGCCTTATTGCATATATGAAAAAAGCTGTAGTGTTCTAGATAGAAAATCAAACCATCCACAACATTCCCTTAAACTAAACCCTAATCCAGAGCAAGGACTTAACTCTCTTCAATTCTGTGAAGGCCAAGAGAGGTAAGGATGCTTCAGAAGAAAAGTTTGAAGGTAGCTGAAGTTAGTTCATGAGGCTTAAAGAAAAAAGTTATCTCCCTAACGTAAAGATAAAAGGTGAAGCAGCAAGTCCTGACATGGGAGCTCAGCAGGTTATCCAGCAGATCTAGTTAAGATAATTGAAGATGGCTACACTAAACAACATATTATCAATGTAGATGAAACAGCCTTCTATTGGAAGAAGATGCCATCTAGGACTTTCACAGCTAGAGAGGGAAGTCAATGCCTGACTTCAAAGCTTCAAAGGAAAGGCTGACTCTCTTGTTAGAGGCTAATGCAGCTGGTGACTTTAAGTTGAATCCAGAGCTCATTTATCATTCTGAAAATCCTAGTGCCCTTAAACCTAAATTGTTGTAAACCTGCTCTGCCTCTATAGATGGGGTAACAAAGCCTGGATAATGGCTTACCTGTTGAATATTTTAAGCTAACCATTGAGACCTGCTTCTCAGAAAAAAGATTCATGTCAAAATATTACTGCTTATTGACAATGCACGTGGTCACCCAAGAGTTCTGACAGAGATGTACAAAAAGACTAATGTTGTTTTTGTGCCTGCTAGCAAAACATCCATTCTGCAGCCCATGGATCAAGGAATAACTTTGACTTTCAAGTCTTAATATTTAAGGAATACATTTAGTAAGACTGCAGCTGCCCCAAATAGTGATTCCTCTAAAGGGTCCGGGCAAAGTAAATTGAAAACATTCTAGAAAGGGTTCACCATTCTAAATGACATTAAGAACATTCACATCTGGGTGTAGTGGTTCACGCTTGCAATCCTAGCACTTTGGAAGGCCGAGGTGGTCAGATCACTTGCACCTAGGTGTTTGAGAGCAGCCTGGGCAACATGGTGAAACCCCTTCTCTACAAAAGATACAAAAATTAGCTGGGTGTGGTCGTGTGTGCTTGTAGTCACAGTTACTCAGGAGGCTGAGGTGGGAGGATCACCTGAGCCTGTGAGGTCAAGGTTGCAGTGAGCTGAAATCACGCCACTGCACTCCAGCACCAGCCACAGAGGGAGTCCTTGTCTCGAAATAATAATAATAATCATTTTCATGATTCATTGGAGGTCAAAATTCCAAAATAAATGAGTTTGAAAGAAGTGAATTCCCACCCTCATGAATCATCTTGACAGGTTCGAGACTTCAGTGGAGAAAGTAACTGCAGATGTGGCACAAATAGCAAGAGAACTAGAATTAAAAGTGGGTCCTGAAGATGTGACTGAATTGCTACAATCTCATGATAAAATTTAAACAGAAAAAGAGTTGCCTCTTATGAATAAGCAAAAAAAGTGGTTTATCAAGATAAAATCTACTCCTGGTAAAGATGCTGGGAACATTGTTAAAGTGACAGCACAGGATCTAGAATATTACATAAACTTAGTCAATAAAGCAAGCAGCTGGTTTGGAAAGGATTGACTCCAATTTGGGAAGCAGTTTTGTAGGTAAAATGCTATTAAACAGTATTGCATGCTACAGGGAAATCTTTCATGAAAGGAAGAGTCAATCGATGCAGTAGAATTCATCAATGTCTTATTTTAAGAAATTTTCAGTCACCACAACCTTCAGCAATCACCACCCTGATCTATCAGCAACCATCAAAATCCAGGCAAGACCCTCCACCAGCAAAGAAATGACAACTCATTGAAGGCTCAGATAATCATTAGCAATTTTTAGCAATAAATTATTTTTAATTAAAGTATACATATTTTTTGACATAATGCTGCTTTATATTTAACATACTACAGTATAGTGTAAACATAACTTTTATATGCACTGGGAAAATGAAAAATTTTTATAACTTTTTTTATTACACTATTCACTTCTTGTGATAGTTTGGAACCAAACCTGCAGTATCTCCAACGTATGCCTGTGTGTATGTGTATTTATTTATTTTTTTTTAGACAGAGTCTCGCTCTGTCACCCAGGCTGGAGTGCAGTGGCGCAAAATCGGCTCACTGTAAGCTCCGCCTCCCGGGTTCACGCCATTCTCCTGCCTCAACCTCCCAAGTAGCTGGGACTACAGGTGCCCGCCACCTCGCCCGGCTAATTTTTTGTTTTTTTAGTAGATACGGGGTTTCACCGTATTAGCCAGGATGGTCTCGATCTCCTGACCTCATGATCCGCCCGCCTTAGCCTCCCGAAGTGCTGGGATTACAGGTGTGAGCCACCATGCCCAGCCGTATGTGTGTATTTTTATATACATATGCATACACATATACACAATAAAATTCAGGATTTTCAGCCATTATTACTTTGGACAGGTTTTTTTTTTCCCCCCTTTCCCTCTTCACCTTCTAGGACTCCCTTAATATTCATATTGGTTCACCTGATGGTATCCCATAAGTCTCTTTGACTTTCTTCACTCTTTTTTTCTTTTTGCTCCTCTGACTGGGTAATTTCAAATGACCTGTCTTGCTCACTGGTTATTTCTTCTGCTTGATTAAGTCTGCTTTTGCACCTCACTAGTGAATTTTTAGTTCAGTCATTGTTTTCTTCAGCTGCAGAATTTCTGTTTGGTTCTTTGTATTGTTTCTATCTTTTCTGTTGAACTTCTTTTGTTCGTTACTTGTTTTCCTGATTTCATTTAGTAGTTTATCTGTGTTCTCTTGTAATTCACTGACCTTCTGTAAGATGAGTATTTTTGAATTATTTATCTTGTAATTCACAGATCTCCATTTCTTTTGGGTTGGTTACTAGAGATTCACTTTGTTCCTTTGATTGTGTCATATTTTCCTGATTCTTCACATTTCTTATATGTTTGCATTGTTGTCTAAATATTTGAAGAAGCAGATACTTCTCTCAGTCTTTATGGGCAAATTTTGACCAGGAGAGACCTTTACCAGTTCAGTGCTTAATTTGAAGCAACATAGTGACTGACAACTGAGGGAGTGCATTGCGAGACTAAAGCAAGGGTCTCTTTACTCCCTTCTCTCCCACTTAAAGGAAAAGCCTCGTTTATGGCTTTTCCCAATAAACAGAGTAGTTCTGGCTTTAAGGGATGCCAGCCCCTTTTCTTAGTTACTAATTGTCCCAGGAGGCTGAGATCTGTCAGATTCAGGGCTTGTTATGAGGTGAGATGGAAACCAACTCCACAGAGGGCACCCTGAGATGCCGCAGATAGACCCCCATCACTTCCTTCCCTCCTTTGTGGAAGAAAAATGTCAGTTCTGTGCCATTCCTAATCTTAAAGAGCAGTATCAGGTGTAAAGTGCTCACTCTCTCAGGGAACCAGGCTCCAGAGACCATCCAGTGCTTACTCTGATGCAAAATGAAAACTGGCCCTTCAAAGGGTGCTCTGAGAGGCCAGAAGGCCAAACAGCCAAGCTCACCCTCCAAACAAATCTCCTGCCCCCACAGGAGAAATCTTGGACCGAGGTATCTTCTCAGTGTTTAGCTAAGGCAGTTTGCAGAAGTAACTGATGTGGGTAAAGTGAAATTGCTCTTCTTACCCAGATAAATGTTACTGTTCTCTGTTTATGCTCCTGTCGAGTGCTTTTGCTTTTTAGTTGGGCTCTGAATTTCTCTTCAAGGTATTTTTGCATCAGCATCATTCTTTTATCAGTGTTTCTGTGGAGCAATGTGCAGCTCAGCTTCCTATGCCATCATCTGTCTGACATCTTCAGAAAAATGTTTTTTAAAAACCAAAAGAGAATGAAAAATAACTGATCTTTTAAAGCTGTGTCAAAATGTTGAGGTTTGTTCAAGCGTGCACCTCAGAATTGTCAGTGGCAGGAACACAAAGACAAAGCAGTGGGTTCAAACAGCTTTGCTGTGAGCCGAGGGGTTCCTAAAGAGAACTTATGCTGAGTCATGTAAAATATTAAAGGGAAGGATAAAAGAAAATAGCAATAAGGTAGGTGTGAAACAACCAGAACTTAGATGAGAAATTAGGCATGGCAGAAAAAGAAGAAAGGAGAAAATATGGGGATTCCTGCAGAGCAAGAAATGGCAGGCCTGGAAACAGCCTCAGCATGTGAATGGGTGAAAACAAGAGTGATGCTTAAAATTACCTCTTGGACTGCAGACCTGAGAACGCATCACACTGTTGGAGGAGATTGAGTCTCAGTAATGCATTTTTGAGAAAAACTTGTTATGACTTCATCACCCTAAAATTGAACAAAGACAGGACTTCTAATAAAGAGAAATGTCCTATATCACCAAGACAGATTCAGAGATAAAAATAAGAAGTAGAATAATTGTTTCCTTATAAGTTTTAGGAAAAAAATCTGAAAGGAAGTAAGGTTTCAATGAGAATAAATGCAAAGGAACAGGAACTGTGAGTGGGATCAATGTTCAGGCAAATATTTTATAAAGATGTAAGCAGTAAGGTACCGAGTACACAGTAAACCTCACAAAACAGCAGATACAATCACTTGTGCACAAATTTTAGCTCACTGACTAAATCAAGAGGTCATTCTAAAAATTTCTATTGGTATTTTCCCTTCAAAGTACATAGTGTATTACCGTGTCTTTAGACACTGCTCAACAAATGTGTGTTGAGGAATAAATGAAGATAGTTAATAAGTCCATGTTATCCTTCCTAAATGCCACTTTTATTGATAATACTTTTCTTTCCTTATCTTTCCAGCCTTTTCTACTATAAATAAGAAAGAACAGGCTATGACTAACTACAAACTAGATTATTTCTCCCTATGAAATGAGTGCATTTGGACTCACAGACTGTTGCAGGTAGAAGAAATTGTAGAAATCATCAAATCTAGGAGTTTTTAGGTTGTGCTCCATTATTCCACGTTGGGGTCGGGAAGGACCTATACTCAGCTTCAATAAGTAACTCAGTTCTTATCTATTTTATATATTGGTCTTTTTAGTAAAATTTTTTTGCTCAAAGCTTGTGAAGCTAAGCAAAATCTAAAAATGATTGAATCTGAAACTCTCACTTCATAAAACGATAGCTAAGAGATGCATTGCTGTAACTAAAAAAGTTTTTCTGTATAAAAAACAGTATTTATTCCTAGCACATCAAGCAGCCCCTAATTTGGGATATGTTTTCTCAAGTCAATTCTATGTAGAGTTGCCAGATAAAACACCAGATGTCCAATTAAATTTGAATTTCAGATAAACAACAAAAAATGTTTCATATAGGTATGTCTCAAATACAGCTGCACTTATCCCACTGTCCAAACACCTGGGTCCATAAACACTCCATCTTAGAAGTTATAGCATCTATGCTTTCAGTGTTTTGCTATCAAGAGACTATTTCTCAACTCTCAGTTTGAACTGCAAAAACTCAGCCCATAAATCATACTCTCGGGTGTGCTATCATGGACTGACTCAGGATCAAACAGCCATTACCACAATAATCCTGACCACATGTTAGGATAAAATGAGGGATTTCCTTTTCAAATTGGAAGGCATAACTGATCAGTGTTACCTTAAATACCATACTCTGCACATGTTCACAATTGAGTGGATCAGGTGGATGTGCCCTGTTGGGGCTGATGAGAATATGTGTCTGTTTAAGGAAGTTGTAACATTTGTGCTATTAACTTTTGGTGCCAACCGGACAATCAAACTTTAAATCATCTATTGCTTTCTTGTTGTAGGCATCAAACTAGTTTTCTTTCCAAGTACACTATCTCTTCACTTTCAATTCCATTCAGTAATAGGCTTCATTACAAATTCCATTTGCCAAGCATAGTGCTGGACATAAAGTAAGGTCTCCCTCCTTAATGTGCACACATTCAGAAAAGGAGTCAAATGTGAAATATACAAATATAGTGTAATGTGCTGTTCTGTGCGTGAGACGCATGAAAAGGGAAGAAAAGGCTCACACACAATACCTTTGAGGGCAAACAACCTTTATCCCACGTAAATGGCAATGCAGATATAATAAGCAAATTGATATAATAAGCAAATTGCAATGGGAAGGGAAGAAGGGAAAAGATATAGGTACACATTCACCAGACTATGGAGGAATCATCACCAGACTGGAAAGCAACAGCTTGAGCTCCAGAGTCAACCACTCATCCATGCACAGACAAGTAGAGGTCTCATGAAGCTCCAGCATGGTCTGGGACCCTAGCTCTTTTTGTAAAGAGTGGTTTGGCATGAGGCCCAGTCACGAGGGCCCTTCGCGACTTGGCTCAAGGGGCACAAAAAGGTCAGCTTGTTTTCGCGATTGTTTGTTGTTTTTCGATAACTAACATATAGGAATAGACTGAAATAGAGATTTCTCTGAAACAGTGCTGAATGAATGCCTCAAGGGGCTCACACAACCTGTTCCAGGACTTGGTGACCACTGAGTGTGTCCATGTTCAATTGAGTTCAAATTTAATATTTAACTTTTTCTCCACATGTGCTGAGTGCTATAATGGGGTAAATAAGAACCACCATGAGCACAGAAAAGGCATGTGAGACAGAAGTAAAGTGGGAGTTAAGCCAAAATGAAAGAAGAAAGTGGATCTACAGGGACAGTACAGAATGATCAAAGGCTCAGAATCATGAAATGCCATAGCATGTTCAAGAAACTGTGAATAGGTTGACGTTGCTCAAATGTAAAGTTCAAGAGGAAGAAAACAACAACTAAGTTAAAAATCTAGAGTAACTTTATAACATAAAACACTAAATCACTAGAAAAGCTTTAGCCAGGTAAGTGAGATGGTTCTTTTCCTTATAAATTACCCAGTCTCAGATATTCCCTTATAGCAATGCAAATGCAATAAGATAGTATGGATATAAAAATCTGAGACATGGCCAGGAGCGGTGGCTCCTCCTGGCATTTTGGGAGGCTGAGGCAGGTGGATCACTTGAGGTTAAGAGTTCAAGGCCAGCCTAGCCAACCGTGTCTCTACTAAGAATACAAAAATTAGCTGGGCATGGTGGCACACGCTGATAATCCCAGCTACTGGGGAGGCCGAGGTGGGAGGATCACTTGAACCCGGTAAGCAGAAGCCGCAGTGAGCCAAGATTGTACCTCTGCACTCCAGCCTAGGTGACAAAGAGTGATAGTCCGTCTCAAAAAAAAAAAAAAAAAAAAAAAAGTGAGACATGGGTTTTGGATAAAGCTACCTGGAAGCAGAATGGAAAAGGATGGAAGTTGGAGTGAAGGAAAGGGAGGAAAGTATACGAAGCTTGGCATCAAAGAGTAATGCATGGTCCATATAGAAGATGGTGACAGTCTCAACTAAGATAATGAGGAAAGGAAAGGGAAGATAGGTTTGAAAAATATTTAGGAGGTCAAATAGGCAAGATGTGGTGGTTGGTTTTATGTGACTGCTAAGAGAGACGGAAAGGAAAGGATGACACCTAGTTTTCTAATATGGGTGACTAGGTAGATAAAAATTCTGCCAAATTAAACCATGAGGTTTCCCTGTTGACTCTTAGCTCAAGTCTGTTCCTTCATTATCACAAATCAAAATATGTTAATATTTATGTGCTTACTTGTTTAGCAGCAGTCTACTACTCTACACCAAAAATATAGTGGGGTAGAAGTGTGTCTAGTCTTGCTCGCCCTTCTATCCCCAGCCCTAACACACTGAGTGGCACAGAGTAGGCACTCAATGAACAGTTGTCAAAAATACAGAATGAGAAACGTAATGTACAGGAAGAAAAAACACTTTAATGAGTTTATTTGTAGATATGGTGAATTAGAAGTAACTGCAAAAATCCAGGTGGAGATAACCAGGAGAAAGCTGGAAAATTTGGGAAGATTAGGTTTGTGCTATGGTTTGGATATTTGACTTCTCTAAAAGTCATATTGAAATTTGATCCCCAATGTTGGGGGAGAGGCCATGAATGGGAAGTGTTTGGGTCATGGGCAGATAGCTCATGAATGTCTTGCAGCCTGTCCTCACAGTAATGAGTGAGTTCTAGTGCTAGCTCTATTAGTTCCTGCCAGAGCTGGTTGTTAAAAAGAGGCTCTCTCTCTCTCTCTCTCTCTCTCTCTCTCTCTCTCTCTCTCTCTCTCTCTCTCTCTCTCTCCCCCTCCCTCCCTCCCTCCCTCCCTCCCTCTCTCTCTCTCTCTCTCTCCCTCCCTCCCTCCCTCTCTCTCTCCCCCTCTCTTTCTCTCTCGCTCTCTCTCTTGCTTCCTTTTTCACCATGTGATCTCTGCACACAGAAGCTCCCCTTCACCTTCTGCCTTGGTTGGAAGCAGCCTGAAGTCCTTACCAGAAGTAGATGCTGGTACTATGCTTCTTGTACAGCCTGCAGAACCATAAGTCAAATAAAGCTCTTTCCTTTATAAATGACCCAGTCTCAGATATTCCTCTACAGCAACACAAACAGACTAAGACAGTTTAGAAATAAAAATCTGAAAGTCATTCAGCACACAATTAAAGGCATAAAAGTAAGACGTGTGTCAGAAACAGACCCCAGTGAAATTCAACATTTAATGAGATTCACTTCCTTCTACTTCTCAGTCAATCACTTTTGCCTTATACAAGTAGACCATCACTGTCCCCTATGCTGCTCACAGGACTGGCATATGACATGGCCCCAGTGGACATATTTCTATGTTTTGTTTCAGGGAAGGCCAACCTTTGTCTTTATGACCTTCCAAGGAAGCATCCCGTGCCTATAATATATTGCAAGTAATGGCAAAAACTGCAATTACTTTTGCACCAACCTAGTATTTCCTCCCATTTGCCAATTCAGTTCTCTCCAGTTCTTTAAACAGCCTGTGAATTCATGGGAATCCTCTTCCATGAAATCGTTCTACTGTGAACCACAGAACAGCAACTATTCCTGAATATCCTCACCATCAAATAACAAATTACCAATCTGCTCTTCAAAATGTGGAACTCTTACCCTTTCTCAGTTCTTTTCCAATTAGATACCTTTGTTTGTTGTTTACCCTTAAGATCAAATTTGGCCTGTCATAATGCAAACACCTGGCTGTCTGTTGCTATTTCATGTATTGTTTCTAGTGATGTATTTGCTCTGACCTGGTGCCTACCCTGAAGAAATTACAGACTGTGTCAAGTAGAACAACAGACAGACTGGATTTTCTAGCACAGTTCTGCTGAAAATATTCACCCCATAATCAGGTGTTATGTCAAACTATGTCTTTGGCTCAGAAAATACTGTTAGGGCAGGAACACTTGGCAGATTGCCTGGTATTGACAATTAGGCACTTAATACATGCTTTTTAGAAATAACCACAAAGAAGCTTGAACTTGTAAAGTCTTAGCCTTGTCTAAAACCCACAGGGCTTCTTTAGAAAGGATGATGTCTAAAGTCAACACTATAAATATATTTATGGTCTATATGCCAATATAGTACCTTCTCAGTGATGGATCAGTTAGGAATAAAATTTATCTGAGACCAATAGGAAGCCTGATCAACAGTTGCTTTTCCCCTCATAGCAAGTGCAAACATAGGCAGTCCCCCACCAGTATAGTAGCTGCTCAGAGTCGCCATAAAAAAGAGACCCGGGCTGCTCTCACCTGTCCATTCTGCCCTTCTTAGTTACACTGGCTTTTGTCCTCAGACTTGTCATCTCATGGACAGTGGTGGCTGCTCCTCTTCTAAGTTTCATGACCCGGGAAGATGGTAGCAAGAGGTCGGGGGTGGAGGGACAAGGGAAAAAGACATTTCTTGTACTGAGGTATTGTCATTTTATTCAGGAAGGGAAGCCCTCCTTAGTGATTCCACTTACATCTCATTGACCATCTCTCCCTACAAGGGAACAGAGAGATGGAATTTGCAGCTTTTACAGCTTCTATGACAGAGCTAGACAAGTGAGATGGGAGAAATGAAAGTGGGAGTTGCCAATCAAGTACTTCAGACTTAAGAAAAAATCAAAACCATATTATCGCATGTGCGTATTTCCTAAAATCCTATAAGCAACACATCTTACGCTACTTCACTTGTGCTGATGTTGAGTTCCATTTGCATAATTCTTGAGTGATTTTATTTCAAAATTTTCCACGCTATAATATATGAAAAAAATTACACTTCTCATTTATATGGTCTATTTTATCAAAGTAAACTAGGAAAAGGTTTGAAAATATTTGTACATGCTAATTCAAGTAACTGAAGGAATGAAATGTATTTTTGGCCACTTGTTATTTTTTAATTAGTTCCTGGAATTTTCCCCAGTGGTGGTAAGAATTTATTTGGTTGGCAAGCAACAGTACCAAAGATAATTTTACCTATCTTTCCACATTGTTGCCCTGTTTAGTATATTACATAAATTGGAGTTACATACCTAAGGCCAGAGAGTGAGTTTTGGCCGGGGTCTTTTTCATTGAGAAGTGCTTTGTCTCCATCTGGTGGACAATGATAACTTTGCACTGCTAGAGGTTAGCAGACGCTCTGAAGCCTGGAGGTACATTAGGATCAGAGCGGTGCTTGCCAACAATCTAATACCTATCCCCTCCCCAGATCAATTCAGTCAGAGGGTGTAGGATAGAATCGGGGTTAGTATTTTTTTTAAGACTTGTGGGCAACTTTATTGAGTAAATAAGATTAAGAACCATTGAGTTAGGAAAAGTTCCAGATCAGTGATGAATGTTGGACAACGATTCCTGTATGAGACTGCTGTAAAGTAAAAAGAGCAATCTATATAAGTAAACTATATAATCTTCCAAAGGCCCTTTTACATCTTCCAGAGCAGAAATCACCAATGAGCAGCTAGCAATGTAAGAAATCTAAATCTAAATTCAAATTCCTTCTTGTGCAACTCTCCCTATAATGAGGCAGAAAGTGCTGTCAGAGACACACAAATACACAATCAGACTTGTCCCTGGGCCAAACTGTCAAGTACAGTCCGTCTTTCATGTCCTCGGGTTCCACATCCATACATCCAACCAACCACAGATCAAAAATATTTTTTAAACAAACAATGTAGATTTTAAAACAACACAGCATAACAATTACACATCGTATTTATATTGTATTTGGTATTGTAAATAATCTAGAGATGAATTAAAGTATATGAGGGGATGTGTGCAGGTTATGTCCAAATACTATACCCTTTTATATGAGACTTGAGCATCCACAGATTTTGTTATTTGCTGGAGTCCTGGAACCAATGCACCAAGGATACCAAGGGACAACTGCAGTTTCCATCTGATTTTGATATTTTACGTGTTAACAGGCAACTTTCTTACGTATATTCTCATTTAATCCTCCTTTCTTCCCGTGAATGCCAATACTTGTCAAAGAGCACAAGGCCCTCGAGTGCCTTGGGTGCCCGCTCAGGCCCTGCTTTTTCCTTCATCTTCTTTTCATTAAAACTGACTTTGCCAGGATCTGCTTCTTTCTGAGCTCAACTAAAAAAAAAATGGTCACAGATTTACTTAATATTCACTTGTCAAACACACAGTTGATAATCTTGAGAGAAAATACATCCAAGGCACATATATAACTATAGAAGTTATGCATGTAGTGCGGAAGGTCCATTTTATTATTTATTACATATTCTGGAAGACACACAGATAAATACATTGAAAAAGGTCGTTATCCTTTTTAAAAGGTTTCTCAAACCAATTTCGATGGATAATGGCTCAATCTTCATCAAGATATAGTAGTTCCTCTGCTTATCCATGATTCCACCTTCTGTAGGTTCAGTTACCTGTGGTAAACCATGGTTTAATACAATCTGAAAATATTACATAGAAAATTCTAGAAATAAAAAATTTATAAGTTTTAAGTTGTGCTCCATTTGAATAGCATGTTGAAATCCTGCGCCATCCAATCCAGGATATGAATCATTCATACTGTGAACACTTCCTGTTAGTTCCTTAGTAGCCCTCTGGATTATCAGATTGACCATCAGTTATCACATACTTACTTAATAAAGGCCCCAAAGTGCCATAGTAATGATGCTGGCATATTGTTATAATTGTTCTATTTTAGTATTATTGTTAATCTCTTACTGTGCCTAATTTATAAATTAAACTCTATCATTGGTATGTTTGTATAGGAAAAACATAATATACATAGGGTTCAGTATCTGCAATTTCAGGCATCCAGTAGAGGTCTTGGGATTTATCCCCCAAGGGTAAAAGGACTACTGAATAGCAGGAAAGCAACCATAGGTAATATGTACGTGGATGGACATGGCTGTGGCCTAATAAACAGACCCCTAGTTTACTGGATCATCAGTCATAGATATGTACCTTGTCTTAAAATTTCCACAAAACACTTGAGAAACACTTGAGATTTAAAATCTACTTTTCTTCTTTCCATTAAACATTTCAAAAATGAGCTTTAACTTTAGCTGACTAATAACCGATATACATGTTATATCTCAAGTATGACTTTTTGGTGTTATGATACTCATAGTTAATTTTTTATGAACATTTTAATAGCATATTGAAAAAAGTCTTCTAAAGTAATGGTAAGAATTTATATTTTTCATGAAGAATCAATATGTCTGTCAAGACTAAGAGTAATATAATTACTTGATTTAGGACTGAAACACCTGTTTTATTTTCCCAATCTAAACAAAATTTCCTTGACGTTAGAGTTGTCACTAGCAACAATTCTTTTTTAATTGTTTTTGTTATTTATAACATGTAGCTAAAAGTATTCATAGATACACAGTTTAAAAAACAAAAAAAAATGCTCAGAAGATCTCTACTTTTAGAAAATGAAAAACATCGGGCACATTTGGAGGATCAGGTATTATCGTTATAAGTGAAGCAATGTAGGAAATAAAAACACTTTTGTTTATAGCAGCACGATTCACAATTGCACAATTCACAATTAGCCTTCTGCTAAGAGAAGACTAACTGATGGAAGGGAGTCAGGGATAGGATTTAGAATAAATGCTTGTTGAAGCTCTCATGTGTTGGAGGATAAGGGAGGATAAGAGGAACCATGCTATAGCTAAGATAAAGATAATCTCTCCAATGCGGTTGTACAGAACTGCTTGGAGGGCTGCTGTATTAGCATCTGCTTGGCCGTACCATCAGCTAATTAGTAAAAAAGACATGATTCCTATACCCCCTCACCCGATAAAGACTTGAAAGAGGTTGTTGGAGGTAACCAGAATTAATATTGTGATGAGGAAAATAAGTAAATATTTGAAAAATTGATTAATGTCATAGTCTGAGTTTATCATATTGATAATTCCACAATACGTTAGGTGACAAATATTGTGGATAAGTAGTCTAGTTTGAAGCCTAGTGAGAGTTAAATATTGGGATAAATATTGCGGAGAAGTAGCCTAGTTTGAAGCCTAGTGAGAGTTTAAGAGTTTGGATCATCATTCAATGTCAGTTTGAATTAATGGCTTCTTGATCTGTACATATAAACAATATTTTAGTGAATTCAATATCTGGGGAGACCAGGAACTTTAATGTGTATGCAAAACTCTGAAAGAGGGCAAATATTTTTTCAAAGGTGTTAGTCACCTATAATAAATGAACGACTTTGAGGAATCAAATCAGCAAGTAAGAAAAATTCCCATGGAATGTCCCATCTGGTCACACTTTGGAATTTGGCCAAAGCAACCTATATGCTCCTGCATAAGCATATTGCAGCCTATCTACTTTACAAAATGTATGGAGAGGAAAGAAAAATGGCGATTTTGATTAAACTGCAATCGCTGCAGTTACAGCTGTAGTGATGGCTGGAAGCAGAGGTGAAGTAATATCTAAAGCACTTCTATCTTGATCCAGCGTAGTGAAGGGAAGATCAAGATTAGGAAGGCCAGGCAGTCAGGAGGTGAAGTGCAATTTCATATAATAGATTAGGGTAACAGAGACATCTCATTTATTGTTCCTCCTCCGGGCTGTGATAATAGGAGACTCAGGTCAGTGAGAATATTCAGTATATTGGACTGTGACTTTACAAAAACCAAGTGGACCAAGTGATGAACAAACTTTCTGAAAAGCCATTGGGATAAAACATAATTTAACATGTCCACCAATAAATCATATTTTCCTAAATTTCTTTGAAGTTATTCCCTTGACACTTTAATATTCTTAATCTCTCTTGAATGTTACTGAAGACTAAAAAATCATAATGAAAGAAGAATGAAGTAGCACATATCCTATTTCCATTTTTAGATATAAAATAAACGGCTCTCTTGTGCTTTTAGATAGCGTTTATCATCAATTTTTGGTAAACACTTGCTAAATGACTTGTAATCATATACAGTTGTAACCTTCTGTAAGAAAAAAATAAAATTTTAAACTTGTAAAACAGATTAGAAAGTGATTCTACTAATAATTAAAATTTATTTCCTTTACAAAAGGCTTCACACCAGGATTCTTCTAATGATCTTCCTCACGGCGTTTATAATTAATTCAACTTATACACCATTTCCAGTATCATCCATTGAGGTAGAATAGGGTCTGGCGGCAGGGAATTTAAGGTCGATTCATACAGACTTCCTAGAACTAAATCAAAAGTAAAACTCCAACTTTCCACACCCAAGTAACAAAAGAACCAGAGGCTACTCCTTTTGCAACCTCTGCCACTTTTTCTGTGTGGCAGATGAAAAATTGAAAGTATTTCTGATTGGCCCTCTTCTGCAACCAATCAGGCTTGTGGCAGGCCAAGTCTTCATTTACATAGAGTATAACTTTGTAACTTCACTTCAGCCTCTGATTGGTCATTCTCCACAACCAATCAGACATTTGCATATGGTATAACTTTGTCACTTCACTTCAGCCTCTGATTGGTCCCCTCCCTCAACCAATCAGACTGATTGTGGGCCACTACTTCATTTACATAGGGTGTACATCAAGTAATCAATGGGAAACCTCTAGAGAGTATTTGAACTCCAGAAAATTCTGTAACTGGGCTCTTGGGCCACTTGCTTGGGCCTGCTCACATCCTATGAGATGTACTTTCATTTTCAATAAATCTCTCCTTTTGTTGCTTCATTCTTTCCTCACTTTGTTTTTGTGTTTTCTCCAGTTCTTTGGTTGATATGCCAGGAACCTGGACACCCTCCACCCATAACACTATGGAATTTCAAATTGCCCCATAATCTGCTTCTCATCAAGTGGAATTATTAAAACTTGTATTCTAAAGTGAACTTTAATAAAATGCTTCAATTATAAATTGTATTTCTAACTCACTACATCTTATAATTCTTTGTCAAAAGATGTGTCTAAAAAAGCTTATCCACAATATGATTTCTTTTTATAATAAACAACTCTATAGCAAGGAGGAAAAAATATGTGCTACAAGCCAGAAAGTTTTACTTGGTAATGCCAGTTTTCTAATTTTACCTTCTAATCTCCAAGGAATAGTATCATGAGAGTGTGTGTGTGAGAGAAAGGAAAAAAGTATTACCTTTTCCAGCTTTCTATTGCGGTAAAATGTCATACAATAAAATTCACTCAATTTTAAAGGACAGCTTAATTTTTAATAATTGTATACACAACAATCAAAGTATAGGATAGCTCCATTTCCCTAACGGTTCTCATGTCCTTTGATCCCACATCCTGACCCCAGCCTCCAGGAAATTCCTAATCTTCCTTTTCTTCCTATAGATTTGCCTCTCCTTCTGGCTTCAGTTTGCATTTCCCTGATAACCAATGACTTCCAGTATCTTTTCATATGCATTCTGACCATTGCCTGTATCTTCTTTAGTGAAGCACCTATTCAAGTCTTTTACGAGATTTTCTTTGAATTGTGTTCTCATTACAATTTTAGGAGTTCCTTATATATTCCTACACATAAATCCTTTGATTAATGTATTGCAAAAAGTATTTCCTTCCAGACAGCAGCTTGTATGCAATGTTTTTTTTGTTGTTGTTGTTGTTGTTTTTTTCAGGTTGCTTTTGCTTTCAAGAGACTATCTTTATGGGGTTTTTAGCAGTTTGACAATGATCTTCCTAAGTGCAGTTTTATTTGGATTTATCCTAGTTGGGATTTGCAGGGCTTCTAAGTCAATACATCCTCATAGAAGCTGGAAAAATTGTGGGCCATTATTTCTTCAAATAGTTTATTCTGCCTTATTTTCATTATTTTATCCTTCTGAATCTCCAACTATATGTGTTGTTAGCTCTTTTGATATTGTTCCACAGGACCCCGAGGCTCTGTTTTTCCCTTCAATCTCCTTTATTCAGATTGTATAATTTAAATTGATCTGCCTTCAAGTTCACTGACACTTTCTTCTGACACCTCCAATGTGTGGTTAATTTTATCTAGTGGATTTTCCATTTCATTATTTTACCATTCTGTTGTACAATTCCATTTGCTTTTATCTTTGTACTTTCCATTTCTCTTCCCTTATCTCTTTACTCATTAAGATGGCATTTCGTTTATATCCTTGAACATGTGCATAATAATAGCTCCTTTAAAGATTTCCCGAAATTCAACATTTAAGCAATGTCAAGGTTTTTTCTTGACTGCCTTCTGTCTTTACTATGGGATTTTCCTGTTTCTTTCTATACCTAGTAATTTTTGACATATATCATACATTTTAAAAGATAATGTCGGCCGAGCGCTGTGGCTCACGTCTATAATCTCAGTACTTTGGGAGGTCGCGGCAGGCGGATCACCTGAGGTCAAGGGTTTGAGATCAGCCTGGCCAACATGGTAAAACTCCATCTCGACTAAAAATACAAAAATTAGTGGGGCATGATGGTGCACATCTGTAATTCCAGCTACTTGGGAGGCTGGGGCAGGAGAATCATTTGAACTCAGGAGGTGGACGTTGCAGTGAGTCAAGATCACGTGCCACTGCACACCAGCCTGGGTGACAAGAGCGAAACTCCGTCTCAAAAAAAAAAAAAAAGATATGTTGTTGAAAATCTGCATTGTATCTTCCTCTAAAATGCTGATTTTTGTTCCAGCAGGCATTTTGATTACTAGCTGGTTGCTTTCAACTTAAGTAGGCTTAGTTTTATGCTTTGTTAGTATAGATCTGTGAAAAGCCAAGGTGTTTCACAAGTCCTTTTAATTTGGCAGGACTCACTCTGTAAATTCTGACTCCCTTGTGGATCAAGGCTTGATTTCAATCCATATTCTAGAAAGGGACACTTATTTACAGTATAATAGCTGAAACAAGAAGGTAGAGTGTTTATCTTATTCAACCTCAGCTGGGAATGTGCATGTTGGGAAACTCAAATTTTTGCCACTGTGCTCATACCCACGACTGCAAAAGCACTGCATTGATTTAGGGGTTACAAATAGATTTTAGCTGGTCAGCAAATTTACAAATATAGAATCCATGAATAATGATGACCAACTACTTTTTTTCTAGATAGCATAATGAAAACATTTTAACGCTTTAAAAAGGCTGTGTGTATAATGACTTTAATGGAAAATTTCCCTAAATATAATGTGTAGAGCTCCTAAACAAGAATCAAAGATAACTTGCCTTATTGACTCAGGGTCATCTTTTTAATAATCAAGTCAACAATGCTAAAATTCAATAAAACCTTTGTTTTAGATGTATAAATGTATGTTCTTAACTTTAAAAGCCCCAGTTGGCAACAATTCTTAAGGTTTCTGCTTTATTTACCTTGTGTTTTTTGGTCTCTTATTGGTGTTTTTTTAAACCAATAGCTCAGTACATCTTATTTGTATGACCTTGCAGAATTAAGTAAAGTTTATGGCTCTGGGTTTTCTCATCTGTAAAATGAGGAAAATGTATTTCTAATGTCCCCCTAGGTCTAAATTCTATTTCTTTTCTAACGTGTCACTGTTTTGGCTTCCAGATGCTTTCTCTTCTTCCTTTCTAATTTTCTAAGTCTAATCTTCTGTGTCCTGAAAAAAAATCAGAAAGCCAACTGTATTATTAAAAAATAAAAGACAAGAGGGGGTGGAGCAAGATGGCGGAAGAGAAAGCCCCACCAATCGACCCCAACAAGGATACCAAGTTAACAATTATCGACTATCTACACAGAAAAAACATCTTCATTAGAACCAAAAATCAGGTGAGAACTCATAATAACTGGTTTTAACTTCATACAGCTGAAAGAGGCAGTGAAGAGACAAAAAAAAAAAGTATCCCTGAATCACCTATGCCACCCTTCCCCCACCCCCAGCAGCAGCATGGTGTTGAGAGCTTCTCTGGGCACTGAGGAAGAGAGAACACAGAAAATTATGAGGCAATGAACTCAGTGCTGTCCTGTTAGAGCAGAAAGGAAAGCTGAGCCAAACTCAACTGACACCCACCCATGGAGAAAGCAATGAAACCAGCCGTAGCCAGAGGAGAATCACCAAAATCAGCAGTCAGAACTTGAGTTCCTGCAAACCTCATCAACGCCAGCTACAGGACTCTGTGTCTCCAAGTAAACTTGAAAGGCAGTCTAGGCCGTAAGGACAGCAACTCCTGGGAGAGTCTTAGTGCCAAATTAGGCCCAGAGACAGTGGACAGGAGGGGCATGTGACATCTGGGCAGCCAAGGGGATGCTAGCATAACCCCTCCCCACTAACACCACACTACACAGCGCATGGCTCCAAAACAGACCCCTTTCTGCCACTTGAGCAGAAGTGAGAAAAGAGTGAGGAGCACTTTGTCTTGAATCTTGGATACCAGCTCAGCCACAGCAGGGAAGGGCCCTAGTCAGAGTCGTGAGGCACCCATTCCAGGCCCTAGCTCCCAGAAGTTATTTCTAGACACACCCCGGGACAGAAGAGAACCCAATGCCTTCAAGGAAAGGACCTATCCCAGCCAGCATTCATCACCTGCTAACTGAAGAGCCCTTGGGCCCTTAATAACCAGTGCAATACCCAGATACCACAAGGCTGCCCTAGGTGAATCTCTGAGGCTTGCTGGCTTCAGTTGAGACTCAGCACATAACCAGCTTTGGTGGCTATGGGGTAAAACTTCTGCTTGAGAAAGCACAGGCAAAAGTGAAGGTGACTTTGTCCTGCACCTTAGGTACCAGCACGGCCACAATGGGGTAGAGCATCAAGTGGACCTTTGGGGTCCCCAATTCCAGGATTTGACTCTTAGATGGGAATTTCTGGAACTGCCCTGGGCCAGAGGGGAGCCCACTGCTTTCAAGGATGGGTCCCAGGCCAGGCAGCATTCAAGACAAGCTGACTTAAGTGACCCTAAGCCTTAAGGGAACATCTGCGATACTCTGGCAGTACTCCTTGTGGCAAGGGATGGTGGCGGCTACAGGGTGAGGCTCCACTCCCTTTGGAAAGGGGCCAAAGGGGTTAGAAAGACTGCATCATGTAGTTTGAATGCTGGCTCAGCCACAACACAACAGAACGCCAAGTAAATTTCTAAGGTTTTTGACTCTAGTCCCTGACTCCCAAACAATACTTCTAGGCCCATCCAGGGTTTAGGGGCACTCACTGCCTTCATGGGAAGGATGCAGGCCTGGCTGGCTTTGCCACTTGATGATTGTAGAGCCCTGGGGTCTTAAGCCAACATAGGCAGCAGCCAGGGAAAGGTTACAGCAGGCCTTGGGCAAGACCCAGTGCTGTGCTGGCTTCAAGTATGACCCAGTACTATCACAGTGGTCGTGGCCACAGGGGTTCTTGAGTCACTCCACTCCCAGCTCTAAGTGGTTCAGAATAGAGAGGACTCTGTATGTTTGGGAGAAAATAAGAAAAGGGAACAAGAATCTCTGCCTAGTAATCCAAAGAATCCTCCCAGGGCTTGTCCAAGACCAGCAAGGCTATACTCCCGCAAGCCTGGAAGAACCACAGTGTTAGTGGGCTTCAGGTGCCCCCTAAAGTAGATACAGCTTAGATCACAACACCCAAGTCCTTTCAAATATCTGAAAAGCATTACCAAAGGACAGCTACAAATGAGCCCAGACAGTGAAGACTACAATAAATACCTAACTCTTCATGGCTCAAAGAACATCTACTAGCATCAACACCATCCAGGAAAGCATGACGTCACCAAATGAACTAAATAAGTAAGGCACCTGGGACCAATCCTGGAGAAACAGAGATATGTGACCTTTCAGACAGAGAATTCAGAATAACTATGTCGAGGAAACTCAAAGAAATTCCAGATAACACAGAGAAGGAATTCAGATAAATTCTGTAAGATAAATTTAACAAAGGGATTAAAATAATTTTTTAAAAATCAAGCAGACGTTCTGAAGCTGAAAAATGTAATTGGCATAGTGAACAATGCATCCAAGTCCTTTAATAGCAGAACTGATCAAGGAGAAGAATTAGTGAGCTTGAGGACAAACATTCAAAATACAGTCAGAGGAGACAAAAAAGAATAAAAAACAATGAAGCATGGCAACAGGATATATATAGAAGACAGCCTCAAAAGACAAATCTAAGAGTTATTGGCCTTAAAGAAGAGGCAGAGGGATAGAAATTCAAAGGGATAGTAACAGAGAACTTCCTAAACCTAGAGAAAGATATCAATATCCAAGTACAAGAAGGTTATGGAACATCAAGCAGATTTAACTCAAAGAAGACTACCTCAAGGCATTTAATAATTAAATTCCCAAAGGTGAAGGAAAAAGAAAGGATTCTAAAAGCAGCAAGAAAAAAGAAACAAATAACATACAATGGAGCTCCAATATACCTGGCAGTAGACTTTTCAGTGGAAATCACACAAGCCAGGAGAGAGTGGCAAGACATACTTATAGTGTTGAAGGGAAAAAACTTTTATCCTAGGATAGTATATCCAGCGAAAATATCCTTCACACATGAAGAAGAAATAAAGACTTTCCCAGACAAACAAGAGCTGAGGGATTTCATCAATACCAGACCTGTCCAACAAGAAATGCTAAAGGGAGTACTTCAATCAGAAAGAAAAGGGGATTAATGAGTAATAAACAATCCCCTGAAAAAACAAATCTCACTGGTAACAGTAAGTACACAGAAAAACATAGAACATTATAACTCTGTACCTATGGTGTGTAAACTACTCTCATCCTAAGTAGAAAGAGTAAATGACAAACCAATCAAAAATAACTACAACAACTCAAGACATAGTCAATACAATAAGATATGAATAGAAACAAAAAGTTAATAAGCAGGTGTATGAAGTTAAAAAGTAGTTTTTATTAGTTTTATTTTTGCTTGTTTATGTAAATAAATAATGCTGTTATCAGTTCAAAATAATGGGTTATAAGATAGTATTTGCAAGCTTCATGGTAACCTCAAACCAAAAATAATAATAATAATAATAATACAATGAATACACAAAAAATAAAAATCAAGAAATTAAATATTATCACCAGAGAAAAATCACCTTCACTAGAGGAAGTCAGAAAGAAAGTAGACCAGAAAACAAACAACAAAATGACAGTAGTGAGCCCTTACTTATCAATAACAACATAAAATGTAAATGAACTAAACTCTCCAATCTAAAGATACTGAACTGACTGAATGGATGATAAAACAAGACCCATTGATATGTTACCTACAAGAAACACACTTTGCCTATAAAGACACAGACTGAAATAAAGAGAGGGAAAAATATATTCCATGCCAATGGAAACCAAAAGAACAGGAGTCACTACAGTTATCAGACTAAATCAATTTCAACAAAATAACTATAAAAAGGGACAAAGAAAGTCCTTACATAATGAAAAAGGTATCAACTAAGCAAGAGGATATAACAATGGTAAATATAAATGAATCCAAACTGGCACATCAGATACATAAAGCAAATATCATTAAAAGTAAAGAGCAAGATAGGCCCCAATACAATAATAGCTGGAGACTTTATCCCACTTGCAGCATTGGACAGATCTTCACAGAAAATCAAAAAGAAACATCAGACTTAATCTGTACTACAGACCACAAGGATCTAATATTAAACAGATATTTATATAACATTTCATCCAAGAGGTGCAGAATACATACTTTTTTCCTCAGCACATGAAGCATTCTCAAAGACCACATTTTAGCTCACAAAATAAGCCTTAACGCATTCAAAAAAATTGAAACATCATCAAGCATCCTCTCTGACTACAATGGAATAAAACTAGAAATTAATAACAAGAGAAATTTTGGAAACTATAAAAATACATGTAAATTAATATGCTCCTGAATGACCAATGGGTCAATAAAGAAACTATGAAACTGAACAATTTCTTGAAACAAATTATAACAGAAACACAACATACCAAAACCTAGGAGATACAGAAAAAGTAGTACTCATAGGGAATTTATAGCTCTAAGTGCCTACATCAAAATAAGAGGAAAAACTTCAAATAAACAACTTAACAATGCACCCTAAAGAACTAGAAAAGCGAGAGCAAACCATACCCAAAATTAGTAGAAAAGAAATAATAAAGATCAGAGCAGAAATAAACAAAATTGAAATTACAAATACAAAAGATCAATGAAACAAAAAGTTGGCTTTTGAAAAGTTAAACGAAATTGACAAACCTTTAGCCAGACTAAGAAAAAAAGAGAGAAGATTCAAATAAAATCAGAAATGAAAAAGGAGATACTACAACTGATACCACAGAAATTAGAGGCTACTATGAGCAACTACATGTCAACAAATCGGAAAATCTAGAAGAAATGGACAAAATTCTTAGATACACAAAATCTACCAAGATTGAATCAGGAGGAAATCCATAATCTGAACAGGCCAGTAAGTAACGAGATCAAAGTCATAATAAAAAGCCTCCCAGTAAAGAAAACCCCGGGATCCAATGATTCACAGCTGAATTCTACCAAACATTTAAAGAACTAATACAAATCCTACTCAAACTATTCCAAAATACAGAGGAGGGAATACTTCCAAATGCGTTCTACAAGGCCAGTATTACCCTGATACCAAGAACACACAAAGACACACCAAAAAGAAAACTGCAGGCCAATGTCTCTGATGAATACTGATGCAAAAATCCTCAACAAAGTACTAGCAAATTGAATTCAGCAATACATTAGAAAGCTCATTCATCATGACCAAGTGGGATTCATCGCTCGGATGCAAGGATGGTTCAACATACACAAATCAATGAATGTGCTATATCACATCAACAGAATGAGGAATAAAATAAAATAACCATATGATTATTTCAATTCATGTTGAAAGGGCATGTGATAAAATTCAACATCCCTTCATGATAAAAGCCCTCAAAAAGCTGGATATAGATGGAACATACTTCAACATAATAAAAGCCATATATGACAGACCCACAGCTAGTATCATGCTGAATGGGGAAAAACTGAAAGCGTTTCCTCTAAGATTTGGAACACAAGGATGCCCACTTTCACCACTGCTATTCAACATAGTACTGGAAGTCCTAGCTAGAACAATCCGAGAAGAAAAAGATACAAAGGGCATTCTTGAAAAGGAAGAAGTCAAATTATTCTTGTTCACTGATGATATAATCTTATATCTGGAAAAACCAAGAGACCACAAAAAAATTATTAGAACTGATAAATTTAGTCAAGTTGCAGGATACAAAATCAATATACAAAAATCAGTAGCATTTCTATATGCCAACAGCAAACAATTTGAAAAAGAAATTTAAAAAATAATCTCATTTACAATAGCCACACATAAAATTAAATACCTAGAAATTAACCAAAGAAGTGAAAGATATCTATAAAGAAAACTATAAAACACTAATGAAGAAAATTGAAGAGGACCCCAAAACATGAACAAATATTCCATGTTCATGGATTGGACAAATCAATATTGTTAAAATGTCCACACTACCCAAAGCATTCTACAGTTACAATGCAATCCCTATCAAAATGCCAATTACATTCTTCACAGAAATAGAAATAACAATCCTACAACCTATATGGACCCACTAAAGACCCAGAACAGCCAAAACTATCCTAAGCTAAAAGGACAAAACTGGAGGAATCACGTTACCTGACTTCAAATTATACCACAGACCTACAGTAACCAAAACAGCCTGGTACTGACATAAAAGCAGACACATACACCAATGGGACAGAATAAATAACCCAGAAACAAATCCACACAACTACAGTGAACTCATTTTTGACAAAGGTGCCAAAAACTTACAATGGGGAAAAGACAGTCTCTTTAATAAATGGTGCTGAGAAAATTGGATATCCCCACATAAAAGAATGAAACTAGACCCCTATCTCTTCACTTATACAAAAAACAAATCAAAATGGATTAAAGAGGTAGATCTAAGACCTCAAGCTATGAAACTACTATAAGAAATCATTGAGGAAAATCTCCAGAACATTGGCCTAGGCAAAGATTTCTACTAGAGCAATACCCCACAAGCATAGGCAACCAAAGCAAAAATGGACAAATGGGATCCCCTCAAGTTTAAAGCTTCTGCACAGCAAAGAACACAAACAACAAAGTGAAGAAACAACTCACAAAATGAGAGAAAACATTTGCAAACTATCCCTCTAACGAGGGATTAATAACCAGAATATGTAAGGCGTTCAAACAACTCTATAGGAAAACATCTAATAAACTGACCAAAAAAAAAAAAAAGGCAAAAGATTTAAATACACATTTCTCAAAAGAAGACATAAAAATGGCAAATAGGCATATGAAAAGGTGATCAACATTACAGATCATCAGAGGAATGCAAATCAAAACTACAATGAGATATCATCTCACCCCAGTTAAAATGACTTATATCCAAAAGATAGGCAATAACAAATGCTGATGAGGATATAGAGAAAAGGGAAAACTTGTATACTGTTGGTAGGAATGTAAATTAGTAAAACCACTATGAAAAACAGTTTGGAGCTTCCTCAAAAAACTAAAAATTGAGCTACCATATGGTCCAGCAATCCCACTGCTGGGTATGTACCCAAAAGAAAGGAAACAGAAGAGATATCTGCACTCCTATGTTTGTTACAGCACTGTTTACCATAGCTAAGACTTGGAAGCAACCTAAGTGTCTATCAACAGATGACTGGATAAAAAAATGTGGGACACAAACATTCAGCCATAAAAAAAGAATGAAATCCTGTCATTTGCAATAACATGGATGGAACTGGAGCTTATTATGTTAATAAGCCAGGCACAGAAAGACAAAGACTGCATGTTCTCATTTATTTATGGGATCTAAAAATAAAATCAATTGACCTTATGGACATACAGAGTAGAAGAATGGTTACCAGTGTCTGGTAAGGGTACTGAGGGTTGCAGGGGAAGGTGGGGATGGTTAATGTGTACAAAAACAAATGAAATAAAAAGAATGAGTATGATCTCCTATTTGACAGCACAATAGGGTGACTATAATCAATAATAACTTACTTGTATATTTTTAAATGATTTAAAGAATGTAATTAGATTATTTGTAATTTGAAGGAAAAATGCTTGAGGGGATGGATACCTCATTCTCCATGATGTATGTATGTCACATTCCATGCCTGTGTCAAAGCATCTCATGAACCCCGTAAATATATACATGTACTATGTACCCACAAAATTTTTACAAAAGAAGTGAGACATTCTAATTAAAGACTTGAGATCTTTTCTAAGTAATGTATATACGTGTTTTGTGATTTGTACACACTTACTCTCCAAATCCTAGCTATAATCTAAACAGGTATGTAAAACCAGTTGTATAACAGATAAAGTAAAAAACAATTCATAAGACATTGTTAAATATAAGTAAACCAAATATCTGACCTATTACATCCTGTATAGCAAAATACAGGAGACTAACAGCCTCTTTCCTAGGCTCTTCACTGATACAATGCCTGAGATAACAGGGAAATACAGTTTGAAAGAAGCTATTACAAAAAAGTCTTATAAAAATACACAAATTTTGACTTATTTATTGAATTAAAATTATACTATGTATAAAACAGCAAATCTATATGCAGAGTGATTTAATGCATAATATATACAATTATCTTTACAAAGTCAGGATGCAAGTTCCAATGATTATGACTATAAAATTCATATTAAACATTTCCATAAGTGATTTATTTGGCTGTTTTTGTTCGCAGTCGTCGTTTGATAATCTGGTGATCACTCTCCTTCATTTTCTGGTCCATTAAAATCTGAAATTAAAAATTCCATAGTTTTTCAAAGCTTGTAAGTGAAAATAAAAATCAAAGCTCATTTATAATGAATAAGACATGTTCATGTGCTTAATAACAGAAACGAATGATACATTGAAGAACTTTTTTACTTAGACTACAGATATACCATCTTCTATAAAAATTTCTTTAAAAAATAGACTTTGTAAAAGATTCAACACTATCAAATTCTAGAAGTAAAATAACCTAGACTCTATTGAATTCAAGGCAGATATAGCTTAAAATAATTACTAAAATATTTGGAGACAAGTGCCTCAAATAGTTTTTAAGAAATCATCTTTCATGGCAACAAATGTATAACTTAGAAAGTAGAAAGCACATTACATAGTAACTAAGAAAACAATTTTCAGCCAAGGGAAGAAATTATGTACTAATCAAACAGAAGCTCAAAAATGACTGACAGAATGATACTTACAACACCATGCCCTACTTTACCCTAACTCTTTACATCTTGCATTCAAACAATCTCATATCTGAAAGCTGTTGTTGCAAAAAAGGTTTCTCCTGATTTTTCTTGGCCACTTCCTTTTAATTTTTTTTTATTTCTTTTAATTGCTTTTTTACCTTCACTTGCATCCACTAAGCAAATGCAAGCATGACAGAAAATTTGAGCTTTCCCTGTGGCAGGACATACTGTTCTGAATCAGAAGAATGAGTCATACAGTCAGGATGATAGCTACAGTCTCTTCCTAATAGATCCTCAAAGGCTTAGGGGAAAGGTGGGAGGAAATGGCTGAATGTCAATTTTATATTTTTACCAGGAACACTTGGACCCAGATTTGCACAACTCTTGTGATTTAAAAAAGAAAAAGAAAAAGAAAAAAAGATTTTGGAGGCAAATAAGTTAAATGATGACAATTCTATTATTGGAAATAAATTCCTCTGATGCATTTTCAAATGCAAATACATGACACTTGTATACATTAACACAGTATTTATATTTAATTAGTATAAACTTAACACATGTGAGACTAAAAGCATGACCTTTAAAGCATGTGTTTTCAGAAATCTAAAGAACTGAAATTCAAACCACTATAAAAAATTAAAAAGAACATGAACAGTTTTACATTTATGAAAACGAAAATGCTAGCTTACCACTTGGCCTGATATATCAATAGGAGATGAAATTTCAGTTGTGTATAATTTCCGTTTGACTCGTTTTGGTTGAGACACATTTTCTTTACTTGCTTCTACATTTGAGAGCTTTGAAGAGCTCATTGTTTCAATTATCTTCTTTGCTATAAAATAAAAATGTCAATTAGTTCCTGAAATAATTTTCTAACTGCAAAGGTGGTTTGAAATCCTTAATAAAGATGGTTTGAAATCCTTAACAAAGAATGAACATACACAAACTAAAAACACTGCAATACATATATGGTGAAAGGGCATGAATAGACAAATCACAAAGAAAAAAAGTAAATGTCAAAAAAACATGAAATAATGATCAACAGCAAAAAAGAAAGCAAATAAAGTATCATTTGATTAATGTTCGATGTAGTAAAAAATCTCAGGCATCTTTAATGACTTGGAAAATGTTTATGCTATGTTAAGCAAAAAAGCAGGATATACACATACTGGATCATGCAGTATTAAAAATAAGGTGGCAGATGATCTACTTCAATGCTCATGCATAAAGTTATGCACAATGAGTACTGCGTGAAAAGACTTCGTAAACCCTTTACTTGGAGTCCACATGCAAGCGGACAGAAACCAAAGTGTTAACAGCTGATTGCTTTTAGGAAGTAGAATAGGAATTTAAAAATTCCTTAATATGTATGTACATTGCTTTTTATTATTTTAATAGAAAATATATTTCCATCTGGGAAAATTCCTGGATAGAAATTCACACACATGTGGTATCAAATATATATTTTTTTAAATAGAAAAAACATTTAAGGAAATAGACTAAACTGAGAGATTACTTGTTATTGGGCTTGAGAGAGCTGAGTCCAGGGATCAGAGGAACCAATTAAGACAACAAACCAAAATGAAATTAACAACCCAGCTTTTTAACCACTTATTTCAACAGTATATGCAAGAGGCTAAACCTGAGAAAGCACCAGCTCCTACCCACCCTCTTCTATAGTCCCCCACAGAATAATACAGATCAGCATAGAAGTGGTGATCATTTTACCACCCAGGCAGCCCCAAACAAAAGGCTCCTGCAGTTTTATAGACTTCAGGGCTGGAGGTTGGAGGGAGCTATACGTGAAAAAGTACCGAGTTACAGTAGAGAAAAGTGTCTTCAAGGTTCCCCCTCCCATTCCCCTCCACAAGAAGGCCTCTACCAAAGGCCTCAATAAAGAGGCTCTGCATGGAGGCACTCAGGCTAAATATGCAAATATGAGTAAGAGCATGACTAGCTTCGGGGCGGGGGCTGGATCCTTGACTATAACTCCCTTAAGAGATTATAATGCACTGTCTGTGCATCAAGTCTGGTGTGGAAAGGGAGGCTTGTCAGGTAAGTCTTTGTAATTGCCTATGGTACAGCCTAAAAAAAACCAGAAATGTTTAAAACTCATATATATGTTGGCCTAGAGCCAAACTCATCACTACTATGTGCTAGCCACTGTACTAAGAGCTGACAGTATGAACTAGACATTTTGTCCTTGTGCAGATTATATTCTAGTGTAAAAGATATGAAAGCAAAGAATTATAGTTTAAAAAGTGCTAAGACAAAAAATAGGAATGAACAATAAAGATTAAGTGATGCTGGGGATGAGGTGTAGTGAAAGGCTGATGAAGGAAGGTGTCTCCCTAATAAAGTTGCATCAGCTAAGAGGGCTCAAGTGTAAGAGGGCAGCTATGAGAAAAGCCAGAGTGTGTTCCAGATAAAAGAAAGCACTGGAAAAAGAGAAAGAAATCAATGATATGAAGGTAAGAAAGAAGCTGGCAAATTATAGGAACTGTCAGAAGCTAGCAGGATTGAACCTGGCTAGTTATCAAACCGTAGAATAAGAGATAGACTGGAGAGAGTCAGAAATCGGGTCATTCAGAAGAATGAGAAATCATTGAAGGATCAGAGGAGTAACATAATTCAATCTGCACTTTGAAGAGAACATTCTGTCATGTATGAATGGATGGGAGATGACAAGAGGGGCAAGCTGGGAGACCAGTGATACTAAGTGATGGATTAACAGTGGTTACAAGGAGCAGCAGAATTTTAAGAACTAATCTCCATTTTTTCTTTTCTCCCTATATTTCCAAGTGACCCCAAACAACAAATATGTATTACAGTTACAGTCCAAAATATGGATATCTTATATTTCTAGAAATAAGTAAAAACAAAAAGAAAAACGGGGAAAAAAAAAAGTATGTCAAGTGCATTGGTAGGGAAGCTGTTAAGGAACCAAGTCAATGAAGTAAGAGAATTGTTACCCTTACCTGATTATGTACTTATTATAGCTACCTGCCTCTCCTTGAAAATACATTGCTTTTTAATATAAAAGTAGTAATCAATAAGCCTAAAGGACTCTAAAGAAAAGACGTCCCTCCTCTCCAAATTTAGACATTTAACAGTTTGTTGTTTGTCCCTCCAGATATTTTATCTGTTTATACAAACACATTTTTTAAATGTATGTATTTTTTAAATGTATGTAAATATACAAATGGGTCTGAAAGGTCAGAAGTTCCCAAACTGTGTACTAAGGCATGCTGCAGCAAACCTATAGAAGCACCTCAGGATATTTTCAATCTTCAGGGAAAACAATGATGCTCAATAGCCCAAGGTAGTTCAGTTTCAAAATGATACTGAATTACATTTCTTTTGATTATGACATTATCTTTGCAATCTGAATTTTCAGAAGCTGAATTTTCAGTGGTTGTTTGGTCTTAAGTTCTAATGCATGAGACTGCTAGTGGTTCTTTGGGTGCAGAGGCAAAATGGAAATTAATTACTGAGACATTAAGGGCACTGTGAACCAACAAAGTTTGGAAACGTCTGTGGTAAGTTTTCACAAAAAGTATTCTCACACAACCTATTTGGTTCAATTTAACTGCCCCCTGCTTCTAGTTCCTTTACCTCCCTATACTCCTCACTCTGGTCTCTAATTCATCCTATTGCTGTCACTCAGGTAACCTCACAAAAACCCACTCCTCCATCTCACCCCTAAGATAGTCCTTCCACATTCTACATGCCAGATGCATACTGCTGCCTATAATTGCATTAACATTTCCTACATTTTTCTGATACTCCACCTGTGTTAAAACTATTCCTTCTGCATATGTGCACACACACACGTGTATGTATCTTTATACACAGGTATCAATATGTCCACATTATATTATCAAGAAAAAAAGCACTAAGCGTACTGTTTTGCAGCTAAACTCAATAGGTATTTATGAAAATATGTGTTTTTGACATATTATACATAAATAGTGTTTACATATGCATAGAAAAAAACACTAGAAGGATATATACCATAATACTAATACTGGCAAACTTGTCCAACCCACCATATTTTGTTGTTTTTGTTCTATTTTGTTTTGTTTTAGGCTTTTAGCAGCCTGAAGCCATGGTTTTTAGTTTCTGCCTCTAGTGATAAGCAGAAAACAGGGATGAGGAAGGGGATTTCCTGGCCCAATCAAAAACAGAAACTAAGAACCCATGACTGTATTCTCACCTTTGGACACCCTAGAGAGTGTAATCCTGCCCACATTTCAATACACAGGGTAAATCCCATCTCTCCCATAAAAATCTTCCCAAAGCCCCCCAGTCAGAGTAGCTCTTTTCCCTCCAATACTATCATACCTTTGTTTGTACCCCTATTACTATATTAAGTAGCATGCTCTGGATCAGTTACTTAAATATTGCCTTTCTCCTCTACTACATAGTGAACACCTAGATCTATCATCCTTTTACATGTTTCTTCCCACACTACCTAGTACAGGACAATGCCTATTTGAAGTATAATATTCACTGAACAGTTGTTGAGTTTATATATCAATTAGGTATTAAAATGTACCCTACATCTAACAAAAAAAAGGTCATTACATTAATTTTCTGCAAACCTTTTGACTGAAGAATTGAGGGAGAATGTTGTAAGAAGTCTCCAAACTTCTGTAGTGTTCCTTCTTTTTTCTTAGTGGCCAGGTTTACACCAATTATGGATGCCTGACTCCGTAAAGAATATGTTTTCTTAGATGATGGATGTGTGGGAACCTAATAAACAAACATTTTTTGTTATTGTTGATGAGAAGTGTTAGAAGGAAATAGTTATAGCCATAGCTGAACTAAAGAGGCCAGAGACAGGTTATGAATTCTCAGGTAGGAAACTTGAGATTTAGTATATAAGGATAGGGATAAAAGGGTCAGACAACGGCAAAAAGAGTTTTTCAGGCAGACTGTTAAAGTCAGAAGTAAACACATAAAGTAGCTGCTACTGGCCAAATGCTAAAGGTTATATCTCAACTGAATTAGACGTATAGGAAAGAGAAGATAAATGAGTTATAATGGAACACAATTGGATTTCTGGATAATTGCTATAATTTTGGACAAATTAAAAGACACACCTTTTGTTCCTTTTTGACAGAAGAATTTCTATCATCTGAAACAGGAAATTTCAAATTAGTTCTGGGTGTAGCATTCTTCTTATTTTCACATTTCACCAAGTCCTAAAAATAATGAATTTTAGCACCGGTTAATTTCTTGATAATATTTTCTTTCTTTAGATTCAAAAAAGAAAATATGTAAAAAGCTATATTATCACTTAAAACAGTGACTCTTAACCGAGGGCAATTTTGAATTCAGAGGACAATGGCAATGTCTGAAGTTATTTTTGGTTGTCTTTGCCAGGCAGAAGGGGACATTATTGGCCACGAGTGGGCAGAAGCCAGGAATGCTGTTAAATATCCCTATAATGCATGGGATAGCCCTTAAAACAAAGAGGTATACAGCCCAAAATGTCAACTGTGCTGGAGTTGAGAAACCCTGATTGAAGGTGTGAATTTTTCACATATATCACAAGTAATGAAATTACATAAGCTAAATGAAAAACATGAAAGGAATAATATCTTTTATTTGAAATTGAGGTTTAAAATACAGCATAGCAATATACCTACCTATTGCCTAACTCCCAAATAATATAAGCATCTATGTCTAAGTTCTCTCATTGACATCTGACAATATCAAAAATAAAATAAAAACAAAACTTCATATAACCACACGTAAAATGTGAAAACTTTTAAAATATTATCTTTCTTCTCTACAACATGGGTATAGCATCTTACTCTTCTTTTCCCCAAATAACCTCACATAGGACAAAGCCTTTACAGATATACTCACTGACTTGAACTGCTGCAAATTCTAGTTGAACCAATGAACTGCTGCAAATTCTAGTTGAACCAAAGACAAAAGGGGATAAAGGGGGCAAGAAGAGAAGCAGAGAAAAGATCATGACTGAACCTCAGAATTCGAGTTACAAAGCAGAAGTTACAAGGGTCATAAGAAGCAGATGCCACGACAGGGAAAAGACAGATGGTAATCACGGGATGCAAGTGAAAAGAGGCCATGAGGCTACCTCCACACATAGAGGTCAGTAAGGAGCTCTTTGGAGTCTTCACTGGATTAGAATATAGCCTGTCCAGGGGCGGGGGGCTAGGAGAGGGATAGCATTAGGAGAAACACCTAGTGTAGGTGACAGGTTGATGGGTGCAGCAAACCACCATAGCATGTGTATACCTATGTAACAAAACTTTTCATTCTGCACACATACCACAGAACTTAATAATAATAATAATAATAATAGTATGTGGAAGAAAAAAAGAAAATAGCATTGCATAAATGATTTTCATGGGGGCCCATATACTTAGTTTATTACAGCAGTGAGGATGTAGCAAAATCAATTAAAAAATTTAAAGTTTCTACATGATGTATTTACAACAATCTGTAAATCTTTTCTGAAACAGACATGAAGGATATATGCCAATAGTAAAATTAATAAAATATTTATATTTTAACATTCTTGAGAACTACACTCGGTGTTTCCTTCTTCGTTGAAAAAAAATGGATCAAGAAAAAGCCAACTAGATGATGAAACTCAGTGTTTTAATGGTATTTTTAAAAATTAAATATATGAAACAAAAGTTAACTAGTAAGACTCCACAAAACAATCTCTCAAGGTGTTACATGTGTAGCAGAAAAACTGTGCTAAACAATATTCACTCAGCAAAAATATTACCAGCCAGCCAGCCTCAGGAGTACGGTTAATACTATTTCTGCTCTTCCACCAGCTTGAAAATATACTCTTTAAAGAAGTAAAAGAAAGTTGAAGAAAAAATATTTTGCTAGAGAGTTTGCAATTAGTTTTAAGCTTAAAACAAGTTACTTTAAAAATAAATATTACTATTTATTATGTATCTGCCACTTGCAGAGCAAAAGCTAATAAGCATTTTAAACACATTAATCCAGTGTTTCGAAAAGGAGAAAACAGGATCAGAAACCTTATCTGACTTGCCAAATCTCCACAACTAGGACACGGTAAGTTTGGCAACCCTTCAACCAAGAAACTGCAGCTTAAGAGGTTAATAGCTTTTAGCCTACCACTACATAGAGGCCCAAATTTTAACATTGGCTGATGAAAAAAGGATTTCTCTTTTAAAACTTGCTATGACCATAGAGACTAAAGATTTTAGTTAAATGACAAAGATTATACTCAAGCAAGTTAGCCATTTCAGTTTCTCTGATTTCTAAATAACCCCCTTTTCTTTTCCATTACAGGGAAAGTGACTAAGTATGAACAGGACTGGTATACTGAAATGGCTCTCCAGTAAAATCTACCATCATTTGATGTATTATAGTTCAACTGAAGCAAGGGATAAGCTATATCTTTTAATATACATAGCTTTTTATCTGAAGACCATTAAACCACAGTAATATTCTTTATTTTTCTGAGACAGAGTCTTGCTCTGTCACCCAGGCTGGAGTGCAGTGGTGCCATCTCACCTCATTGCAACCTCCACTTCCTGGGTTCAAGTTGTTCTCCTGCCTCAGCCTCCTGAGTAGCTGAGATTACAGGTGTGTACCACCACTCCTGCCTAATTTTTGTATTTTTAGTAGAGATGGGGTTTCACCATGTTGATCAGGCTGGTCTTGAATTCGTGACCTCAAGTGATCCGCCAGCCCCAGCCTCCCAAAGTGCTGGGATTACAGGCATGAGTCACCATGCCTGGCTCATAGTGATACCCTTAAAGGGTATAAAATATAGCATAAATTGTGATTTTGGTCTCTAACAGCAGTGCCTATGAACAGGAGGGCAATATAGCAGAGTTTAACTCTATACTGTAACAGCTTTATAATAAGATTTGTTTGTTAAATATACTCATCAGTTAAGTATTTACCTCCTCCATTTCATTACTCTTCCTCTTCCGAGCCTTGGGAATCTTAACTGTCACTGGTGTGGTACAACCAGGGTGTTTCACTGCCATTTTGTTTGGCTGTAAAGGTGTAAACTGAATCTCTAATTCAGGTTTTGGAAATCGAGTGCTTTGATCATTTTCTGTTGACACTTCACAAGAGTCAAGGACTACAGATCCATCCTACAACAGGATTTAAAAGGAAAAATTTTATTTGTAGAGTATACATTTATAAACCACAAAGAATTAGTTCTCTCAAATGCCTATTCAAGACAATGCATCAAGAAAGACAAAAAGTGTGCTAGGTCACAGCAAGACAGAAAGATTGAGTAATCATCTACCTTCTTCAGGCTCACACATGGTATGTTAAAATTAGGGGCAACTTAAGAGATCGGTATTTCCCAAACTTGTATGATCATAAGAATTACTTACAGAATTCGTTTATAAGACTCCTGGACCCTACCACAAACCCAGTAAATCAGAAATAGCCAAGGGAGGAGGCTGGGATTTTTGACAAACAGCCTGGTTATATTAAAGTAGGCTGCAAATACTTTGCTACTCTTCCCATTGAGAGACGGAGTCTCTCATTCCCCTCTATTTGAATTTGGGCCTTATAGCCAATAGGATGTGGTAGAAATAACATTATGGTCATCTAAGGCTCAAACATAAGAAGCATTACAACTTCTGTCCTGTCCTCTTAGAACACTTTCAGGACACTCTCCCTCAAAATGCCCCATCTGAGACCAGTTGCCATGCCATGAGAAGTCCAATCCACAGGGAGAGGCCACAAATTAAGTCCAGGGGAAGTCCCAGAATCAACTACCAGTTAAGTGAATTAATCATTTTGGACTTTCAGCCTGGTTAAGCATATCGATTACATGAAGGCAAGAACAATACAAAATAGCCTAACAATATGATTCCCCAAACTGTGGAATATACAATAACTGCTGGAATTAGAAAATTGGAACCAGGAAATTAGGACAACATACATACATTTATGGAGAAAGAAATGTTCCTTTATATGTGTTTGTACATGTAATCAAGAATTAAGCCTTGTTTATGGATCAATTTCAAACTTTTCTCTGAAATTTATGATTTGTATTAGTCCCCAAGGTCAGTGCTAATTATTTGAAACTACTAATAACTGTCGAGGAAAAACCAAGACAAAATGAATGGCTCATGTTATTTTCCCAGATTAAAATGTCCTTCTTAGTTGGCCATGGTGGCACATGCCTGTAGTCCCAGCTACTCAGGAGGCTGAGGCAGGAGGACTGTTTAAGCCCGGGAGTTCAAGTCCAGCTGCCAGAGAAACACAGTGAAACCCCATTTCTTTTCTTTTTTTTTTTTTTAAGACTTTTTCTTCCCATTGTCTGCTTAATAAGCTTCTATTCATAAGATACAATATGGCATCACCTTCTTTAATCCACTTCCACAACCACTCAGGCAAAATTCATTTCATCTTCCTCAGTGTTACTTATAGTACTCATTTTATATTCTACTATAACACTTTGCCCATAAGTAAAATCAAACAAGTCAGTCACTTATGTATCTACCTTACACTCCTTGAGGATGACAATCATGTCTTATTGATGTTTGTATCCTCAGTGCTTAAAAAGGTTCCCAACTCTGAATGCTCCCAATAAATGTGTTTTAAAAAGAAATTTAAAAAGTAATTTTATCTTCAAAAATTTTAAAGTAACATAGAATTTTTATCTATTTCATATCCAACCTCAGAATCTCTATATTATCCAAAGTTATTCACAGAACCCTAAGCCCAAAACAATTAAGGAAACTCATGAGTTGTTACTGAAGACTGGTGACAAAGCTATTAAACGGATACAATTCCAAAAAATACTATTTAACACAATGCTTATTAAAGCAACCTTTTATGACAGCAAATTATCCCTATTTTCTCTTTCGTAGGATTTCCTATTTCCAACCATCAAGTTTGTTTATATTAACAGATCTACTGCTTTTAAGATGAGATTAACATCATTTGGGGTTATGATCTCCCAAAAGAATTTCACCTCTCCTCAAAAGCCTCTAGTTTCTTTCACACAACCCAGAGCGCATAAAGCTAATTGTGCAGTAAAGTATCTTCAGCAACTGATTATATTACACTTGCAAGTGCTATTTAGTAATAGTGGATAAAGAGAATCAATAAGTGGACTGTGTTGCCAAATACCCACCTCTACTTTATTTCTGGAAATTTCAGAACTTGTCGATTGAGGTTCAGTTTGAAGTTTGTCAGGATCTGCTGAACTAATACGTCTGGGCTTGATATCCATGATTTGTGTTTCCTAAAGTAAGGCAATATTAAAGCAACAGGGCAATGTAACCTGAAAATATACTGAAAACACTTCACATAAAGAATATAAAATCAAGATTTGTGTGAAACTAAACAGTGGAAATAAGTAAAGACATCTTTAATGACCATCTAGCCTTCCTACTTCTCTTTCATCCTCAGAGACTCAGGAAAGGCTGGGTCACTTTCCAGTTTATTGACTCTGATCTAAGGAGAAATCTGAAAGACTGCTTGCAACTTCCAAGTGTTCTGCACACATTCTCTTGCTTTACTTTCATTGTAACTCTGCAGGTAGGTCTGGCAAGAATCATTATTGCTACTTTCCAGATGAGGAAATAGAGAACCACACACGTTAAATGGCATGGTCAAGGTGTGTACTGAGTAAGAATTGCTCAGTATCCCAACAGTTGCTTTTGATAACACAATTTTGAAAAACTAGAGGCTTCCCAGGAATGCAACTATAGCATTAGAGTATAAAAGACCATAAGGAAAGCTAAACCTTTTCTTGCAGCACATTCTTCATCCCATTTTCTCAGTCATAAAGTTCTATTTCTAAACTCTACTTAGGTAATTTATAAAGAAATATCAGATTACATTTTAAAATTTAATAAACTGTACACAGACCTCCTTATCACAGCCATCAAAATCAAGTCAAGTAAACCTCTTATGTCACCTCCCCATTACTGCCAAATAAGAAAGACTCTACTGAATTCATAAAAGGGAAAGTAGCATGTATTGATTTCTACTGGAGTAAGAACTGTGCTACTTGTTTTACAATCTTCATTAATTTCACAACTCTGTTAGGAAAACACTATTATCTGTTTTAGATAAAGATCAGAAATTATAAGTAATTTTTCTCAAACGTCCCAAAACCACAGCGACAGGAGTTGATACCTAGTTTTTCTGAATTTCTAGTCTATATTATTAAACAACACAATACTACCTCTTTTTAAAGCAAGTAATCTCTCTTACATAGTCTTTTGATGTGACACACACATACATATTTTTCCTATTGTCTGAAGGCTTTAGAGCAGCATATTTTTAAGTACAGATTATTTACTCCAGAAAGACTAGCTTCAGATATACCCAGATTCTATTTACTATTTACTATCTCTAAAAGGCAATTCTCTCCTCTTTCAGGATTTCCAGTTCCAAGGTAATATAAAAGTAACAGCTGAATGACTCATGTCTCTCTACCCTTAGGCTTACTTTCAAAATAATTTGTACTTTTATAAAATAAAGTTAAGGATGGGTCCAAGTATTCAAATCACCAAGAGTTCATGTTGAATCACATATCCATATTTTAAAGGTAGATTAGGGACTAAACCCATAAATTGTTCATTTTCTAATTACTCTACCTGAGAGATATAACCAAAATATTGGAGAAAATGCTACATCTCAGTCATTGACTGACAAATCAATCTCAATGATAAATTTCAAAACTCACAATCATGAAAAATCTCCACATTTTAAATACTCTGATTCCTTTTTGGTCTATTAAGACTTACACTTTTTTATCCTTTAAGAGTTAGTCAATTAAGTAATTACTATGTTCAATTAAAAAGGCATAGCAAAAAAGACTACTGACTATTTTAGAAGTCTCTGATATCATCCTTTTTAGTTGTTCAATTTCATTATCTTTCTGTACATTACTGGATATCAGGGCTTTTAGCTGTATTTCTAAAGCTGCAACCAGTTGATCTCGTTCTTCTCGCCACTTTTGAAGGTCACTATCTTTCTCTGTCAGCTGGGCTGTCAGTATTTCCTAATCAAGAAATAAAGAAAATATTAAAATCAACCTTGATATATTATGAATCTAAGAATGTTTAGAAATTATTACATGTAACACCATAAATATAGCTGCAAACAAGATTACATAACAAATTAGTCTAGATAAAATATTTAATTATAAAACAAAATACATATCATTTTATAAATGTCCATGTTATTTTTATCCATATTCCATCTCATTCCAAAAATCAGTTTACTGGTAACTTCTTTCAATACAATTATAGGTATAGCTTTCAAACTAGTATCAACATTTCTGCCAATATTTGGAAAATTAGTGGGTAAAATTACAGTAATAGCAACAAACAATAGAAAAATGAAAATAGAAAACAAGACCATTTACAATTGGTTCAAAAATCATGAAATACCGATAAAGAAAATGTGTAAAACCTAAATATGAAAAACCATAAAATATTGCTGAAAGAGATTAAAGAACACCTAAATAAATGGAGAGATTGGTCTGTGTTCAAGGATCAAAATACTCAATATTGCTAAGATGTCTCCTCCAAATAGATCTATAGAGTTAATGCACTTTTAATCAAAATTCTGGTATGTGTGAATGTGTGTGGAAATGGAAAAGGTGACTCTTAAAAATTATATGGAAATGCAAATCATCTAGAATACTCAAAATTATTTTGAAAATGAAGAACAAAACGAGAGCAATTATCTATAATTTCAAGTTGGCACATTAATCAAGTCAGTGTGTAAAGACAGATAGAGAAATCAATGGGACAGAAGAGACAATCTACAAATGTACGGTCAACTGACCTAAAAAAGTGGCAAAAACTTCAATGAAAGGAAGGACAATCTTCCCAATAAACGGTGCTGGAACAACTGAATAGCCAAATGAAAAAAAAAAAAAAAAAAAAACCCAACCCTAATCTTACATTACATACAAAATTAACCCGTGGGCAATTGATTTATGACAAAAGTGGCAGAACAGTGAGAAAGAAACAGTCTTTTCAATAAATATTTCCACATCAATTGGTGGTAATTCACATTAAAACAAACATCAAGAGCTTTGACCACTATCTCACACCAGCATAAAAATCAATTCTAATATCTAAATATGAAAGATAAAACTTCAAAGCTTTCAGGAAATAATATAACACACCATCTTCAAGTCCTTGGGCTTCATAAAGAAAAATGTTAGGACAATTACCTACAGTACTATAAAATTATCTACAATAATTGTAATATCTACAATATCTACAATAATAATTTATGAGAACTCCTACTCACAAAAAGGCAGTAAGAAAGAAAAAGCAAACTAGAGATAGAAAGAAGGTACTTGCAATACATTACAAAAAGGGCTTCTATCCTGAAAACTATAAAGAATTCCTACAAATAAGAAGAAGCTAGACAATCCAACAGAGAAACAGGTAAGGGAACTTGTATAAACACAGCCAATAAACAAATGAAACAATCTTCAACTTCATTGGTAATTAGGGAAAAGCAAATTAAAACCATTTTAAAAACTGACAATATACCTTGCTGGGACTATATAGCTACTGCAACAGTAGTTGAGGTATAAATGGGTACAACTGCTTTGAAAATCAGTGCAGCATTCTACTAGAATTTCACATACATATACCCCATCATCTAGCAATTGTCTTGTATATATATATACAACAGAGATACATGTAAATATGCACCAAAATAAATGTATAAAAATGTTTATAGGAAAATTTACTCATAACAGCCAAAACCAGAAAACAATCCAAATATCTTCAACATTAAAATGAATTAGCAGTGGTTTATTCATACACTTAAATATTCTGCAATGAAAGTGGACTAACTCCAGATACATGCATGGAATCATGGATGGATGATTCTCACAAACATAAAATAGTGAATGAAAAGAAGTCAGGCACAATCAAATGTATTCATATATTTCAATTTACATAAAACCCAAAAACAGACAAAACTGAAGTGTAACACTGAAGAACAGATTAGTTATTACCACTGGAAAAGAGGCAGATGAAGGAGCTTCTGGGGTGGAGCAGTGTTCTACTTCTTGAAATAGGTATTAGTTAAGTGGGTACTGGCTTTACAATAACTCATTGAACTATGTTCTATTTGCTTTCCATGTTACTTTTACATCAAAAATTAACATTACATCAAAAACGTGTTTCCTAAATATGGCAGACACATAAACAACCTAAGTATGATTATAAAGAAACATATGAAAGAAAAGAGTAAACTAGTTTTCCCTAGCCTTAAAAATTCAAAGTGAGATTATTTGCTGGCATTGCTACCAGAGAAACCACTGGTTTGGAACTGGAACAACTATGACAGCCTTCTGTTTTGATTTTACTTATTGCCTCTTACTACTGGGTCAGGAAGGTTCGGTGATAGGTATACAGGAATTCTATGTGCTACTTCTGTAATTTTTCTGTAAAGAAAATGATTTCAAAATAAAAAAGTAAACTTTTTTATGGGAGCAAATTTATGAGGACAGAGCATTCAATGGTAGACTCTCTAGCTTCAGAAAGGACACATACTTCAACCAAGGGCTTGATTTCTGGAGTACAATACATGTATGGTCTGGAGTTTAGCAAGTGTGCTGGAAAGTTTAGCTCACAACCATCTCATTTTAATAAAAACTGGCCAACTCTGTTCAATATTCAATGTTAAAAGCAGCTTTAAAGCTAGGGAGGAAAAAAAGTGGAAAAACCGTCCTTACCTTATTGAAAACTAACATTCCAGGCCAGGTATGATGCATAGTGGCTCACACCCATAATCCCAATACTTTGGGAAGGTGAGGCAGGAGGACTGCTTGAGACCAGGAGTTTGAGACCAGCCTGGGCAACACAGCAAGTCTCTGTCCCTACAAAAAATAAAAAATGTACCTAGGTGTGGTGGCATGTGCCTGTAGTCCCAGTTACTAGTCCCAGTTACTTGGGAGGCTAAGGTAGAAGATTGCTTTTGCCCTGAAGTTTGAGGCAGCAGTGAGCCATGACTGCACCACTGCATTCCAGCCTGGGTGATGAGCAAGACCTTGTCTCTTTAAAAGAAGAAAGAAAAGGGAAAGGGAAAGGGAAATGGGAAAGGGAAAGGGAAGGGGATGGGGATGGGGAAGGGAAAGGAGAAAGCAAGGGAAGGGAGAAGGAAAGGGAGAGGAAAAGGGAGAAGGAAAAAGAGAAGGATGAGGAGAAGGAAAGGATGAAGAAAAGGAAGAAGGAAAGGAAGAAGGAAAGAAAAAAGGAAAGGGGAGGGAGGGGAGAGGAAGGAAAGGAAGGAAGGGAAGGAGGGAGGAAGGGAGGGAGGGAGGGAGGGAGGGAGGAAGGAAGGAAGGAAGGAAGGAAGGAAGGAAGGAAGGAAGGAAGGAAGGAAGGAAGGAAGGAAGGAAGGAAGGAAGGAAGGAAGGAAAATCTTCCAGTTTTTATAGGAAAGTTTAACTGTCTTTAGTCAAATGCAGTCACAAAAAAAGGAAATGCCAACAGATGACAATATGATACTGCCAAGTTACTATTTTTACAGACACTAGTTTTTCATTTTAAAATATTTGTTGCTCAATAGCTTTCCTCGGATTAACAATAACGTTTAGCTTCTTTTTTCTGATTGCCAACATTGCATGTCAAACAGACTAAGTGCCAATTAGAAAAAAAGAACAGGCTAAGACAGAATCATTACAAGAGCTACAGCTGGTAAACTATAGGTTATTTTACAACTGAAGGTCATTTCTACTATATATACAGTCTTTTAGAAACTATTTAGGTGACTTTATGTGATAAAATGTACACAATATTACAATCTACAGTTCAAAATGCAAAAAGTTTTAAAATAGGGACTACTCCATAACGGTCAAAAGGAAGAGATTTTTAACTTCAGTATCTAGACAGTAAGAAGCAATAAGGTATTCTCTCAACATGCTAAATCAACTGAAACAAGTTAAAACAAGAACATTAGTGAATGTCAAGATAAACTGGAACAGAAAAGTTATCTTATAAATATGATAACCTGCCTTTAAAAAACCAAAAACAGAAAACCATGTAGAAACTGGTAATTCCAGAAATACATTTAACACACCAAGGAAAGCAAGTGAAATACATCAAAGATACAATTGTTACTAACCACTTCATTCTGTTGCTTTAAAAAACGCTCCCTGTCTTCAGCATATTTTTTCATCTCTTTATTCCGTATATTCTCTGCTTCTTTCGCTTGAGTGATAAGCATCATTTTTTCTTCTAACCATTTCTTTCTATCAGCATTATATTTCTGTTCAGACTCCTATATATATAAATGGTATAAGTTATTATCATATGCCTACAAAGTAGTCAATACATGCTTCTATGACATTTTCATACAATCCATTACTTTTCACCTCTATAAAAACTTTAAATGTTTTACTTTAAATAATGACAAGATCAAAGTTTCAGATTATTTAAAAATAATAATAGTAACTGGTTTGCTTTCCTAAACACATTTCCTTTACAAGTTTATTTTGGTATGAAGTCCATTTAAATACTTTTATCAGTGACCTTAAGAAAAAATAAACAATTCAAATTTCTGAAACAGTTAAACTGACTCAAATCTTCCTAAATGCCAAAGCAATAAAAAAGGCTTTGTTTATGGTGGTCATTTCTAACTGGATGGTTTTAAAAATAAAATATTCCTGGGCCTACGAGATGCCAAATAAAAAATAACTTGTGCAACAAGGTATTTATTAAAAGAACATCCAGAAGAGCTGGACAGAGAATACTGCTGATCAGTAATTTTCAAACTGGTACCACAGATTCTTTGGGTTCAGAGGCATTTAATATTATATATAAAAAACCCAAGTAGAACTTAATTTGAAATAAAAACAGTAATACCACTTAAAAAACTTCTAGGCTGGGTGCGGTGACTCATGCCCGTAATCCCAGCAGTTTGGGAGGTGGAGGTGGGCGGATCACGAGGTCAGGAGATCAAGACCATCACGGCCAACATGGTGAAACACCGTCTCTACTAAAATACAAAATAATTAGCCGGGCATGGTGGCAGGCGCCTGTAGTCCCAGCAACTCAGGAGGCTGAGGCAGGAGAATCGTTGGAACCCAGGAGGCAGAGGCTGCAGTGAGCCGAGATCGCCCACTGCACTCCAGCCTGGCGACAGAGCAAGATTCCATCTCAAAAAAAAAAAAAAAAAAGAGAAAGAAAATTTCTAAAATCACTGTATTACAAAGTATGGCAGTCCATTCCAGGATTACAAAGTTTATAATCTACACTAATGTGATTATATCATCTTAGAACAATGCAAAATACACAAATACTTTTGAATGCAAACATTCCCAATATGGTTGATACACTTTTTTCATAATATTTATTTTGTTCTAACTGCTTTTGGAATTTCACAACGAAAAGGGTAAATTTTAGAATATATAATATGTAACAAAAAAGTAGTTTTTTGTATTTGTTTTCAGCATATGATTAATGTACAGCCAGAATTTAAAAAAAAATTAGATGCAGCCAATCTCCCAAAACCATTATTAATGTTTCCTTCAATCCCACAGCTTCTGTTATGAATGCCACTTCTCATAAAATGTACAAAATACAACAGTATTTGGTACATCCTATGAAAAAAAGTTTCCCCCATATGTTGTATGTTAAAGCTGAACAAGAAAAAAAAAACACACACAATAGAATATCTTCTATATAGTATAGTTTATATGTATGTCAGTGTTCAGATATACAGTTCTATTCCAATTTAATAATTAAACTTTGAAGAGATTTACAGTAATCAAAATAATTCTCCTGATGGTCATTTTCTCCACAGCAGTATTTGATGAGTAAGAAGTTTAAGGAGTAGAAAAATGGGCACAAGGACATTGGAAGCAGTGGTCTGAGAATTATACATGTAAAATATAAAACTGAGGACCCAATCACTATATTTCACTGGCACTTAATAGGTTGTATCTTGGAATTTCTTCCTCATATCATTTCAATGTGCCCTGAAAAGTTATATTTACATATTAACATTTGCCAGGTATTATTTCACCCATATCTAAGTTAATTACAAAATATAAAATACTGAATTCTCCTCTTATTAGAAATATAATAAAGACAGATACATACAAACATAAAAACATATATAAAGTCATACCTGTAACTCATCTTGAAGATTACTGAGCTTTCCAAGCACATCTGTGTTGTCCTCATGTTCTTTATTTGACCTTTGACTGTTTTTGGTTTCCAAATCATTGCACTTTTCCTTCCATTTTTCCAATTCTGATTTGAAGACATAAAATTATGTTTTAAAGCATATGCAAAAGTTATACCATGTAGAGATACACTTGACATGGGCTGCAGACACAAATCAGTAGAGCCCAGATAAAGAACACAGACCAAGATGGAACTGAGGCTATCCTACAGTTTAACTTTTAGGAGTTCTTACTAAATTCTTAGTGAAGAGGAACTACAGGGACTTCTCAGGAATCCAATGAATAGTATTCACAGTATAGTATAATAAATTCATTGTCAACCTTATTATATAGAAAACTTCATGCAGTTCTCAAGAAAAAAGTTTCCCATGTCCATGAAAGTGGCTAGAAAAGTATGAAGTCACATAGACTCACTGTCCTCATCTTCATCACAATTTCATTCACCAAAATACAGTTATAAAAGAGTTTTAGGGTTTACAAAGTACTATTACATTTTTTCATCTCATCTGATCTTGACAAGAATAATGTACAATATGAATCTTCAAGTCAGATGATTTTATGTGCAACAGTATATATGGCATTATCATCATCAACCACATTTTACAGATGAGGAAAATTAGGCTGAGTATGCACAAGTACCCTGTCAAGGTTATATATAAAATGGCATAGACAATTTCTTAATTCTAAATTTCTTGCCCTTTCTACAAAAATCACACATAACTTTTTTATTTGTAAATGTTCTATTTTTCCATATACTCTAGAAAAACTCTGATGGTATTCTGAAAGCAATGAAATCAAAGTATTTATTGAGATCAACATACAAGATAATGCTAAAAGCCCGACAAAGGCGAAACTCAGTTCAAAGCGTACTCTCAACATCTAGGGAACATTGCAAGTTATCATCCATAACTTGCAATTTATAATTCGTAAGTTATCATAGGACTGTCCTTACTCCTTCTTTACTGCATATAATTTTACTGAAACAATTTTCATCACAGTGGAAAATGACAAGTAATAGGACATTCAAAAAACACCAAATACTTTTCCATTATGAATCGCTGTAAATACATACTACTTTAACAAGGGAAGCAATCTAGGAAAATTTTTTTTTAATGAAAAAGTGTATTTAGAGAAATGTATGCAATCTTGTTTTACCTGTGGCCAGCCTTTCAACTTCCTCTAATTTAGCCTCAAGCACTTGATCTTGTTCTACCTGAGTTTGTTCCTGTTCTTCTAGTGTCATTCGCATGTCTTCAATTATTTTCTCTTTAATATTTAGATCTAAAAATTGGGGGAGAACACTTTTAGAAATTAATAGCCTCTAAATATCCAATTTTTCTTAAGTTCTTCTAAAATTAAAATACATTTTTATTAACTGTAATAGAATATTAGTTCCATATAGGCAGAAACTTTGTCTTATTCATTGCTATATCCTCAATGTCTCAACAGTACTGTTATATATGACATACTAAATATATATTTGGTGTAAAAATGGATGCTTGGATGACTGCAAGAGTGGATGAATGGAAAAAAGTTTTTTCAGGTAAACTTAACAATTTCTAATACAATTAAACTATTCCAATATAACTATTACTATAAACATAAATCTTAGGATTTAGGGGGAAAAAACATTATTTGGCAAAATATTTATTTTCAGTGTTAATATTCTCCAACCAAACTAAAACCTTTACCTGCTAAAACTAAAAAAGCTCAATCCCAATTTGAACTATTTTTTTAATCTCAAGTAGTTACTTTTTCTAGAAAAATATTCAAACATTTATTTCTATCTTAAATTTTTATTTAAAACCAGCTCCTCAGAAATAGCTTTTGAAAAGCTAGTATTAACAGCCTTCCTAAAAGTGTTTCTGGCCCTTGAAGAATGACTACAGCAATTACTTGTAAGTAACTCTATATTAACCCTGTCTGAGGAAACAGATAAAGAGGGAAGATCAGTTTGTCGCCTCTGGTGATGGCACACAGTAGCAGGGCTCATTTCAGAGAACTCTTAGCAACTATTACTGATGTCAGAGGTGATAAAAGTTATAAATGCATAGCTCACTCTCAGGCTGCTTTTAGTAACACAAATACCCAAAGATGGCTCCCTCAAAGTGCACATAAAGCAAAGGTAAAACAAACTAAACAGTAAGAGAAAACTGTATGAGCAGTTTTTAGTATTTTTCCATTGATGCAGGCTTTCAGGTATGCTAGTAAAACTGAATTCCTAGTATTAAAGTCACCTTCATATTATCATATAAATCTTTTTTTCAAAAAGCATGATTTTCAAATATATTCATATTACACAATTAATTATAATTTTATTCAAATAATCCCCTCCCTCTTACACTTTGCATTTTTGACTCTAAACAGAGGACTAGAAAAATAATTTACAAATCTAGTTATCAATTAAAAAATTTCCAGAACACCAATGATAACCTCACTAATGGCTAGTCAACTATTATTTGAAAGCTAGCAAACTACAGCAGTAAAGGCAAAAAGATAATTATTTAATCAGCCATTGACTCCAGTAATTTACATTTTATTTCAGGAAAGAACCCCAAAATAAACAACTGATAAAATGGAAAATAAAGCAAAGTAAAGAAGTCTGAGATAGATATCTCATCATAGCTATCTAAAGATATTATCTAAGGAAAGCTATGAGCAATCATAGTGAAATAAATGACTACTAAATGAACAAGCAATCAAGTGCTGCACATTCAGCACTTGCTTACCATCCCCAAGAAAATTAAAAATATGTTTACCCAAAAACTTGCATATAAATGTTCATAAAAGCCAAAAGTGGAAACAACCCAAATGTCTATCAACTGATACATAAAATGTGGAATATTATTCAGCCATAGCAAGGAATAAAGTACTGATACATACACAATATGGATGAAACTTGGAAACATTATTCTAAGTAAAAGAGTCAAACACAAAAGGCCATATATTGTATGAACTGACTTAACATGAAATGTCCATAATAGGCAAATTCATACAGACAGAAAGTAGATTCGAGGCTGATAGGAGCTGGAGGGAAGAGGTAAATGGGGTATGATGGCTGATAGGTACAGGGTTTCTTTTTGAAGTGACAAAAAAAGTCACTTTTGTTCACAAAAAAAGTGAACATTTTTGTCACTTTATGTTACTATAAACATACAGTAATTAGATAGTGGTGATGGTTGTACAATTTTGTGAATAGAAAGTACTAAAGCCCACTACACTGTATACCTTTAAAAGGTAAATTTTATGTTATATGTATTAGATCTCCATTGTTTAATAATTCAATATTAAAGACAGGTAAGTGAAAGGCACTCCGTAAATAAATAGAAATCTAGAAGGCAGGGAAAGCCTTAAAAGTTAAAGACATAGTTTTGTTTGTTGTCTGTTTGTAGAGAAATGTCTCATACGCAACTAAAATCATAGGAGCATTTTCTCTCTAACGGAGAAAATAAATAAAAAAAAGATGATGACATCTTAATCAGGAAAGCTGCCAGAGTAGCTGAGACTCACTCTGAGAGAAAGGTGGTAAGTAGTACATAATAGATCATAAAAGCTGAGACAAGAGAATTTCAAAAGGTGGGAGGAGCTACAGATTACCTTGATATTTAGAAAAAATACACATACAATAAATACTACTTTATAAACATAAATGAGGAAAAGAAGAGTGTACAATAACATCCAAACAATAAAAATAAAAAGGAGGGATTGCAAAATGCTGACAGATTTTAACATATGTAGGTTACAAGTGACTTAGAAGCATAGAAAAGGTGGAAGTTGGCCGGGCGCGGTGGCTCAAGCCTGTAATCCCAGCACTTTGGGAGGCCGAGACGGGCGGATCACGAGGTCAGGAGATCGAGACCATCCTGGCTAACACGGTGAAACCCCGTCTCTACTAAAAAATACAAAAAACTAGCCGGGCGAGGTGGCCGAGGTGGCGGCGCCTGTAGTCCCAGCTACCCGGGAGGCTGAGACAGGAGAATGGCGTGAACCCGGGAGGCGGAGCTTGCAGTGAGCTGAGATCCGGCCACAGCACTCCAGCCTGGGTGACAGAGCGAGACTCCGTCTCAAAAAAAAAAAAAAAAAAAAAAAAAAAAAAAAAAAGAAAAGGTGGAAGTCAGATTAAAATAGTCACAGTAGGCCTATGCCATACTTCTTCGTATTTGGCAAAGAAAACAAAAGTTAAAATATGATAAAAACTGTAGGGCAACCTAGTCCAAGGGTAGACTTTTCCAGAATATCTAAGATGTGTCCACATTCGCCAACAGGGACAAGGAGCCAGAGTAAAGGGGAATCCTAAAAGAGAGCTATGAACTATTTCCTATGAAATAGGAGATGTTTAGGGTGACAAGGCCTAAGAAAGGCAGAAAACAGTACTGTGTGCAGAGATATATTTTCACATCCAAGTTATCCATCCAAGTTAACCCCACCAATGTACAAGTCAGCTAAATAAGTAATAACCTGGTTGTCTTACCCTTTCTTTTGTTGCCCAAGTACAAATAACATGGATTAGTAAAGAGAGTCTGAGACTTAAGAGTGAAGCACACCTGGGTTCAAATCCTAGTTCTCTCACTCACAGAACAAAGAAGTTAAGGGGTAATGAGGAGGAAAGGAGTCTGTATCATTTTAATAACAGAAATATGTATCATCTATAAAAGAAAGTCTGTGGCCGGGCGCGGTGGCTCACGCCTGTAATCGCAGCACTTTGGGAGGCCGAGGTGGGTGGATCACCTGAGGTCAAGAGTTCAAGACTAGCCTGGCCAACATGGCAAAACCCCATCTCTACTAAAAATACAAAAATTAGCCAGGCATGGTGGCCGGTGCTTGTAATCCCAGCGACTCGGGAGGCTGAGGCAAGAGAATCACCTGAACCAGGAAGGCGGAGTTTGCAGTGAGCTGAGATTGTGCCACTGCATCCAGCCTGGACGATAAGAGTGAATCTCCATCTCAAAAAAAAAAAAAAAAAGTAATTTTGCAATATTTCAAGCAACAAATCAATACAATCTGAGTAAGAAAAGCGTAACTCATAATTCGGCACCTAGGATTTGAATATAAATTACTAAGCAGCTTTTTAAAACTTCTTTAAATACACATTTTCATTTTAAAGATACTTTATTTGAAGTTTATTCTTTACACAATTTTGTCCAGAAATCTACACCATTCATTGTGACCTATATAAAACTTTGGCTTTATTTTTCACAAAATACTGGCCATTACAAGAAATCAACGTTGCTTTGACTATTTATTTTAATTTTCTAAGAATAAGCTTTAAGTTAATAAATTATTCATTAGTATCACTACTTTTCTCCTTTAATAAAGCTGCATCTTACGTTGCCCTCACTTCACTTCAGAATTTTCAAAGGAAATGTTAATCAATTGTCATTGCAACTACCTATTTTGTAATCATTTTAGTACTGGAAGTGATACGGGAGGCAGGCAGGGAAGTGCTGGGTACAGAAAGGCAGGGTCCCTGGCGAGGGCTCCACCTTCAGGCCTGTGCCCACAGACCTAAGTGAGGATAGGCACTCCTGTTTTCACACCCAAGTGTTGCATTTTCCAAGACCACCCTGGCACATACACAAGCAGCTGAACTTCTAGAGGAACACACTGGCAGAAGAACACACCAGCAGATACCAGCAGATGCTGGCAGGCCATCTACTGTGAGACGACACGGAATTCAGTTAGGGACAGTCAGAGGAGAGTCCGGCCGCCCAAGGGAAGACCACCTTCCCGCTCCATCCCCTTCTGGCTCCCCATACATCCGCAGAGAGCTACCTCCACTCAATAAAACCTTGCACTCATTCTCCACACCCACATGTGATCCGATTTTTCCAGTACACTAGAGCAAGAATCCCGGGATACAGAAAGCCCTCTGTCCTTGAGATAAGGCAGAGGGTCTAACTGAGCTGATTAACACAAGCCACCTGTGGATGGCTAGGCTGAAAAAACACCCTGTAACACACACCCACTGGGGCTTCAGGAGCTGTAAACACTCAACCCTAGATGCTGCCATGGGGTCGGAGCCCACACTCAAGACCTGCCCGTCTGCATGCTCCCCCGCTAGGGGTTTGAGCTGCAGGGCACCAATGAAGCAAGCCATAACCCCATCGCATGCCCTGCAAGGGGAATAAGGGAAATTTTCCCGTTCCAGAAGTACAAACTTGTTCCTGACCTTTGCATGCTCTCTCATACTGTTGTATAGCTTCTTCGACTTTCTGATTATTTAACTGCTCCTACAAATTGAGAGAATATGAATTAAATGCAAATTAACTTAAGAACACAATATTTAACAGTGGATCTTGAAAACAGGGTCCAATATTAAGTTTGAAATCAGTCTCCTATATAGCTGGTATACCAGCTGGTACCAGTCTTCCAACTTTCTTTCATCTTGGAGAAAAGGGTAGGGTGAGTAGCAAGGGAAAGAAGAAGTAGAGATTGCAGTGAGCTGAGATTGCAGTGAGCCAAGATCACGTCACTGCACTCCAGCCTGGTGACAGAGCGAGACTCGGTCTCAAAAAATAAAAATAAAAATAAATTTAAAACCACTTTATACTTATTATTATATATTTTTTTGAGATGGAGTCTCCCTCTGTCGCCCAGGATGGAGCGCAGTGGCACAATCTCAGTTCACTGCAACCTTCACCTCCCGGGTTCAAGCGATTCTCCTGCCTCAGCCTCCTGAGTAGCTGGGATTACAGGGACGTGCTGCCATGCCCAGCTCATTTTTGTATTTCTAGTAGAGATGGGGTTTCACCATTTTGGTCACGCTGGTCTCGATCTCCTGACCTTGTGATCCATCTGCCTTGGCTTCACAAAGTGCTGGGATTACAGGCGTGAGCCACTGCACCCGGCCTATACTTTTAATCTAAGTTATGACCCAGTTATTTTACTTACTCAACATTTTAGGTAAATATTTTCTTACAAACCACAAAAATCTGAAACAAGGGAAAATGAAGTTCTACTGTGTATTTAACATAGAAGGAACAAGAAAAACCATTAAAAGATTCCTCATTGGTAAACTTAAACTCAAAATGAAGGAAAAAAAGAGCTCTCCACCCCTTTTACCTAGAAAGTATCTGCAGGATTGGAAAAAAATAAGCTTTAAGAGGCAAGATTAAATTATGGGGACCAGATATCCTACACTTCTAGTTTTAACTTACCATGTAACTCAAACTTCACCCCCAATCTTATCTAATGTCACCACTATCTCCTCACTTTGTAAGTCTTAAGAGTGAATCATTACAGAACATGGAATTCTAGGATCCTATTGTTATAGAATGCTTTATTACGATTATATTCAGTTAAGAATTAAAATCATGTATTTATACCTGAATATCCATTAGTTTGCTTCATTTAAAAGCAAACATGAAAATAATATAACAAATTATATTTTTTATTGTTGCCTCATCCATTTGGTTGATAACAAGCAAAAAATAACCATATACAATAAAGGGATTTTGCCTTTTAAGTATCATTTTTAAAAGGAATTTGCTGTAAGACCTGGACTACTTCTGGTTTTTTGCATTTTATTTCAAAACAATTTTAGCTTTGCAAGAGTTCCAAAGAACTTAGCTTCCCCTAATGTTATCATATTACACTACCATGGTACATTTGTCAAAAATCAAGAAATTAACATTGGTATACTACTATTAATTACACTCCAGACTTCACCATCGTTCCCCAGTCTTTACTTGTCTTTAATGACTCTGACACTTTATACTTCATACTGGTCAAGCAGTAGAACATCCTCAATTTGGGTTTGTCTGATGTTTTCTCATGAAGAGATTAAGGTTATAAATTTAGGGAAAGAATACTAAAGAGGGGATGTGTCCTTCTGGTCACATCAAACTAGGAAGCACATAGCATCAATATGACTAATGGTAAAGTTATTCTTAAACACTTGGTTAAAGTGGTATTTGCTAGGTTTCTTCACTATGAAGTTATTACTTTTTCTTTTCCATACTCTATTTGCTAGAAGAGAGTCACTACTGACCTACTTAATTTTATCTTTTTTTTTTTCTTTTTTGCCTATTTAATTTTAAATAATTTATTTCTAGATTCTAGAAAAAGTCAAAACAGGATGTTATTAAAAACAAACTTGTACATTTTTGAACACTAAAATATACCAAGAGAATGCATTTAACCCATCTTTAAAAACAAAACTGTTTACCTTGAGTTGCTGAATGGTTCGCTGTTTCATATCTAGTTCCTGAGAACACTGGTTTTTCTTTTTCTCCAGTTCATTAATTTTAATCCTCAGTAATTTCTCCTCGTCACGCATTACAGATACCTACAAAATAATGTTTATAAAACAAATGGAATATTTTGAAAATACCAATTGCTTTTTGTTATTTAAAATTCACGGCAACTATGTTCAAAGTTCACATCCTTTAAAGCCTAAAAGAAAAATGACAGATTCTAATATACTACAAATCAAACACACTATAGCTTTAAATTATTAGAAAATGTTTTAATACTCTAATGAAGAATGCATATGAAAAACTCAATTTCTCGTTCCATTATTTTAAGAATCTCAAACTTTGTAAGTTCTCTCAAAAAAGAATCATAACATCTGTACATAATATGAAAATAATTACCAAGGAAAAATCAATAAAGATATTCTGAGGGAAAAATATTGATTCAAATTTCCACAGTTTACTGAGTAATATAATCCAGGAATACAAGAAATACTTTAAAAGCTAATAAGGACACGCAGAGAAGAAAACAAAACAATCACAAAATCAAAAGGTACCCACGCAAGTGAAGGTCAATTGATTTCTGCTGTTGCCAGTAATCTAATTCCATAAACATAGGGAAATCGAGGTACTATGGACTAATAAATAATTCCTCACCCAAAAAAGCTAATATAGGTACATCCTTATACCAGTTTCCATCATACCAACCCTCTCTAAAACTTTTCAGTACATCTTGCCAGGATTTCCGGAGGGAAGTTATCTAACTGGGAGCAGAGCCTTCTCTTCTATTCCTTTGTGGAGCTTTACTGCCAAAACTCCATTTTCACACCCACTAAAGAGCTCAAAAATGGAAGGAAATTAAATGAAAAGATGCCCCATAAAAAGCATGGAGAAGGCCAGGTGCGGTGGCTCACGCCTGTAATCCCAGCACTCTGGGAGGCGGAGGCGAGTGATCACGTGGTCAGGAGATCGAGACCATCCTAGGCTAACACAGTGAAATTCAGTCTCTACTAAAAATACAAAAAACATCAGCTGGGCATGGTGGCATGTGCCTTTAGTCCCAGCCACTGAGGAGACTGAGGCAGGAGAATCGCTTGAACCCGGGAGGCCAAGGTTGCAGTGAGCTGAGATCATGCCACTGCACTCCAGCCTGGGCGACAGAGTGAGACTCTGCCCCCCCACCCCCCAAAAAAGGCATGAAGATGCCCTTATTATAGTCAGAGTGGTATGGTTTCAGGGTATTCTTACATTAAGCTTTATGTTCCAATAATACATACATGATAATCACATATTCACAATATTTGCTTTTTTGTTTAAAAATATGAGGCTTCAAGTAATAAACACCATCTTCATCAACTATATAACTAATAATAATAGAGGCTATGTGCTGCACAAAGATGCATGTAAGGACTGCCTCAGTTTCCATTCTGGCTCTAGCACTTATTACTGAGTGAACTCAGACAAGTCATATTAAGACTAAGACAAGTGAACTTAGACAAGGACAAGTTCCCCCTTATCCACAGGGGATATGTTTCAAGATCTCCAGTGGATACCTGGAACATTGGATAGTATTTCAAGATCCCCAATGGACAGTATTGAACCCAGATGCCATCAATCGAAACACATTTCTGTTTGCATCCTCCACCCACAAATTTAATGCCTTTTCCATCTTAGTTAAGAAATTATCATGAATTGTGGCCATAACTTTTGCAGTGAAGTACACCAGCAAAACATAAATTTCTTTTTCCTTCTTTGCAATTTCACAGATGGAAGATTTGTTCTTACCATAGATCTTAGCAATCACAGATTACAATTTTTTTTTCTTTATTTATTAAGTTAAGAACTTTTACCTTTTCATTTAAAGGAAGCCCTTTACAACAACGTTTTGGCTTATCTGAATTGCCAGCATCACTACTTTTGCATGTTGGGACCATTATTTTTTTTTTTTTTTTTTTTGAGACGGAGTCTCGCTCTGTCGCCCAGGCTGGAGTGCAGTGGCCGGATCTCAGCTCACTGCAAGCTCCGCCTCCCGGGTTCACGCCATTCTCCTGCCTCAGCCTCCCGAGTAGCTGGGACTACAGGCGCCCGCCAGGTCGCCCGGCTAGTTTTTTGTATTTTTAGTAGAGACGGGGTTTCACCATGTTAGCCAGGATGGTCTCGATCTCCTGACCTCGTGATCCGCCCGTCTCGGCCTCCCAAAGTGCTGGGATTACAGGCTTGAGCCACCGCGCCCGGCCAAGGGACCATTATTAAGTAAAATAAAAGTTACTTGAGCACAAATACTGTCCCTGATACCATGACAGGTGATCTGATAATTGAGATGACTAAGTGATTAACAGGTAGCACAAACAATGTGGATATGCTAGGCAAAGGGATAATTCCAACTCCAGGCAGGACAGGATAGCACAAGCTTTTGACCCACTACTCAGAATGACCTGGAATTGAACTGTTTATTACTGGAATTTCTATTTAGTATTTTCAGCCCATGGTTGGCCACAGGTAACTGAAACCACAGAAAGCAAAACTGCCAGTAAAGGGAGACTACCGTATCTCTCAATGTCTGTTTTCTTATCAACAAAACGGAAGTTAAAAACAGTGTCTATACCCCAAATTGTGTGAGGATTAAGATAATTTGTCAACTCAGCATAGTAGCTGGCCTAGACTAAATTGCTACAATTATTATCATTGGCTTTAAAACTACACATTTGAGAAATAGAAAATACTCTTAATACCTATTACTAGAGTAATGTTAAATAGTCACCTATACGAGGGGGGATCCCCAACCTCCTGGTCACAGACAAGTACTTATCCATAGTTTGTTAGGAACTGGGTCACACAGCAGGAGGTGAGCGGCAGGCAAGGGAGTGAAGCTTCATCTGTACTTACAGCCACTCCCCATCGCTCACATTACTGCCTGAGCTCTGCCTCCTATCAGATCAACAGAGGCAACAGATTCTCATAGGAGCGCAAACCCTATTGTGAACTCTGCATGCGATGAACCTAGGTTGCGCACACCTTTTGAGAATCTAATGCCTGCTGATCTGCCACTGTCTCCCATCACCCCCAGATGGGACCGTCTATTTGCAGGAAAACAAGCTCAGGACTCCCACTGATTCTACATTATGGTGAATTGTATAATTGTCTCATTATATATTACAACGTAATAATAATATAAAGTGTGCAATAACTGTAATGTGTTTGAATCATCCTTAAAGTAACCCCCACCCCGGTCCATGGAAAAACTGTCTTCCACAAAACCGATCGTTGGTACTGAAAAGGCTGGGGACCACTATCTATACAATAAAACATTACTTGAAAACAGATACCTCTATAAGTAGCAATGCAAAAAGACTTTAATAATACAATAAACTTAAAAGTAGCTAGGGCATGGTGGCACACCCGTAGTCCCAGCTACTAGGGAGGCGGAGATGGGAGGATCACTTGAGCCCAGGAGTTCAAAGTTACAGTGAGCTATTATCACGCCACTGCACTCCAGATTGGGTGACAGAGTAAGATCTCGTCTCAAAACAAAATAAATAAACTTAGAAAAAAGAGCCCCCTTTTTATCACACCTGAATTTATGCTAATGAATAGCTTAAGGGTAGGGCTACTCACCAAAAGACCAAAAATGATAAGAGAGTTGGAAATTTCAGTCCCACCCACCAACCCCTGTGGAAGAGAGCAGGATTGGAGATTGAGTCATGAAAACTATTGTACAGTGAGGTTCAGAGAGCACCCCACGTGGTGAGCACATTGACATCTTGGGAGGGTGGTACAGCCAGAGAAGGCACAGAAGCTCTGCACCACCCTCCATCCCCCTTAATTTGTCCTGTGCATCCCTTCTATTTGTCTGTTCTTGAGTTATATTCTTTATAATAAACCAGTAAATTTTTTAAAAAATAAATACAAAATAAAAACTATATACTCTTTAAAAAAAAAAAGGACAGCACAATTAAAATGAACAAATGACTTCACAGAGGAGAAACTGGGATAGACAAATAGCAAACAGAAATATGAATAGAAGCTGTACTTCATTAGCAATCAAAAAAATACAAATTAAAACTACCATGAGATAACCTTTCATATCCTCTGACCCAGTAATTCCCCACTTAGTATATAAACTTTTGCATATGTGTACCAAGAGCATATAGAAGATATTCGCACTATTGCTATGGGCAAAAAAATAATAAACCATCTAAATGGTCATCAGCAAAAGACGAAATAAATTACGGTAAGTTACACAACAGAATACTATGCAGAGGTGAAAATGATTAATTATGACTACAAAATAAATCAGTCTCAGAAATATGTGAAAAATAAAAGTCTGAGAAGAAAACACTGTTTAGAGATTAAAAACCAATATGGTGAAATTATATTTTTTAAAGTTTAGATAAACACAACATTCAGTAGTCACTTTTATAGTGGCAGAAACAGCATTTGTTGTATTAATATTTGTCAGATCATACACATTTAAGTATTCTTTAGTAACTACCTCAAAGTAAAAAAAAAAAAAAAAGTGTTCCAATCTTTAGAGAAGGTCTAAGTACAACAGAAAATGAAGTGGTCATAAAAGAAAAAGGGAAAGAGGGAGAAGTGCAGAAAAAGAAACTGGTAACATTTGATGCCATGAAGGTAAACTTGACAGCTCGAAGGAGTGGGAAGTATTTCTTTCTCATTGTATACATCTTATTATATTTCAAATTTGGAATAATGTGATTGCATTCCCTATTTAAAAATTAAATTATAATAAAAACTAAAAATACATACTGCACATTCTCCTAAGTACTATCTGTAAACAAAAGTTGCTTTCCACTTTTTTGTAAGGACTTACATTTAGCAATTCTTTTTTTTTTTTTTTTTTTTTTTTTTGAGACGGAGTCTCGCTCTGTCGCCCAGGCTGGAGTGCAGTGGCCGGATCTCAGCTCACTGCAAGCTCCGCCTCCCAGGTTTACGCCATTCTCCTGCCTCAGCCTCCGCCTCCCAGGTTTACGCCATTCTCCTGCCTCAGCCTCCGGAGTAGCTGGGACTACAGGCGTCCGCCACCTCGCCCGGCTAGTTTTTTGTATTTTTTAGTAGAGACGGGGTTTCACCATTGTTAGCCAGGATGGTCTCGATCTCCTGACCTCGTGATCCGCCCATCTCGGCCTCTCAAAGTGCTGGGATTACAGGCTTGAGCCACCGCGCCCGACCACATTTAGCAATTCTTAAAGAAGAAAAAGACTCATCTTTCATAAGGCACGTATTTCTCTTAATGTTGGACATTCTTCAGCTTGTTTAAATCAGCTAAATTTTCTCTTGTGAAGTAACTGTTCTCGTAATTTTAAGAAAAATTATGAAGTGGATAAATGTTCTATTCAATCCTAAGATTAATGTCTAAGTTTGATATATAAGGAAAACAATCTTTATCATAAACTGGCCACATAACTTTTCAAATAATCTACCTCTTTTTGTACTTGGTCAATCTGCTTTTTGGCATCAGTCAGTTTCTCTTTCAGCTCAGCATAATCTTCTTCCTTCCTCTGAAGATCTGCTTTCAGATGCTGGGTACAAGCAGAGCTTGCAGAGAGTTCCTCTTTCAATCTAAAAAATACAAATCACTTTTCTATGGTAACATTATTAACTACTTAGGACCACACATGTGAAATGGTAACAATCTTTACATAATTACATCCTTTCACAAATTTGGAATATCCAAACTATGAATGAGTTCTTCAGAAAAGATTTCATATGATTTTTATAAGCTGATCTTTTCATATAACCTATGGTCCAAAGGTTTATATGGACAAAGTTCAAGTTCTTCACTCATCAAACATAATACACTTTACCAGATTAAGTATGACCATCTAATTTTTTTAAAGATGCATAGCAAAATAAATGCTTTGTGTATTATAAAATATTTTGAATAACATTTAGCTTACTTTTCTGTTTCTTGCCTGTTGGTTTCTTTTTCTTCTTCTTTTAATTGAAGTAAATTCTTCATATCTTGCAAATTATTTGTTAATTGTGTGATTTCTTCATTCAGTTTGACTTCCTTTACACTTAAATCTTTTGTGTTTTTGACAGAATCCTGAAGATGTGCTTGCAATTCCTTCAGATTTCTTTCTAGCTTTAAGATGAAGGATTCCTTTTCCAAAATGTCCTGTTCTAATTTGGCTGAATGACTACGTTCAACTTTCTGAGTCTCTAAAATTCTTTCAAGTTCCTTTATTTTTGCCTTATAGCAAGTAACACCTTGTGTGAGTTCTGAAAGTGCTCTCTTTCCTTCAACTCCATGCTGTATTTGAATGTCAAGACTAGCATTTTTTTCTTGCAATTCTTCTTTCAGCTGCTGTATAAGAGTTTCTTTTTCTTTTAGTAGGTCATCTTGGTTTTTATGCTCATTCTCCTCTACTTTTAGTCTATTGCTTTCATCCTTATAGCCTTTTACTTCTGCCTGCAATTTTTCAATTTGTTGTTCCAATTTCTGAATCTGATGACTTTTTTTGGAGGAGGCCTTCACAATCTCCTTACATTCTTCCCAAATAGCTTCAATACTAGAGTGGAAAGAACTTTCCCTATTGGGTTCTTGAATTCGATATTCTTTAACTTGCTTACTTACCAAGTAATCATTACCTAAAAGGTGTAATTGTGTATTTGGCAAATTATCCTCCTCAGAACCATTTGACAGATCCCTGAGATTGAGCAAATCTATGTTTGAGATCTGAGAAACTGAATCAAAAGTACGTAGTTCGTCTATTTTTGTGTGCATTAATTTTATTTGTGAAACATTATTTGTAATGCTTCTTGTAGCAGTTTCTATCTCATGTGACAATTTCACGATCTTTTCCTCCTGTTCTTGATTTTTACTTTTTTGCACATGTAATTCAGCAATTGTAATGTCATAATTTGACTGAATTTGTTGGACCTCTTTACTTAAAGTTAAATTCTTTTTTTCAGAAAGAGAAAGTTCCTGCTGAAAACGAACAATCTGTTTATTTAATTCTGCTTTTTCTTCCTTTTCATTTTTAAGTTCATTTTCAATAGTGAGTAAAAGTGCTTTCATTCCTTCGTTATTTTTTTGTAAATCTCTAATGTCTTCATTTTCTGCAATGTTCGGTTGCACTTCTTCACTTTTCTTTTGGTCTTCAGTGATAGCTGAACTAACATGGATAGATCCTTTAAAAATAAAAAAATTGTTATTAATCTGGCAAACCTTAATAAAACCAAAAAGTCACCATATAAGCCAATATTCAAACATACAAAACATGTAAAAGTAAACTTCTAATAAAAAAAAATGAAATAAGCTGTTGAGAAAAAAAGAAAAACCAGGTTACAAAACATATGGTATGAGCCCATTTATGTAAAAAATTATTATTTCACAAGGTAATACAAAATTAGCAAAGGAAGTACACCAAAATGATCGTAGCTACCTACCTCTGAGTAGCATTACCAGCTATTTCTAACTTTCAGTATTATTTAAATTTTGTACCACAAATCTTTATTATCATTTTAATATGGGACAGAGAGGAGGAGACGACGAGAAACGGTAGGCAGACATTCCATATCCTAAAGAACAGTTTTAAACTACAATTATATTGCAGCTTTTATTATATTAGTGACAGGCAAATGGAATATCTTAAATTTTCATAGCTAAAATTGGAAGGGAAATGTTAAAATTTTGGGAATTCATATAATATAGCCTTACTAGCTATAACCATCAATAAACTGCTTCATACTACAACTGTTTCCTCAAATGTGATATAGGAATAATACCACCTAGCTCAAAGTTGTGAAGATCAAGAAGACAAATGAGTTTACAACACTGTGCGTTGGATAGATTTAACTATTAATAGAACCTGAAAATCTGTACATGAGGGTTCAACTAATTGAAAATGCATAAAAGTCTGCCTTTTTCAGGCTTAGTATCCATATTTCTAGAATAAGGATATCCCTACCTGCTCAACTTACTCTACAGAATAATGCGAAGAGACTAAAATGAGTTAATATATAAGTTAAATGACTTTGTAAATGTTATACACATGTAAGAACTTTAACCATTATAATCAGTACAAATTAAATTATACCCAGAACAGATACACTATTAGCTACAATTTAATTCGTAAGTTCACTCTGACAAATAAACTCACCCCATGTAAGTGCCCAGTATAAAGTACGTAATTTTAAACTTTCCTCATAGATTCTATGATTACATCTTGAAATATAATTAACAAGCTTCTAGATATATAAATTTATATCTACATATCTTTTTATATTTCATACAATTTCCATTAAGAGTCAGATGAGTGTCTCAGATCCTTGAAACTTTACTTCAAAACAGGCCAGAATCTGACTCTTCATTTTTAGAAATTTTTTCCTGTTTTGGTATACTTCACGGTTTGATGTCTATATGATGTTTATAAGTGGACTTTACAACATTGTTCTGGTATAATTTGTATGTGAATTTTCTGCACGACATTGCTCTAATACAATCAATTCCATATGTTCTTCTGACCCCCATTCACTCCCTCATTGACCATTTTTGTTTAATTAACCTGTATTTTTATGTGGTATCCTCACTAAGTATGTAAGAATCAACTTCTCCATGTTTAATGATCCCAGATATAATATGAAGTACAAGGGTTACTAATCTATAAGAGCACAAGACAATTATAAGGTAGGTTTGGCTTGAAATCCTTCTAGTTAAGAAACCTACTACTTTCCATTGATATCTAATTGACTCTAAAAAGTATATTGTACAGTTTTCTTTTTAATGAGTCCCGAATATTATCCTACGCAACTCAGCTCTTTATATTTTATTGAAATATGTTTGTCTCTCTCATCTACTAGATTTTAAACTCCCTGATGGCAGACTCCCTATATCTCACTCATCACAAACAATAAACCTAAATAAAATAATAATCCTAAATGTAATATTTTTGAAACTTAACTATACCACATATGTTCTTCTTTTCTATCTCTAAGACATATCATGGTACAGAAAACAATCTTTATAAATATGATTTTTGCAATAGTAATTTATTCTGCTTCTAGATGTATGTAAGTTCATGAATCTGACATATTCCAGTTATATGTTACTTTATGGTAACTTTATGTTTAAAATTTTAATGTTCTCTCTTTAAACACTAATTTACACAAGAGTGATTTTCTAGTTTTTTTGGGAGGAATTATCCAGGGAGATTATTAAAATGCAGATTCCTGGCACCAAACACCAAATATACTGATATGGTAATTCTGGGATGTATTTTACATGCAACATTTTGAGAATCAATGTTCTGGGGTACTATTTTTGAAAATTTCGAGAAGTTGACAGGGACCTCTGTAATACCTTTGGGATCTTAATATATCAGTTTGTTACATTACAAAGTCCTTAATTGACAGCACTGCTGCATGTAATTGTTCCTTAAGAGCCAAACGTCAAACCTCTTGTAGTTATGAGATTCAAACTCCTAAGTTTTACCCTGCCTCTCACAGGCTCTTGTGCATCCTAGTTGTGAGATGATAGTAGCCCATGGGATGTACATGTAATGAATCTGTTTGATGAAGAAGGTAGCACTTTTGAGATCATTAAAAAGCTCATTAAATTGAAATCTGCCATGCCATATACAAATGAGTTTCTATTTCCCTATATACTAATCACAGTTGAAGCTATGAGCAAAATAAAGGAAAAGTCAAAGCATTTATGAAAGGTCCCTCAGGTACTACTACAATGTAGAGAATAAAAAACTTACATGATTGTTTGTTCTCAAGGTTTTTTAATACTACGACCACTCCTCCACCACTTTTTTTTTTTAAGACAGAGTTTCAATCTTGTTGCCCCGGCTGGAGTGCAATGACGTAATCTCGGCTCACAGCACTCTTCGCCTCCCAGATTCAAATAATTCTCCTGCCTCAGCTTCCCAAGCAGCTGGGATTACAGGCATGAGCCACCATACCAGGCTCATTTTTTGTATTTTTAGTAGAGATGGGGTTTCACCACGTTGGTCAGGCTGGTCTCGAACTCCTGACCTCAGGTGATCCACCCACCTCGGCCTCCCAAAGTGCTAGGACTGCAGGCATGAGCCACCACGCCCGGCCTATGACCCCTTTTGATAAATTAAAATCCCCTAGCTCTCTCAAGATACTGATTTCCCCCCAGTGAGAATATGCCCCCACCAAATAATCAAACTTAGGAGTTTGAATCTCATAGCTACAAGAGGTTTGACGTTTGGCTCTTAAGGAACAATTACATGCAGCAGTGCTGTCAATTAATCACTATATAATATGGGAATCTTACCTCCCTGTCCCATCTAGAATTTATCTAGTTTTACCTTCGATGCTGTATACGAAAAACAACCTTTATTTGTAAGTCTTTATTTTTCAAATGCAATCCATGTTTTTTTGTTTCACTCAATTGTCTAAATGTTCTTGGGAAGCTGTAATTGAGAAATCTCATTATAGGATTCCAAGGTCTCTTTTCTTTTAAACAGATTAATTTTAAAAGCTCACTGGACAAGGTTTTATTATCTATAATTTACACTGTCTCTCCAGTCTCAAAGAGGAAGGGGTAAAATATGGCATTATCCCTGCTGTAGTTTCTTAAAAGCTGCTAAGTTTATTTTTGAAGCTTTTAAGTTTGCAGTTTACATTTTCCTATTTATTTCCTCAAGATTTTCAGTTTATTTTAAAGAGCCTACCTCCTCTGAAATTCAAAGGTTTGCCCTTCTTTATATTTAAAACAAACTTGCCCACTTACTCTTAAAGATTTTTTTAAAAATAATCTTCAACATGTATTATCTTTCATCAGACTGTGTCCTGGCATCACAAATACAGCTTGAACACATTTATTATTAGTAATATTTAGCTCAAAGTCTTACTGTAAAATATCCTTTTCTCCACATGAATAAAGAATGCAAACTAAGAAAACAAAATAATGTGCTGGAATTTAGGCAGAAAATGCTGTATTTATAAAAATCAAAGTAATGAGTTTTACCTCTTATAAGCACAGAAATTATTACAGACATGTGAAAGAAATAATAAAAGCACAATTTCTAAAAGCATATTTATTAAGATAAAAGCTTTAACTATGCCCATCCCTAGACAGTTTATAACTTTCCAGAATAAAAATTCACGACATTTAGATTTTCTCAAGATTTTTCCTTAGACAAGTGAATGTCCCTCTGTTTGCCTTGTTCTATTTACTGGTTTAGAAATTAGCTTTCTTAAACTGCCTGCTGCTGGCAGCTGAAGTAGTACCTTTCTTTGCTGGTGGTTCATCTTGTTGAAGTTCATTTTCATTTACTCTTTTTCTTTCTGAACAGATTTTAGTTTTGCTGTCCTGAGGCACTTCAACTGTTTCATTACAAATCAATTTATTGTTTATTATTAAAGAAGATGTATCAGCCTTGTCCTAAAGCAAAATAAATTAAAAATAATTCACATAGCGAAAGCTACAAAAAATGTACAAACCACATAAATTACTTTCAATAGTGTACCATAAAAATTTTATTTTCAAATTTGTTGAGATATTTTCTAAGTTACTTCTTAAGTTTCGTCCTAAAATAACTGATGGCTCTAGCAAATAAGTAACATTTGGGGATAACTGGAGAATCTTAAGAAGATAAATCTCTGAAGTCACATCAGAAATGTACTTTGAAAAGAGAAATATGAGACTCAACTATCTATTTTGTTTTGTAGCCAAAGCCTCTTAAAAATTAGCATTGTCTTAAACATTAACAACTCCCAGAAAAATAGTTTTGACCTTAGCTTTAAGTCGACATATATTCAAAGACATACAGTCTACAGACAGCTTTGAAACTGAGCTTCTAGATATATCACTTAGACTTTTTTTTAAGGCAGACTGCCTCCCTTAAAAAGGCTAGCAGCAACCAAGCACAGGGGCTCATGCCTGTAATCCCAGCACTATGGGAGGCTGAGGCCAGAGGATTACTTGAGCCCAGGAGTTTGAAACCAGCCTGGGCAACACAGTGAGATCCCATCTCTACAAAAAATTAAAATTCCAGGTGTTGTGGCCCAGGCCTGCAGCCCCAGCTATTCAGAAGGCTAAGGCAACGGAATCTCTTGAGCCCAGGAGTTCAAGGCTGCAGTGAGCCATGGTCACGTCACTGCACTTCAGCCTGGGCAACAGAGTGATGAGACCCTGCCTCTAAGAAAGAAAGAAACGGGGGGAACTGGGGGCTGGGGGGAGGGGGAACTTCCCAAAAAAAGGGTATAATATGAACTTACAAGAAGGGTAAAACTCAGCATTTAAGTGCAAGTCTATCGAGTAATCAAATGTATGGTAAAGGCAGAAACTTGCAGCAATCCATTTGAAAAAACAAAGTGTATGATAAACAGTGCCACTTAATCAGCAAACATTTTATTAGCAGGAGATACAGATAAAAATAACTTTTTAAAGTCATAAAGTAATGGGTTAAGAAAAAAGGCAAAGTTTTTCTAGCTATCCCTAAACAAAGGATGTCATAAAGAAGAATCTCCATGCCTTCTCACAATTAGTCCCTTAGTGTCACTGATAAATGACAAAATCACGGGACAGGCAGATCACACCTCTGACACAGCTCCATAACAAGTCCAAGTTGTTCCTTCCCCGATCCTTAGTACCTATCAGAATGATCCCATCATTTTCCCCCGCTTCAAAATATACAATCCTCACCAAAAATCTATCCTTCAGAAGTCATAGTTATTGAAAGGAGGGTTTTCTGCTCCCAGGGTATGCTTGGGTAGATAAAACAAAGAATTCAAACTAAATTTTTTCATTATTGGAAAGAGTTTGCTCTCAAGACAAGATGTGGAACAGTGACCCTACATCAACTGTTAAACAATTAGGTAAGTTTCAAACTACGTTGCATATTTTTATGTATTTAAGTGAACAATTTAAATTTAGCAAACTGTTATTAAGTTAGTTGATAAAACAAGGTCTAGAATCTATAAAGTTTATTTACAAGCAAGGACTAATTTACAAATATTGATTTTTTTTTACTATCACTTCCTTAAATATCTCTAATATATTATGGTATGCAAACATACTACAGAAATAAATATAATCCCACGTGAAATTTCCAAATATTTTCTTTGAAGCTGTAGTCGCCAGAAATGATCCGTCTCTGGCTTTCCTTTTTGTTTTTATTTACCAAATCAAAGAACAGACTTAAAATCCAGATCAAGAGATAAGAGCAAAAAGCATGTGATGACTAACCAAATAAAATTTCCGAGAGCCAGGAGGCCCAGCAATTAATTTACTGCCCCAAGTCTCAAAAGTTTTACATCCCCTTACTTCACAAATCAATTTCCTCTTCCTTAATCTCTACCACTACTACCCTAAATCGGAGTCCTCATCAACTATTAGCTGAACTCTACCAAGAGGTAGCTACTTCGTCTCTTTGCCTGTAGTCTAATTCCATCTCAATCCTATCTTCCAAGTTTCCAAAAATATCTACTCAAATGAAAAACTCCTCTTTGCTATTCCTCTGGTGAAAATGACTCCCCACTGACTCCCCGAACTCTTTAATACAGTATTCAAGGTCTTTCATCTTATCCTATTTTACTACTCCTAGCCTCATTTCTCACCTCTCCTTGCTTCAAACTTTCTTCCTAAACAACAAATTGTTCGTATTTTCCTGCACTCACTGAAAGATTTCTCATTTCCATGACTTTGTGCACTCCGATTCTGGTACACGGAAGGCCAGTGTACCTTCTTGTCTCTCATGACTACCATTGTCCCCTTCCTCTACTTTCAAAAGGCTAACTTTTACTCACCCTATAAGGCTCAACTTAATCATTTTCATCTCCACAAAGTATTCCTAACTCCCCATCCACTCTCAGCTTCACACATTGACTACAACTGCACACTGTATTATAACTATATTTACGCTGTTGTTTTCTTATTGGGGGATTGTTAGGGGAGTAGATTTTATTAATCTGTATAATTCCAATAATCTAGCATAGTACCTGGCACACATTGGACACTCCATAAGTGTTTCTTGCTCCTCCAGCTTATTAAATACTAATTATTTACTAAATAGTTAATTACTAACATATTAAATATTAGGATATTTCTCCCAGTTCAGGTACAGAAAAGCCAGAGATTGAACAACGTATCTAACAAATACCAAAAGAAAGGCCTGCTACAGGAGATTATATACAGTGCTCTTCTAGAATGCTCCTCATTTATCTCTGTGGTTTCAAAAGCCCATCTAAAGTTCAGATGATTCAGGGAATTTTGGTGGGTATTAGAGTTTGACTATCAAGATACAAAGGAAACTCAACAGTCACTTTTTGTAAGATACCACGCCTGCTTCTTTTGGTCATAGAAAAGACAGAAAAAAACACCTTTCAACAAAGCAAAATGTTTGGCTCTACGTTTACTCAGTTGACTACGTCATTACCATATATTTTACCATTTCTATATAAAAAAAAAATTTGAAGGAGCTTACCCCCAAAAAAGAAAACCAAAGCCATTTTTTAAAAAAAGGATTAAAAGGCAAGCTGATCATTCTAAGCTGAACTAAATATGAAATGATCTAAATTTGTATGAAAGACAAAGAACCCTTTAAGTCTCTACATGTCACAGTGTATAACTTTTTAGAAAAAAATCCTTGTTATTAAGCATATAAACAATAGCAACAAGACATATAACAAAAGCAAGCTTCTAAGGAAAAAACCTAATTTTACTGAATTTCATGTTATAGTTCCCTGAAACATTATAATCTGGTTTTCTAAGTATGTCTAAATTCCTTTCTCCTCAAAGCTCCCCTTCCAACTAGCTGAGGCTTAAACGTCCAAAGGCTACATATTCTTCTCCCTTTTACGTGCAAAGCACTGCCAGCATATTTTGTGGAAAAGTATGTTCAAAGGAGTCAAACATCCTCGTTTAAGTTCTCAAAAATTCAGATTTGGAGAACAGTAAATTGAGTTCAATGTTGCATACGCAATTCAACATTCTCGGTAAATTAGTCTTGGTTGCATAAGCTATTTTAAATTATTTCCTTTCAATCAAAACATACGCTTGTTTATCAAATTTATTAATATAACACAAAGTTAAATTCTTACATTGCATTTAAATGTGTTTTCCATATAAGACTTCAGGTTCTGAAATTCATTGATAATATCTTCTTTTTGACCAATTATATTTATCAATTCTTGAATTCTTTGATTCTGTGTAATTATTTTCTTTGGAAAGAAGAAAAAGCAATGTTTCGTGAATATACTTTGGGATAACTAGAAAGCAAACATGATTAATAATGCAGTGTCATAATTCCTTCAGATTTTAAAGTTAAATAAAGATAATCAGTGGCAACACACTATGCACAACATCGTATTTTTGCCTTTAAAAAAATTACATACACACACACACACACACACACACACACACACACACAGAAAGAAAATAGAAGCTATATAGCATGTAAGAGGAATCTGGAGCAAGGCTGCCTGGGTTCAAATCCTAGCTGCTATACCTTTTAATATGTCACCCTGGGCCGGGCACAGTGGCTCATGCCTGTAATCCCAGCACTTTGGGAGGCCAAGGTGGGCAGATTACCTGAGGTCAGGAGTTTGAGACCAGCCTAGCCAACATGGTGAAATCCCGTCTCTACTAAAAAATACAAAAATTAGCCTGGGGTGGTTAAGCCCAGCTACTCGGAATGCTGTAGCAGGAGAATCACTTGAACCCGGGAAGTGTAGGCTGCAGTAAGCCATGCCACTGCACTCCAGCCTGGGCAACAGAGCGAGACTCTGTCTCAAAAGAAATAAATAAATAAAAATAAAAAAACCATGTCAGCCGGGGCAAGTTACGTCATAAAGTTGCTCTAACATTTAAATGAGTTAATAAAAAGCACTTAAAAGAGCATCTGGTAAATGGTAAGTGTTCTACAAATACATATATAAAGTAACAGTCTAAAGAGCTTCCAAACAAGTTGGTTTGGTTTTGTTTTAAATTTAGGAAGAAGATTATGGGAAATTTTTTATTTTTTATTTTATATAGCTTAATATAATTGGTACAACTAGTGGCTACTATTTTCTTAAGCAGAAAAAATACTAGATAGGAATTGTATAAACAGTAGGTGTAATGTCTTCTAAGTACATTTTAGTTCTTTAAATACTGGATATTAGGCACCAAGATCTTGAATTTTTATATCTTACCATATTTTAAAATATTCAGCTTTTTGAAAGGATAAATGTAAGTTGAAATAAGAAGACTCAAGCCAGAAAACAGAAAAAATAACAGAAGAAAACTATTCCCCATGTATACCAAGAGACTATATTACTGTTTATTTTTTAAAATAAACACATCTAGTCATCATTCATACTCCTTTGTTAATTAAATACCTTATCAAGACAAAATAAAACTTAAAGCATTACCTTATTAGATGTTTCAAGCTCTTGAATCAATGAATCTGTTTCTGAAAAAGTAAAGAATTTTGAAAATAAATATCTAAGCATCTGAAAATATGTATCACTGAATAACTATGAAACATATGCTGCTGTAGTGACACTTTACTGTCACATTCAATAAAAAGGATTTTGATAGCACTAAATGCACACCCTACTCATTAAAAAAAAATCTGCTAATTCAACCACAACAGGGTAATGTTTCAGAAAAAGCCACTTCTAAAACTCAGGATAAAAATAGGTGGCATATGCTAAATAGTAAAGAACTGGCATAACATCAGAGAAGAAAAGGAGCTAGTGCCTTCTTAGTACATTTCATATGATGCAAAGGCACCACTTACATGTTATTTTCTACCCATCTTGTTTCACACAAAAAAGAACAGAGCAGTTATTGCAACTAATTCTTAAAATGCAGATATTACAAACAATTGTATTTACGTATATAAAATGCCCTCAGCGTGGTGGCACATGTCTGTAATCCAAGCTACTCAGGAGACTGAGGTGGAAGGATCACTTGAGCCCAGGAGGTGGAAACTGAAGTGAGCCATGATCATGATCATGCCTCTCCACTCCAGCCTGGGTGACAGAGTGAGACCCTGTCAAAAAAAAAAAAAAAAAAAAAAAGGTGGAAAGAAACAGAAAATGCCCTCCTAGTTAGAATGAAGTATCAAACTAACAATCTACTTTAAACCACTCCACAGTAGTTCCTCTCTCCCAAGAGTGAATCTTCTATACTGCAAAACTTCATAAAGAATATAGAACAATGCCAAGCACAGTATGGCTCATGCCTGTAATCCCAGCACTTTGGGAGGCTGAGGCAGGGAGGACTGCTTGAGCCTAGGAGTTCAAGACCAACCTGGGCCACATAGCAAGACCCCATCTCTACAAAAAAGAAAAAAAAAAATGCAGCCACTGTGGTGGTACACACTCGTGGTCCCAAGTATTCAGGAAGCTGAGGCAGGAGGAGGGATTGAGCCCAGGAGTAGAAGGCTGCAGTGAGCTGTGATGCCACTACTGCACTCCAGCCTTGGTGACAGAGTGAGATGCTGTCATTTAAAAAAAAAAAAAAGAATATGTAACAAAATTTACAGCTTTACTCATAAAGTTAACACTTTTTTGATTTTTTTTGTTGTTGAGAAGCTCATTTTCTAATAATATTGGTCTAACACAAATGAAGGTCAAAAAATATTTTTAGTAGTAAATTACTACAAAGTCATACAAATGGTAAAATATTAAAATACGTTAACTAGATGAAAGAATTTTCTGTTCACTATGGTAAACGAGCTACATAAATCTCTTATACTTACCAAGAGTACTTTTTACGTGTTTGCAATATCTATATAGAGGTAAAATCTATCCACTTACCATTTTCTCTCTTTTTTAACTCTTCTTTCGTTTTGATTAATTCTTCTTTGGTTTTAGTTAATTCAGCTTTAATTTGATTAAACTTTAGTTCTAAACAAGCAATAGCTTCCTGGGGGTCAGGAAGAGATGCAATATATAAGTGAGCAATTTCAGCTTGTTTCTTAATATCAGCGACATTATCTTGAAGAGAATCAATAATATCTTCAAATCCTACATAATTATGTGTTTCCTAAAAATAGCAAAAACCACATGCCTAATATTAACAGTAGGGTTCACCGTTTACATGTGGCACCATCTAATTTAGACAGTTTTTTAAAGAAGCAAAAAATTCACCAACAGAAATTCTTTAAAATAAATTATATAGAAGCATTTCCAATTATGAAGAACCTGTGTTCCATTATTTATTTTCTGTTGTATAGATCATGAGGCATATTTTCTCATAAAAACAATGTTATAAACTGTGACAAGTCATTATAAAACAATTATGATTACCTAGTTCAGGTATAGTTTCAATTATATAATGAGACTTAAAAGGTTTTGTTGGGATGGTACACGAAACAAACCTCCATTTTCACAACTCAGTCAATCTCAAACCATGTCAAGGATACATAAGGTTTGCTTGACAGCAGACGTCTGCACATCACTGTCACAAGCCCCTGAACTGAGTGATTAAAAAACAAAACAAAAAAAACAACTCCTCCAAAAAACTGATCAATTTCAGTGTAAGTAGCAGAAAAGGATAATTTTTCTTATATTACAAGCAGAGAATAAGCTGAGCACAGCAGCATGCACCTGTAATCTCAGCCACTTGGGAGGCTGGACAGGAGGACCGCTTGAAGCCAGGAATTCAAGATCAGCCTGGGCAACACAGCAAGACCCTATCTCTAAAACTATAATAAATAAATAAACAAATAAAATTTTAAAAGAGTAGGAAATGGTAGTTGCCCGGCAAGGGCAACCCTTTTTATATATAAACATTTTTGTTTTAAACAGAACAGCAAGGAAATCACGTCTTAGGTCTCTTATACCTTTAAAATATTTTTAATTTAAAAGTGAGACAAATCTGAGTGGGTTATTCTGTAATCAGGCAACAAAGAATCTATCTGCCTACAATACAATGATTCAAGCAATACCAAAATAAGATATAAATATAACAGAGGTACAAATTTTTCAAAGACCAATCACTATATTTAAATTCTTGGTGCCTTATACTCCTAACACCACGCCTAATTATAATAAAGCTACACACTAAGCATTGTTTTAATTCTAAACTATCTTGATGTTTCTCATCATTGATGTGGTACACTAAACCCTGGTACTAAAACCTCATTAGATATTTTTAAATACTTCAATTAACGTACTTCAGTTTCAACTTTTGTGGCACAAACGTCTTTTGCTGTTTCTTCTCGAGTGTCACATTTACCAACCAAATCCTTGAAGATAGCCAAACGACGTTCAGCATTTTCTTCTAATATCTCTCGTTCTTGAAGCAGAGTTTCCCTTCAGAATACAAATTAATCTCATTAAGAAACAGAAAAGGAACTACTTTGTGTTTTTGTTTTAAACATCTAAGATTAAGTATATTCTGGATTAAAAGAAAATTTAGGCCAGGTACAGTGGTTCACGTCTGTAATCCCAGTAATTTGGGAGGTGGAGGTGGTTGGATCACTTCAGGCCAGGAGTTTGAAACCAGCCTGGCCAACATGGCGAAACCCTGTCTCTACTAAAAACACAAAAATTAGCCGGGCGTGGTGGTATGCACCTGTAATCCCAGCTACTCGGGAGGCTAAGGCAGGAGAGGCTAAGGCAGAAGAATTGCTTGAATCCGGGAGGTGCAGGTTGCAGTGAGTCAAGATCGCACCACTGAATTCCAGCCTGGGTGACAGAGCAAGACTCCGTCTCAAAAAATAAAAATTAAAATTAAAAAAAAAAAGAGAGAAGATTTAAATAGCCATGCATGGGATTAGTAACAGCCATATTCTTTTTTTTCTTTTTTTTTTTTTTCCTCTGAGACAGAGTTTTGCTCTGTCGCCCAGGCTGGAGTGCAGTGACACAGTCTCAGCTCACCGTAACCTGCACCTCCCAGGTTTAAGAGATTCCCGTGCCTCAGTCTCCCAAGCAGCTGGGACTTCAGGCACACACCAATATGCCCAGCTAATTTTCCTATTTTTAGTAGAGACGAGGTTTCACCATGTTGGTCAGGCTAGTCTTGACCTCCTGACCTTAAGTGATCTGCCCGCCTAGGCCTCCCAAAATGTGGGGATTACAGGCATGAGCCACCACACCAGACCAGTAACAGCTGTTTTCTAGCTTGTATAAAGAGATCAGAATTCAGAAACCATCTAATATAAAAACAAGTAAATTAAGTAGGAAAAAAAAATCTAAAAAAGTAAATAAAATTCTCAATTTTTAACTGGACATGAAAGAAATAACTTACTTAAAGTCAGCTTCCCGTTGAGCCCAATATTGAGTAAACTCCTGTGTAACTTCTTCTCGAATTTTAAATTCCAAGGTTAACTTTTCCTTTTTTTCATTTATCAGTTTTTTTTTCAAGTCTTCTATTAAGTCCAACAGTTTCTATAACATGTAAATGATAAAATTCTTATAAGAATAAATATATCCCAAGAGAAATACCATCCAACTGTCCAAAAAATAAAACTTTTCATTTAGTCAATTATAATTATGTGTCCTTTTTAATAGTGATAATGTTCTCACTGAAAATTATATGCTTGCAGAAATCCGTTAATCTGAAAAATCAGGTTGGCCTCTCCATATTTAAGAAATAGACCTTTGGTAACTCAAATGTCTCACTGTCTACCTATACTAAGAAAATAACTAAAGTTAATTTGAGCATTTATTATCTATCAAGAACTACTCTGGCGAGTTCCATATTTGCTTCATTTAATCCACACAACTTTCTGTGAGCTTGGTATCATCCATATTTCGTAGGTGGGAAGCCTAACCATCAGATATCTGGTGAGTGCTAAAGGTTGAGTTTAAAAGTGGCCTGTAAAAGTCTAAAGCCCAAGGATTGTACACAGCAGAGAAGTTGCTTACTGCTGTGTGGTAGTAAGTGGCTTACACCCACTTACTAATCTGTCAAAGAAAGATGTTACATAAACTTATCTTATTAGGCTTTATAACTATCCAGATGTCAACAGCAATTCTATAGCCTTTGAAACACATACATAATCATGAGAAATGTACAATATGTAAATAAAGCAATAAATAAAACACTTAACATGACCATTATTCAACATAAATTGTAGCATTAACAGCTACATATTCTTTTTAATGCTTCTAATTTAAGTTACTCAACAACAAATTAAACAATAAACTCTAAGCTACAGATCTTCCAACGTCTCAACTTCATATTTGAAAATAGTTCTATAGATAACCTAACTTCGAAACTCTGCCTCCAAGAATTTATACTGAAGAAATAATTATAATATAACCCTATGTTCTGGCTGTATGAATGCTGATCAGTGTTGTTGTTTTGTGGTAGTAGTTGTGTTTAAATAAAGAAAAAGTGAACCTAACTCAACCAACCTTAAGGGATTGGTTTAATTACAGTACTATCATACAGCAAACTACTATAATCAATAATGATAACCTACATTAATAATTCATGGGCCGGGCGCGGTGGCTCACGCCTGTAATCCCAGCACTTTGGGAGGCCGAGGCGGGAGGATCACGAGGACAGGAGATCGAAATCATCCTGTCTAACATGGTGAAACCCCACCTCTACTAAAAAATACAAAAAATTAGCCGGGCAACGTGGCGGGCACCTGCAGTACCAGCTACTTGGGAGGCTGAGGCAGGAGAATGGCGTGAACCTGGGAGGTGGAGCTTGCAGTGAGCCGAGATCGCGCCAGTGCACTCCAGCCTGGGCGACAGAGTGAGACTTGTCTCAAAAAAATAAAAATTAAATTAAAAAATTCATACTTTTCACAATTTATTTTTATATAAAGAATACCAGGTTACAAAACAGTAACATATAATAAAAATCCATTAACGTGAGTGGTAGATTTTAAAGATATTTATATTTAAATTTTCTTTTTCACTCTACTATAAATATATAATACTGTTTTAATAATTTTAAACTACACACTTTGTATAAAAAAATAAATAATAACTATTGAAGGAGAAATCAAAATGCACGTGGAAAAACCTTCAGAAGTTTATTTTTTTTGAGACGAAGTCTCTCTCTGTCGCCCAGGCTGAAGTGCAGTGGTGCAATCTCGGCTCACTGCAAGCTCCGCCTCCCGGGCTCACGCCATTCTTCTGCCTCAGTCTCCCTAGTAGCTGGGACCACAGGCGCCTGCCACCATTCCTGGCTAATTTTTTGTATTTTTAGTAGAGACGGGGTTTCACCGTGTTAGCCAGGATGGTCTCAATCTCCTGACCTCATGATCCGCCCGCCTCGTTCTCCCAAAGTGCTGGGATTACAGGCATGAGCTGTGAGCCACCGCACTCAGCCGGAAGTTTAATAGTTTTCAATAATTAGATTTTATCATTGTTAGCATCTGATAAAGTTTTTGCTGAAAAAATTCAGGTTGGCTATTATAGCTAAATGAATTTAAGTATATGTATGCTAATATCAAGGTATTTTATAATGGTTTTTAGAAGTCCCAATCCTTTGATTAAAATGTGAATAAAGGGCTGGGCACATTGACTCACATCTGTAATCCCAGCACTTTGCAAGGCAGGAGGATTGCCTGAGCTCAAAAGTTCAAGATCAGCCTGGACAACAGAGCAAGGCCTCGTGTCTATAAAAAATTTTTAAAAATTAGTTAGGGGTGGTGGCATGCGTCTGCAGTCCCAGTTACTCAGGAGGCTGAGGCAAGAGGATCACTTGAGCCCAGGATTTCCAAGCAGCAGTGAGCCATAACTATACTATCACACTCCAGCCTGGGGAACAGAGCAAGACTTTGTCTCTAGAAGAAAACAAATAAAGCATGCCAACACCTAATCATGTTGATTTTTAAATGTCAAATATTAAACAACATTTTGATGAATTTCCTTAAAATATCTAGCCAATAAGATAAGCATTCACACTATATAATCCATCATAAACTATAGCATTAAATATTTTTCTCTAGTAGTTTCAGAAATTTTACTAACCAACATTATAAAAACAATTCAACTTTGAGATGAAAAAAAAATAAAACTGGGTTTTTTGGTTTGTTTAAGACAAGGCCTCACTCTGTCACCCAGGCCAGAGTGCAGTGGTGCAGTGATAGCTCACTGCTGCCTAGAAATCCTGGGCTCAAGCAATCTTCCCACTGCAGCCTCCCAAGTAGCTGGGACTACACGTGTGCGTCATCATGCCTGGCTAATTTTTTTTATTTTTTTGTAGAGACGGGGTCTCACTATGTTGCCCAGGCTGGTTTTGAACTCTTGAGCTCAAGCAATCCTCCTACCTCAGCTTCCCAAAGTGCTGGAATTACAGGTGTGAGCCACTATACCAGCCAAACTAGACTATTAATGGCTCCTTTCGTCCCTGAGGAGGTACTATTCAATACATTACAAAAGCCGAAGTAACAAGGTCTAATCACATCGTGACCAGATAAAGTGGGACTTGTACTACATCTGAAGCTATCATTCTTGTTTCCAAACATATGTTCAATAATCGCTTTCAGGGACATGAAGGTAAATTATTAAAATGAGAGTATTTAGCCCAATACATCATCAATCTACTTACACTTCTGCAATCCAAAAGAGTACTGATTCGTGATATGTCAACAACATTAAAGCACACCCATGAACACAGGTCTACTAGTGTTTCTAGGACACTGGTAAGAGGACTCCATGTATACTCATGGAGTTATGGCCAATTAAAGAGGGGATTAGGTGGCCAGGTAAGGTGGCTCACACCTGTAATCCTAGCACTTTGGGAGGCCGAGGCAGGCAATCACAAGGTCAGGAGTTCGAGACCAGCCTGGCCCACATGGTGAAACCCCGTCTCTACTAAAGATACAAAAAAACTTTACTGGGTATGGCTGCACATGCCTATCATCAGAGCTACTCGGGAGGCTAAGGGAGGAGAATCACTTGAACCCAGGAGGCAGAGGTTGCAGTGAGCCAAGATTGTGTCATTGTACTCTAGCCTGGGCAACTGGGCAAGACGCTCTCTCAAAAATAAATAAATAAATAAATACACACACACACACACACACACACACACACACACACACACACACACACACTATTATTAGACAGAAGCTGAAAAAACAACTGTTATATCTTATTTATAATAATAAGATGACAAACAATTACTGTTTTAGAAGATATGGGATCATAGGTACTTGGTAGGTACTTTTAGCACTTGTACTTGAGACTGCAAAATAAAAGTCTGATGGAATACATAAAATCACTTAGTGAAAGGATACTCACATGGTCTATAAGTATCACCCCATAGATAATATGCTTTTGCAATAAAGATCTGAAATACTGTATCTTAACCAAGTGAGCAAAACTTAGCATCTCTAAGAATGGAAAAATCAGACATTATGTGGCTCTTAGTGTGATGCAACGGAAAATTTACAACTTAACCTACATAAAAAACTTCCCTAATGTATTAAACCTAAATCATGAAGAAATAATCAAACAAATCTAGATTGCAGGTATTCTATGAGAAAACTAGGACCCACTTTTCAAAAATGTCAGTGCTAGATTAGAAATAACTAAAGAAACACAATAATCAAAAGCAATTTGTTAACTCTGGCTGTTGACAAAAACAAAGGGGCAATAAAGAACGTATCAGGAACACTGGAGAAATCTCAATACAAACAGTATACGAGGTTATATTAGTGTATCAGTGTTGAATTTCTTGGGTATGAAAATTTCATGGTCTTGTGATCATGACAAAAATGCCCATGTTCTTAGAAAAATATGTTCAAATATTTAGATGTAAGGTGTCATTATGTCTGGATCTTATTTTCAAATTCTACAGACCAAAAGATATGTATTTGCATACTCATAAAATGGTAACTGGAGAATCCAGGGGAAGGATAAATGAGTATTCATTGTGCTAGTCTTTCTATACGTTTGAAATTTTTCAAAATATAAAGTTGAACACAAAAACTTCAGTGTATTGTTGAAAAAAACTGAAGAGAGAGCCTTAAGATTTAACCTTAACTTCAGAATAAGAAGACAAGCATAGAAGTATGAGTTCTTAATACATACTCTTTTCTCCTCGTGGCTAATGAAAGCCTTATTTTCCTCTAATGTTTTATCTAGATCTTCATCAATAAGTTTAGTTTCCACATTTTGAGTTTCTTCAGAGTTTTCTAGCTCCTCAACTAAATCCTCGTCTTCCATCAAATCTTCCAGACTATTTTCCCATGAAATGGTGGCTCTTTTTACATTTAATATTTTATTATTTGAATTATTGTCTAGTGATACATCTTGAGAAGATCTGACAGGTCCAAATAATTTCTCTTGAGAGGAATTTAAAGTGTCTGGGACACAAACCTGTTAAAATATTCAATGTGACTTTTAAAACAGAAAAGACAAGAACTGTCCACTAGAAAATGATTATTTTATAAATTTAAGTCAATTGAAAACTCAAGTGCTAAAGGAAAAACTATTCAAACAAACATACAAACAGGAATCACCATCCCTAAATGAACATTCTGATAGGAAAAAAGCTACTTACACATGCAAACTACAGGAAAAAAATCTATCTTCCTGGGCTAAGTTATCAGTATTAATCTTAGCAGAGGGTTTTCCAATTACCCAGAAGCACCAAATGAATAAGATGAATGGCAGAGCAGACAATTCATTCCAAAAATACTCATTAATTTGTAATTGATGTTTATTATTAACTCTTATTACTAAAGGTCATTTTAATCCTAGCATGGGCAACTTTCAATCCCTTCTCATGTCTTCCTACTTGGTCAAATATTTACCTTTTTAATTTTCAATTATTTCCTAGGCTTACAGTATTAAGTACAAAATATTTATTTCAAGAAAAAGTATTAATATTCTAAGAAGAAGCTTAATAAAATAAATATTTACTTTTTGTGCAATGGCTGAGAACTTCAATACATTGAGTGTTTCATCATAGGCTACATAACATTGGCTGATGTTGACAATCATACATATTTTCCCTTTACCATTAAAAAAACTTTGAAAATAGTGAGTCAGTTTACTTTCCCGGAAAGGCACATGCTGTTGAAACCTATGGAAAAAATTTTCAGAAAACACTGTAAGTTAAAACACATCTCATGAAGTCGGGGTGCTGACAAATTTTACAAAGAAATAATTAAGCCATCTATCATGAAATTAAACTTTAGGGTAGCGATTATTTCCAGATGTAATATTCCTTCTCAGTTTTCATTTTATCTTTTCTTGTTTGTTTTTGTTTTGAGACAGGGTCCAGCTCGGTTGCCCAGACTGGAGTACAGTGGCACTCACAACTTACTGCAGCTTCAATCTGGTAGGCTCAAGAGATCCTCTCGCCTCTGCCTCCAGGTTAGCAGGAATTATGGGCGCCTGCTGCCACATCTGGTTAATTTTTTTATTTTTATTTTTAGTAGAGATGAGGCTGGTCTTGAACTGCTGGGCTCAAGCAATCCTCCTGCCTTGGCCTCCAAAAGTGCCGGGATTACAGGCATAAGCCACCATGCCTGGCTGTTTGTTTCAACTGCTGCTACTTACTAACAATAACTCACTATGTAAAATATAAAGAAAACCACATTCAACTGGGTTATGTTCTCTAGTATAGAGCAAGTATATAAGAGATGTCATGAAACACCCTAAGTAGAAATGGTGAAGGCTGATTTATATTTACTCAGCCTAAAATGCTAATTAATACAAAAATCTATTGCATCTAGAACCACACACAATGCATTAATAAGAAAAAGGTAGTTTTAGATCCTAAACCAGCATTAGAAGCTTCTCATTTACAGTGTCTATTGGTACAGATTTGCCATAGAAAATACTGCCTTTACTTGATGAGTTACTGGCATCAACTGACACTTCTATGATTGTCTTTAATCCAAGATCTCTTAAGCACTTGAATCACAATCTATACACAGTCATTACATAAGAAGCAGGTTAGAAATCAAAAAAGAACTTTCTAAAAACAAAAAAGTTGAAAGTTTAAATACTATAATATTTAATAAGCTAATAAGCTAACAACACTTTCAGAAACACTTACTTTGACTTTTCACTATTCTTCAAGACGTTAATACACTTTCCCAGAGTCAATAAAGAAGTGTTGATATTCCCAGTCTCTCTTAACCTTTCACCTTCATTCTGTGTCTTCATAGTTCGTTCTGAACCAGCAAGATCACATAAAGATAATCTGAATTAAGAAAAGAAAAATTACTTTAAAAGTTCTTCAAAACAATTACACATAATTACAATTTAAAGAATATTCAACTTACTCACTGACTCGAATTACACGAGACATTTCAGAATCTTCAATCTGTAATATTTTAATAGTGAATATGCTGTGACTGAAATACAAAGATCAAATGTTATCATTTTAATTTCTGCATTCTAAATAGGAGAGACAAGTATTCAAACCAACCTTATTTATACCCTAATATTAACTACAGTCCACCATTGCATTTTCCAATTAGCTGTTAGATATTTCAACCCAGTGTTCTACTGTCACTTACATACCCAAATGCCTAAAATCACCTTTTGCCTAGCTCTAAATCCCTCAAATTACCTCCTGACAGTTCAACTTCTATTAACAGTATCATTTATAATAAAGTCACAATTTATTTGAAAAGATAGTATTAGTTAACATGGTATTATATACAGCTAGCTAATACTCTGAATACACACGAAAGCAAAGCATACATTTGACCTATAGATCCAGATCTTGTATTGTCCCATGCCCAACTGACTATGGGAACAGGGCTCCTTCCCTCTTAAGAAAAAGGCTGCTTTAATTATCTCACTGCTTAAACTTATTTCCTTTGCCTCTCATCCCCCAAACCCATCAAAACGTATTTCCTTAACCCCTTGAGATTACACCCTCACTGAGTATGTTTATATAGTATCCAGGGGACAAGTGAGAAAGACCCAGAGAAAAGGCCACCATTATTACTAACTCCAAAAATACTGAGCTTAGATACTGACGTAAAAAAAAAGTAACAATATCTCAGAGACTTCCTATAAATTAATAAACCTGTCAGGACAGGAAACAGTATTGATAAATGTGTTTAGTGTTATTCTGTTTACCAAATGTTTTTTATGCCTTATAAATTTATTTAACAGAAGAGAACCTACTGCCCACTTTAATGTAAAATTAGCTGTGTTTAAATTAGCATAGAATACCATACCATCGGTGATTCGAGTTTACTCTTACAGAGTTTATTCTTTACCTCCTACTGGAAGCATTATTCAATTTTGTGAAGGCAACACTCTGGTGCTTTATTCCTAGTTTTAAAAGTCTATAGGCTTCTTTGGAATCAGATACTTGAATCCATTGTAGATCTTTAAAAAATAAAGAAGATATATATTAATTAATTGAGACAAAGAATGTGCTCTACAATGCAATCTCTTTGGAAGTCTTTTCCTAGTGACATATAATGAAATCTTCCTTCTGACAACACATCCTAGCTGGAGTCAACTCAGTTATTTCAGGTTACACCAGAGGGGAAAATTATAACAATGTTCAATGTAATTTAAATTACACAAACACACAAAGTAAATGTTTGTCAACAGAGTCTGCCAAATGGAAAATTAAATACAGTAACAATTCCTTAGAATTAGACACTCAGGGACAAAGAGAGGCAAAATACAGTACAGACTAAACCTGTAAAATTACCTAGTTATTAAACACTGAAGATTGTAATTTATTACTGAATGATAAAATCAGATTTATTGAATGACCAGTATTTTAATTGTTTTTTATTTTTATTTTTTATTTTTGGAGACAGGGTCTTACTCTGTTGCCCAGCCTGGAGTGCAAAAGTGTGACCATGGCTCTCTACAGCTTTGACCTCCTAGGCTCAAGTGATCCTCCTGCCTCAGCCTCCTGAGTAGATGGGACTAAAGATGCATACCACCATGCCAGGCTAATTTTTGTATTTTTTGTAGAGATGGCATTTTGCCATGTTGCCCAAGCTGGTCTCGAATTCCTGAGCTCAAGTGATCCACCCGCCTCAGCCTCCCAAAGTGCTAGGATCACAAGTGTGAGCCACTGCATCTGGCCAGCATTTTATAGAAATGACAAAGAATATAGAAAATATCACAGTGCATTCCTTATAGTAGAAGTATAATTAATGAAATTTTTCAGTTGTAAATATTACACATGTATATATATACATGCATGTAGGTACTGAGTCATGATGTTATTAATATGTATTTCCTACCGTGAATTGTTTTTAAAGGTTAGAAAAAACACTCTGGAAGGACAGTAACATTTCATAGCTGCAAAATTTGGACACTGTTACAAAGTAGGAGAATAATGTGAATATAACCATACACAGCTTTTCCCATCACCACAAATCCAATTAATGATACTCAAGCAAATACAATACCAAAATAGACCCCTTTATATTCAAGTTTAATAAATATACCAAAACATACTTCCAAAACACAAAATGATCTTCTTCTCTTAATGTTAATAATTAGCATTACAATTTTCAATTTTCTATTTGCTTTAGTCTTAACAGCTAGCACAAAGCCCAAGGAGAGAACTTCGGAACAATAAAATAAAAATATTCATTAGTATACCTTTTATAAAAGAATAGCCCTTTACATCTTGGGAAAGGCGCAGCATCTTTCTCTTTTGGAATTTAGATGATACAGGAACAAACAAGTCATAAATATATTCATTGTAAATTTCAAAGAAAGAAACCCACACAGAAAATTTTATATTATTAGCCATATTCAAGCTGGCTTGTTCACAATCTTTCATGGATTCTTCAAACTCTGAGATATTCAAAGAGTTAGTTAAACTTCCTACAAAAAAAAAAGAAAAAGAAAAAACAATAATCACAAAAGTAAGCAACTGACTAAAAATGTGACAAAAGTACAGATCGATTCCCAGACTTGAAAAACCAAGTATGCTTAATCTTTTGACCGTCTATGTTAAACACTTTTCGGAACAAAGGAAGATGTAAATAATAGCTGGTTTAACCAAAGTTAGACTACTTCCTATCATTCCTTTCTTTTTCAAAATATGTTAATGAACCAACAGAAATTAAATGTAAAGGACAAAGAAAAACAAAAGTGTCTTTCCAATTCAATATCAAAATTGTAACCAGTAAAAGGGGTATCTGTAACATTTAATACAAACAAAACATTACAATGACTGACATTTCATATAAATACGTATCATTTTCCAGGTATTACCGACTATGTCATTACAGAAATTAAATCCTTAGTAACCAAAGAAGAGGTCTATAGAAAAAAAATAAACACAATGTATAAAAAAAAATTTTTTTTTTTTTTTGAGACGGAGTCTCACTCTGTCCTCAGGTTGGAGTGCAGTGGTGCAATCTCAGCTCACTGCAACCTCCACTTTCTGAGTTCAAGTATTCTCCTGCTTCAGCCTCCCGGGTAGCTAGGACTACAGGCCCACGCCACCACACCCAGCCAATTTTTTAATTTTTACTAGAGACGGGGTTTCACCATGTTGGCCAGGATGGTCTCAATCTCCTGACCTCATGATCCACCCGCCTCTGCCTCTCAAAGTGCTGGGATTACAGGCGTGAGCCACCATGCCTGGCCTAAAAACTTTTTACTAATAAAAATAAAACATTAGAAGTGATTTAAAAATTAAAAGCTTTTCAAATGTACTTCATATAATCAACATATCAAAGATAGGTGAGCAATGAAACCTTACCATAAAGAGTATCATCACTGTCATTATGCATAGTAACCTAAAAAAGAAAGATTGTTTTAAAATTTTTTTTTTAAATTTTCATTAAGGTTAAATAATCAAGATATTAATTACCTATCCAAATAAGTCACTACCAAATCACAACCTTTCATCCACCCAATTCAATGAATTCTTTAATTTTTCCCAGTTAAATAATATAGTTTCATGGGAAAATACAGAGAACTATGAAAAATATTATCATGCATAATCCCTGCCACTCTGGTTGGTTACTACTAATATTTTAATATATTCCCCTTCTATTGTTTTCCCCACACTTATGTTGCAAGCTTTTTCTCCCTATAATTAAAAATTGTTTACAACAGTTGATGGCTATATAACACATGTGAAATGACTTAATTATTCCCTTATTATTAGACATTTAAATTATTCACCAAGTTTTGCCAAATATCTTTCTGTATTTTCTTCTGCATTCTAATTATTTCCTTAGAAATAGAAATAAACCCGTTTCCTTGGAGTATACACCTAAAACTGAATTGGTGGATGAAAAGATATAAAATATTTTAATGTTCTCACTCTTAACATTGTATTGTCAATTTGCTTTCTAGAACCATTTACAATGTATGAAAGTACATGATCTCATTTTTTTTAACGTTTTAATCATTTCATAGGCAAAATAGTATCAAGTTTTAACTGAATAACTTGTTAGAATTTTTTCTTTTTTTCTTTTTTTGAGACAGAGTCTTGCTCTGTCACCCAGGCTGGAATGTAGTGGCACAATCTCGGCTCATTGCAACCTCCACCTCTGGGGTTCAAGAGATTCTTGTGCCTCAGCCTCCCAAGCAGCTGAGGCTACAGGTGTGAGTCACCACGCCCAGCTCATGTTTTGTATTTTTAATAGAGACAGGGTTTCACCATGTTGGCCAGGCTGGTCTCGAACTCTTGGTCTCAACTGATCTGCCCGCCTCAGCCTCCCAAAGTTCTCAGATTACAGGCGTAAGCCACCATGCTCAGCGAAAAAATTTTTTTCATTATTAATGATTTTAATTTCCTCTATGAATTGGCTATGGAGTTATCCACCAATCTCCATAAATTTTGTTAAAATACAATTTTACTTTCAGAGACCATAGGCATAGACTCAACTTTGAACTCTACTGGTAACACACTTTTTACTGCCTTAAAACCCTGGTTTCTAAATGTTTTAAAAAAGAAAAATTCGCATTAATAGGTTAAAAATATTTACAAAAACAATTAGTAGTTTTTAACAGCCTTGAATAGAATAATGTCTGAAAATATACTACAAAATCCAGAAGGCACAAGAGGAATAAACAGACAAGTATAACTTCATTTTTTAAAGTTGATATGGTACCACCTTCTATAAAATAATACCTCCTCACAGTATTTTACATATTTATTTATTGTCAGTCTCCATGAGGGCAGTACCATTTGTCCTCAAAACTGAAAATACTGCCTGGAAAAAAAACAGGTGACTGAATAAAATTTGCTGAGTAGATGAATACTGAAAAACACAATGGGCCAGGCTTGGTAGCTCAAACATGTAATCTCAACACTTTGGAAGGCCAAGGGAGGAGGATCTCCTGAGGCCAAGAGTTCAAGTCCAGCCTAGGCGACATACCAAGACCCCATTTCTACAAAAAAATCAAAACAGCCAGGAGTGGTGGCATGCCCCTGTAGTTCCAGCTACTCAGAGGAGGTTGAGGCAGGAGAACCACTTGTGCCCAGGAGTTCAAGACAGCAGTGAGCTATGATCATATACCACTATACTCCAGCCTGGAGGACAAAGCAAGATCCTGTCTCTAAAAACTAAAAAAAGGAAGAAAAAAAAGAAAAACACAATGGGGGCAGGGGAGAAACAAGCAATAAGCCAGAAAATTTGCAACCCATACAGTAATACATTAATAATGTATTCATTTTTTAAATACATTTTAATAAATCAGTAAACAAGAAAAGTCATACAATACTAGAGAAATGGACAAAGAACGTATGTGACAAATCACAGGAAAAAATTCTAAGATGTACTAATCACCTAATTTACAATTAAAGAAATAAAAAGTAAGCTGAAGTGAGCCATTTTTTACCTATCAAACCAGACATTATTAAATATCCAATCTTGGCCTGAGTTTGGGAAAATTAGCACCAAATATATTTGCAATGGAATGTTTCTTCACTGAAACACTGTTCAAAATAGTAAAACATAGAAACAATACAAATGGCCATCAATGGAGACTTGGTTTTAAAGGTTGATTTAAAATTTAAAAAAAGAAGTTAAAGACTTAACAGATAAAAGGCACATGATTTAAGGTTGGAAGAGTTTTAAGATATGCTAAATGAAATACCAAGTCACAGAATGGTAAGCATAGTAAGATCTCTTTTTTGTTTAAAAAAAAAAAAAAAAACTATATCATACATATAAAGACAAAGGTATGAAGATATATACATCATATATATGTTTGTGTATATACAGATAGAAAGCTCTGCATATGGATTTTATACAGAGAGAGAAAAGGCCCAAAAAAGGTGCTTTCCAATCTATTAATAATTTTTTCTTTAGGAATGAAATTAAAGGAAACTTTTACTTTTTACTTCTCACATTCCCTATTTTAAATTTTGGGTGCATATTATTTTCACAATTAAAAAACAGAATTTTAAAAAATCATTACATAAAAAGCACAATGCTGGCTCTACAACAATCAAAAAAGATTTCAGACCATTTACATTTGTATTGTTGAAACATTCTTGCTGTTGGTACAAACAGAAAAGATGTCTTCAAACTTTAAGCTTTATTTTTCTCGAAAAAATAAATAATAAAAAACACTAACACCACAAAACAGATTCCAATATATGGTGAAACAATCTAAAGGGTTTATAAGAAGTCAGGAATTATACATATTTTACATACTAAAATATTTTCATACCTCTTTAATTTGCCGAAGCAATACACTTTTGCCAGCAATTTCTTCTTTCTCTTGTTCTGATGATAACCGTAAGTATTCTCTAGATCTATGTGGTTTAAGGTTCATCTTTGTATACAGTCTTTCTTGAAGACTATCAAATAATACATTCAAAGTTCGAGGCAGAATGCCCATATTTTCTTCTGTGCCTGCAAAAGGAATTTTTGTGTTACACTTTCTCAGTCTACTAGGAAAGAGGAAACTTTCCTTGTTTATTAAAGCTCCTTTTATAATACCAATAGGCAAGAGTCAACAATTAAAATGAAAATGATAGAAGGTGAGGATTACTCAGTTTTCCATCACTTTGTTATTCACTGTAGGTAATTACCAACATTTTATTGACTATTATTCTGATGTAAACCTGAAATTTTACATTCAGATAATGCAACCATATTAAGATTTGTAATCACCCACAACCACAAACTATAAAAGTAAAATGAAATATAAAATTTCTTCCTGGTCATTTATGCTTAATTCTCTGTATCACATCAATACTTTTTATGGATTTTAATCATCATCTAAATCTCTATCAATGGGTATTTTCACAAATGAATTAAATAAATTTGAATTAAAAGCCAATAGCAAGGCCAGGCGTGGTGGCTCTTGCCTGCAATCCAAGCACCTTGGGAGACCAAGGTGGGCAGATCACCTGAGGTCAGGAGTTCGAGACTAGCCTGCCCAAAATGGTGAACCCCCATTTCTACAAAAATATAAAAATTAGCTTGGCAAAATATAAAAAACTGGTGGCACATGCCTGTAGTCCCAGCCACTCGGGAAGCTCAGTAGCTGAGGCAGGAGAGTCGTTTGAACCCAGGAATCAGAGGTTGCAGTGAGCCGAGATCACACCACTGCACGCCAGCCTGGTGGGCAACATAGTGAGACTGTCTCCAGAAAAAAAACCAACAGCAATACATAATCAATATGCTAGTACTATTAAAAATAGAGCAAACACATACTAGGTAATAGCGACATAACTACATGTATATATTATAAAAATACTGAGTGATTATTATTGCTTCCTTATCCTTTCCAACCAAAATAAAACAATATTTACCTTGAAATGTATATGTTTTTCCTGAATTGGTTAGCCCGTAAGTAAAAATCAGACGACTTTGTCCTTTCAAGAGGTCTTTTACTGGTTGCATAATGCAACCCTGAAAGAATTCCTTCTGTGTAGTTGCTGGGCCAAAAACCTAAGCAAGCATTTTTAAAAAACTCTTTTTAGAAAATTCAAGTTAATATTAATAGTGTGTTCCATCCCAACACACTGTTTAAAAATTTTAAAGATTCATTCTTAAAACAGGTGCCATATCCCCACTCCCACAAATACACTTGATAGTTTTACCACCAGAAAGTTTTCAAGATAGAAATCTGTACCAAGGAATTAAGAATTCACCTAAGTTTTGAAAAGAGTATTTCTTAAAAATATATTAATAATAATTTTAACACTACAGTGATCTCTCTACATCCAATTATATATTTCCAGACCTGAGATTTGAGTCTTATTCTTAAGGAAAAAATACTAGAACCTAAAATCTAAGTTGCATAAGCACAAAATGTATAGTTCACTATATATAATTATATAGCAATTTAGCCTAAGCCAAGTCTCTTTATCTTTAAAACAAAAAACAAAAACACTTCAGTTTTACCTTGGAAAAACTGAATTTCTGGGCCATCTGCCCCGAGCTTTTCTCACTTAACCGACCAAGGATGCATTGAGGCTCTTTCAGCACAACAGTCTGTGAATCCAGAATATGCACACAGCCCTAGAATACATACCCCCAATAAATAAAAACTAGTATTTTGCCAATTTAAAAGAAAATAAAATATTAAAATTCTATTAAATTCAACACAAACCTCAGACTCATGTTCTTTTTCTGACTGTGTAAATGGTCTTATTCGAAGACAAACCTGGAGATAATCTTTGGATTCGAAACTGTTTGCCTTAAGAAATAAAGGAGAACAATATTGTGTTTTTGAAAGATACGGCTTTTCAGAGACCATCTTTCCTTAACATAGCTAATTTTTACATAATAATCTCAGATCATAAAGAATTTCTAAACAGTCACTATCTGGCTTTTAATCATGTTAGAAAAACTCAACAAATCTATTTAAATAAAAACAAAATACACCAAAAAAAATCCAACTTCCTCCATCTCCTGTATTTATACATGAAGTTTACAAAAAGCCTTTATTCCACAAAAGCCTAATATAATTAATGAGGCCCTAAGTCATTGGAAAATATAACTCTAGAATAAATCAAAAGTAACTAGAATATTCTATTATTCAAATGCTCAATTCCACGAGGCATTCAGAATTTTTTTACTATGTACCATTCTCCTTGTTACTTTTTCTGAGCAAGAAACGTGCATAGAAAATATAATTTTAAAGAAATGTTTTAACTTTAAAAAAATAAAATAAAAAGGAAACAACTACTTGACAAATGCAACTTAACCAAAACAGACATAAGTAGAAAATCTGAATAACCCAATTTCTATTAAGCAAACTGAATCCATTTTCAAACTAAATAATGACACACAAAAAAATCCAGGACCTAGTATTTTAACGGTAAATTCTATCAAACATTTAAGAAAATAATCAGCACAGGAGTAGTGACTCACGCCTGTAATCCCAACGCTTTGGTAGGCCGAGGCAGGTGGATCACCTGAGGTCGGGAGTTCAAGACCAACCTGACCAACATAGAGAAACCCCATTTCAACTAAAAATACAAAATTAGCCAGGCATGGATTAGCCAGGCATGGTGGCGCATGCCAGTAATCCCAGCTGCTCAGGAGGCTGAGGCAGGAGAATCGCTTGAACCCGGGAGGCCAAGATTGCGGTGAGCCGAGATGGCTCCACTGCACTCCAGCCTGGGCAACAAGAGCAAATCTCCGACTCAAAAAAAAAACCACACAAATTGTACATAAACTCTTTAAGAAAATACAGGAAGAGAAAATACCTTAACTCATTTTGAGTTTGGCATAACCTGAATGACACAACTGACAAAGATAGCCTCAGAAAAAAATTAGAAAACAAAATAGCATATTAAGATATATGCAAAAGTTCCCACGCAAAATACTAGCCAATATATAAAACAGGATAATAATATCTAACCAAGAATGGTTTATCCTAGGAATATAAAGTCAGTTTAACATTCAAAAATCAATCCAGGCAATTAACCATATTAAAAGAATAAATGAAGAGAAACTTTTATCTCTACAGATGGAAAAAAAGCATTTGACAAAATCCAACGTCCATTTGTAATAAAAAATCTCAGCAGAGTGTAATGAATGCAAACTCTCTCATCCTGATAAAGGGCACTTACAAAAAATCTATAGCTAACAACACACTTAACAGGAAAGACTCAATCTAAGATGAGTAGCAGAATGAGTAATAAGAAGAGGATTTCTGCTTCCCCACTTCCAGTAACACTGTATTAAAGGTTCTAGCTGGTGTAATTGGGTGTGAGGGGGGAAAGGAAATGGGGGAAAGGAAATGGGGGAAGAAAAAAGGAGGGGTAAAGGAAAGAAAAAGAAAGGGAAGAGAAAAGGAAAGGAAAAAGGTAAAAGGGAAGGGAAGAAGAGAAAGAAAGAAGGGGAGGGGAAAGAAGGGGAAAGAAAAGGAAAAGAAAAATGGAAGGAAAAAAAAGGAAATGAAAAGACAAAAATCCAAATTGGAAAGGAAGAAATAAAATTTTCTTTATTTAGAAACAACATGAACATATGCATACAAAATCCAACAAGTCTACAAAAAATTAACTTATACTAACAGAATGCTAATCAGAGGTTACTTGGAGGTGTGATGGGAGGGAGGACTTACAGGGAGCCTCAAGGAAACTTTTGAGGGTAATGGATATACTCATTAGCTTGACTTTGGTGACAGTTACACAAGTGTATGCATATGTCAAAACTTATCAAACTGCATATTTGAAATATATGCAGTTTTTCATTATGCCTAAAGCAACTAAAAATATTATTTACAATAGCATCAAATAACATAAAATGTTTATAAATATATTTGACAAAAGACACGAAACGCCTCTACACTGACAAGTAAAAAATACCACTGAGGCATTAAAGACCTAAATAAAATGAAGAATACCATGTTCATGGATTAAAACTCAATATTGTCAAGATGTTAATTCTCTCCAAATTGATTCACAGATTTAATGCAATCTCAGTCAAAAATCTCAAGATGCTGTCTTGTAGAAACTGGTAAGCTGATTCTAAAATTTATGAATATGCAAAGGACCTAGAAAAGCCAAAATTTTCCTAGAAAAGCAAAATTGGAGAATTCACATTACCTAATTTCAAGAATCATTATAAACCTACAGAAACAGATGGTGTTGTGTTGGAATAAGGACAAATAGGTCAAAGGAAGAGAATAAAATCCAGAAATAGATACACATATACAGTCATTTGTAAAGGCACCAAAACAATGGGGAAAGGAAAGTCTTTTCAACAGATAATGCTGAAATAACTATTTATGTAGTTAAAAAAATGTATGGAAGCTAAAAAGAAAAAGAAAAAAGTTAACCTAGGTCCCTGTATCAACTGCACACAAAAACGGTTCAAAATGGACCATAGATATAACTACTCAAATGAAAGCCATAAAATTTCTAGAAAAAGTAAGACAAAAACTTTAGGGAAGGCAAAAGTTTCTTAAAGAGAACACACACACACACACATACACACACACACACACACACAAATTCACCAAAAAAGAAAAATAAATGTTAAACTGAATGTCTTTAAATTTTAAAACATCGGATCAAGACACTATTACCCTGACAAAGGATTTGTATACACAAAGATTTCTCACACAACACTAATGAAACAACCTAATTTAAATGGGAAAAAGACCTGAAGAGACACTTTACAAAGAAAGTAGAAAAATGGCCAAGAATACTTGAAAGAGTGCTCATCAGAGCAAACTAAAACCAAAACAGGATACCATTACACATCCACTAGAAATAAAGATTTACATTATCAAGTGTTGGCAAAGAGGTAGAAGCACTGGAACCTACACACATTGCTGGTGCTGGAACAGCTACTTTGAAAAACAGTTTTGTAGTTACTTATAAAGTTAAACTTACACAGTTTGTATTCCTAGGTATTTACCAAAGAAAAATGAAAACACAAATCCACAAAAAGGCTTGCACAAGAATGTTCAGAGCGGCATTACTTATAATGGCCTCAAACTGTAAACTACCTAACCGTCCATCAAATGATAAATGGAAATGTGGCATATCTGAACAACAGACAACTACTTAGCAATAAAAAGGAAAAAACTACTGATAGATGATGCATGACAAATCTCAAAAACGTCATGCCAATCCAGGAGTCAATAAATTTTCTCTGTAAAAAGCTAGCTAGTTAATATTTTAGGTTCTAGAGACCCTATAGTCTCTGTCACAACTACTCAACTCTGCCATGTTAGTGTCACAACAAATGTAGTAAATAAACCAAAAAGTACAATTGTGATGCAATAAAAATTTATTTATGGACAGTGAGATGTTTGAAATTCATATAATTTGTTATGTGACATTATTCCTATTTTGATTTTTCTTCCACTATTTAAAAATATAAAAACCATTCTTAGCTTGTATCTAAGTACAAAAACAGGTAATACAAAAATAGGCCGTTGTTTGCCAACCTTTGTATTAGAAGGAGGCATAATAATCAACACAATGTTTTTCTTGTACTTACCTCAGTGTTTGGAGCAACTAAGGAAAATTCATGAGACAGATCAAGCTTAATGCCATCAAAATTTATTTCTGAAGGCCTTGCAATTGGGTCAGCACTAAAAACATAAGATGGTCGAGGTACTCCCTCTTGATTAAAATTAGATTCCATTCTGCAAGAATAACAGTAACATTTTTAACAACATTAATAAGTCAGCATATAAACCACCCACACTTTCAAAAGTCTAGCCCACTACTTCCCTCCAAATAACTAGATTTTAGAAAAGAAAAGCATTACATTTCTTCATTTATAACACAATAGCCTACAGGAAAGATAAAAGATCAAATTTACAGACTCTGAATCTAATAATACTGAACACAGCCTACTATTTTCATATAATATCCATTCAAAGATGTTTCATGAGTACAGGTAATCTGTAAAGATGGTATAAAACATTTACTCTCTCCCTGAAATCCTTTCAAAACTCAAATAGTAAGGAGATTGCACAGAGTAAATTATAACCTTGTGTTATCTACTTAGTGACTCCTGTAGAATGTTACTTAACAGACTTTATTTTAGCATTTAGAAGTTAAAACTCAGTTATCTGGGCTTGGCGTGGTGGCTCACACCTGTAATCCCAGCACTTTGGGAGGCCAAGGGGGGTGGGGGTGGATCACGAGGCCAGGAGTTCAAGACCAGCCTAGCCAAGACGGTGAAATCCCACCTCTACTAAAAATACAAAATAATTAGCCGGCCGTGGTGCCAGGTGCCTGTAACCCCAGCTACTCGAGAGGCTGAGGCAGAGAACTGCTTGAACCCCGGACGTGGAGGTTGCAGTGAGTTGAGATCGCGCCACTGCACTCAAGCCTGGGCGACAGAGAGAGACTCCGTCAAGGGGAGGAAAAAAAAAAAAAACCTCAGCTATCTGAAAAATTACTTTCAATTTCAAATTCAAGTAAAAAGTAAAATAATATATGTAAACACATTCAAAACAGTACCTGACACATCACAGGTTTTAAGTTAAATAGGAATAATGCATCAGTAAACTATCACAATTGAATTAAACATAAAATCACTAAACTAAAAGGTAAACTTAAGGATAATCTTAACTAAAAAATACTAACATTCTAATATTTACTGAGAATCTACTAGATGTACAATACCAGAGAGAGGGGGAGGACTCTGAGCTGTTTTTTGACAAGATTATAAAATATCCAGATCAGTGACTCCCAAACTAAGGTCCCTAGCTCAAGAAAGTAGTAACGAGCAAAACCCACAGGTATTATATAAAATGAACCAAACATGGCCCTTGCATGATGGCCCTAAATTATATACTTCTTCACAGCTGGTAGGGATCTTAGCTCAAACGCCCACTGGATCAAAGACCATAAATGTTTAAAATAAAAATTAAAAAGCCTATGGCCAGGAGCAGAGGCTCATGCCTATAATCCCACCACTTTGGGAGGCCAAGGCGGGTGGATCACAAGGTCAGGAGATCGAGACCATCCTGGCCAACATGGTGAAATCCCATCTCTACTAAAAATACAAAAACATTAGCCGGGTGTGGTGGCGTGCGCCTGAAGTCCCAGCTACTAAGGAGGGTGAGGCAGGAGAATCACTTGAACCCAGGAGGTAGAGGTTGCAGTGAGCCGAGATCGTGCCACTGCACTCCAGCCTGACAACAGAGCAAGACTCTGTCTCAAAAAAAAAAAAAAAAAAAAAAAAAAAAAAAAAAAAGCCTGCTGGGGTGCCAAACTCAAATTCTGAAGCATCCATTTACTTTCAATATGGCCCAAAATAAGCATATTTTTAGCCATTTAGAGCCTGCCAAGTTTGAACGCCCCATGAAACTGCACCCAACATTTGCCAGACACATAAAACCTGGGATTATCAAGACCCCCAAGCGGCTGCTGCCCTTGAGAGTTCTATGATCCAGAGACTCCCCACTGTGCAACATCACTTAAACATGTAAGCCCCTCTATGATTCTTTCCTCCCCACTCCCCATCCCCCTTGCCCTCTTTGCCCTCTGGATGGTGGTCCCTCACCCTGGTCTAGAAAACGTCCCATACTGAGAGGGATTTCCTTTGCCTACAATTCTGTCAAAGTCCTTGTTTATTCCTGTCACCTTGTTGACAATCTTTTTCCTTGATCAGGCTGAAATTCCTAAACTTATCACAAGAAGATGGCTGGATTTTTTCCCCCTAAATTACAAAAGGACTAAGGAAAGCACCGATCTAGATCATGGGGAAGGGGGTGCAGAGCGGGGAGCATTTGCAAAATGTTAAAGTACCGGCTTGACATTTCAAAACACAGAGCTCATGGAAATGCCCAGAAAACTAAAAAACATCTGTGGCTTCAAATAATAACTTTTGGTTTAAAGAAAAGTGTTGATAAATCTTTTAAACTGCTGAATTAAAAAAGAATATTCCTGTGTACGAAAAGCAGTTATAATAAAGTATTTGTTCATATGCTCATTTTTCAATGAACAAACTACTTCCTAGCATTTCTAAAAGTGTTGAGATGTAACTTCTTGCAATTTTATATGACTACTACTTATATATGGCCTACCCTACTAAACTGGAAACTTCTTGATGGCAAGAACCTTATCTTATACCACTCTGTAGCCCCTATAACAAATTCAGTGACTTATGTAGGGATGAAGACTCTCTAATGACTTAAAATAATGGTTATAAAGAAAAAACTCTTCCCCCCTTACCCCCCTTCAAAAATCGGTCCTAATCTGTAATACTATATTTCATGAGGCTTCAAGACCTCATTTTTCATTTCAAAAGGCTGCTCTGACTGGAAAACTGCATCTTTATCGTCTCTCCAATAAGAATCCGCAATTGGAGACTTTAGTGAAAAATAGTAGAATCTGTTACTGAATGAGGTTTCTGAATGTGGTCTACAACACACAGCCTCAAAAAAAAGTCTTCACAACTAACTGATGAGTATTTTACGTTATTTTACAATTTAAAATCTGGAGTCTTGGACATGTAATAAAACACATACACTGTTACACTACCTAACCCATAAGGCATGAACTTGTGTAAACTAGTACTTTAGCAAAAAATATTAGAGAATTGTGCCAGACAGGCATCACTGAACCAGGGAGCGAATCGAGATGGAGAAAGCCTTCTGAACCGGTGAATAACAGCAGTCACTGTGCCACGAACTCTTCAGCCTAGCACTGCAAAACCCTAGAAGGGCAAGCCCCAAGCACCAGTAGGAGTAGTCTGGAAATAAGTGCACAGAGGCCACCACAGGGCTCCCCCCCGCAAAAAGGCCGTGTTACCTACCTGCCGAGCAAACTGCTCACCTCAGAGCTTCAGAAAACTAGCTGTGGCAAAAGAGGCCTGTTTCTCAACAACAGAAGCAACAACAATAATAATATTAATGACTGCAAACATTTAGTAACTACTGTGTGCCAGCACTAACAACTTTACACATTACCATTTAATCTTCACAAAAGCCGAAAGATATTGATACTTTATTGCCGCCCTTTAACCGATAAGAAAACTAAGATACAGAGAGATTAAATGAATTGTCTTGCGTCACTCAACTAATAAGCAGTGGCGGCGAGATTTAAACTCTAACCGAAATAGTATGACTCAATGCTCGCTGCGTACCCGGTGTTCCCATCGCTCCGCAACCCAGTTCCTGACAGTAATCTCCACGGGGGTACGAGCACTGTCGGAACATGTCCACATTGCCAAAGCCGTTTCCCCACCTTAGGCCCCATATATATGCAATCACCCACCTCCTTCCCTACACTTTCCCCTGGGCCACCTCCTCACCTGCAAACGTCGCTAGTTAGCCGGACCCGCGAGAAGCACTGCGAGGTTAGGGTTTTCAAATTCAAACAATGGCGGCCAGGGCACCGCACTGAACGCTGGGAGTGGGTGGGGCGTCCGGACCTCCGCCAGGGAGCGCTGCCGGCTCGCGCTGCGGACTTTCTAGTGGCTCCCGGAAGAAGCTCTCCAATGTGAGGGCGGGTCTTGAAACGCGGGCAGCCAATGAGCGGAAGCAGGCGTGGACAGCCCGGGTGCCGACGGTCTCGTTTGCCTACCAGCCCGGCTAGTCGGGTACTAATAGTGCGCTTCCTTACGGCTGTTGTGAGTCCCACGCTGTTGACTGTGACACCGATCTCCGATTCTGTCCTCGAGGCAATAAAGATGTGGCGAAGGCCCGACGTGAGGCCGCTGCCACTGCACTTAGTCCTGCGACTCCCCAAGGACTGGCCGAGGAATGGCGGGCCAGCCACTTCCCAGTACTGTCCCTACGGGGTTTGAAAAGACTCGGCATCCCGGGATCCGGAGGGTCACTTCCCTCGCTGCATCCCCATTGTGCAACTGCCAGTCTCAAAATTGATGTAGGTAAGCTTATGAATGTTAAAACTAATGAATGCAAGATGCTAAAACAAAGCATTAACGGAAAGGTTGTCGGGGAAGAGGATGTTAGTATCTCAAAGAATTACCCTACAGATCATTTATTATAAAGGGAAAGTAGAATTTTACGCTGAAGAGATTAGACATACCTTAACTAAGTGAAGATACTTAGCATCGCTAATAGCACCTGATACTGTTTGTATTGTACTAGAAATGTTTGACATGAATCTAATCATGAGGAAACAATCAGAAAAAAAACAATGTAGAACATTCTACAAGACAACAGGCCTAGGCTCTTCTTCAGAAGTGTCAGTGTCGGCCGGGCGCGGTGGCTCAAGCCTGTAATCCCAGCACTTTGGGAGGCCGAGACGGGCGGATCACGAGGTCAGGAGATCGAGACCATCCTGGCTAACACTGTGAAACCCCGTCTCTACTAAAAAATACAAAAAACTAGCCGGGCGAGGTGGCGGGCGCCTGTAGTCCCAGCTACTCGGGAGGCTGAGGCAGGAGAATGGCGTAAACCCGGGAGGCGGAGCTTGCAGTGAGCTGAGATCCCGCCACTGCACTCCAGCCCGGGCGACAGAGCAAGACTCCGTCTCAAAAAAAAAAAAAAAAAAAAAAGAAGTGTCAGTGTCGTGACAGAAAAAAGAAAAAAACGAAGTGGACCGTTGCTTTAGTCGAGAGTCAAAAGAAACCAAATGAAATCTGTGAATCTTGGCTGGTTCATAGATTAAAAAAAACAACAAAACTGCGAAATATATTTGTGGACAATTGGTGAAATTTAAATATGACCTACATATTAGATGAATCAGTTTTAAATTGGTTACATGTGAGAATGAATTTGTGGTTAAGTGGAAGAATGCCTTTGTTTTTGGAAGGCGCTGGCGCTTGCTAAAGTAATTAGCAAAGTGTCACAGGTTTGCAGCTTACCTTCAAAAGATATGGCAAAAAAATAAAATAGAGAAAGCAAATGTGGCAAAATATTAGTAATTGGTGAATCTAGGTGAAGGGTATAATGGTGTACATCGTACTAGTCTTGCAACTTTGTAAAATAACTGAGATTTTCTAAAATAAAAAGAGGAGAGGGAAAAAGGAATAAAATTCTGATCTTTACCCCGGCCTCCCAGGTCCTGCACAATCAGGTGTCGGCCAACCTCACTGCCCACTAACTGTACAGTAAGTTGATCTGCTCTGGATACCTCAAACACAACTTCTTTCCAGCATGTATGAACCTTTGCATGGGTTATTCCCTCTACCTGAATTCTCTCTTCCGCATTCAACACATGGCACTTCCCTTTATCCTTTAGATTACATCTAAAATAGTACCTCCTTAAAGAAGACTTTGCTGACTACTGTATCTCAAGTGAGCACTGTTTTTTTATTTGCAGGTTCAATTTCATTTTTATACTTTTTACAACTAGCAATTGTTGTTTTTCCCCTGCCCCATAAAATGTAAGTTCTGTGAGTAGAAGAACTGTGTTTTGTTTGGTCACTAATGTATCCTCAATGACTGTAACACAAGACAAGCAAATCAATATTTGTTGAACAATGAATGAAGGCTTATGTGGCTGGGTAGAGACCATGGGGAGGAGTCAGGGGAGTGAATCTGGAGGCATGGGCCGAGGCCAGACCCTGTAAGTCTTAGCCAAGTTACTGACTTGAGTATTATGAAATGCTCACTGGATAACCGGTTTTAAGCATGGGCATGGTACAATCCAATGTGCGTCTATCTTTTGAAAAGGTTAATCTCCTGGAGAAACTAGAGGCAGCCAAGGAGGATGCTGTTGCAAGAGATTCCAGGAAAAGATAATGATAATGTGGACTTGGAAGATGGCAGAGGAGTTGCAGAAAAGTGACCAGATTTTAGAGGTATTTTTTCCTACGTTTTTCATTTCGGCACCAGCTGCTGGGTTTTTCCCTTAGGGAGATGCAGAGCCAGCTTGATTGGGAAGTGCTTGAGATTTAGTACCCTTTCCAAAGAATTCCATCTGTGCCCTTGAAATGAACATTAACCTAAAATGAAAAATTTGGTAAGTTAAGTTGCATCAAAGTGATTTTCTGCCCTGGCCACAGTCTCTACTGTTAGTAATAGCTAACTTCCTTTATGCCTGGTAGTATTCTTAGCACTTTATACCCATTTAATCCTAAGAGTAACTCTGTGAGGCAATTTGTTGTTAACTCCTATTAATAGAAGAGGAAACTGAGGCGTGGAGCTAGTAAGGAAAGAGTAAAGCTATCTACTAAATAGAAGTGTTGAAGATTAAATCAGGTAATAGTGTAGAGTATTTATAAAAGTATCTGGCACATGTTAAATAATAACTTGTTTCAATTTATATAACAAACAGTGAGACTGGAATTTGAATCTGGGTGATCTGGCTTTAGAGTCCATGCATTCTTTCTCCTCCCAAAGTTTGGATCCAGCACCCCTGGAATTCTCTTAAGAAAATACTAAGTGCTTAACTCCTACTGCAAAGCCATTTCTAGAAGCAAGACTGAAGCAACTCACTTTTCAATCCCAAAATAATACTTTTGAGGGTGTATTAATTACAAAGGTTTAAATAACAAGTTCAACAAAAATTTATCAGTCACCCACTAAGTGGCAGATTTCTCTACCAGGCCTTCTTCTAAAGCAGCCCTTCTCAACCTGGGATTTCAAGAGACAATCCCTAAGCCTTTAGGCACCCATTATATATAATGTATTAACTTCTTTCGTATACATCTAGAATGGCACTGGTTCTACACCATCCTGAAAATAATTTTTTTATCTCCTATTTTTCATATGGGGAAATCCATATGCAAAGTATTTCAAAACATGACAAATGCTGTAATAGAAATGAACAAGGAGTAATGGGAGCAGAGTGAGCATAGCTTAAAAGTAATGCTGTGAAGTCAGACTTGAGATTGAGTACAAGCCCAACCACTTATAGGGCTCATAAAATTGTTGTGAGGATTAAAATAGCATATGTAAGTTATTTAATATAATCCTGGCACATAGTAGGTTTCATAATGGTAGTAATATTTATTAAATCTGTTTATTAAGTCATTAGAATGCAAACTCATTACTATCTTGGTCCTCTATAGCCCCAACATCTAAAACCGTACCTTGCACAAAACAAGTACTCAATAAATACTTTTTGATGTAATAAGGGACATCTACTAGGGAAGATTTCTTAATGTAGCATGTAGGCTGAAGAAAGTGATTGGGATTTGCCAGTGAATTGTAGGAGGAGACCATTCCAGGCCATGGAAAGCTATGAGACAATGATAAAAAGAACAAGAGTTCACAAAGGATTCCAAAAACTAAATACCTACTTCAGCATGACTGTGAACATTAGCTGAAGTGGGTAATGGCAGGAGATAAGAAAAGTGGGCAGAGGCTAGATCATAAAGGGCCCTGTATGACATGCTAAAGAAGAGCTAGAATTATATTCTCTAAGGCCTAGGTTTTGCTCAGCAGAGGTATGGAAGGAAAAGTGTAGGAAGAGAAGAAACAAGAAGGATTGAGTCTTAGTCTATAATACCAGAATCTTAAAAAGTGCAAATCAAGAAATGAGACAACAGGATGTAGAAGTTTAAGCATATCATTTCAGTGTGCAAAGGTAACTGGTACAGGAAAAAATATATGTAACTATCTAGAGCTAAGTGCTTGTCTGTAGGAAGTACACAGGTATCTATAATTGATACATGAAGAAATAACATTAGGAGGAGCGTATCATTTAAAGATATAGTATTTGGTATAGTAATTGCCAGAAATACTAAAAACAAATTATAAGAATAGTTACCCCTGGAAAGCAGGCCTGGAGATGTGAAAGGGTGAGATTTTTTTATTATAAGATCTTTTTGAATTTGTAATAAACGTTTTTTAAAATTTAATGTGTCCTAGCTGGACTTGGTGGCTCATGCCTGTAATCCCAATGTTTTGGGAGGCTGAGGTAGTAAGATTGCTTGAGCCCAGGAGTTCAAGACCAGCCTGGAAAACATGGCGAAGCCGTGTCTCTACCAAAAGTACAAAAATTAGCCAGGTGTAGTGGTGTCCTCCTGTAGTCCCAGCTACTTGGGAAGCGGAGGTGGGAGGATGGTTTGAGCCTGGGAGGCAAAGGTTGCAGTGAGCCAAGATCATGCCATTGCACTCCACCCTGAGCAACATAGCCAGAGCCTGTCCCCCCCCCCCAAAAAAAAAACAAGAAAATTTAATGTGTGAGGAAAAAAAGAAGCATTTCTTTGTTAATCATTTACTATGTGTTAGGCTATGAGATCCCATTACCTCCTTAGTGAAGGAATCTGTAAGCTGTGGTGGTGATTTTTCTTCAGAGTCAACTTGACTAGCTTTAGTCTCAGGAAAAACGCAGTTAAAAAGAAAAAAGGTTAACTGTAAAACAGCCTCAAACAGGTCCTGTAGGAGTTATTCTAGAAGAAGGCATTGTTATAGAAGATAGTTTGAAGTGTGTTATTGCCCCTGAAAACCTTCCAGTAGAACAAAATGTGAATATGGAAGACAGTGATATTGATGATCCTAACCCTCTGTAGGGATAGGCCAATGTATGTACATCTTAGTTTTTAACAAAAAAGTTTTAAAAGTAAAAAAATTTAAAAAATTTAAAATTAAAAAAAGTTGATAAAATAAGAATATAAGGGAAGAAAATATTTTATCCAGCCGTACAGTGTGTTTGTGTTTTAAACTAAGTGTGATTACAGAGTCAGAAAGCTTAAAAGAAATGTAAACATTTATAGGAGTAAAATTACATATTATATATAACATTATATATTATATCTAACATATATGTTGTATGTTATATGTTATGTATAATTATATTATGTAATATAAATTATATAATACATAATGTGTATTATATAAAATGTTTATATGTTATATATTATATATTCGTATATTATATATAATCTATAATAAAATATATATTATATAAATAATATGTAATATATAATATAAACAATATATAAAATTATATAATATATATTACATGTGATGATATATTTTTATATAACATAGTCTTAATATTATATATTATATATATATTATATATATTAAATATAATTTAATATTATACATTTCTCATATTTACTAGAATTTTTTCTAGTAAAACTAGAGTAATAGTTTTACTATTACTATTACTAAAACTTGTGTTGTAGGTTCAAGGGGTACATGTGCAGGTTTCTTACATGAGTAAATTGCATGTCACAGGTATTGTACAGATAATTTTTGTCACCCAGGTATTCCACGTAATACCCAATTATTTACTAGAATTGAAACATTTCTGAATTATACTAGCTGTTAATGAAAAAGAGTCAAATTCTGGAGAATATTTGAGGAGATTTATTATGAGCTAAATATGAGTGACCAAAGCCTGGGGCACAGTCTCAGGAGGTCCTGAGAACATGTGCCCAAGGTGGTTGGGTTACAACTTGATTTTATACATTTTAGAGGGGCAGAAGTTAACAGGCAGACTATCAATACATGTAAGGTGTCCATTGGTTCAGTCTGAAAAGGCAGAACAACTTGAATTGGCAGTGGGCGGTGCAGGGAGACTTCCAGGTCATAGGTGCATTCAAATAGTTTCTAATTGGCAGTAGGCTGAAAGAGTTAAGTTATTATCTAAAGACCTGGAATCAGTGGAAAGGAATGTCTGTGTTAAAATAAGGGGTTGTGGAGACCAAGGTTCTTGTTATGCAGATGAAGCCTCCAAGTAGCAGGCTTCAGAGAGAGTAGATGGCAAATATCTCTTATCAGACCTGAAAAGGTATTACGTGAGACCTTTAGTTAGTCTCTCCTGGATCAGGAAAAGATCTAGAAAAGAAAAAGGGTTATCTGTAGAATCCTTATCCCCACAAGAGACAGCTTTGCAGAGCCATTTGAAAATATGTTAAAGAAATATATTTTGGGGTAAAATACTTCATTTTCTTTCAGAGCCTGCTGTCATGTGATGCTATACTGGAGTCAGGTTAGAATTTGGTATCTTACTGCTACAAAGAGTCTGTTTTGCCAGTGTTAAGATCTCTGTTTTATTGTTAACGCTGATCACTTGTGCCTGAATTCCAAAGGGAGGACAGTACAATGAGGTATGCCCAACTACCACCCTTCCCATCAAGGCCTGAGCTAGTTTTTCAGGTTTAATTTGGAATGCCTTTGGCCAACAGAGGTGTCCATTCAGTCAGTTGGGGGGTTTAGAATTTTGTCTTACAGAACTGTGCTTTTACTCATTTTTATAACAGTCCGGCCAAAAGGACTGCTGTTACACCCAGTAGAAAAAGAAAGACTTAGGAGTGAATCAGTAAACTTCAGGCATTTGTAACAGTTCATATTAGACATATGAGGAAGATCTAAATAAATATGGGGAAGATGAGAATGAGGAAGAAAAGCTGGCCTTCCAATAGGAACTTATAAAAGAGTCCATGAAATAAGGCTCAAACCACAGAAGCTTAAAAGTCATTAAAAATGCTAATGAATTCTTTCTGAATTCTAAATTAAAAGAAACATTTTATTAGAATGTATAAAATGTGTTTTAATTCTGAACTTGATTAACAATTCTGAGTCACAGTTGGGATGTACAATTTTCAGAACAGTTTAGAAACAAGCAAACAAAAAAGCCTTTTAAATGAGTGGATATTTAGGGAATACTTGTGGGAGTGTTTGGGACATTTGCAATGAGCTCTTTCATTTTTCCTGATTGCTCATTGTGAAGCAGTAAGTAACAGGCAGTAAGTACCAAACAGATCATTTGGTACAAAAAGAAAAATCTATATTCAATAACTATAAATTTAGGAACTCTAACCTCTTGCCACAGCATCTCCATGTTATTCAGCATTGGGGCTCAACTACTGACTGTGTCAATCAAATAACAGTATCAGGTTCCTGTGCTAAAACTATTCTAGCTCAAATCATCTTGGCAGACAATACCAGAAAAAGAAACATTTTTCTGTCTGTTAAAGTGACCAAATATTAGGAGACTAAATATAAGCAGAAAAGACAAGTAATAGCTGCATAACCTTGAGCAAGATACTGAGCCTCAGTCTTTTCATCATTAAAATGATATTTTTAATGCAGGTCTACAGTCTCTACTCTGCAATTCCAAAACAGGACAAAAAACAAAATCACTGTGAAACCCAAAAGTGTTTTTGTAAGTTTGGCACCAGGATTATATGCCCAAAAAAAACCTACTGTGAACAAATATGAAGCCTCTGTTGTCTCAGCACTTGTATCCATAAGTCACACATGCCTCTATTTCCTGACATTTTCTGACTTGGGGATTAATTCCATGGAAAATGTCGAAAAGAGCTAAAGTTATACCTACAGGTAACAGTGAGAAGAAGAAAAGGAAGCATCTGTCTTTATCAGTATCTCAGAAAGTGGAGTTATTGCAGAAACTTGACGTTAGTATGTTTGTGAGGTGTCTTACTGAAGAATATGGTATGGGAACCACCACGATATACGACTGAAAGAAACAGACAAGTTGTTGAAATTTTATAGTGACAGCGATAACCGGGAACTAATGAAAATTAGAAAAATATTGCATAGAGCCAAAAATGAAGATCTTGACCCTGTGTTGAGTGAATGAATTTGACAACAAAGAAGTAAAGATATACCACTGACTGGTTTGTTGGTCATGAAACAAGCTAGAATATACCATGAAGAACTGAACATTGAAGGAGAATGTGAATATTCAGAAGGCTGGCTGCAGAAATTTAAAAAGTGTCATGGAATCAAGTATCTTAAAATCTGTGGTGAAAAAGCTTCTCCTGATGATGAAGCTACTGAAAATTACATTGATGAATTTGCTAAGATAATATCTGATGAAAATCTTAGCCCTGAACAAATTTACAATGCTGATGAAACAGCTCTGTACTGGTGCCATGTTCCTAGAAAAACCTCAACAATGGCTAACAAAAGAGCAGCAACAGATGTCAAAGATAACAAGCAAAAGTTAACTGTTCTTGGGTGTGCTAATACTACAGGCACACACAAAATAAAATTGGCAGTGATCGGAAATAGCCTATATCCAAGGTGTTTAAAAGGTGTGCATAATTTACCTGTACATTATTATGCACACAAGAAAGCATCAGTAATGGAAAATCTTTTCCAACTGGTTTGATAGGCACTTTGTGCCAACAGCATGAACTCGTTGCAAGCTGGACCGGAAGACAATTGCAAAATTTTATTGTTTCTAGATAATGGTTCTGCATATCCCCCTCCTGCACATCTTGTGAAGAGCAATGCTTTTGGCATTGACTTTCCCCCCAGTGTGACGTCTGTAATACAGCCTTGTGACCAAGGAATTCTACACTCCGTGAAGAGCAAGTATAAACACTTTTTTTTTGAAAAGTATGCTTGCTTCAGTTAACAGAGGCCTGAAAATCCAGGATTTCCTTAAAGAATTTAGTCTTAAGGGTGCCATCTACACAGTTGCTAATGCTTGGAACGATGTTGATAAGTCAACATTAACAAATGGTTGGCACAGACTTTGGGCTACAATGATGTTTGCAAATGACCTAGCTGATGAAGATTTTTAAGGATTTCATGACTCTAATGAGAAAACAATGGTAGGATAACTCATTACCTATGCCAAAAGTTTATCAGCCAAAAGTGTAAATAAGTTAGAAGAAGCTGACATTGAAGAAATGGTTAACATTGATAATGATGAACCCATAGTGCACCCTAAGAGTGATGGGGAAATTGCTGAGATGGTGTTAAATGCAGATCAATATGAAGTTGGTAGGTAGTCATGATGATGACATTATGAATTTGGGTGAAAAAAATCTCCATAGATCATATGGCGAAAATGTGTTACTGATTAATTGCTGGCCTTGAACGATGTACATTTATCAGTGAGCAAGAGCTGATGACAATTTAGTCAATTAAAGAGAAACTGCTTAGACAGAAACCAGTGTTAAGGAGGCAGGTGAAACTGGGAAACGTATTTAATAAAGCTCTCTGTGGTAATACCGCTTCATCTCTTGACAGTCCTGTTTCTGGCTCATCAGATGTCCAGCTCCAACCTGGTTTCATAGACATGGTAATACTGGAACAACCTCTTCTCCAAGATTCTCAGGCAGTCAGAGGTAATGAACATTCATTGCATGTATATGTGATATGGGTTAGTTTTCATCAGTATAAGTTTTAAATTTTACTTAAAATTTCTTTAGAAATAAGAAGCTTTTTCACAAGTGACAAAACACATTAAAAGCTTGTGGTATGTGTGGTCTATATTTATCTTCCTATTTCATATACCAATAAACTTATTTATGTAAAAATTTTATTTACCAATAAATTTACTAATATATTTTTGTAAATAAATTGTAATATTATTTATGGTTTTGTTTCACTTAGTGTGAATTTTCATACATTTATTTGCAGAAATAGTAAGATTAATGTGTTTCATTACATATTACTATCCTGTACCCATTTGGAATGTTACAAAATATGCAATTTATGTACTGTATTCCAAAGGATTGCAATTTCTTCCTGAATTCCAAAAACCTCTCATTTCCAAAACACATCCAGTCCCCAGAGTTTTAGATAAGAGATTATGGATCTGTGATTCTTTTTTGTTGTGAATGATCTAGTGAAATGATCAATGTAAAATGTCTGGCACAAAGTAAATACTCATTAAGTGTAGTTGCTATTGTTAATATTCCATTACTGTACTTTTAAAATGTAAGACAAGCTTTTTCTGGCATTGAAGTTAGCAAGTTGACATAGCATAGGTAATGATAAACATTCTTCAAGTTTTATTACTCTAAGAGATGCTTTGGCAGTGTGATGCTGATCAAGTGTATTAGAGTATCTTCTATATCTTCATCCAAGAATGGAAACATTTTGCAAGTCAGAGGATAGAGAATGTTACACTACATCAAATTAAATTGCATGTTGATAAAATATAAACACATCTAGTTAGCCCTTATTAATCAAAGAAATGTAATATTTTTATCTGATGCTAACTATCCTCTCATCTCCCTGTGCCACAAACACCACACAAACAATAATTTAATCTCCCTTGTGAGCAAAGATTGATTTTTTAACCCTGTTTGTATAATTTCAGCTACTATTGTAAGACCTTGCCATAGCTGAATACATAAAATTGGTGTTCTGTTTTGTAAAGAAAGCTGTTACTATAAGCCTGATGAATGTGAATTGATTCCTGTAGCCTGGTCTTCTTTGTTTTGTTTCATTTTTTGTAATGTTTGTTCATTTAAAATATAAGATGTGTTGCTTTTCTCTCACTATAAAAGGCATACATCATTCTTGTAGAAAACATGGAAAATACAATTTATAAAGAAGAAAATAAGGCCGGGCGCGGTGGCTCAAGCCTGTAATCCCAGCACTTTGGGAGGCCGAGACGGGCGGATCACGAGGTCAGGAGATCGAGACCATCCTGGCTAACACAGTGAAACCCCGTCTCTACTAAAAAATACAAAAAACTAGCCGGGCGAGGTCACGGGCGCCTGTAGTCCCAGCTACTCAGGAGGCTGAGGCAGGAGAATGGCGTAAACCCGGGAGGCGGAGCTTGCAGTGAGCTGAGATCCGACCACTGCACTCCAGCCTGGGCAACAGAGCGAGACTCTGTCTCAGAAAAAAAAAAAAAAGAAGAAAATAAACTCATCCCTAATGTGGTAGCCAATGATATAATCATTCTTAACATTTGTTTACTTTCAAAGCTATCTGTTGTATTAAACTGTAAGCCTTATGGGGACAGAAACCCTGTCCATTCATTCCTGTTCTCCACCCTGTCCTTGCCGTCTTACTGTAGTAGGCATGTAACACATTTAAAGAAAACACACACTCATACACTTAGGGACCAAACTATATTCACAGGGTTTTTTGGCCACATTACTTTTAGTGAACACTGTATTGTGAGCATTTTTCCGTGTGAATTCTATTTGATTTGACAAAGCCAGATTTTCTACACTGCATTCAACTTACCCTCTTTTCTTCTGGGACTTTCTACTCACAGGCCCAAGGGTAAGCATTATTCTGCAGTCCCTCTGCCAGAGTACCTACCTTCTCTATTGTCCTCACCATTTTTCCATCATAGTTGTCCCTCTTATTTCCCATTAGCTCATGCCACAGCTTTCTGCTAGCTACTCTTACCAGGTATAAGAAACCGTCACCATCATGTAAACTCATATACAACCTGACTGGCGATTGGCTCCCATTCTCTACTCAACATATTTCTTCAATTGGGGTGAGCTAAATTTGCACAGGAGAGGCTTGACATGGAAGGTAGAGAGAATCCCAGAGGGGAGAGAAACAGCAGCAGCTCCATCTTAGTAAGTAGGAATATGGAGGGTGGGTCCTGTGTCCACAATGTTATCCATTCCATTCTCTTAGGATCGGTCATAGAAACATTCAATTGGAAGATGCCTGGAGTCACTATGCTCACCTGGAAATCTCAGCTACGCACATGGTTAACAGTCTGTCCCACTGATATCTAAACTAAAATGAAGAACCGGCCACCAGGTGATATGAAACCTTGTATCATGAGCCAAACCCTAAGAACTGGCCTCATGTCATTGAATTTTTGAACATCATTGACCACGTTGTGTCAGGCTTTTTCTGTAATTTGTGCAAAAATCTAATGACGGATAATGTTCTCCCTCCTCTCCCAGCTAATATGGTTTACATGAGCTGTTCATTTGTTTAACCTAGGGATAGGAGTCATCTACAGTGTGAATTCCAGTTGCTTAGTGGTGGCTGCCTGAAATGCATGTCTGAAAATTTGGAGCCATGTTTTTGCCTAGTCAGTCGGTGTGTGGTGGTCATTTGTTGATATCTGCCATTGGTACAGAAAGTAGAAATGGCAGAACATATGCTGTCTGTCCCTTATTGGGGCCTTACGTTTTCCTATTTACCTTTGGTTCAGACCTTTTGCTTTGCTCAGCTAGTGTAATTTATAAGTCATCTCACAATCTCATGTTCTTATTCTGCATTATATTGCTCTAGCCATGGACAGGGACCCCTTTTCCTTGACATACACACAAGCCATTTGTGTGTATATTGGTCACAAAAGGCTGTAGTGATGGAAAGGGTATTTTCACATAAACCAGACATTTAACTTTGGACACACCTGTCTTTAAAAGTCGTTCAAATGAAATGAACACTCTGATACTGAATTGGAATCTAATGTATTACTATGAAATCATAATTTTTATTATTTTAGAGAAAGAGTCTCACTCTGTCACCCAGGCTGGAGTGCAGTGGCATGATGATAGCTCACTGCAGTCTCAAATTACTGGGCCCAAGCGAGCCTCCCACCTCAGCCTCCCAAGTAGCTGGGACTACAGGTGCATGCCACCATGCCAGGTGAATTTTTTGTATTTTTTTGTAGAGACAGGGCCTTGCTATGTACCCACGCTGTTCTCAAACTCTTGGCCTTGAGAGATCCTCCCACTTCAGCCTCCCAAAATTCTGGGATTATAGGCATGAGCTACTGTACCTGTCAACTCATCATTTTTAGTACTTATACAGAAATATAGAAGTGTATACACACAGGGGTATGTACACAGGTCAGTGTATACTAACGGGTTAGTATACATGCAGATATGCCCAGTCATAGGGGCTAAAAGCAATGATACTCCAGTAATAGTGAGCATGCCTAGTACCCAGATTTGATTTTTAAATACCATTCTTAAATAAAAGGAACCAGGGTTCCTTCAAGAAGTTGTTGGTCCCAGGCAGGTCAGGGAAATTACAGAATGAGCCTGTAATATCTCATGGTGCCAGAAAGTAAGGAAATGCTTTAAAATAAAGTAAGATTTGTCAAAGGTACATAGGCATCAACCTAAAGAATCTCCAAAAGACCAAAGCTGGAACAATTTGAACAACAAGCTAAATAATAACCATATTGACCATAGTGGACTATAACCCACATGGTAAAATAAATATTCCTGTGACCATATATTGAAGTAATTGATTAAATAAAGAAGTGGGGGAGAAGGGACAGCTTTTCCTTTGAGTAGAATTCTGTGGTGGCTAAAGCAACTCCATCTTGGATGATGCTCTGCCACGTTGGCTTCTGATCAACCCCTGTTCTGGGAAAGCCTCTAAGATTTCTAGTTTATCTGTTGTTTTTTCTGCAACAGCAGGCACTTACCTTAAATCCTGACCTTAGGCTAAACAACCTTGATGTTATCATACTTCAATTATCCTACACATCCTTTCTGAACTACCCCTCCTTTATGGTATATAAGACCTGGGTCTTGGGGATAATGGCATGGGGACCCACCATCTCATCTTGTGCCCATCTGAGACACAGACATGGCTTCTGTTCATTTAACTGTTTCTAAGAAACTGGATGTTTTATTAAATGTTTCTAAGAAGAAACTGGATTTGTCAGCATCTTTCTTTGGCCTCTCAGCTTCCTCAGACTTGGGGGCAGGTTTGCCCAGACCTGGCCACCACAGAAAAAAATCCAACTAATAATGGTAGAAGAATAGAGAGAAATAGAAAATGACCACTAGGCAGACATCACAATGATAATTGTAGCAGAAAGGATATATAGATGGATGCTAAAATCTGTGAGTGAAAGTTTGACTTGAAACAGACTGCATAGTCTCAAAGCATTTTCTCCAGACATTTATTAACTATCCAGAGAAAAATAATAACATTACGGTGGAGAAACTCAGTGAAAACCCCCTTAATCAAGCGATAGGTCAACATCACTAGTAGCACAACAATCATGAACCGCATTATGTGATACACACATCCTATTACGTGAGGGCGCAGTATCATTTCTGTGGCGTTCTTGTAAAAAGTGCATCACCTCAGTCCACTCAGAAGGAAACTTGTCGGGCACGGTTGTGCGTACCTGTAATCCCAGTACTTTGGGAGGCTGAGGCAGGAGGATTGCTTGAGGTTGGGAATTTGAGACCAACCTGGGTAATATGGCAAGACCTCATCTGTACTAAAAATAAAAATAATTAGCAGGGCGTGATGATGCATTCCTGTAGTCCTAGCTACTCAGGAGGCTGAAGTGGGAGGATCACTTGAACCCAGCAGTTTGAGATTACAATGAGCTATAAGCACACCACTGCACCCATCCTGGGTGACAGAGGAAGACCCTGTCTCTATAAAATAAAGAAAAGAAAAGAAAATACAAATTGAGGGACATTCAACAAAATAATTGATCAGTACTCTTCAGAAGTATCAAGGTCATGAAAGAGCAGGAAAGACTAAGAAACTTACAGTCTACAGGAGACTGAGAAGAAATAACAACTAAATGCAACGTGGGATTCTGTGCAGGATTCTGGAACAGAAAAAGGACACTGAAGGAAAAACTGACAAAATTCAAATAAGGGCTTACAGTATAATAAGTAATATACCAATGTGGATTTCCTGGTTCTAATAATAGTACTATGATTATGTAACATGTTAAACATTTAAGGAAGCTATGTGCAGGGTGTATGGAAACCCACTATACTATTTTTGCATCTTCTTCGTGAACTAAAGTTTATTCACAGTAAAAAGTTAAATGATTTTTTGAAAATAAAGAGCCTGTCGGCCACCCCAGCTGAAGGGAAAGCCTCCTTCCAAGCCACTGTTTTCTACAGGTTCAGGCTCCAGCCGTGATATGCAAGCCCATCTCACTCCACACCTCTCATCCTCCAGCCTTCCCTAAGGTCATCCTTCTCAGTTTATTACGCAGAATGACTTATCTCTCCACTACTAACTGAAGGCTAACCTTCAAAAACTCATTAATATGTTTGAAACACGGGGTAATGTAGTCCAGGTCTTTCCTTCAGCAGCCCAGGGGAACCAGCAGAGGCTTCATAATTTTAGACTTTCCTTTCTCCATTTCCCAGGCCCTGAGAAGAGAACATCAGAATAAAGATTGATTTCCTCATTGATGTGAATTTTGTCACAACCACTATCTTTGGAATTCAGGTGTTACTATGGTCAGTTTGGGTTTAAATAACACTTCTGTTTTCTCTATCTTACACTCCTAAGGTTGTTAGGATCCTATGAGCCTATTTAGTTGTTTTCTTTAAATGATGGCATATCTAAAAATTGTCTCATTTTATACTTGGAGAATATTGTTAGATTATCTTAAAAGCCTCCATTCCTTTGTTAAGTAATCCATTTTTGTTTTGCTTTGTTTTCTTTTCAGAAGTATTAAGACCTTCCTCTTTAGTTTTCTGAAACTTTACCATGAACTGTCAAGGTATGAACTGGAGTCTTTCAGTTTGTGTTTGTATTTATTTTAAATAGCTCGTGGGCCCTTTCACTGGCAGTTTTATTTCTTCAATTGATAATAAGATATTTTAAGGCCGGGTGTGGTGGCTCCCGCCTGTAATCCCAGCACTTTGGGAGGCCGAGGAGGGCGGATCATGAGGTCAGGAGCTTGAGACCAGCCTGGCCAACATGGTGAAACCCCGTCTCTACTAACAATACAAAAGTTAGCTGGGCATTGTGGTGCGCGCCTGTAATCCCAGCTACTGGGGAGCGGGGCAGGAGAATGGCTTGAACCCAAAAGGCGGAGGTTGCAGTGAGCCGAGATCGTGCCACTGCACTCCAGCCTGGGTGACAAGTAAGACTGCGTCTCAAAAAAAATGAAAAAAAGAGCTTTTATTCTGTTATTCTTTGTATATTCCCTCTCTTATCCATTCCCACCATTCTCTCCTTCTGGAATGCCTCTGCAGTTTTCCTCAAATGTGTGGTGATTCTTGGTTGTGTCCTTAGGTTTACATTTTTAGTTACCTGCTAATCTGCCTGTCTGTCTGTCTGTGAGTGCTAATCTGTGTATTGTGTTCTGCTTCCTGTGGTTACAGAGGAGAGGTAGGACATACCACCAAGCTAAGGGGGTCATCAGCTCATCTGGGCATGGGAACCCCCACTTTCTTTTGGTGGTATATATGCCAGCTGAATACTCCCGGCTTGCAATACCCAAATGTTCTCATTCACCGGATATTGCTTTTGCTGCTTGCTGCATAGCACAAGTGGAAGAACTGCCTAATTGTTCCTACTATTGTAACATTACAAAAATCACACTGAATATTGATTCGGGACTGCCTCTTGTTCCCGATATCTGCTTTTCCTAAGCTTGGAAAGGAAGAAACCTGGACAAACATGTATTTGTTTATATTATCAATTTGATCCAATACTTCTGTAGACGTGTTCAAACATTTTTAACAGATATACTACTTTTCAAACAAAATGTTATGTAGAGGATCAATATATTAGGTAAAAGCAAAACTGATCTGTTTGAAGCAGAGGAGGCAGCCCTGAACGTGAACTGCTGGTCTCCCCTCTGTTCACTGCAGCTCCTGAGACCCTCCATGGAATCCTAGAACTCTGCAGGGCAGTTTAAAAACCACTGATAGGTTCTTAAGAAGTGGTAGCTATCATTATTATTACTATGAAAATGCTGCCCCTCATCCTTCCCTAGCCCAAGGCCAGCTATAAGCCCTGATACCAGCTTTTGCTGTTTGTCCTCCCAGTCCCATCTTGCAGAGAGAATGATAGAAAAGGCTGGGCACAGTGGCTCACGCCTGTAATCCCAACACTTTGGGAGGCCGAGGTGAGCAGATCACTTGAGGTCGGGAGTTCAAGACCAACCTAGCCAACATAGTGAGACCCCCCGTCTCTACTAAAAATTGTCCGGGCGAGGTGGCGGGCACCTGTACTCCCAGCTACTCTGGAGGCTGGGGCACCAGAAACGCTTAAACCCAGGAGGCAGAGGTTGCAATGAGCCGAGATCATGCCACTGCACTATAGCCTGGCCGCCGGAGTGAGACTCTGTCTCTCAAAAAAAAAAAAAAAAAAAAAAAAAAAAAAAGGAATAAACAGCTGAGCTTCTACTAAATATGCCTAAGCACCATCCCAGGAACTTACATGCTACCTCACTTAATCCTCAAAATGAGGCAAGTGTTTTGATCTACAGGATAAGATGAAAAAACAGAGGCTCAAACAAGCATAGCAGGAATGTGTACAAATTCAAATGTGTAAGAAATGTACAGATATTTTCTTAAGTTTTAATTAAAATCAACTACTAGCATGATTACATTGGAATGGCAGGAAATGACATCTCAGTCATTTGAGGGCTTCCCTCACAAGACATGACTCAGGATTCTAGGATCTTGCCCAACATGCCAAAGCATGGAGAGTGCCTGTCCTGTTATCCGTCTTCTGTCTGCATGAGTATCTGCGGGGTACCCAGAAAAGCTTACTCTAGACTGGGCTGCTCCATGGCTTCTGTGTGATCTATAATGCCAAAAATATTTGAGAGGTTAGGGTCCCAGTCTTTAGAACACAGTATCTCAAGCTGTACCTCAACACATAGCTCTCCTGTCTGAGCTTTCTCCTCTGGACACTATACCAAGGGTATTCAAGATCGCAGGAATCCTCTCATCCTCACAAACCCCGTTTTTAGTGATAGGGAGTATTTGTCTCATCCTTCTTGTTGCTCTCAACGTGTCTGTTTCTTCTTTTCTGGAAACACGTAGCAGAATCTAGAAGAGTTTGAACCATTACATAATAAAAGCTGCTCCATGATAACTTCTGCTTTCTTTGTGCAAAAAACCTTGGGGAAAGAAAATGCCAAGGGTCTTCTGCTTAGAAAGAAGATAGAGAATATAGGATATGGAGAATATGAAGATTTAATTATCTCAATACACTTTCCTGCCACAAAAATTAATCCAATGCCCCCACAGTACTAAGAGGCAGAACTAAAATTCAAAATCACTCTTTCAGTTATGCATACCACCTACATAGAAAACTCATGTGAAGGTTAAGCTCCAGTTGTTGCTGGGCAGGTACTCCTAGACAGGGAAAAGCAGCAGCTGCAGATTGTAGCTGAGAGCTGCCCTGTGACCACTCTGATTGAGACCACAGTTGGGCAAAATACACACACTTGAGTCTTAAGGTTTGCAATTCAAACCCAGAGCTGTCTCATCTACAGCAGGACATCTATCTTACACTAGATAAATGCAGTGTTTCCCAAGGACAGAATCTAAATTATTCTGATCTTGGAATTTCCACATAGTTTATGGTTATGTAAAGATGTGCTTGCCAGAAACAGAATGACAGCACTATTAAAGACTATTTAAATGGAAGAAGTTTAGGCACCTTCTCAAACTGTAATATTAATACTTGCACAGAGGTTAGGGGCGCCAACCCCCTGCACAGTCGAAAATCCACACATAACTTTTGACTCCTCCAAAATTTACTAATAGCCTGCTGTTGACTGCCTTACTGATAACATAAACAGTCGATTAACACATAGTTTGTAAGGTTGTATATATACAAATGTACAAAATATATACTGTATTCTTACAATAAAGTAAGCTAGAGAAAATAAAATGTTAAGAAAATCACAAGGAAGAGAAAATATATTTACTGTTTATTAAGTGGAACTGGATCATAAAGGTCTTCATCATCTTTACATTAAATAGGCTGAAGAGGAAGAAGACGAGGAGGAGGAGAGGTTGGTCTTGCTGTCTCAGGAGCAGCAGAGATGGAATAAAATCCACGTATAAGTGGACCCAAACAATTCAAACTCATGTTGTTTAAGTGTCTACTGTATATCCCTTTGAACAATAATTTTCATATTTTCAGGTAGAAGACTATTTTAATACTGTTTCAAACAACCAAGAAGCTCATTTTGTTCTAAATTAACTTTTGCGGTGTAATATGGATTTGTTATACTCCGAAACAAAATTTTAAATAGCAAAAGGCTCTGAGAAAACAGAGCCACTTAATTTTAAATCTGTCTTTATTTTTGTTTACAGTAGTATTTTTATATTGACCTCAACTAATAAAAACACGTTAAAAATAAAAAATGCAGAATGAAAGAGGTGGCGTGGATCCTCTGAACAGCCAAAAGAGAAGTAATAAAGTTGAGGTTTTCGTAAGTGAGACCCTTGGACCAACAGTATTTTGTTGACCCTAGTCCATTTTTTTCTCTCAGTAAACCTTTTGGATGTGTTATGGGGTTTAACAAAAGCAAAAGCAAAGGTAGAAAGAATAACTCTCCAAAGATACACCACCCAAAGACTACCACTGTTAATATTTTGATCTATTAAATCTATTTCTTTCGGAGTCTTTTCCTATATATTTTTTCTTTTTTTTTTTTTTTGAGACGGAGTCTCACTCTGTCGCCCAGGCTAGAGTGCAGTGGTGCACTCTCAGCTCACTGCAACCTCCATCTCCTGGGTTCAAGCGATTCTCCTGCCTCAGCCTCCCAAGTAGTTAGTATTACTAATTTTTTATATTTTTAGTAGAGACGGAATTTCACCGTGTTAGCCAGGATGGTCTCAATCTCCTGACCTCATGATCTACCCGCCTCAGCCTCCCAAAGTGCTGGGATTACAGGTGTCAGCCACCACGGTGGCCCTTCTTATATATATTTTCAAATATTGACTATTGTTAATATTGTCTGTTTCCTTTTTTTCTTTTTCTTTTTTTTTTTTTTTTTTTTTTCTTTTTTAAGATGGAATCTCCCTCTGTTGCCCTGGCTGGAGTGCAGTGGCAAGATCTTGGCTCACTGCAACCTCTGCCTCCCAGGTTCAAGTGATTCTCATGCCTCAACCTCCCCAGTAGCTGAGATTACAGGCGCGCACCACCATGCCTGGCTAATTTTTGTATTTTCAGTAGAGACAGGGTTTCACCATGTTGGTCAGGCTGGTCTGGAACTCCTGACCTTAGGTGATCCACCCACCTTTCCTTCCCAAAGTACGGGATTACAGGCATGAGCCATGGCACCTGGCCTGTTTCTTTTATAATCATGTTCAAACAGTATTTATGTAGTATTCTGTTTCTTCCTTTATTACTTATTATTATAAGTATTTCCCCCATTTAATAAACAGACTCTTCATAATCCTTTTTAATGGCTAATCGTTCATGTGGCATTATTTACTTAACTAATTCCCTATTATTGTACACAGAAAGAATTGTCTTCCAGAAAATTCATTCCTGTGCTTTGCCTCTCAAATTAGCCTTGGTGTATGTGGCTAAGTCTTAGGAGTTTCTGGATACCAAAGGATAAGTATCTTCTTAGACTCAAAAATTGTTCACAAAATTGGAAGCAGAGATTCATCTAAAATAGACCCAATTCTGATGTATTATGAAATACAATTAGAAATGTGTATGAATTTGTATGATAAACCAGGAAAATAATTTTAAAAATTAAATGTGGTTGAAAACTATTTTGTGTATATATTTGTGAATTATAGATGCAACCTGTATTGAATAGAACTGTGTAGGGTCTTTTGTGATACTTAATTTTACATCTTTTGTAGGTGTACAAAAGAAAGCAGTGACTGTATGATTACATAAGGAAACAAACAAAACCTTGCCTTGCTTTCACTGAAGGATTTCTAGAACTGTGTATCTGTACTCCTGCTCTATTTTAAGTATGTCTATCCTTCGATTGTATTTTAGATAATAAAACAAGAAACTCTTTCTTGTTCAGTACTTTGGCGTTGTTTTCCTTACTTTTTCTCTTTTTGCATTATTTGAAATGAGTTTTATTCCTTTTCTGTATCATTTTCTTTTTTATTGGAAACATGTTTTATGTTTAAGAATTGATTTATAAAGGGGCTTTTATAACTTCTTTTTCCATATTAAAAAATTTGATTCTGATTAAGAAGACACAACATAAAATTTACCACGTTAACCATTTTTAAGTGTACAGTTCAGTAGTGTTAAGCATATACACATCGTTGTAGAACAGATCTCCAGAACTTTTTCATCTTGCAAACTGAACCATACCCATGAAACAATAACTCTCCACTTCCACTTCTCCACCTATCAGCCACTTTCCTGGCTGGCCTCCAGTAATAACCATTCTGCTTTCTGTTTCTATGAGTGTACTTCATATAAATGGACTCACAATGTTTGTCTTCTTAATTCACTTAGCTTAATTCTGGCTTAATTCACTTAGCTTATTGTCCTCATCCATGTTGTAGCACATGACAAGATTTCCTTCCATTTTATAATATTCTATTGTGAGTGTCTTCCACATTTTGCTATCTATTCACCTGTTGATGTAGAGTTGGGCTGCTTTCACCTCTTCACTGTCATGAATAATGCTGTTATGAACATGAGTGTAGAAATTGAAATTCTGCTTTTAATTCTTTTGGATGTATATTCAGAGATGGAATTATTCAATCATATGGTGGTTCTATTTTTAATTTTTTGAGGAACTGACATACTGTTTTCCACAGTGGTATAACCCCTTTTTTAAAAAGAGAAAGATCACAGAAATATTCTGCTGGTAGAAGGTTCTGTTGGACCAACACTCTAGATTGACAAGGGCGGGAATTCACTTCCTCAGCTTCCATTGCTCCCATTCCTTCCCCTGACAAAGCCCTGGTTTTCTTTAGTTGTCCATTTTTCCTTCACAAGGCCCATGACTCAAAGGAATTTAACCTCATCGCCAGCTTTAGCAATGTATCTTGCTTACTCTTAACCACTCATGGTAATCCCACCACCTTACCAGTGAATGGTTTTGAAACTCAGACTTCATTTATTTCATACATGACTTTCCCCTGGGGAGTGTTATTGGTAGAGGAGTGGGCATGTGACTTAAGTTGGCCCAGTCAGACTGAAGGGAAAGGTTTCTGTAGTATGGTTGGGTAAAAGGTTTTGTTTTTTTTCTGTAGTATATGAACAAAGAAACATGTGTACCTATTTGCTGCTGAAAGCCCTTGCTTAACAGTTAGGGCCTTAATCTGGAGACAAAACTGATACACCCAAGAGAATATCAAAGAAATGGAATGGAGCCCTTATAGCATTGGGCCTGGAACCCTTCTGAGCTCGGGATGGTCTGTTAGTAAACTTCATTGTTTAAGCTAGTTTGAGCTGAGTTTTCTGTTACTTGCAGCCAAAAGCATCCTACCTGATACAGTTCTCCCCTGCTGTTCAGGACACTTGGGGGAAAGTTTTAGAATCATCTATATTACACCTCTGAGGTCTAACAATAGCTCCTGCTACATTTCCTCTTTACATATTGGCTGGTCAATGTTGTCTTTCAACAACCAACCTGGGGATGTCACTCCTCAGGTATTTTAAAATCCTGAGAAAAGGTTTCCATTCCGTTGCTGAAGGAGGGATAAGGAAATGGATTATCTCTTCTTGCCAGGAGATAGTATGTGACTAGAGCTAATCTAGAAGAGTAGAGGTTGTACCTTGGTGGTAGCTTTGGAAGGGATAGAATGCAGGGCCACTGCTAGCCCATACAGTTCTTTTATGTAGATTTTTTTAAAGCTTCTTCCCAAGACACTACTTTCACATGATGGCAAACTGTCATAATATATTAATTTTGTTAGAACAAAACATTTTTCTTTCATTTGCCAGAAAATTTTCATAATGAACATACAAAAGCTATCTAGGGTATAAATAGCTCTCTCTCAGATCTGCCACCACTGAACATGGCACCCTATTAGAGAGAGACAGAACACAAAATACAGAGCAGATGAGAAAGCTGCTGGAGATATACTTAGAGTCCATATACTTTTAGTTCAGACATAATTTTAATAAGTAAACAAGTCAACTAGGAGGTAAGTTTTTTTAACTTTTTATTTTGAAATAACTTCAGACTTACAAAAAAGATGCAAAAAAACCCATCAGCAAAGAAAGCATAAAACAGTTCTCATATATTTTTCACCCTACATAATAATAGTACAATTATAAAAACCAGGAAATTAACTTTGATATCATACTATTAACTAATATACAGGCCTTACTCAAATTTTACTAATTGTCACACTAGTGTTCTTTTTATGGTCCTAGATACAATCCAGGATTATATATTGCACTTAGCAGTCACATTTTCTTAGTCTCTTTCAATCTAAGACATTCCCTCATTTTTTCTTTGCCTTTCATGACACTGACCCTTGAAGAGAGAACTAACTAGTTGTTTTGTAGAATGCCGCTTAAGGTGGGTGTGTGGTGTCCTCAAGATTAAATTCAAGTTACACATTTTCAATAAGGATACCACGTTAAGTGATGCCGTGCTCTTCTCAGCGCATCACTTCCAGAATCACATGATGTTAGTATGTCTCATTACTAGTGATGTTAAGTTTGATTACTTGGTTATGGTGATGTGTGCCTGACTTCTCCACTATAAAGTTACTCTTATTCTCTTTGTAGTATCTCTAGTATCATGTGTGGAAATACTTTGAAAATATGCATATATTCTGTTTCTCATCATAATTCCCCACTAGTTTTAGAAATGATTGATGATTCTTATCTACAACAATTATTATTGTGGTATTGGTCAAATGGTGAGACCAAGATTTGAAATTTAGAATAAGGTGTGGAAAGAGTCCTCAGAAGTAGGCGTTAGACATCTTGCAAGCTGATGGTATAATATGGTGACCAGGAGCAGGAGTTTTGCTATCAGACAGATCCAAATTCAAATATTGGCTCCACTGTACAGTTGCTATGTAATCTTAAGTACATTATCTTCTCTGAGCATCAGTTCCCTATTAGTAGGGTAGGGATTATGAGTCTACATTATGGAGTTTTCATGATGAACATAGTGAATATAAAATATTTTGTACAATGTCTGGCAAATAGTAAATTATTAGTAAATATTAGTTCTTATGACATGAAAATGATTGTTGTTGTAGCAATCTTCAGCATAAAGAAAACCCAAAGTTACTTTCTTGGCATACTTACATAAAAAATACCCTTTCTCTTTTTTTTTAAATTTTTAACTTTTTATGAAGATTACCTAGGAAGAATATACTTCTGATGTACCAGCTAAATGGGCAAGAAACCAGATTGAATGTACATGCATGTGCACACGTGCACGCGCGCACACACACACACGCACACACACATTATATGCCCAGCATTTTGAATATTATGACAAGGGAGAGAGACTAGCTGAGATGAAAGTCACCATATAAATAATATGTTGGATTATTGAGCCCTGTGACAGATACTGCTGGTTGTTTTTCTTTGTTTTGTTTTCTACCCAGTAGCCAAACTCATTGATGGTATTAAAACTCTGCCATCCAGGTGAATGGAAATGTACCCAGCTAAAAAAAAAAAAATCCTAATTTCCCAAGTTCCCTTGCAACCAATGATGGCTAGTATGGCTGATAAGCAGAAGTCTACTAGTTGTGACTTTAAGAAAGCTACTGAATTTTGATAAGGAAAGCATGCTCACCTGACCTATGTCATTTAACCTTCACTCTTCTCCCTTCTTCCTGCCTAGAACTCAGAAGCAATGCTTATAGATGCAACAGTAACCTTCTTATCAAAGAGTTGAAAGTTCCACATTGAAGACAGCAGAGCAGGAAGATAAAAGCAGGCTGATTCCTTGAGCAGCTGTTAATTCTCTTTTTATAAGTGAGGAAACTGAGGATCAGGGACATTGATTATCCCTGGTCAGTTACTGCTTAAACCGCAGAGCTGGGGTTCAAATCCATGTTTATATTACTTCAAAGTTATTTATTTTTTTACTATATTTCAAAGTTTCCTAAAAGGATGAACATATTTAGAACCCTTTCTCCCCACATCTACAGATTGTGATGGCAAAGCAACCTGTGATGGACAAAACAAAGTATCCAATGTCTTTGACTCGGAACTACAAATATTTCTTACATGTTCTCTTTATTAAATACTAACAACTCCAGCCTGATTAACAAAATGACTACGCAGTTCTCTGGCATTCATCTTCTATTCATGCCAGTAAAAAAAGGCTTCAGTGATAAGCAACTCGTGATGAGTGTCAGCAACAAGTAGTTGCCACCCAAAGAACACACACAAGAAAATGGCCTAACAGAGAGGTCACAAACAAAGGGATGATAAATGTGGATTGGTTACCATGTATGTTTACTAACTTGCTTGAGCTCATATAAATATCATAATAATTAAGGTTTCTTGCTGCTCTTTTAAAATTCTGGAGCTGAATTCTTAGGTGGCAACAATTAACCAGAGCTGCTCCCTCCCAGTACACCATCCCATTCTACGCTCCTCTGACTCTAAGCTAGAATATTTGTTTCCATCTATCATCATGTTTGTTCTATTGTTTTTCTTGTAATAGAAAAATATTGTATCTCTATCAAGTATTTGATGTTTACCTAAAATAAAAATAGATGGCTAGAGCTGCCTGTTTCTAATACCTGGCCCACTAAGGCATTTTAGCTACCTGCCAGAAGGCATAGAATTTGAACAGACACTCAGATGTTTGCTTCCTAAATCTGTTTCCAGCTCATTCGCAGACTCCCATTTCACATACCTGACTTCAGCAAGCCTCCACAGCAACTACTGAAGTGAACATTATTATTCTCATTGGGATCCAAGAGGTTAGCTGATTTTTCTGAGATCTTGTTCTTGTGTAATAGCTGTGTTGTTAGAATTGTGATTGCTGTTTTGTTGATTTACAAAACTGTTATCTCTGAATATCTGTTTCGGGAAAACAGAAATGAGTAGGATAGGTAGACTAATGGACCTTTGTCTTACCTAACTTGGGACCTAACATCACTTCTTCATTACCTTCTTCCTTTCTTAAAAGTTAGCTAACATTATTGAACACTATGTACCAGGCACTGTATTAATTGCTTTACATGCATTGATTAATTTAATCATAATAACACTCTGAAATATGTTGAAGGATAAGTTTTATAAGAGGAATCATGATTCACACACAAATATAAAATAAGCATGTGTCTATGATTTTATGTCAATGACTAAATCAGTAAGATATTAAAATGAGGATCCAAAGAGCAGACAAATAAAGCAACCCATCAGGAATGCTGAAATGAATTTACTTTATAGGTACAAAACTGATAGACAGCTGCAGGACAATCATCAATGGCATACCACTAGTTCTTTGTGGGTTTTTAAATTTTGTTTTGTTTTAGAGATAAGGTCTCTCACCCTGTTGCCCAGGCTGGTCTCTAACACCTGGATTTAAGGAATCCACCCACTTAAGCCTCCTGAGTGGCTGGGATTACAGGGTCAGGCCCCCACAATTTGCATTCCTTTGAATAAGAATTATTTGTATTACTCTGTTTTTTTGCAATTTATAGAGTCATAAAGTACCTCAAAGACAATGAAATGCAGAGAAAATCCAGAAGTATAAGCTAGATAGAACATCCAGTAATCTTTTTTTGTTCTCTTTTCAAAGTATCTCACAAATTTTCCTGAGTACTTTTATTGTTATTCCCCTTTTACAAGTGAGGAAATTACTAAGTAAATTTTCCAAGGTCCCATAACCAGTAAGTGGTAGAAACATATGTGAACACAAGTCTAACTGAATCTGGAAAAATAATTCAGTTTATTGAATCAGTTTTCCTCTTGGAGGCGGAGCTTGCAGTGAGCCGAGATTGTGCCACTGCACTCCAGCCTGGGTGACAGAGCAAGACTCCGTCTCAAAAAAAAAAAAAAATCAACTCAAAGCAAGTTTAGGTAAGAAAAAAAACCTTTTTTTCCCTCTACAATTTTAGGTTCATTGGCTGAAGCCCTGCAAATTAGACTGACAAAAGACATATTAACAAGAGAAAAACAGAAATTTATTTACACATTTATTTATTAACACTCATCAGTGATGAGTAACTCAAAGGGGTGGTTAGAACTTGGTGCTTATCTAGCATCTTCACAGAAGAACAATAAACCTATAGAGAAGTGACAAGACAAAGGAAAGGGGCTTGCAATTCCTAGGGGAACAAATTGTACGAAGGTGAATATATGGAAAAACTAATGGAAAATAAATGTTGTTGTAGCAAGGTTTGTAATATAGATTTCTCTGGTGCCATTCTGGGCTGGTAAGACTCTAGAGTTTGGTGATTAAGTATATCCTGCCCTATTTGGTAGAGAAGGTGAGGGCAGAGAGTTTTCCTTGTCTGCTTTTTCTCAACTGCCTGCAGCTCAGAATGAATCCCTATACCACAGTGGTGTATTTTGGGTGGCATTCTCTCTATAGATACTATAAATTGGCAACCTGAATTCAGGCCAAGGAAATTTTTTTTTACCAGCACAATGTTTAAGTGGTATAAATTACTTATGCACTTTATTAATACCTATTGCTGTGCAACAAATTACCTAGAAACTTAGTGGTTTCACCAGCCTGGCAACATAGCAAGACCCTGTCTCTACAAAAAAATAAAATATTAGCCAGGTGTGGTGGGACACACTTGTGGTCCCAGGTACTTGTGGGACTGGCGGGGAGGATCACTTGAGCCCAGGAGATAGGGGGCTGCAATGAGCTATGAACACACCACTGCATTCCGGCCTGGGTGAGAGAGTGAGACCCTGTCTCTAAAAAAATAATAATTTATAAATAAATAAAAATAAAAAACTTAGTGGTTTAAAATGACAATAAAAATAGATTTTCTCAGCCTGGGCGACAGAGCAAGACTCTGTCTCAAAAAAAAAAAAAAAAAATAGATTTTCTCACAGTGTTGTAACTGGGTGGTGCTGGCTCAGGGTGTCCCATGAGGTTACAGATGTGAAATTGGCTGGGAACTGAATAATACAGCAAATCCGTGCATGAGACTGCCTTGAGTTTCAGTTTTGGCTCTGCCACTTACTAGCCACGTGAACTTATACAAGTACCTTAACCATTTTAAGCTCTTAATTTTCTCATTTGTAAAATGAGGATAACAGTAGAACTTACCTCGTAAGACTATTGTGAGCATTAAATGAAATAACATCATTAAATACTTAATATGGTGTGTTGTAGACAGAAGGCACGCAGTATATATTTTCATTGTTCACAGAGATTCTATCCTGTACAATGATTTGTTTATTTCCATATACACCTCACAGGAAGGGAGGGTACTTGTGTTTTTCTTCAACTTACAAATCAGGAAACTGGCTGGGTGCAATGCCTCATGCCTGTAGTCCCAGCACTTTGGGAGGCCGAGGTGGGTGGATCACTTGAGGCCAGGAGTTCCATACCAGCCTGACCAACATGGCGAAACCCCTTCTCTACTAAAAATACAAAAATCAGTTGGGTGTGGTGGCGCATGCCTGTAATCCCAGCACTTTGGGAGGCCGAGGTGGGTGGATTACTTGAGGCCAGGAGTTCCAGACCAGCCTGACCAACATGGCGAAACCCCTTTTCCACTAAAAGTACAAAAATTAGCCAGGTGTGGTGGTGCATGCCTGTAATCCCAGCTACTTGGGAGGCTGAGGCAGGAGAATCTCTTGAACCTGGGAGGTGGAGGTTGCAGTAAGCGGAGATCACACCACTGCACTTTAGCCTGGTGACAGAGTGAGACTCTGTCTCAAAAAAAAAAAAAAAAAGAACTCAGGAAACTGAGACTCAGGGCAGTTAAGGTACTTGCCCAAAGCAGCCACTTTTTAAGTGACTAAGGTAAGGCATGTCACCTGCACCAAGCTTAGAGTTCTTGCCATTTGTGTCAGTCAGGGATCAGGAAGTAGAGACCACTGCAGATATTAATACATTGAATTATTACGTTGACTTAATACATTGAATTATTTGCATACAATTTCACTTATTAAGGTTGGGGGAGTTCTGCTTTCGATATTTTGAGTAACTAGGAGCACTGTGTGGGCACTGCCACTCCACAACAACTGGATTCCAGATACAACACACTGTGTGAAGAATTTCTTATCTCAAGAAAGGTTGGAAAGGTCTCTAGCAATGCTTCCAAGTTAGCAAATGAAAGCTGACCCCAGAGCAGGTAGGGGACAGCAACTGAGATACCTAGCATTGGAGTTTTCGCAGAGTGAGATTGTAAAATTCATTTTAGAAAATTAGAAATCATTTCACATGATCTTTTTTATTTATTTATTTATTTTATTTTTTTTTTTTTGGAGGCAGAGTCTCACTCTGTCTCCCAGGCTGGAGTGCAGTGGCGCAATCTCGGCTCACTGCAAACCTGTGCCCCCTGGGTTCAAGAGATTCTCGGCCGGGCGCAGTGGCTCAAGCCTGTAATCCCAGCACTTTGGGAGGCCGAGACGGGCAGATCACGAGGTCAGGAGATCGAGACCATCCTGGCTAACACGGTGAAACCCCGTCTCTACTAAAAAATACAAAAAACTAGCCGGGCGAGGTGGCGGGCGCCTGTAGTCCCAGCTACTCGGGAGGCTGAGGCAGGAGAATGGCGTGAACCCGGGAGGCGGAGCTTGCAGTGAGCTGAGATCCGGCCACTGCACTCCAGCCTGGGCAACAGAGCGAGACTCCGTCTCAAAAAGAGATTCTCCTGCCTCAGCCTCCTGAGTAGCTGGGATTACAGGCGTGCACCACCATGCCCAGCTAATTTTTGTATTTTTAGTAGAGACGGGGTTTCACCACGTTAGTCAGGCTGGTCTTGAACTCCTGACCTCTTGATCTACCCACCTTGGCCTCCCAAAGTGCTGGGATTACAGGCGTGAGCCACCGCACCTGATGACACGAGCTTATAATATTGAACTTGCACATATCTTGGGATACTGTAGCTGCACTGCACTCCTGTATTCAGAAAGTCACTTTTACACATACATTGTAGAACCTGTTTCCAATAATGTTCACAAAAGCATTGTTGATAACAACACTCAGATAAATGCTGATTAACTGTATATTGGGGTAAGAACTGTGGTTTGTGTAATGGAATATTATACTGTAGTGAAAATGAATGAATTTCAGCTATATGCAACACCATGGACACAAGAATGGATCTGAATAATAGTGAATGAAAAAGACAAGTCCCAGAAGATGGCATAGTATGATACCATCTTTGTAAAGTACGGAAACAAAATTTAAACAATATTTTGTTTAGGATTACATACTTACGAGATAAAACTGTAGAATAAAAGGAAGGGAACTCAGTATAGTGCTTATCTTTGAGGTGGGGTAGGAAGATGGGCTGAAGGACAGGACATATAAGTTATTGGCCATGTTTTGGTTATTGAGTTCAAGGTGGGTGCATGGATGTTAATTATGGATGTTAATTGCATCATTATAAACACAGAAATAAAAATAAATAAATAGAAGTAGGAAATAAAAAATATATATTTTATTAGAAGGACTGAAAGACGAGGCTCTCAGTGGAGCTTCCAGAAGCCCTTACCTAATTGACCACATGGGGAATCCCTACATGGGAGGCCAAGACAACTGAATTCAAGAACACTCCATTGTATCTGTGAGCTAAATATTGGAAATCACAAAGCCACTGCAATTGTCACTAAATCTTGATACCCAGAAAGCTGAAAAATTGACACTGGGGGTTGTGCTGCAGAAAAAAATTTCTGCTTTTTATAATGCATTTACCAGTAGAAAGCAGCCAGAGGGTAAGATGGCCTTTGCCTCATTTCCTCCCTCCAGATTTCATTTGGGTAACTGGCAGAACCAAATTAGCAGACCCAACTTAGCCCCCAGAACTCTAGCAGCAAGGAGCCTAAGAAATAATAAGTTTTAGTTTCCCAGCCTTGGAAGTATAGAAATGAATACTAGAAAGGTGAAATGGAAATTGAGCAAGCCAATTAATAGTATCTGTGGCAGAGAAAATGCTATGTTTTCATCAAACCTATTTCATTTTCTTCTTGGACATACAATTAAATTTCCCATTCTCCCATGATGTTAGTAGTGCCATGTGATAGACTCCAGCAAGTATACAGAAGTGATATGCTACTCACCGGCCTGGCTCCTGAAACATGCCATGTGATCATGTTCTCTGTCCTCTCCCAGCTGCTGGCTGCATGTTGGTGAACCTTGGGAGTCATACACTAAAGATGGTGGGGCCTCTGTTAGCTGAGGCTCTGCTTGACTGAAGGGAGCAGAGTTCCCTCTCCACCCCACCCTCCTACATTGGACAGTAGAGTGGGAACTGAACTTTATGTGTGTATTGTGTTAAGCCACTGAGATCTGGAGATTGTTTTTATATAACTAGCACTACTATTGTGACTAAAACCACAAATGGGACCTTGAAGTAGGTTGCGCCTAAAACAAAAACCTAAAATAGATGCCACTGGCTTAGCATACCAATTGTGGGAAGAAAGGAAACTAATGCCAGAGGCAGAAAAGGCGGCAATCCATGCTAGGCAGCAGTAAAACATTTGGCAAAAATTCTCGCGTATAGTAACTTAATAGAAAGGCCATATGTTTACTAATCTGTCAGCTCCAAGAGAAGCAGTTGGAAAGAACCAAACTGTTAGTGTGTATTGGCTACTACTGGCTGGTGAGTATAGGCAGTGTACAAAGAGAAATGAAAGAAAATAAGAAAGTTACATAAATTTGGAGTCTTAAAGTAGATTACTACTTCTAGATCCCAAATAGAAGGAAATGAGATTGGGCAAACTCTGAGAAACCAAGGCCTGCTAGGTCACTGCCTATGGCAAAGATCACATTAAAGTTGTGGCCTTCCCACTCGGTCCTAACAGAATCAAGGTGGTTACCAATAGGTAGGCTGTCTCTTGGGAGAGGCATGGGAAAAAAGACATAAAGAAGATGAAGAGCTATGTCAGGAAAGTATTTGGGATGTTGTTTGTGGCACAGGATCTGTCTAGAAAGAAGTCAATGAGAAGCCTGTTAAGTTTCTGAGGAAATTTTATTTCCAAAGAAAACGTAAGTCTGGGACAAAGAATAGTCAAGGCATAAAACAACAACCACCCTTGGGCTCTCAGCTTTCCATGAGAAGGAAGCTGACTCCAAAATCTAAGCTATCCAGAGATAGCTTACTCCCCATCACCCACTTCAGATATCGCCACAGAGGATAATGGCAATGAAGAGAATTCCCAAAGAGTGGAGCCAGGGATCACAGAAAAAAATGGGCAAAATAATTTCTGCCATAGAACAGAAACAGTCCAAGTAAATTTCCTAATGCTTCTTGGTTGGTGAAACTTCACAGTGCCTACCAGCCTGCTCTAGACAAGTGACGGCTTTGTGTCTTTTATCTTTCCCCTTTCCAAATGAGACTCTGCAGTTCTTTTGTCTCTGCTTACTATTGTATATTTGGCGATGGGAAAGGAGCAGGAGATAGAAAGCTCTTCTTTTTAGTTTATAAATTGTTCAACCAGAAAGAACCACATCTATACCAGATGGACATGAGTCCCAGGGCTTTTAGCTGAACACAATGACTGGGAATAATCTCCAGGGAAGTTTGGTGGGGGAGTGTACTCTGTTTATGAGACGAAGAATAAAATAAAAATTTATTGACCAAAAGGGCAAGCTGTGGTAGAGACTGGTCATATGTTCTCCAAAATCATTTCCTCCTAGGCACGAGAACTACATTTCTCAGTCTCTCCTACAATTAGGGACCATGTGATTGAGTTCTGGCCAATTAGATGTGGGAAAGGTTGATGTATGATACTTTCAGACCTGCTCCCAAAAACATCCCACACAATCATCTATGCTCTCTTTTGCTCCTCATCTGCTAGCTAGATGTCAACACATAAGGTCCCCAAATAACTGCATGGTGCAGAAACCCTCAGCTGACCACACTGAACAGTTTGTGAGCAACTAATAAATCTCTTACTGTACTAATTTAATATGAAAAATTATACAAGAGAAAATGGCCAGCTAAATACTTATTTAAGATTCCAGACCTACAAATGTCTTATTTCAGCTATTAGATGATTGCAGGTCAGCCTATTTGAAAAATACATTTTCATTTTCTAACAGTTGCATTTCTGACACAAATATACCCACTCATATTAGAATAATGGATGTCATATCTAAATGTGCCTAAGGGTTAGACCAGAAAGGGATGCCAAGTGAAGTGGTTAAAGCCTTAAAACTATTTTCAGGTATGGTCCTAGGTTTAATCCTGATATTTGGATCTGTGGCTCCACCCAAATCTCATACCCAGTGTTGGAGGTGGGGGCCTGGTGGGAGGTGATTGGATCATGGAGGTGGATCTGTCGTGAATGGTTTAGCACTATCACCTTGGTGTTGCTGTTGTGATAGTGAGTTCTCACGATATCTGGTTGTTTGAAAGTGTGTAGTACCTTCCCCTTCTCTCTCTCTTCCTCCTTTTCTGGCCATGTGAAGTGCTGCCTCTCCCTTCACCTTCCGCCATGACTAAGTTCCCTGAGGCTTCCCCAGAAGCTGATGCCACTGTGCTTCCTGTACAGCCTGTGAAACCATGAATCAGTTAAACCTCTTTTCTTTATAAATTACCCAGTCTCAGGTATTTCTTTATAGTAGTGTTAGAACAGACTAATAAACATCCTGAGTCAACATTATAAATGGTCTATCATTCAAGGTTCAGCCAGGAGAACAGAAACCACCCTGGGTATTCAGGGGACAGGAAATGTGATGTAGGAAGAAGCAGATCAAGCTAATTAGATGACAGCAACTCAGACATTAGCAACAGCAGGAAGCTGTTGGTCTGGCAAGGCAAGGGGTAAAGGTGGTATAATCAGAGCCCAGGAGTTAGGAAGGCAGAGTCAGAGCAGACATGTCCTGTAGGTGCTAGAGACTCCAGAAGAAGGGCAGCAGCTGTTGGTGATGCTGCCTAAAGCAGTGAGGGAAGGAGAGAAAAACTTCGCTATTCTCTCACCAATGACTCTCACTGGCTAACGCCAACTGGAAGACAGCTGGCACTGGACCCTGAGAAACACAGCCTGCTGGAGTCAGCTCTCCTTCCTTACAGAGCAGGGTACACTGAGGACAGGCAAAGGGTCTGAGCACACATTCAGCTTAAGACCAGCAGAAACTGGTGAAGACAGTAAGACATTCTATTAAGTAATATCAAAGCTCAAGTATTAGAGCAACTTAAAAGAGCATTACAATCAAAAGTGGGGTATTTTACATTTTTCTTGCATTTTAGAGGTCCTGTTCTAGTTTGGAGATTTAAGTTACCACTGTTTTTTCATTTTTATTCTAGGTCATGGAAGACCCAGCATGTGGGGGAAACTTCTTTATTCTGCTATCCAAATATAAAATCTATACAGAAGTAGCTCCTTTGTCCCTTAACCTTAGTAAGCAAATTTGATTAAGCATTTGAAAGCTATAGAGGTGCAAGGTGGGAGAAATTCTGCCTCTGCTACTTGGCAGCTCTATGATATTGGGCAAACCACTCATACCACATTTATTTTCCTTATATCCAAAATGGACATAATAATACCTTCTTACTTATCTCACTGGGTTATTGGAATGATCCTAGTGTTTGGGTGGTTGGTTGTTTCTAGGAGGTAATAATGTATGTGAAAATAATTGGTATATGGAAAAGGATTAAATACTAGTGCTGAAACATTATACATATTAACATGCCTTCAAATCTGTCTCCCTACCATTCCATCATTTATTTTCGGGGTCAGTTTTACTGAGATACAATTAATGTATTAATGTAAGTGTACAGCTCAATGAGTTTTGACAAATGTATACAGATATATAACTACTACCACAATCATAATATAGAATATACCAATGGCCCCCCAAATTTCCTCATGCCCCTTTGCATTTTTATACTTTAAAAGCCAGTATATATACCCAAGAGTGATTAAAACATACCTTCCCAAAAACTTGTGCGTACATATTCTTAGTAGCATTATGTATGATAGCCCCCAAGTGGAAACAACCCAAATAGCCATCAACTGATAAATGGATAAATAAAATGTATATCCATGCAGTGGAATATAATTCGGCCATGAAAGCAATGAAGTACCAATGTCTGTTACAACATGGATGAACCTTGAAAACATTATGTTAAGTAAAAGAAGCCAGTCACGAAAGACCACATATTGTATGACTCCATTTTTATGAAAGGTCTAGAAGAGGCAAATCTATAGAGTACAGAAAGTAGTGTTTGCCTCATATTGGGGGCTAGGGAATAATGATGAATGACTGCTAATGGATGTGGAATTTCTTTTGGGGGTAATGAAAATGTTCTAAAATTGATTGTGGTGATGGTTGCAAAACTCTGAATATAATAAAACCATTGAATTAATGCCATTTAAATGTGTGAACTGTATGTTACATGTGTTACGTCTCCATTAAGGTGTTAATTTAAAAAGTTAAAGAATTAAAGAAAATCTAAAACAAAGGCAAAATTTCAAACACAATATTTCATTATAATTTTGCTATACTCGTTTTCTCTTCAAAGTTATAAGAGATAGTCATGAAGATTTTTATCTACAATCAATATCCTAAGAATCAAACTATTTTGATTATTTTTTGTCCCCTCCTCACCTCATTTTTGAATATATTTGCTTGGTTTGTAGTCATAATGGTATAGACATGATTAGGGTGCTTTCGTCAGTTAACATTAGATCATGAACATTTTCCCATAGTGTTATGAAGCCTTTTTAATAATCATTTTAGAGATCATATGACATTCCCTCTAACTTACCACTTTCCTCCATCTGCTCAGGCACCCAAGCCAGAAACCTGAGTTATGCCTAAGTTTCTCCTGCCACTGATTTAGTTCAGAGCATACTCTCACCTAGATCACTGCAAATGTTTCTTTACTGGTGCCCTTGCTTTTTGGTGGGCTTCTATCAATCTGTCAAACAGCATGCAGCAGCTACACATCATGTAGCAGCCAGGCCTAAAACATGTTTCTTCAATGACTCCCAACCAACTACCCATTAGAGGCCAAACCGCTTCTAATAGTTCACACAGCCCTTGGGATATGGACTCTTGCCTACACTTTCAGCCTCATCACTGTCCTCCCCATTCCCTCTCCAGTACATATTTCCTGTGTTCCCTGAAAAGCACACAGTGTAGTGTATTCTCTGCCCAGAATAACTCTCCCACTCCTCCTTCTGCTATTTACTTGGCAAGCTCCTACTCACCCTTTAACATTCGGTGTAAACATCACCTCCTATGGGAAGCATCTCCTCTCCTCCACAGAAAAAGGGAGGTGCTCCCACATCCATACTCCTAGATATCTTTGTACATGTCTCCATTTTGTTCTGTACTTCCCATGCATGCTCCATGCTTATCTTTCTCACCAGAGTAGAAATTATGGTCTATTCAACTTGGTATTTCCAGCACTTCAGCATCTGGCACATAGTAGGTTCCAGTAAATGTTATTTCAATAATTTAATAACTACTAATAATTCAGCACTGTTTTCCAGCCACTGTTCACTTGCTTTTCACATATTATCTCACTTAGTCTTCTAAACAATCCCATAATGTAAATACTATTATCATCACTATTTTAAAGATGAGAAAACAGGCACAGCTTAGGTAACTTGCCCCAAATCGTCGCACAGCTAGGAAGTGAGTGGCACCACCAGCATGTGAACTCATGTAGTGTGATTCTAACTCTGGAGTTCATGTTCATAGTAACTACACTACATAAAAAAACTTGAACGTATAATCCATTATCTTATTGCCTAATACATAAGCTACTTGTACTATGTCTCTCTCCTCCCAATCACCGCACCTTTCTTCTTTTGAATTTTTTGAATTTGACTTAAGATAAATTCCCAGGAGTAGAGCTTAAAGATAGTATTTACAAGATGAGGACGTTTTTCTGGATCTTCATATGTCCAATGAGAACTTTACTTAACAAAATGTAGTGCATGCCAAAGAAGTGAAAGTTTCAAGGCCATCACCCATCCCAGGCTGACATGGTATGATCGGGCAAGTTGGATCAAGAACTCTGAAGACAGCTGCAGAACTAGTGCAGGAAGGTGCAGACTGCTGTGAACTAGCCTTGGCCAGCAGTTGGCTTAGCTTCACAATACAGCTTTTAATCTAATTTTAGGATGAAAGAATGGAAAGCCCTTCTATGTTGCTGCTGCTTCCAAATGTTCAAATATTGATTTAGTGGTTAAACTGCAGCACCAGTTTTCACAATAACATTTTTTATGCCATAAAATAGATTAATCTATGCAGTATGACTGTACATTTTTGAAGCTGGCCACCATTTAAGTCTGGCTATCCTGAAATTGCTATGCTACGAGGAAGCTCAAGCTACCTGAGCAGAGATACCATGTGGAGAGAATGATGACCAGCTAGCCTAAGCTGCCCGGCCATTTCAACCTAGATGCCAGGCATGGAAATGATGAAGCCACCTTGTACATTTCAGCTTCAGTAGCTATGATGTGGAGAAAACCGTGAAACCCAACTGATAGCCAGAATTAAGGCCTCAGTATTTGCCTTAGTTCATTCAGAGTGCTATAACAAAATACCATAGACTGGGTGGCTTACAAACTCAGTCCTGGAGGCTGAAAGTCGAAGATCAGGTTGCCAGCATAATCGGGTTTTGATGGGAGCCCTCTTCTTTCTAAGCTGCAGGTTGGTGACTTCTCCCTGTGTCCTCACATGGTGGAAGGAAGAGGATCTCTCTGGGGTTTCTTTTATAAGGACACTAATCCCATTCACAAGGGCTCCACCCTTACGACCTAATCACCTCCCAAATGCTCCATATCCTCATACCATTATGTTGGGGGTTAGGATTCTAACATGTGAATTTTGGGGGGCACAATCAAACCATAGCAGATACGTGGTCCCAGTTAAACGATTCCAACCATTTATATCCTTTTGAGCCATCTCAGTCATCCCAGTCATCATGGAACAAACATAAGCTATTCCTTCTGAGCCCTGTTTGAATTCCAGACCCATAAAGTAGGGAGTATAATAAATGTTGTATAATGCCACTAAAAAATAAAATAAGTCCTACTCCTATCCTAGCTACAGAATTTGTTACTATGTTACAAAGCAGTTGTTCACCAGTGGCACTGACTTTGATCCAGTCATGTGTATGACCTCTCCAGAGCTGCAAGGATGGCAGCTGAAGGCTTATCCTGGCAGAGTTTTCCTCAGCTGCTTCAACCCAAAGGACCACAAGTGATCTATGAAAACTGGTGTTTCTCCAACTGCCAGAGGGTGCTCTAGCCATTCAGGATGTTTGCCTAATTCCCCAAACTACCAGCTTGTCTGGGATGTGATGAGAGCTCTGGCTCTAATAGTAGCTTAATTTGGGTTCAAATCCCAGCTCTACCACCTAAATTAGTTGCATGATTCCAGGCAGCTTAGTGAACTTGGGGTACCTGAATTTCCTCATCTTTAAAATGAGGATAACAACATCTAACATTGTAAGTTTGTAATTAGGGTTAAATGAGCCTTACTTACTTAGCATTTTAAAATAATGAGAGTGCCTGTAGTCCCAGCTACTTGACATGCTGAGGCAGGAGGATCACTTGGGCCCAGGAGTTCGAGGCTACAATGGCACCACTGCACCCCAGTGTGAGCAACAGAGTGAGATCCTGTCTCTATAAAAAAATAATAATAATAATGATAGCTAATGTTTACTGAGTATCTCACAAATGACTTTATATTCCTTATCACTATCCTCAATACAATATTATGCTGATGGCTTCCAAATGTATACTGATTGTTCAGGCCTCTCATTATCTCCAGTTTCACATAATTAATTATCTAATTGACCTAGTCACTGGGATATCCAATTGACACTTGATGGTTACCTTTTCTATTTTGCTGCTAAAACCTGAAAACAATGAATCATCCTTGACTTTTCCGTTTTCTTAATTTTCCACATTCATTTAATAATTTGTTAATTTTACTTCCAAAATAGATTTCAAAACTGTTCACTTCTGTCCATCTCCCATCATTTCTCCTCTGAATAGCTGCCTCCTCTCTGGTCTCTCTATGCTTTCCCTTTAGCCCCTGCCCCAGTCCATTCTCTATGGAGCAGCCTGAGTTATTTTTCTAAACATAAATCAATTTCTGTCATCTGTCTGCTTTCATAACTGTCAGCAGTTTCTTGTAATGCTTTGGATGAAATCCAGACTGCCTACCATGAACCACAATGTCCCAAGCCTTCAAGCCTCTGCCTACCCTTAACCTGATCTCACCCCACTCATCTTCCTCATGATGCTCCAGTCACATGGGCCTTCTGCACATTTCCAGTTCCTTCCTATCCCTTTTGACTGTGGTGTCATCTAGCTTGCTCTTCACCTTGATAGCTCCTTTTCATATTTTGTATTTTAGCTGTGTCAGTTATGAACAGCCTTGCCTGCAAATAAAATAAATCCCATCTAAGAGTGGTTTAAACACAGGAAAGTTTGTCTGTGTCTTATAAAATTTCCAGAAGTAAGCATCCTAGGGCTGGCACAGCAGTTCCATGAGACCATAGGGACTTAGTTTCTTCCTACCTTTCAGTTTTATCATCCTTCATGTATTGACCTCATGTTGTAGTCTGTTTTCTGCTGGTATAACAGACTACCACAGACTGGGTAATTTATAAAGTAAAGAAATTTATTTCTCACAGTTCCGGAGGCTGGGAAGTCCAAGAGTATACACCAGCATCTGGTGAGGGCCTTTGTGCTGTGTCATAACATGGCGGAAGGGCAAATGAGCACATGAGACAGAGAAAGCACGAGGGGTAGACTCCGTTTTATGACAACCCCTCTCTCATAACTAAGCTAATCCTATGATAATATTAATCCATCCGTGAGAACAATAGGCCCCATCCCCCAACACTGTTGCATTGGGGATTAAGCTTTCAACACATAAACTTGTAGGGGATACAGTCAAATCATATAGCCTCATAGGTCTGACTTCATACTTGCTGCCTTATGATCACAAGACAGCTGCTGCACTGTTAAAGCAGAAGGGGGAAAGCAAAGGGGTAAAACCCACTTTTGATTTCACTTTGTATTATGCAGGATTGCAAATATAAAAAACATAGAATAATATAGAAAGCCCCCCATGGATATACCACACAACTACAATAATTATCAACTTGTGGCCAATCTTGCTTTATCTATTATCCACCCCCACTTGACTCTCCCTCTCTCCTCATTATTATGAAGGAAAATCTAGACATTCTATCATTGTTTTCCAAAGCATTTCACTATGTATTCTAAAAGATAAAGCTTTCCCTTTTTCAGCATACTATTGTCACACAAAAAATAGCAATTCCTGGCCAGGCGCAGTGGCTCACACCTGTAATCCCAGGTGGGAGGCCAAGGTGGGTGGATCACCTGAGGTCAGGAGTTCGAGACCAGCCTGGCCAACATGGTGAAACCCCGTCTTTACTAAAAATACAAAAATTACCCGGACATGATGGTACACACCCGTAGTCCCAGCTACTCGGGAGGCTGAAGCAGGAGAATCGCTTCAACCCAGGAGGTGGAGGTTGCAGTGAGCCGACATAAGTGCGACTGCACTCCAGCCTAGGTTGACAGAGCGAGACTCTGTCAAAAAAAAAAAAAAAAGAAAGAAAGAAAGAAAGAAGCAATTCCTTAATACCATCAACTTTCCAATTATTCCACAATAATTCAAATTTTTAATTATTCAATAAAAGCAACATTTTTTTTTACAGTTTAAAGTATCCAAATACTTGCAAATAAGTATTTGGACTTATTTGCAGTCCATGCAATGGACATGTCCTTGAAGTCCCTTTTAATCCGTAGGATCCCCCTTCATCTCTTGTCTTTTCCTCTTATTTTTTGAAGAAACTAGGTCATTTGTCCTATAGAGTTTCCCACAATCCGGATTTTTCTGATTGCATCCCTATGGTGTCCTCTGTATGTGTTGCAAGTTAATAGTTGGATATACATGTTTGATTAGATTCCGATGTTTTATTGTTCCTTTTTCTTCTTGGCAAGACTACTTCGTAGGAGGTATTATGTTCTGCTATCCAGAGGTGCCTAATGAGTGGTTGTCTCTCTTTTTGTGACATTAACAGCTTTTGATGATTAATGTCTAAATCCATTAATTCCTTATGTTATAAAATGATGTTTTAAGTCTATTATTCCTTCTTCATTTGTTAGCTGGAATACTTTTATAAAGAGAAACTTTCCCATTCTATTTTTAAGTTACCCAATAGGTACAAACAATAAAGGAACGATTAATGCTTGATACTTTCCCTTAGTTTACCAGTTTTCTTTGAGACAGAGTTTCACTCTTGTTGCCCAGGATAGAGTGCAATGGCATGATCTCGGCTCACTGCAACCTCCGCCTCCTGGGTTCAAGCAATTCTCCTGCCTCGGCCTCTCGAGTAGCAGGGATTACAGGCATGTATCATCATGCCCGGCTAATTTTGTATTTTTAGTAGAGACAGTGTTTCTCCATGTTAGTCAGGCTGGTCTCGAACTCCCCACCTCAGGTGATCCACCCGACTCAGCCTCTCAAAGTGCTGGGATTACAGCCATGAGCCACGGTGCCCAGTCACCAGTTTTCAAAATAGTGAATTGATTCACTAGCATCCTCCAATGGTAAGCAATCAGACTTTTAAAAAATTATCTTAGTGAACTCATTGATTTAAACATATTGGATGTGTTTTAATGCATTGCAGTTATTAGCCTTATTGATATTCAGATAGTCCAATTTTGGCCATTGGGAGTGTCCTCAAGTTGATTTATGAGTTCCTTTTTCATGAGAAAACCCAAAACTTTCCAGAAACATCACTTGGACAGTTTCTTCTCTTATCTCACTGGTCTGAGTTGTGTCAAATGGCCACCCTGAGCTGGAAGATGGCAGTGGATGGAGTTTGGATCATTCATAATCTCCTCAAAGAGGTTTCCCCTGATGCCCCACCTAAAGAATGCACCCCCTATTATTCTGCAGAATGCTATCCTGTTTATTTCCTTTATACTACTAATCATAAACTGTAGTTACTGTATTTGTTCATTTGTTAAGGGTCTGACTCCCTCACTGGGTTGTAAGCTTCACGATGTTTTCCCTAGCACAACATTTGCAGGTGCTCATAAAATTTACTTAATAAATATATGTCGAATTAATAAAACAAATGAGGTAGAGACCATTTTATTCCTATTGTATCCACTATCCAATACAGTATCCATTATTTACATTTAAATTTAATGTAAATTAATTAAAATAGAAAATTAAAAATCCATTTCATTAATCTCATTAGTTATATTTCAAGTACTTGAAAGCTATGTGTGGCTAGTGACTATCACATTGCACAGTGTAGATACAATGCATTTCCCCCATCACTGAATACTATTGGATAATGCTGGAGAGAAAAGAAACTGGCTATTAGATAAAACAACTTAATCAAGGTCATAGTTACTAAGATTACACAGCTACTAAGAGAAGGAGCTGGATTCAAACCTATGTCTGAGTGACTTCAGAAATAGAACTCACAACACCATAACATAGTCATCACTGTTGTTATTACTTGATTAGTCCTGCTTTCAATTTCAGACTCTCTAGGGGATTTAGGGGGATTCAAGCCTCACTGCCGCATAGGTTAACTGACTATCTCAGTTTGCCCAGGCTGAAGAAGTTTCCAGGATGCAGAAAAGTCTCAGCAAACCATGCTACCTAATTATCAAAATCTTTATCAAGGCTTGTGGCAGGTAAATAGATGGGTTCACTCAACTCCATTTCAACCACTTTCAATATGCCCTATTGCATGCTAGAAATGAGAAAGTTGAAGTCTTTTCCCAGATTTCCTTACAGCTTTGGTCCTGTACATGGGCTAGCTCTGCCAAGCAGATGCACTTGGGCAACATCTGGAAGGCCTGATTGAGGAGGAGGCTGCACTTCTGCTGCTTTGTCTGGAAGGCAGTGCAGTAGCAGCAGAGGTCTCAGTGTCCTGTCGTTAATATCATGGACTTGGAGAGGCAGAATATGGGGCATGTGTTTTGCGTGTATAGATTCGACCTGAGATGGTCAGTCCTGAAGCCAGCAACAGGAGCAGTGACTCCCTGATTTATTGTTTTATGATTGTAACAGAAGTAGCTACTCCCTTAGTAAAATGATTCTGTCATGGAAAGAACACCACCTAAGAGAGTCATTACTGGGAGCCAAGCCAGTAATGGCTGTACCTTTAGCTTTTCCAGTGATTTTTCCTCACCCAATTTCCCATATTAATTCATTGTATGCTAAAACGAGTTAAAGTGGTGAGATATAGTGATATAATAAGAAATGTGTATTTGGTTTCTTCTCCCAGTTCCTGACACAGAGCTCCTAATCCTTTGGAATTTCCCAGGTGATAGGAGTGTCTTTTGTTCTAATGGAGCGAGTCTTGGTGGACTCCTGGATGGAGACTGGTCACCAGAAAGACTAAGTCATAATTAGAAGCTTTGAACTTTCCAACTCACCCCCCATCCTTTGGGGAAAGATGGAGATTGGGTTAATTGATCATGTCTATGTGATGAAGCCTCCATACAAATCCCTGAACTAGGGGATTTGGTGAGCTTCCAGGCTGCTGAATATGTGGAGATGTCTAGACGGTAGTAAACCTGAAGAGATCATGGGATCTTTGCTTTCCTTCCCACATACTTTGCCCAATGTATCTCTTCATCTGGCTGTTCATCTGTATTCTTTATAATACTCTGTAAAATGACTGGTAAGTATAAATAAAGTGCTTTCCTGAGTTCTGAAAGCCATCCTAGCAATCAGACCTGCGGAATTCATAGCTGGTTGGCCAGAAGTACAAGTCACAACCTGGGACTTGTGATTGGCATTTGAAGTGGGGTGCAATCTTGTGGGCCTTAGCCCCTAACCTGTTGGATCTGATGTTATCTCCAGGTAGCCGATGTAAGAACTGAATTGTACAAGACCCAGCTGTGTCCACTGGAGAACTGCTTAGTGTGTGGGGAAAACTCTCCACATATATTAGCCACAGGGTTGTTCTATGTTGTGTTGTGTATGAGAGGAGAAGGAGGAAGTTTGTTTTTTCCCTTACAAGTGGATTTTTATTATTATATGCAGCTGATGACCCCTTACTATTCAAAGGGGATTTCATCTGGGAAGCAAGACAGCTATAAGAAATCTGAATAAAATCTGAATGTCTAGCATGCTAGGACCCTAATATAAGGTTCTCCTTATCACTGCTGTCATTCTTTAAGAACTGTGCATACATCCTATTCACCAGAATCCTGAAAATACTTGAAATTTGATTTCAGAAACATGACTATAAGCGTATACACACACAAACACACACAAATATTCCTCGACTTGCAGTGAGTGGGGTTATACCCCAACAAACCCATCATAAGTTGAAAATATCATAAATGAAAAAGGCATTTGCCACCTAACCTACTGAACATCATAGCTTAGCCTAGTCTACATTACATGTGCTCAAAACACTTACGTGAGCCTATAGTTGGGCAAAATCATCTAACACAAAGCCTATTTTGTACTAAAGTGTTGAATATGCCATGTAATTTATAGAACATTGTACTAAAAGTAAAAAGCAGTGATTGAATGAGTACTTGAAATATGGTTTCTACTGAATGCCTACCACTTTTTCAGCATTGTAAAGTTGAAAATTGTAAGTTGAATTATTGGAAGTTGGGAACTATCTATACAAATAGAAATCATTATATTAATAGTTAGAAAAAATTTTAAGGGCAAAAAGACTCTTTCAGAAACAAAAATAATAGCTTGAAGAATATCAATGAGAAATAAAGAAACCCAGTAATTTTTATGAAAGGTAATGCTATGTAGGCAGTGAAATATTATACCAGGCATTTGCAACCATGATGTAAAGTCTGCAGGTAAAGGGAGATACACTGCCTTTTGGGAGGCACTACAGCTGAGTTATGGAATGTATAGGTGTAAACAGGAAAAAAACCCTGATTTTCTCTCTACTCTCATACTCACCACACAGAACACTTTTGTGACCAGATGTGTGGGAGTTTTCCCCACATACCAAGCAATTCTCCAGTAGATACCAACTGAGTGTCCTACGTTTCTACATGGAGATAATGCCAGATTCCAAAGATTGAAGACTCAGTCCCACAGGACTGCTGCCACTTCAGATAGCCATTGCAAGTCAAGTCCTAAGTTGTGACTTGTGCTCCTGAATAAGCAGCTGTATTAGTCTGTTCTTACATTGCTATAAAGACATACTGAGACTGGGTAATTTATAAAGAAAAGAGGTTTAGTTGGCTTACAGTTCTGTGGGCTGTATAAGCTTTCTGGGAAAGCTTCAGGAAACTTACAATCAGGCAGAGGGTGAAGGGGAACCAGGTACATCTTTACGTGGCTGGAAAAAGGGGGAGTGCTACTTATTTTTAAGCAAGCAGCACCACGGGGATGGTGCTAAACCCATAGATCCAATCACCTCCCACCAAGTCTCTCCTCTAACACTGAGTGTTACAATTCAACATGAGATTTGGGTGGGGACACAAAGCCAAACCATATCATTCCACCCCTGCCGCTCCCAAATCTCATGTCCTTCTCACATTTCAAAACACAATTATGCCTTCCCAATAGACCCTCGAAATTTTAACTCACTGCAGCATTATCTCAAAAGTCCAAGTCCAAAGTCTCATCTGAGATAAGACAAGTCCCTTCTGCCTATGAGCCTGTAAAATCAAAAACAAGTTAGTTACTTCCAAGATACAATGGCAGTACAGGCATTGGGTAAATGCTCCCACTCCAAAAGGGAGAAATTGGCCAAAACAAGGGGACTACAGGCTCCATGCAAGTCCAGAATCCTCCAGGGTAGTCATTAAATCTCAAAGCTCCAAAATAATCTCCTTTGACTCCATATCTCACATCCAGGACACACTGATGCATGGGATGGGCTCCCAAGGCCTTAGGCAGCTCTATCCCTTTGGCTTTGCAGGGTACAGCCCTTGTGGCTGCTTTCACGGATTGGCAATGAGTGCCTGTGCATGGTGCAAGCTGTTGGTGGATCTACCATTCTGGGGTCTGGAGGATGGTGGCCCTCTTCTCACAGCTCCACTAGGCAGTGCCCCAGTGGGCACTCTATATGGGGACTCCAACCCCACATCTCCCCTCTGCAGTGCCCTAGTAGAGGTTCTCCATGAGGACTCCACCTCTGTACCAGACTTCTTCTGCTTGGACATCCAGCTATTTCCATACATCCTCTGAAATCTAGGCAGAGGTTTCCAGGCATCAATTCTTGCCTCTGTGCACCTGCAGGCTTAATAACACATAGAAGACACCAAGACTTGCAGCTTGCACCCTTTGGAGCAGCGGCCTGAGCTGTGCCTTGGCCTCTTTTAGCCATGGCTGGAGCTGGAGGAGCTGTGATGGAGGACACCATGTACTGAGGCTGCATAGAGCATTGGGACCCTGGGCCTGGCCCATGAAACCACTCTTCCCTACTAGGCCTCCAGGCCTGTGATGGAAGGGGCTGCCTTGAAGGTCTCTGAAATGCCATGGAGGCATTATCCCCTTTATCTTGGCTATTAACATTCAGCTCCTCTTTACTTATGCAAATTTCTGCAGCTGGCTTGAATTCCTCCCCAGAAAATGGGTTTTTTTTTCTACCACATCATGAGGCTGCAAATTTTCAAAAATTTGCATGAATATAAGCATATGCTGTTAGAAGCAGCCAGGCCACATGTTAAACACATTGCTGCTTAGAAATTTCTTCCACCAGATAACCTAAATCATCTCTCTCAAGTTCAAAGTTCCACAGATCTCTAGGGCAGGGCATGATGCCTCCAACCTCTTTGTTAATGTATAACAAAATGACCTTTACTCCAAATAAGTTTCCAATAAATTCCTCATCTCCATCTGAGACCATCTCAGCCTGGACTTCACTGTCCATATCACTATCAACATTTTGGTCATAACAAGTCTCTAGGAAGTTCCAAATCTTCCCTCATCTTCCTATCTTCTGAGCACTCCAAACTGTTCCAACCTCTGCCCACTACCCAGTTCCAAAGATGCTTCCACATTTTCAGGTATTTTTATACCAATTCCCCTCTTTGGTACCAATTTTCTGTATTAGTTCATTCTCACATTGCTATAAAGAAATACCTGAGACTGAGTAATTTATTTTAAAAAGAGGCTTAATCAGCTCATGGTTCTGAGGCTTCTGCTTCTAGGGAGGCCTCAGGAAATTTACAACCATGGCAAAAGGTGAAGGGGAGGCAGGCATATCTTCAGATGGCTGGCAGGTGGCAGGAGAGGTGCTACACACTTTTAAACAAGCAGCACTAGGGGGATGATCCTAAACCATTAGAAACTGACCCCATGATCCAACCACCTCTCACCAGGCCCCTCCACTAACACTGGGGATTACAATTTGACATGAGATTTGGGTGAGGACACAAAGCCAAACCATATCACCAGCTATATATTAAGGTTCCCATGACTCCTCACCTCGGGTTCAACAATTTGCTAGGAGAGCTCACAGAACTTAGAGAAACACTTTACTTACATTTACCAGTTGATTACAAAGGATATTATAAAGGATACAGATGAACGACCTGATGAAGAGATACCTTGATACAGTCAGGATATTTGTCCCTGCCCAAATCTCATCTTGAATTGTAATCCCCAGTGCTGGAGATGGGGCCTGATGGGAGGTGTTTGTATCCTGGAGGCAGATCCCTCATGGTTTGGTGCTGTCTTCATGACAGTGAGTTCTCGTGAGATCTGGTCATTTAAAAGTTTGTAGCACCTCCCTCCAACTCACTCTTTCCTGCTTGCTCCTGCTGCTGCCATATGATGTGCCTGTGCCCCCTTCACCTTCTGCCATGATTGAAAGCTTCCTCAGGCCTCACCAGACACCGAGCAGATGCCAGCACCATGCTTCCTGTAAAGCCTGCAGAACCATGAACCAATTAAAACTCTTTTCTTTATAAATTACCCAGTCTCAAGTGTTTCCTTATAGCAATGCAAGAATGAACTAATACATACATAGAGCAAGGCATGGATGGGCGACTACCCTCCCAGCACCTTTATGTGTTCAGCAACCTGGGAGTTCATCAAATTGCATTATTCAATAGCTTTAGAGAGCTTCATCTCTAGCCTCCACCCCTTTCCTAGAGGTTGGTGGGTGAGGTTGAAATTTCCAACCCTCTAATTATCTAATCACTTGATTTTTCTGATGTCTGGCCCTATCCTGAGTCTATCACGGGGGCCCACCACAAGTCAACTTATTAGCATAAAGTCAGGTATGATAAAAAGAGACCATTATGAATAACAAAACACTCCTTTTTTTCCCCCACACTCCAGGAAATTTTGAGTGTTTTAGGATCTCTGACAGGAATTGGGACAAAGACCAAAATATTTTGTTTTATACCACAGTACGTTCTGGAGCCATCCAGACCTGTGTTCAAATGTCAGTGACACTGTTATCCACTATGTGAACTTGGATAAACTAATGAGCCTCTATAAGCTCCAGTTCCCTAATCTGGAATATGAGGATAATAATAGTATCCAATTCACATGGCTATTGTGATATTTATAGTGTGCTGAGTATACTATATGGCACATGAGGACTTAATACATGTTAGATAATATGACTATTATAATTTTGCTAAACTCAGCTCCATTCTTGAAATTATGTCCAATACTTGGGGTCATTCTGATTACAGCCTATCAAATTTCTAGGCAGCCATGCACTATCCCCCTCCATATCATAATTAGTAGGTGCTCAAAAAATATTAGTGCCTTAGTTCATCCTGGGTCAATATTATTCTAGTAGTCAACATTCTAATAATTCTTTTAAAACTGTGTCTTGACATGTGTCCTTTTTCCATTAGAGGTTTATTCATGTGGGGTGCGTTTCACTCCTGCACCCACAGTTATTACTGGTAGTGGCAGCTGCTGATGCTATATTTTCCCCTTTGTTGACCAAAATAAAACGAAAAATAAAAAAACGGACAACAAGAGTATCTTGGGTATGTGTTTGAAGAAAGTACTCCATTATGAAGAGAGAAAGAATAGTAAAGAGAAAGAGATTACTCTCATGGGGTCAATTTGAGAAAGCATAAGACCTGGGCTTGGTGTCAGCTTGCCCCAGTAGAGCATTCTTTCATATGTTCCCGCTGACCACAAAACCCACACCACTACCTCGCTGATGTTATACCTGCTAACTCCAAGGCTTTAGTCACACAAAGAATATAGCCATTCTTCTTTGCTCTCATAATGTTTAACCATGTCTTTTACCTACAGAATTTCAGAAACTGGCTTTAGGGGATCCAAAATCAAACCAAGGTTGCAGAATGTCCTACCTTGGAAGGAATGCTGAAAAATTGATTTAAACCCTTTTTGCTGCTGCCAGATAACCAGTTGGCCCATTACTCAATAAAACCATGGCAACCAGCTATGCTACATACCCTACCCCTCACATGCTTTGTTCAGCCAAGCCTGCATATCTTACCCCTATTGTCAATTCCAGCACTTTGTCTCATAAAAAATCCCTACCAGCTCTTTTTCAGAGAGTCACCAGAGGGTCCTTGTGCCTCTGCTGTCTCCCTTGCACTCAAGCACAAACCCCCAGATAAAAGCTTTGTCTGAGAAATCCGCATGGCCCCATGTTAATTTTCACCACACAGGGAGCCTCTGGTCTATAACAAATTATTGGAAGATTAGACAAACTGGCCTAAACCTTCTCCAGTGGTTTGTTCCAGTAAATAATTTTCCTTACATTTGATTTGCCGTATTGGGGGAGACAGGTTCAATTCATTCTTTCAATCAACAAGTTTTTATGAATTACCTACCATATTTATGATATGAGATACACTGTGAATACCTCTTCTACATCTACTCCAACCTTAGTTAACTTCTATTCAATATTCAGAACTCAGTTTAAATACCACTTCTCTGATGAAGCTTGTATCTAGGCCAGGTCAGCCTGGCATGTACTCTCATGGCACTAGGGCATCTTATATTTTATGCATTTTGAAGTATGCACTAATATCTTTGCTTTTTTGGTGAGTGTGTGCTTAAGGCCTGTCTTTTCTGTAATGCAGATGAGGGCAGGGACTTTGCTTTTGCTCAGGATTGTAACTCTGGTACTTATCTTGGTACCTAAGCGAGAGGCTCTGATGAATGAGTTACCAGAATCTCACTATAACACCACTCACCAAAGTATTTTTGTTTCTGGTAACCTCTGACTGCCTGGGGCATCTACAGAAAGTACGGTGATGAAAATCCGTACCTGAAGGTAGTCTCTTGTATGAGGAAACCCCATGGTGAATCTCTGAGGAAGTTATAAACACCAATAACAAAAAAGCAAAAATGAAAAAAGGAGTTCATCCTGGGTCAATATTATTCTGGTAGTCAACATTCTAATAATTATTTTAAAACTATGTCTTGACATGTGCCCTTTTTCCATACTCACACCATAGCTATGTGGTTAAGTGGATAAAGACTTGGGCATGTTTGACTTTATTTTCACTTTAGCAAATAATTAGAATTTCTATAGTGAAAACATGCAATGACATCGTGGTACAGAGGTTTTATCAGTGTGTCTTCAGAAAGTAACAATAAATTACAAGTCTGATGTAAAGTTATTAAAAACTAGGTTACAAACCCACACTGTAGACTTCCTTCTTTAATCAAGAGGAAACTATAAACCAAAAATAAAATTCTAAGCCCCTCAGCTGACTGAACGGACCCCCCTTGGCCAAGGGGATTCAAAAAAACACCTGAAAAACTAGTTCAGGTCATGATGGGAAAGAGGGGGTGAAACATGCCTCATTATACCCTCCTTCCTTTTGAGTTTAGACACAACTGACCAGCCCTGACATTAAAACAGGATCTTAAGACTGACAAGACAGAATCTTTGTAGCAATAAAATAATAGATTCCAATCTGACTCTGGTGTAACATCACATGACAGCCAGTGGGCCCTGAAGGAAATCAAGTCATTTTACCTCAAATTATATTTCTTTACATATTTTGAAATGGCCCTGCCAAGCTGTCACTTGTGGGGGAAAAATTTATGTTCTGTAAAGATTCCCTTATTAGGTCTTTTCCAGAAAGTCTGACAATTTTTAAGGTTCAGTAGGAGACATTCACATCTATTCTCTCTGAAGCCTGGAGGCTTCATGTACATGATAAGACCCTTGGCTTCCACAAAGCACCCCCTTACCTTAACTTAAGTTGACATCAACTCTTGAGGCAGAGCTTAACTCTGTCAACAAACTGCCCATCAGGAAATCTTTGAATCCACTTATGACCTGGAAGCTCCTGCTTCTAGATGTTCCACTTCTCTGGGCTAAACCCATGTATACCTTGCATGTATTGATTTATGTTTTTGCCTGTAACTTCTGAATCCCTAAAATGTATAAAATGAAGCTGTACCTCAACCACCTTGGGTATATGTTCTCAGGACCTCCTGAGGCTGTGTCATGGGCAATGGTCCTTAACCTTGGCAAAATAATGCTCTAAAATTGATTGAGACTTGTCTCAAATACTTTTTGGTTTACAAAACCTTTCCCAGAATCCCCCAGGCTTTCCCTCATATTTCATTGGCCAGACAGCTCCAAAGTCAATCACAAACTTAGACCAATCAAAACTGCTATCCTGAGTCTGGGCCCACTTCCCCAGGGAGTTTTACTGTCCATGGTCAACAAAAACTGGGACCTCTGAGCCAGAAACTAGGAACCTACTTTGAAGACAATCCCCACTGCCTGTTCCTCTTCTACTCTACAGCCTCACCTTCTTCACCTCTACAACGGGGGCGGGGGGGTGGGGGGATTGAATCCTTCATTGATTCCACACACACTTTCAGCTCCCATTTTGTGTCCAGTACTGTGTTGAGTCCTGGGGATTCAAAGATTCCCTTCTTCTTGTTTGGGTGGCTGAGACCTATCAGAAGTGTTTCGGAGGCCAGGTATTTAAATTTATACATATAAGTGTATAAATTTATCCTACTTGCTTTCTAATTCAAACTTTTAATTTAAAACACACACACAGCTGGTCAAAATGAACACATTTTGTTTGGGGATTTTGAGTGGGGGGATTTGATTTCTTGTTTGCAGGTCCTTGAGGATCCCCCCGCCAAAAAAATTGCAACGAAACGTTTTAAGTGTAGCATTAGACTGAGATAGGCAGAGTGATATGGCTTACACCAGAGAGGCACCCAACCCAGCCTGGGAGTGATGCAGCTCAGGATGGAATGGGGATCTGCTTGGATTTGAATGTTGAAACCACATCCCCAGCTGCACAACCTGGAAACATAAAAATCAGCCAGCCACACCTCTCCCTCACCCTCCCATTGATCAAGTCCTATAGATTCTATCCTTAAATAATGCTTGAATCCACCCAGTGCTCTTATTCCAACTGCTGTGTCCTTTATTCAGTCCTTTATCACTTCTTACCTGTTTTTTTCCAGTAGTCTACTTGGTCTCCCTGACTAGGGATCTCCTTCCCCAATCTCCTTTCTAGGCTTTTGCTGAGGATCCTCCCACAATGCAAATCTGGTAGTTTTTATACTGCCTAAAACTCTTCAATAGTTTCCCACAGCCCTCAGTTAAAAGTCCAAACTCTTTCCTATGGGTTAGAAAGCCATTTGAGATTGGGGTCCCATTCAATTGAAACTACCTTTGCAAGAATTATAACAGTGAGAAAATTATGACAGTGAAAGAGATCTGATCTAACCAACCACCATCTTGCCTTTACCCTCCAAACTGCCTTTAATCATTCCTGGGCTTGGGCCAAGCTAACTTTAGGAGACATTTAGTTTATAGTTTAAATGATAGTAGCCCTTCTCCAAAACTAAACCGTCTTTATAGGTTAGGCAGATAAGAGGAGCCTGAATTCTGCTAAAGTGTAGACATAAATGTTTACCAGTCATTATTCCAGACATCACAAGATTTACAACTTTCACAAATACTCCTGCAGATAACATCACTATTGTAAAACCTAAGATTGGCCTTTTGAGATGTCTTTTCAGGGTTTTGCATTTTTGACAAACAGTCACTCCATCTGGACCTGCCAACCTGTCCTCTGGCCCCTCCCAGAGGCAGACTCAGCACACATGCAGCAGGACCATTTTCCACACTCCTATGATTGCATCCCCAGCCAATCAGCAGCACTCCATTCCCTGGTCTGCCAAACTAGCCTTGAAAAACCACAGCCTCTGAATTTTCAGGGAGACTGATTTGAGTAATAAAACCCCAGTCTCCTGTTCAGCTGGCTCTGTGTGAATTAACTCTTTCTCTTGTAATTCCCCTGTCTTGATAAATAGGCTGTATCTGGGCAGCAGATAAAATGAGCTTGTTGGTTGGTTACATAAACTTTTCAGCTGTTACTACTCACCTTCTCCCTTCTCAAGCTGCTCTTCAGCCTTGTGGAACTCCTGGCAGTTTCCCAAAAATGCCAGGTTGTTTCAAATGCACCCAGAGTCTTGGCTCCTTCAGTTCTGAGTGAATTCTTTTAAACCTTCTCTCCCTATTCACCTGAACAGAGGCCAATATTATTCAAAATTCAGTTTAAGGGTCATTTCCTCCCTGAACCCTGTTTTAGCTTCCATCTCAGCACCACTCCCCCACAATTCCCCACCCCGACTCTGTCATTGCTCACTCTCTGGGGTCTTCTGGAGTTACCTCCCACAGCATAGACGGCATACTTTGCTCCCAACCGTGATGATCATCTGCCTCGAATCCCCTGGTTTTGAAAAAGTTATTTTTTAATCTAAAAAATATTTATTATCATCGTCATTATCATCGTCATCACCTATTGATGAATCAATCTATGGAACTGGACCCAGAATCTGTGCTTACAAAATATCCTGGGTTGCAAGTTACACTGCACGTTCATTTTTTGCAAAATACCTTGAGCTTTATAAGATATGCATACTTTTCTGTATGTATGTCAGTTTTAATACAAAGTTAAAAAGGAAAAATTCCCTAGGTTATTCTTACATAACACTGATGCTGGAGAATCACTGACTTTTCTCTCTCTACTGAATTGTAAGCCCTTTGAGGGCAGTGAAGCCATCTATCTTGTCTTTGTATTCCCAGCATGTTTCAGTGCCTACAACATAGTACACACAATAAATGATTAATAAATAAATAAGACCCAAGGGAGTGCACTGGTTTGTGGGTTCCCTTCTCCCTCACTCTCTTCCAAACATTTGTTGCATGCCCCTCTTGGAGCACATGACAGCTCACGCCTCAAAGTTACACCTCCTACACACACCCCTGAATAAACCTGTGAGATGCCACCTGGCTTCTTCCCTACCATACGCTGGGTGTAACTGATCCAAGCACCCAGCCTGACAAGGGTAGGAGAAAGGAAGCAGGTGGAGGACGTTCTGTCCCAGTACCAGTACTTTTGCCCTGCCTGGGTCTGAGCCACCTGGCTCAGGCCTTCCTCAGCAGGCCTGGGAATCAAGCTGGAAAAAATATGTCCTTGGAGATACTGCAATGCTAAAGCTTCTATTTGCATCTCTGATGTAAGTTGCTTCCTAAGCCACTCAGTTCAATTATGTGGGAATTTGAAAATGATATATTTGAATATTTAGGAGTGGCTGGTGATTTTTAGCAAATTTACAGTAGAAAATGAGGGGGACTCTGTGTGAAATATCATCTAAGTCAGGGTTGTCCAATCTTTTGGCTTCCATTGGCCACATTGGAAGAGGAAGAATTGTCTTGGGCCACACATAAAATACACTAACACTAATGATAGCTAATGAGCTAAAAAAAAAAAAAAAAAGTTGCAAAAATAAATGTCATGTTTATGAATTTGTGTTGGGCCGTATTCAAAGCCGTCCTGAGCCGCATGCAGCCTGTGGGCCACGGGCTAGACAAGCTTGATATAAGTCATTTATCCAGTCACAAATTATTACCAAGTGCCTTCTAGGGACAGAGTGATGAACAAGTCATCTGCCTTAAAGATGCTAACAGTGAAGTGGGGTGAGATAGGCAATCAAATAATAATGTCTAACTTTTTCTAGCACTTACAATGTGCTGGACACTTTACATATGTTAACCTTAAATAATGAGATTTAGAGAATATGATTAACTATGAAGTTTCAGTGCAAAGCTTGAGGATAGCCACCTGGAAACACTAACTCCAAATGAGTGGGATCAGTGCTCCAAAGTGGAGAAGTTAAGATTTCACTTATACCGGCAGAGATGGAGAAGTTCCAGCAGAATTACATTTAACATACAAAACCAGTGCATATGCCACAGCAATTTGATTGGTTACAGACTGCTGCATTCCAAGGAAGATTATTACTCTGTGAGGAGAGGCAATGATCCAAGGGGTTCGTATCTCTGGTCGTGCTTGGTCTTCCTAATTATTTACAAGGAAAAAAGGCAAGGCCAGGCATGGTGGCTCATTCCTATAATTCCAATACTTTGGGAGGCCAAGGTGGGAGGATAACTTGAGCCCAGGAGTTGGAGGTTACAGTAAGCTATGACTGTGCCACTGTGCTCCAGTCTGGGTGAAGGAGTGAGACCTTGTCTCAAAAAAAAAAAAAAAAAAGCAGAAGTTGTAGCTGTATAGCCACATTTCTCTCAAGTCTCACAATAAAGTTCCAACAGCTTGAAGTTTGATTTAATTTTACGCATGTGTTATGCATTTCATCAGTCTAACAACTCAGTGGTGTCCTATTACTCTCAAGTTACAAATGAGGGAACAGATGCATTGTATAGTTACAAACTGATAAGGAGTCATAAAGGCAGTACAAAGAGTAGGAAGAGGATATGGCAGGGAGACCTAATGTAGCCCTAAGGTCAGGGAAACATTCTCTAAATATGAGAAGTTAAACAGGAGATCTAAAGTTGGAGTCTAGTAGACAAAAGAGGTCTTAGAGAAGAGACGTGCAGGCAATGGAAACAGTAGAATGTTGTTTAAGGAATTGAAGGCAGCACAGGGAGCCCCTGATGAGACAGGAGAGGCAGGGAGGGGCCAGATCACCTGGGTTTTTTTTGTGTTGTCTTTAAATAGCATAAGGTTAGGGAAGCCAAGAGAGTTGAGATTTAGGATTTAGTTCCACCTTTGCTCTTAATCTCAGCCATCTGTCTGCAGCTCAGTTTCCTGATGTGAAAAAAGTGTGCAAGAGTGGATGGACCAGAGTGCTCCAGTGGCCCCCATGGTTCTGAAACTCTGATTCTAGGTAAGGCTCTGCTGGAAGGAATTGCCAGATGCAAGCCCTAGATGCTGCTGAATGCACTGAAACCCAGGGGCCCTGCAACCCAGTAGCCAGCCAGCCCTTGCCAGACTCTGACTCCTCTGTAGATTAATTGCAAATCATGGAGAATATCACAAAATAAATCACACAATAAATACGGCTGTAAGCATGGTTTGTTCCCCTCTGTCGAAACAAAGGGTGAACTGCTTAATCATAACAGCATAATAAGGAAAACTAGCTTTCTGAGCATTTACTATGTGCCAGGATTGTACCAGGTACTTTTAGTAGATTTTCTCACAACAGCCCCCTGTTATAGATAGGAAAGTGAGGCCTCAAGAGATTGCATAACTTAGGGAAGGTACTCACCACTCAAATTAGTCCTGCATACTGAGCATGGACAGTCCCGTTTCCTATTGCCAGAAGTGTTACCTTGAGCAATAACGTTATCTGGGTTTGCTCAGTGGCTGAGTTGTAATTTGAACCCACTGCTAACTCCAAAGCTCATGGTGTTGGTCACCACGTGATGCTGCCTTCCCTTCTTAGAAGAGGCAACTCCTTACTCTATAAATAACATGACATTGTCTTTTGAAGTCCTTTCTGGGTGAGGAAAGTGCTTTTTATAGCATGGAATTGCTCCTTTTTATTTGGTCTCTTTCAGCACCGATTAATCCTGCCTACAGTTTTGTCCTTCACTGTCCTTACACTGTATTCCTAGGTTTCCTCCCTGCAAAAGACAACTCCATGAGACCACATGGTGTTTGTGTGTGTGTGTGTGTGTGTGCCAGCAAAGAAATTTCACTCCCCTCCCTCCCCAAGTCTGCCTACTTTTCTATAAATAATTGTTCTCCTCCCGCCCCTCAGGCCTCTAAGTAGTTTGGTCACTTAACCAAACGCACAGGCACACACGCGCGCGCGCGTAAGCACACACTCACAAAGCGGGGAGGGTAACGTGAATGACCTTGCAAAGGTATCTTGCCCACTGGGGACAGGATTAGCAAACCTGAAACCTCTGCAAATATTTATCTTCCTCCCGTATTCCTCCTGAAGCGGTTCGCTCCTCTCGCTGTCTCTCCCAGACCCCTCTCGTTTTCACTCCGCCATACAAAGCCCAACCCGCCCATCTCCTCGCTGCAAGCCCAGAGAACTTGATTCCCCATGTTGAAACTCGTCGGTGGCGGTGGCGGGCAGGACTGGGCATGCTCAGTGGCGGGGACCAGTCTGGGAGGCGAGGAAGCCGCGTTTGAAGTCGCGCGGCCCGGGGCTCGGGGGAAGGCGGGCGACGGGAGCCCCGGCTGGGGGTGCGCGGGGATCCCCGATTCCGAGCCCGGGGCTGGCGTGCTCCAGGCCGGCGCCGTGGGGCCGGCGCGCTGGGGGCAGGGCGCGGAGGAGGTGGGGGAGTCGGCAGGAGGAGGGGAGGAGCGCCGGGTTCGCCATCCCCAGGCGCCGGCTCTGCGGCTGCTGAATCGGAAGCTGCAGGGAGGATCCGGGGAAATAAAGACGCCCGAGAATGACCTCCAGCGAGGCCGCCTGAGCCGGGGCCCGCGCGCAGCCCCGCCAGCACCCGGCATGGGCGACCGCGGCGGGCAGCCGGAGCGCTCGGCCCCGCACTCCCCTGGGGCCCCCGTGGGCACCAGCGCCGCCGCTGTGAACGGGTTGCTGCACAACGGCTTCCACCCGCCGCCAGTCCAGCCGCCGCTCGTCTGCAGCCGGGGTCCCGTGGGCGGCAACGACGCAGTGCCCCAGCGCCTCCCGCTCCTACCGGAGCTCCAGCCGCAGCCACTGCTCCCTCAGCATGATTCCCCGGCCAAGAAATGCCGGCTGCGGAGGAGGATGGACTCGGGGAGAAAGAACAGGCCGCGTAAGTCCCGCTGGGAGGGGAGCGCGGGCGCAAGGCAGACGCAGCGTGCGGGGCCCGGGACTGGGAGCGGCTGGGGCAGACGCCGCAGCACGTCCCGTGCGCCCCCGCGTCTGCGGTCGAGGGACTGCACGGAGTGGGTTCCTGGGACTGATTCTTTTCCCAGGAGGCATTAAGCACTACAGGTCGTTGCCTGAGCCTGCCTTTTGCTCGCTTCTATCCGTAGAATGGGGTGATTGGACACGGAGCTTGAGCGGGTCCCTAGGTCAAGGATCTATAATAGGCGAACGCTCTGTCCGCCCTTCTAACTGGTGGCTGAGAAAAGCATGTGTGTGAACATTTGCTGGGGTCCAGGAGTGAGGATAAAGTGGGCGGCACACCGAGGGTGCCCTCTCCTTTCTCACCCCTCTCGCTTCTCTGAGCGCGTCCTGCTGGGGTTGGCTGCCCTTTGAATCACAGAGTAGCCGGCAGCGTCTCGGGTCTATTGGAAAGCGCAAGTCTGGAGGCGTGGAGTTTAACAACCCCCAAAATCACAGCCTATTAGACGCTGTTTCTTCACAGCCAATGAGAGGGTTTTTTGGGAGGGACACACCCACTGATACCATGTGGGCTGGAACTATGTGGACCAATGAAAATTGGAGGTGGATTTTTTTTTCAAAGGGGGGGGTTGAGTTGAGGGTTTGTAATTGTAATGTACACTGCAGAAAGCCGAAGTGCATTATTTCACAATCTAAAGCTTGTATATATAATGGTAGTTTGTAAAGTGTACCTTCCCCACAGGACGTTGTGGGATGTAAATTTGTAGGTCGAGTTTACAGCTGGTTTTTCTTAGCTGAACCTCATTCAACTGGTTACTTCTTTGTGGGTGTCTTTAATGAAGCTTATAAATGGCAAAAATCAAAGTAAGTACAGTAAATGCTAATAAATGACTGCATTTGAGCACACACCTTTTGCATAGAGGTTATGCTGTTCGATATAGGGAAAATGTTAAGTAGGTTTTGGATTTCTGTAAAAGTTTAATGTTTGGCAAATAACAACTTCACTTTTCCCTGTTTCTATGTTTTTTTGACTCTTAACTTTTCTGCATTGGATTAAGGTTTCTAAGACCTTGGAAAGGACTTTGACATGATTGTGGGTGACTGGTACTTGTATCTTGTGGGTTTGAAATGTTAAGTTTGTAGGTTAAGATTTTGTGTGGAACTTTGAAGCCAAACAGCAGATTTGGCTAAGGTTGTAAGGTGTAAGGTTGTAATCTAGCACATGAATTTTAATTTGCTTTTGTTTTTGATACTTGTTAGAAAATGACTTTAATTCGTATTAATATTTTAAAAGTCAGGACTTAATATTGATTACCTGTGGTTTATAAACCTGTTTTACTTATTTTGAAGCTACATTTCAGTTATTTCTCTGATCTACATTGACAGATTGTACTAGAGTTTGCAATGAAAATAGCTAAAACATAATGAAAGGGAGCTTCTAACTTAATCATCTATGTTTAATTGAGGATATAACAACTCTTGAAATACTTCTGAGGAATTGAAAACACACCTTCTAAGAATACCTTGAAGACAGAGAAAAACTAACCTGAGCCTTAACTTGTGCTTGCAAACCCACAGAAATTATTTTAAAATACAAAAAAGTGTAACTATCTGCCTGCGTGCTTTGTGTCAGAAATTAAAGTGGTTTATATTTCTTACAAAATAAAAATCCTAGTTGTTTTACGTTTCATGAACACAATTGTTACTTATGATTTTTTTAAAAAATGGTTTGTCAAAATTGGATTTACATTATTTACCATGTTTTCTTCTCTCAGATTTGAACAACCATTTCTAAAATAAATTTTACATGTTCCGAGGAGTCAAATCTGGCCTTTTCACTACCAAAATATCTTAGTTAAAAATGGCTTAACTTAATATCTTTGTGCCTTGCCTATTGACATTCACATATCTTTATAAAAAGAATATTGTCCAATCAGTTGATATTTAGTTACTCTAAGAGGAAGTAGGTACTCTAAGAGGAACATTTACACACTCTGTGAGTATTTACATACTCTAAGCTTATTCCTGTTTGCTGATGACTGACAGATTTTACAGGAACAATTTTTGCAAAGAGTAGTTGGGTGCTTTAAATGCAAACTTTAGTGTGTGCCAGTGGCGAAGCATCAACTAGACAAATAATTATTTCCTCCTGGTCAGTTACAACAATTTGGCCTCTGTCCAAACAAGATGTGTGTTAAGACAGCCAGTGTTAACACTTGTAAAGGCATCTGGAATGCATATGTGGATAGGTGTGTTTCTATTTTGTAATATTCTGGCAAAGGACAATACACATTAAAATACTTGATGTTTGAAAATGATGGATGGAATAAAACAGATCAGTATTTTTAGATTATTTAACAAATTTTAATCTGACCTCTCAGTGCCGAGACTATTCACCATCCTGCAATCTAAAAATCAGACCAGTGGCAGGTTAATTTTGCTAAACCAGGAAAGGAGAATGTTGTCCACTCTTTTCATCTAAAGTGCCATCACCTCACTCTACTTGTCCTTAAAAGGCTTTTCTTAGACTACTTAGTATCAGGCTTCCTTAGGTACTTTACCCATCTCTGCTACTTAGCAGCAGTGTGATCTTAACCAAGTTACTAGGTCAAATCTTGAACTGCTGGAGCTAGGCTAGGTGATCTCCAAGTGCTGTTTCCTGTACCTTCAGAATTCTATGACACTTCGGAGCTGACAGTTCTTCCTACTAGATGACACTAGTTATCTGCTCTGCCATTGACTTAACATTTAATTATGAATGGATTTTTTTGCCTTGTGCTGATTTTTTTGTTTGTTTGTTTTTTTGTTTTGTTTTGTTTTTGAGACGGAGTCTCGCTCCATCGCCTAGGCTGGAATGCAGTGGCACGATCTTGGCTCACTGCAAGCTCCGCCTCCCGGCTTCACGCCATTCTCCTGCCTCAGCCTCCAGAGGAGCTGAGACTACAGGCGCCCAGCTAATATTTTGTATTTTTAGTAGAGACGGGATTTCACCGTGTTAGCCAAGATGGTCTCATCTCCTGACCTTGTGATCCGCCCACCTTGGCCTCCCAAAGTGCTAGGATTACAGGGGTGAGCCACCGCACCCAGCCACCTTGTGCTGATTTTATCATGTGTGTTCTATGTGTTACTTGTCTCCCCAATTAAATTGAATGTCTGATTATAGACGATACATTTTTTCTCATATGCCTTGCACCTTGGGTACAAGAGTATATGACTGATGTCACAGAAAAAAAGGTACAAGTAACCCTATCACTACCTCACTGAGGAAGCCATCTCCACCTCCACAACAGACTTTGATAAAAGTCCTTCAGTGGAGTTTCTTTGAGGTATCAGTAGGGAGATTCCTTTGATCTGCTCCTTGGTGCGCTGATTCTCTGAAGCACAATTAAGTAGCACCTCATAGGGTCACCTCATTTAACAAATATTTTGAAACTAATGCTGAGGTGCTGTGAATGCTAATGTGTTGTAAATGGTATGCTCATTCAAGGGCTTGAATCCCAGCTGGATGATCTTAGCTGGTTATTTTACCTGTATGTTTCAGTTTCATATCAATAAAATGGAGATAATCTTACTACCTTGTGTGGCTGCTATGAGGATTAAATGAGATAATATATATAAAGAATCCTGTTTGGCACGTAGAACTTATTGATGAATGGCAGCTCTCATCATCACTGTCACACTACACATTGTCCACCATTAATCCATAGGACAAGGCATTTGAGCTGGCACATACAACCTCAGGCTGACTTTCTTCATTTTAGAAAACTACAGGCCAGGTTCAATGGCTCATGCCTATAATCCCAGTACTTTGGGAGGCCAAGGGAGGAGGATCTCTTGAGCCCAGAGGTTCAAGACCAGACTGGACAACACAGGGAGACCCCATCTCTACAAAAACTAAAAGTAAAAAAGTTTAGCCAAGCATGATGACATGTGCCTGTGGTACCAGCCACTCAGGAGGCTGGGGCAGGAGGATTGCTTGAGTTTCCAAGGTCAAGGCTGCAGTGAGCCATGATTGTGCCACTGCACTCCAGCCTAGGACACAAAGCAAGACCCTGTCTCTAAATAAACAAACAAACAAATACAGGCTTAGAATAAGAAAGATCAAAGAGTTGTATTTGATCAGCTATAATACTGTTCCTATCCCACAATTCTTTTTTTCTTTTCCTTTTTTTCCTTCCTTTCTCTCTTTTTTTTTTTTTTTTTTTTTTTTTGGCCTTTTTTCCCTCTCAAGATAGCTAAAAATATTGGATAGCACAAAAAATGTAGGAAAAAAGCAGGAAAAAGTACTTGTGATCCCACCACTTAGAGAAAGCAACTGTTTAAAATGTACCATATTTTAATGATAATTTTGGATCATACTAAGATAACTTTTTTATTAAAAATTTTAGTATAAGCATTTTCTTATGGCATCTAAACATCATCCTTAATGGTTGTATTATATTTCTGATATTCCATTATATAGATATTCCAAAATGTATTTAACCTATCTCTTGCAGCTTTAGGCCTATCTCTTGCAGCTTTATATCACAAAGCACACACACACAAACACAAACTTTGAATCACTAATTCAAACATTGTAGTCTTGATTAGAACTTGGAGTATTTTGCTGTATTAGAAAGCAGAAGTATGGCAGCAACAACTTTTTACATAACTCTTTTTCCCTAAAGTTATTTTCAATAATATTGGTGAATATATACTTTTTAAAGGAGGAACAGAAATGACACAAAGTGGTATATAGATGTTGTCTTGAAAACCTGGATATTTTAGACACCAAGGACACTGTTTTAGAAAAGCCATAACACTAGCGGAGAGAGGAGAAGAATGCAAAGGAAATAATTGAGTCACTGACCACTACACTGCAGAAAGGCAAACATGTGAGTATCATCTGAAGGGCTCAAGAACATGTGCTACCTTATTCCATCTCATCCCAGTGTGTGGCAACAGGCAGGAATAATGAGTAGATGCATGCAGTCAGCCTTCTGGTCGGAGGTTCTGACTTCTCAAATCATCCAGATAGCAGAAAATGAGAGTTAATTATGCACATAGCATACTGGTGGGTACAGACTGAAAAACCCGAAATCTGTTACCAGTTTTAGCCATCATTGTGAAAGTATAAGGCTTTAATTTCCTGAATATTGGGATGTTTAGCTTTGGCACTTGGACTTTCCATTACCCTTGAATCAGGCTAATTAGAAAAACCAGTATAAAAAAGATAAATAAGGAAAATTGGTTGTATCTGCATAGAGTATGGATGCATACAGTATTTTTAACAATTAATTTTAACATAATCAGTACCTCTAGATGAATGAGAGACATTGCAACTTAAAACACAAAAGACTAAAATGGAAAGCAGGAGCACACTCTAGTATTGCTACCTTCTAGGGCGTGGTCAAATTCCCAAGTTTGTCAATTAAGCTGTGAATTGTACAATACAATAATTGTAGAATAATTTACAAAATTATTATTCATTTGAATTGATGAATAATAATTTAAGGCCCAAGTGTCCAGTGTCCAACTGGTTAAGGATCAGGATTCTATTAAACATACGAACACTGCTTTTCCTCCAAAAGACCAGTAAGTGAATTTCAACATTAATATAATACAAAGCATATTTTATTTGGCATGGTGACCAAAGACACAAACGGTGTTGTTGCTTCTTGACATGTCAGACATTTAACAAGTGACTAAAACAAAACCCATCACGGTTTTGGAGACAGAATAAGTAGGGGAAACAAAGGAGTATTGGTTTTAACTGACAGGCTGTTTTGTGTGTGTGTGATAGCCTGCGTTTTAATATTTTGTGTGTGTGTATGTTAAGTATGAACCAATTATCATGAAAATTAATCAGGGTTTGACTTCTAATATATTTAATTATATATTCTTTAGGTTTAATAGGTAAGCCAGTATTCATCTTGGGACCTTGGGATGACAAGTATTTAGTGTACCCACTGTGGCGTACAGAATTTCTAAGTAGACCTTTTCTCTAGATAGTACAGCTGTCAAGCTTGGTACCTCATTACTTAATTTATGACACCTTTTAAATGCCTGGAGTTGTTGGGTAATTGTGTGTTTGTGTGTGTGTGTGTGTGTGTGTGTGTGTGTGTGTGTGTGTATTCTCTCCTTGAGAGTATATTTGAGAGTAACGGATGATTCAAAGGGGCAAAGAAATATTATTTTTAAAGAGAATTACATCAGAATAATGACTTCGACCTCTAACAGATTTCTCTATTGTTAGGAAAGAAAGTGGAAAAAGTCATGACAGTAGCTTCGATTTACACAGTAATGAGAGTAGCTATTATTGAGTGACATCTCTGTGTCCGTTCTGTATGTGCTTTTACAAAAGCATGCAATTCCCACTCCTGCTCTCTATTTTAAAGATGGGCAAAGAGAGGCTCAAAAGAGCAAAGCAACCTGTCCAAAGACCTGTAATCAGTGAATGACAGGGCCAAAACTGTAACCCAAGTCTATCTTCCTTGCCAACTGGCTTTGTTTTCTACCACAATAAGCCTATTATTTATGTTGGGGAAAGGATATGTGTTCTATCAAACTTTCGGAAAAGATAGGTGCATGTAATCTGTACACCTCTGGCAAAAAGCTCATCCATGTGTCTGTGGAAGTAACAGTAGCCAACATTGAGGAGCACTTACTATGTGCTAGGCATTAAGTTAGACATATAGATTCTCTCATCAAATTCTTCCAGCAGCCTGTGAGATAGATACTGTCATTATCTTCCTTCTACAAATGAGGAAACTGAGGGCTCAGGACTCAGGGTAAATCTATTTGAGTTAAGATTTTGACTGTCCTGGGCAGGGCCCTAGTGGGTTCCATGAAGCAAGTGTGGGTTGGCTTCTGTGGTGTAAAGAGCTTTGTTGCCACCAGACCTGGATTCAGATCCTCATTCCCTGCTTACTAGCAATGAAGCCTTAGGTGAGATTCTTAACTTCATCAAGGCTCACTGTTGAATAGAGATAATGGTGGCCATCTTATCAGTTGTAGTAATAACCAAATGTGCAAAATGTATATCAAGTGTAGTACCATGCCTGGACCCTAGTACATGCGTAGTAAAAGATATCTTACTATTTATCATGGTTTGAATGTGTCCCCTAGAACCCATATGTTGGAAATGTAATCTCCAGTGCAACAGTGTTAGAAGGTGGGGCGTAATGGGGAATGTTTAGGTCATGAGGGCTCCATCCTCATGTATGGGTTAATGCCAATTGTAAAAGGACTTGAGGCTGCAAGTTCAATCTCTTGCTCTTTCTCAAGCATGCTCTTTTGCCTTTCTGCCATGGGATGATGCAGCAAGAAGGCCCTCACCAGATGCAGTCCCTCGATCTTGGACTGCTCAGCCTCCAGAACTGTAAGCCAAATACATTTCTGTTCATTATTAATTACCCAGTCACAGGTATTCTGTTATAGCAGCACAAACTGGACTAAGACAGAAAACTGGTACTGAGAATTGGGGCTGTTGCTATAACAAATACCTGAAAATGTGAAAGCGGTTTTGGAACTGGGTAACAGGTAGAGGCTGGAAGAATGTGGGGAAGCAGGCTATGAAAAGCCTGTGTTGCTATGAACAGAGCATTAAATGTGGTTCTGGTGAAGGCTGCGAAGAGGAGGAGAGCTGTAGTAGAAGTCTAAATCTGCTTAGAGATTAATTATGTGATAGTGATGAGAATGTTGGTAGAAATAAGAACAAAAAAGGCAATTCTGATGAGATCTCAGATGGAGAAGAGGAATAAGGTATTGGAAACTGGAGTAAAAACCAGCCTTGTTATGAAGTGGCAAAGAATTTGACTGAATTGTGTCTGTACCCTAGGGCTTTATGGAAGGCAGAATGTAAGAGCAATAAACTACAATATTTGATGGAAGAAATTTCTAAGCAAAATATTAACTGCATACAGGAAAAGAGAAGAGAGAAATGATTTAAAGATAAAATTTATAATTAAAAAGGAAACAGAATTTAGGGATTTGAAGGATTCTCATCCTGGCCACGTGGTAGAGAATGAAAGAACATTTTCGGGAAAAGAAGACCAAGGGTGTGGGCAAGCAACCAATTGATAAGGACATCGGTAGGGATAGAAGGAAACCAGAGGCTGTGCATTAGTACAATGGAAGAATGACTCTGAAGGCATTTTGGAAATGACTGATGCTGTTCCTCCCATCACAGGCACACGGTGCCATGACCTCGAAGAAGGAAGTACAGTTATGCCCCACATATAGACCTTTTCACCAAGGAAGGAGCACATATACAAAGGTAGTCCTATAAGATTATAACCGAGCTGAAAAATTCTTATTGCCCATTGGTATCATAACCATTGTAACATCATAACTCCATGTGTTGCTCATCTGTTTTTGGTGATAATGGTATAAACCTACTGGCTGCCAGTCATATAAAAATATAGCACCTTCAATTATGTATAATACATAATACCTTCCAGTGAGACAAGATGTGGAGGTGGAAGACAGTGAAATTGATGACCCTGACTCTGTGTAGACCTAGGTTGATGTGTGTGTTTGTGTCTTTGTTTTTAACAAATAAGTTTAAACAGTAAAAAATAAAAAATAAAAAATTTTAAAAGTAGAAAAAAGCTTATAGAATGAGAATATAAACAAAATATTTTGTATGCCTATGCAATGTGTTTGTGTTTTAAGCCAAGTGTTATTACAAAAGAGTCAAAAAATTTTAGAAATTAGAAAGTTTATAAAGTAAAAATGTTATAGTAAGCCAAGTATAATTGATTACTGAAGAAATACATTTCTTTTTATAAATTTAGTGTAGCCTAAGTGAACAGTGTTTGTAAAGTCTACAGTGTGTACAGTGATGTCCTAGGCCTTCACATTTACTCACCACTCACTCACCCAGAGCAACTTTCAGTCCTGGAAGTTCCTGTATGTGCCCTATACAGGTACACCACTTTTTGTCTTTTATACTGTATTTTTACTGTACCTTTTCTATGTTTAGATCTGTTTAGATACCCAAATACTAACCATTGTTACAATTGCCTACAATACTCAGCACAGTAACGTTCTGTACAGGTTTACAGCTTGGGAGCAATAGGGTTTACCATATAGCCTAGGTCTGTAAGAGGCTATACCATCTAGGGTTGTATAAGTACACTCTATGCTGTTTGCACAATGACAAAATTGCCTAATGACACTTCTTTTCTCTGAAAATATCCCTGTCATTAAGTGACATATGACTGCATAACAAAAGAGAGACCTAGTGTGCCCTCTGGATCTGGGAGTTCACTGCTCAGGGCTGCCTGAAGTCTCTGCTCTCCACATTTCAGTACAGTGCTTCTTGCTCACCCCACCCATGGCTCAAGGGTGCTCTGGTGTGGCTCAGGCCACAGCTTTGGAATGTGCAAGCAGCAAATCTTGGTGGCATCCATGTGGTGTTAAGTCTACAAACATGTGGAGTACAAGAATTGTGGAGGCAGGCCGAGTGCGGTGGTTCATGCCTATAATCCCACCACTTTGGGAGGTCAAGGCAGGCGGATCATAAGTTCGGGAGATGGAGACCATCCTGGCTAACACGGTGAAACCCCATCTCTACTAAAAATACAAAAAAAAAATAGCGGGGTGTGGTGGCATGCACTTCTAGTCCCAGCTACTCAGGAGGCTGAGGCACAAGAATCGCTTGAACCCGGGAGGTGGAGGTTGCAGTCAGCCGAGATTGCGCCACTGCACTCCAGCCTGGGCGACAGAGCAACACTCCATCTCAGAAAAAAAAAAAAGAATTGTGGAGACATGGCTTTCTCCAGCTAGATTTCAAAGGATATCAAAGAGAGCCTCATGGCCCAGGCAGACACGTGTTGCAGGGGTGGAGCCACCCAGAGAGCCCCTACTAGGGCAATGTGCAGCATAACTTTGGGGTCAGAGCTACCGCAGAGAGTCTCCTAGAGCAATGCCTAGTAAAGCCTAAGGAGTGGGCTCACACCAACACTCCAGAACTCCAGAACTACCAGCATGAAACACCAGCCAGGAGAGCCACAGGCACCTGACACCAGCCTGTGAGAGTCGCTGCATGGGTAGTACCAAGCAAAGCTATAAGGGTAGGCCTGCCTACCTGAGGCCTTGGGATCCCAATTGCCACTCCAGTGTTCCCAGATGGTAGGATGTGGAGTCAAGGAAGATTATTCTGGAGCCTTAAGATTTAGTGTTGTTTGCCCTGTTAGGTTTTGGATTGACTTAAGACTATCCCTTTCTTCTTGCCTATTTGTCTCTTTTGGAATGGGAATGTCTATCCTGTGCCTATTTCACCATTGTATTTTGGAAGTAAGTAACTTGTTTGATTTCATAGGCTTACAGCTAGAGGGAAATGTGCCTCAAGATGAATCCTGCCTTGAATCTCATCCATATCTGATTCAGATGAGACTCTGTACATTGAACTTCTGGGCTGATGCTGGAAAGTTATGACTTTTGGGGCTATTGCATGAAATGAATGTATCTTCTATGTGAGAAGAACATGAATTTGGGGAGCCAGGGTGGAAATATTGTGGTTTAAATGTGTCCCCTAGAAAGCATGTGTTGAAAATCCCCAGTGTAACAGTGTTGGGAGATGGAGCTTAATGGGAGACATTTAGGTCATGAGGGCTCCATCCTCGTGAATAATTAGTGCCATTATAAAAGGGTTTGAGGCTGTGAATTCACTCTCTTGCTCTCTTGTGCATGCATGCTCTTTTGCCCTTTCACGCTTCCATCATGGGATGACGCAGCAAGAAGGTCCTTGCCATATGCAGCCCCCTAGTCTTGGCCTTACTAGCCTCTAGAATTGTGAGCCAGATAAATTTCTGTGTCATTACAAATCACCCAGTCTCAAGTGTTCTGTTATAACAGCACAAAATGGACTATGACACTATTAATACTAGTTTTATTTATATTAATAGAGGATATTTTATCTCTCTCTCTATATATATATATATCTATATATATATATATAGATATATATTTGCTAAATGATCAACTGTGTAGACATTTAATATTAATGTCATTGCTGTTATTTAATTACAGAGGCTTCCAAGACTCTGAAATACCAGGATTTCCACAAACTCATCTTGCCCTGACTGGGAATCTTTTGGGGACTGGATTTCAGAGGATTCCCCAATCTGATCCGATATCATCTCTTCAATGGAAGCTTCCCAATACCCTCTCATGTTTCTAGAAGCAGGACACATGACCTATGTCACAAGTCTTGACCTGATTGTCATAGATTGCCTCACCAAGTATAGCATACCCTCTCTGAGAGTGATGCTGGCAAATTAGTGACTAAGAGGACTATGGAATTTATTTGATTGCTAATCTTGTGTCAGGACATGGTTATTTTTGAAAAAAGGAAGTATCCTCTTTTGATCTTAACTGTTTGATATCTCAGCCCTTGAGTGAGGTAGTTATATGCAAAGAAGATGAGAAAGATGAGAAAAGTGAGTATTTTTCCTTTATAAAAGCCACATGATTGAACAAGACTTCAGAATTCAGAACAGCTACATCCAGTTCTTGGGTCATTTTTTTAACCCATTCTCCAATAATTGAAAAAATGTCCTTGCAAATATGTGCAAGACTCTGGAATCTTCCTCTGGCAGATGATGAATGAGATGACTGTTTCCAGGTGCTTGCTTCAACACCAGCACCTGCACCTTCTAGTACTCTTGGCCTTGATCCTACATTGAATCTGAGGCTGCAAGGACTTTAGATGGAGGCTCAGGACAGACTGGACCTGTATGAACCTCTGTGAGTTGTAGTTAGCCTGGGCAACCAGTTACTTGGATCCTTCCGGGGCTTCTGGAGAAACAACTCTTTTATAGCCCAAGGTAGATCATCAGGGGTGACCAGAGATAGGAATAGATTCGTTGACTTCAAGATTGACATGAGTTAGCAGTATGGTGAGGCTTCCAGCAAAATGGAAGCACTCAATAAATGTTAGCTATTATTATTGTGGTGGTGTTAGATGTTCTTCCTTATACTAACTCAAAATCTGTCTCCCTATAACTTCTACCCCATGGACAATTCAATATATCCAATTCGTCTTCTACATAACAGCTCATGAGATATTTAAAGATAGCTATGTTATCTTGACTCTTTTTTGGGTTCTCCTCTTTGAAGAACCAAGACCAATACTCTTGCCTGCCAGATTCTACCTATGTGACTCAGTGCAGGTTATACTGGGTTGCTGACAAGTATTTAAGCAAGTTTGGAGGATGACTTCTTGGGGCAGTCATAAAGGAGATCAAGTAAGTATTGACCTGGGTGGCCTTGAACTCTGAGATTTAATGATTTCCATTAAACCTACAGGGACTAACCAGTTTTTAATTTCTTTGGGCTAGGCACTGTGCTAGACTCTGCATGTGTTATTTGGTTTCATGTGACTCTAAGCTAGAGTGTAACCTGAAGCCAACTATATGGCTTGATTTATTCACTCAGATGCTGTAATAGCTCCAGAAATCCCTAAACCCTGTGCGTGAGTCAGGACCTGAACATTAGTGGAACCTGTTTACTATTCATACTCCCCCAACTACCTATGTTTGATTTAAAAAAAAAAAGTTAAAGGGATGTTGTGTTTTTAGGATGTTCCATACTAGGAAGTTAGTATACATTTGACTAAGGAGATAATCACATCTTCTTACCTTTTATGGAAGGTCTTATCCTTTTTTGTGGAAGGTTTTTACTTTGAGAAAGGGTCCAAAAGTGATCTATTCTTTGGGGTTACCACATAATATTTCATTAACACTTTTGAAGAGTGGTAGGAGTACCATTAATTATGCCGGTACTACAGATATAAACTGGGACTATCCTAGGCAAACCAGGAGTCTCAGCGTTGTGCTAAAGCCAACTTATACAGGCTATGGGTGTGTATATGCATGACTTCCCAACTCTGCATTTCAATATTCTTATGCTGATAGCTTGAAATTGGCCATGATGGATATATATATACACCATGGAAATTGGTAAACACTGAAAATCAGGGCTTTATTTTCAGAGAACCAGTTGTTAAACATTTACCAGTACACAATGACTGGGACAGAGTTCACAGAAGAACCTCATAGAAAAGTCCCAGCGGGCATCAGTGATACCAATTGAATTATTGAAGCATTTGACATAGAGAAGGGGAGTAAAGGTCAGCATGTCCTTTGCTAAGTAGGACAATCTCTGAAGATGAGAAGTTTGATGAGTTTATTCTCAGGAAAGAAAGTATTCTACAAATACTTCAGGGCTCACTATGGTTGGTATGAGGGTAGAATTTCTTTAGAATCACATCGTTATTTTCCTCCCTTCCTCCCTCCTAAATTCCTACTGTAAATGTAGGTGGGCTTAGTGCTGGATTACCCAGCAGGTAGACCAAGCAGGTGTTAACTGTTCTATCAATGCTAGCAGAAGAAAATAATACATGTGCTTTTATGTGTATGGATATGTAGACATGCATGCACTTAAGTATTAATCATGGAAAATTATAAATTTGGATTTATATACTTATTTCATAATTCACTATTGTTTTTGTTTTTTAATAACTTCAATTATTTTGAGTTATTTGTTCATCGTGGATTGGGGAACACCAAATTTTTTTTTTCTTAAATAGATATAAACCTGGCCCCAGTTGAGGCTTGTACCTTTCTAGGGTGATTTATAATTTTTATCGCTGCTGAAATGTCGGGGTGGAATTGCCAGAATATTTTCATTGTATGTTTCTGGTTAGGATAAGTGGATTGAAGTTTGTCCCAGCTAAAGGGAAACCTGTTTGATATATTTGGTTCCATAAGCAGGATCTGTGTGGCAAAAGAGGGACTTCCCCAATTCAGACTCATGGTTTTAATTCCAAAGGTGACTGTGCTCCACTTGTCATCTTATTGTCCTGAGTGAGCATTCTGGAAAGTGTTCGGATTTTAACAACTATTTCTGCATTTTAAACATTATACAAAACTAGACAATATAGCATAATGAACTGCCAAGTACTTACCACTCAGCTTCTATAATTACCAAATCATGTCCAATTTTATAATATTGAAGCGGACCTCAGAAATCATATGTTCAATATTAAATATTTTGTCTTTATTTCCAAAAGAAAAGAACTCTTTTTTTGAAAAAAAAAAAAAAAAAACCCAATCTGTTATTTGCTGTAAAAGTTAGTAGTGTATTATATCCAGTTGAGACTATAGTGTTTTATGATGCACAATTAGATAAATTCAGTTATCTAACCACAATTAAAATTGTTACATCTCGCCGGGCGCGGTGGCTCAAGCCTGTAATCCCAGCACTTTGGGAGGCCGAGATGGGCGGATCACGAGGTCAGGAGATCGAGACCATCCTGGCTAACACGGTGAAACCCCGTCTCTACTAAAAAAAAAAAAAATACAAAAAACTAGCTGGGCGAGGTGGCAGGTGCCTGTAGTCCCAGCTACTAGGGAGGCTGAGGCAGGGGAATGGCGTGAACCCGGGAGGCGGAGCTTGCAGTGAGCTGAGATCTGGCCACTGCACTCCAGCCCGTGCGACAGAGCAAGACTCCGTCTCAAAAAAAAAAAAAAAAATTGTTACATCTCATTCATAGGTGGATAAATGAAAACCTGATTTGTGTTGCCCTGGAGAATCCTCTCATTTGCCCATACCTGTTGTTGTTTGTTTATGATCAGTTTTTTTTTTTTTTTTTTTTACCATTTCTTCGTGGTCTGAGATTCAAAACCTCTTTCTTGGAATGAAATAGTCCTGTGCCAAAAACCTTTTTTGGAATCACCCAATTATCACTGGACTAAGAGTGATTGGTATCTCCTACATAATTTTTGTCTCGAAATATAGGTTAAGAACTAAAGAACAGTATTAAAAGAATTCCACCCTTCTCCTTTGCTCTGAAGCCATTTGGATGGGGCCAGTGGGAGCAGGCAAGCTAGCTCTCTGAAGACAATTAGGATGTAGGACTGGCCTCAGTCCTAGGAATCTGGAGTTGCTGGATTCAGGATTGAACCAAGGGTTTACAGAAGGGGTATTGCTAAAATTTGCAATTTCAGGCAATCTTTAGACCTACGACTCTGTATTTTAATTTAGCCACAAGAGGAAAGAAAAAGATCCTGAATCAGATCACTAAAGTTATTGAACATTCCTGGGATCAAGCTAGTTAAATATCAGTGAATTCCTGTCTGTGTAAACTGCCAGAACTGGTTTACTCTTGTCAGTTTTATGAAAATGTGCTTCAGATGCATTTTATACATCGCTGCCTTCTTTGACAAGGTAGTATCATTTAACATATTCTAATAATTTAGGGACATCATTAGTATCAAGTTTTATACTAGGTTGTAATACAGGAAAGTCTTAGGTAATGGTGTATAAGCATTTGGGTTTGTTCATTCATGGATATTTGTTGTGCAACAGTTATATACAGCATGTGAAAAAAAAATTTTTGTTTAGAAATGTGGTTTTGCTGTGTTGCCCAGAATAATCTCCAACTCTTGGGCTCAAGCAAACCTCCTGCCTCAGCCTCCTGAGTAGCTGAGACTATAGGCATGCGCCAGCCTACCCAGCTTGGTTGCAACTTTTAGAGGGTCCAAATGTTTAATACAAAAACCTTAAAAAATTTTTTTTACCTATTTAAAAGCTATAATTTAAAAAGCACATTAGAGGCCAGGCGCAGTGGCTTATGCTTGTAATCCCAGCACTTTGGGAGGCCGAGGTGGGCGGATCACGAGGTCAGGAGATCGAGACCATCCTAGCTGACACGGTGAAACCCCGTCTCTACTAAAAATACAAAGAATTAGCTGGGCGAGGTGGCGGGCGCCTGTAGTCCCAGCTACTAGGGAGGCTGAGGCAGAAGAATGGCGTAAACCCGGGAGGCGGAGCTTGCAGTGAGCCGAGATTGCACCACTGTACTCCAGCCTGGGCGACAGGGCGAGACAACGTCTCAAAAAAAAAAAAAAAAAGAGGCCGGGCGCGGTGGCTCACGGCTATAATCCCAGCACTTTGGGAGGCCGAGACGGGCGTATCATGAGGTCAGGAGATCGAGACCATCCTGGCTAACACGGTGAAACCCCGTCTCTACTAAAAAATACAAAAAAACTAGCCGGGCGAGGTGGCGGGCGCCTGTAGTCCCAGCTACTCGGGAGGCTGAGGCAGGAGAATGGCGTGAACCCGGGAGGCGGAGCTTGCAGTGAGCTGAGATCCGGCCACCGCACTCCAGCCTGGGCAACAGAGCGAGACTCCGTCTCAAAAAAAAAAAAAAAAAAAAAAAAAGCACATTAGAGATCACCTAATGTTTGGGGGAGTTCTCTGAGCCTCAATTATGTAATCTGTAAAATGGGAACAATAATAGTGTCAACTTCACTGGGTTTTGAGAACTGAATTAAATAATGCATGGAACACTGCTAGCACATGGCACATAGTGTGCCCTAAATGTTAATTGATATACTGTTGCTGCTGCTGCTGGGTTAACTCATTTTTCACAGTCATTGGAATAAAATTCTTCTGAATTCCTATAAATTATTTATTGGCAAGTTTGTAGCTCTAAAGTCTTAAAGTTTGGCCTGTATATATCTGTCCACTTAAGATTGCATAAGCTAATATACTACTTCAGCACATGTGTACCAGAATCAATTAAATTTTAGTCAAGGCTTAGACATATTTTCTTGGCAAACCCTCTCACCCTGGCTTAGGTCAGTTACATAACAAGTAAATGGGTAACCTGTCAAGTCCTGGTAATGCTGTCTTAGAGTTTTAGCACTAATTAAAAGGTTTGGATGTTTTTTGTTTGATTTTTATATGTGTTGCAAGCAAAGTGAGGAGTTGTTAGATATTTTTAGTATTCAGCAAGAAGCTGAAACATTTTCAGTAAATCTTTTCAAGCTGCTGAATCAGTTTTGATTCAAGAAATCCCTGAGATTGCAAAGGAAGCTGTTCAAAAGAACAGTTATGATTCGCAGCTGCTCTCTGTGATTCAAACTTTCTTCAAAATTGTGTGATCCAAATAAAGTACAGAAATAAATGGGTGAAGTTCATGAAACTGCAGCTATCATCCATAAGTGACAGTATCCAGCCTTTATGTTGAACAAGCATCATTGTTCTCATTAATTAACTTTACATTAGATGTGACGTGATTTGTAAAATGAGACAATGCAAATAAGATGTCGCTTTTATCTCTTTCATGTCTGGGAATAGAATTAAGATGGAACTTTTAAAAGTTCCAATGCTAAAGAATTTGAAAAAATCTCACTCTTAATGGTATGGAAGAACACTATGCCCCCAAACTAAATGGTCCCAGGCAAATAAAATATTTTGAATGTTCATATTTATATTTTATGAAGTTTGAATCCCTTTTCTTAGTCAGATATTACATCTAGCTGTGCCTTTGATAAAAATTATTATGGTAAAAAAAATTCACTTGTAACTACAATGCCTGTCACTTCTTTTTTTTTTTTTTTTTTTTTTTTGAGACGGAGTCTGGCTCTGCCGCCCAGGCTGGAGTGCAGTGGCCCGGTCTCAGCTCACTGCAAGCTCCGCCTCCCAGGTTCACGCCATTCTTCTGCCTCAGCCTCCTGAGTAGCTGGGACTACAGGCGCCCACCACCTCGCCCGGCTAGTTTTTTGTATTTTTTTAGTAGAGACGGGGTTTCACCGTGTTAGCCAGGATGGTTTTGATCTCCTGACCTCGTGATCCGCCCGTCTCGGCCTCCCAAAGTGCTGGGATTACAGGCTTGAGCCACCGCGCCTGGCCAATGCCTGTCACTTCTAACTACAATGCCTATAACCCCAGGAGATGCCAGTGATAACCCTGAAGACAGCTGAGCACTGGACGGAAGCAAACACTTCTGAGTGATCAAAATCAGTGTTGGGGGCGCGGTAGCTCACGCCTGTAATCCCAGCACTTTGGGAGGCCGAGGTGGGTGGATCACAAGGTCAGGAGATTGAGACCATCCTGGCTAACACAGTGAAACCCCGTCTCTACTAAAAATACAAAAAAAAAAAAAAAAAAATATTAACCGGGCGTGGTGGTGGGCACCTGTAGTCCCAGCTACTCAGGAGGCTGAGTCAGGAGAATGGCATGAACCCGAGAGGCAGAACTTGCAGTGAGCCAAGATTGCAGCACTGCCCTACAGCCTGGGCCACAGAGCGAGACTCCGTCTCAAAAAAAAAAAAAAAAAAAAAAATTTAAAAACCAAAAATCAGTGTTGGGAAGTAGATAAAGTCAGAGATGCTCATGCATCTTACACTTGAGAGTGGTTCCTGTGCTCTCCCTCAGAATCTATCTACTCTTCTCTTTTAATTTTAATTTTTACATTGACAAATAATAACTGTACATGCAGTTTCAACAGATTTGCTTTCCTGGTTTCTCTGCATTCAGACACAGCAGGTTCTGGATAGATATATTATAGTAACACTGACAGCTGTGAGAAATTAACAGCTTTAGCCCAAAAACAAGACATAGAAAACTATAATAGAGACAAAAGATTCAAACCATAGCACTCAAGGAAGCACAAGTTTACATGATTCCTGAGGACGTCAGTGTACAGTGAGCACAATAATTGATTCTCGTTTGACCGTGAATCATCAAGAAGACCTCAAATGTCATTCAGTCTGTTTTGTTTAAAAATATGGGGAAGTGGGTTGTGCATTTTAGAAAGATTATCTTCAGGAACTAATATAATTGGCATTTATATTTTAAAAATGTATCTTGAAATGAGAAAATTAAGATATAATTCACATACACCATACAATTCATCCATTTAGAGGATGCAATTCTATGGTTTTTAGTGTATTCATAGAGTTGTACAACTATCACAATTAACTTTAGAATATTTTATCCCCTCCCAGAAAATTATTAGCAGTCACTCCTCTGTTTCCCTCACAATCCCTAACCCTAGGCAACTAATCTATTTTCTGTCGCTAGAGTTTTGCTTATTCTGGACATTTCAAATGAGTAAAGTCGTATCATACATGATTTTTTCTGATTGACAGCTTTCACTTAGCGTAGTGTTTTCAGGATTCATCCGTGTTGTAGTATGTATCAGTATTTTGTCCCTTTTTGTTGCCAGATAATATTTTATGGGGTGGATTTATCACATTATTTATCCATGTTCATCCCTTGATGAACATTTGGGTTGTTTCTACCTTTTGGCTATTGTGAATAATGCACCTATAAACATTCATGTAAGGTTTTTGTGTGGACATGAGTTTTCATTTCTCTTGGGTATATATACCTAGTACTAGAATTGCTAGATCATATAGTAATCTTTGTTAAACCTCTTGCAGAACTGCCAGTTTTCTGAAGTGACTGTACTATTTAGCATTTCCACTAGTGGTGTGTGAGGAGTCCCGTTTCTCCACATCTTCATAATACTTGTTGTTTTCAATTTTTCAAAACTTATAATCTTAGTGGGTTTTAAGTCGTATCTCATTGTGGTTTTGATGTGCTTTTCCCTAATAGCCAGTGATGTTGAGCATCTTTTCATTTGCCTGCTGTGGGCCAGAGCTCTTATATCCTCCAACACTTATATCTTATTATTTTAAACCTTGTATAAGTTTTAGTCTCATATCTAGTGAAATTACAAGTTTCTTTGATGGCCAGGGAATGTCAGACTTGACTTTGTGATAGTTACTATGCTTAGGAGGGTGCCATACATAGAGCTACCATTAGTGAATATTAAAGGATTGTTTTAATTAAGTCATGTCTGATTTTAGGACAATGTGGATTTCACTCACAGCAGAGTTTTCACTCCTTCCCAGACTGTTCTCAATTAATGACCAGTTTTTGTGGACTAGAATGTAACTGCCAAGGGGGCTGGCTCATTGCTGCATCCTGACTCTGTTTAGCAGAGTGCCTCACACTGTCTAGGAACAAAATAAATATCTGTTCAATCGATGAATGAATAAGCCCAAACGATTTTCCCTCAGTATCCATTGTGTTGGTTCCAGGACCCCCATGGGTATCAAAATCCTTAGATGCCCAATTCCCTTGTATAAAATGGCGTAGTATTTGCATGTAATCTATGCATATCATCCCATATACTTTAAATCATCTCTAGATGATTTAATACCTACTACAATGCCTACATGTCACTTTATTCACATGGATTCTTTATAGCACCAGCACGTGGCAAATTTAAGTTTTGCTTTTTGGAACTTCGTGGAATTTTTTTTCAAATATTTTCAGTCTGCAGTTGATTGAATCCGTGATTGGAGCCATAGATATGAAGGAGTGACTGTAGTTGGTCTCAGATTATTTAAAGTAGGTGTTTTTGTCAGCTTGCGTTGCCATGTGAGCAGCTGGCATACCTTTCCTCAGTCCTCTGCCCCCCAGCTCAACTTCAAAGATTTGCCAGACTTTCACAGTTAAGAAATAAATTGAACAATGCCCATTTCTGGTAGACCTGTTGTTCCACCTGGTTGTGCCACCCAGCAATGCTGTTCTCCCTGAAGCCTCTTTAATTAACCACACTCTGGTATTAAATTGTCAGTAGTATCCCTAGAGTATGCAATCACGCTCTGGTGGCTTGTCAAGACAGAAAGCTAAACCTCTTGGTGGTTTAAATGGGGATTTGTTTAAGCAGGTAATGAGATTACCATCTTGAGCCTTAGTGCTGGGCATTAGGAGGTTGAAGGAGCCATTCCTGGGTGGATGCTGTGCTCAGCTCTGGTTGCTGAAATGATCACATTGGAGACAGCCACACAGACGCATGGTGGTCATGTCCCTTCGCACACCTGCATGGTCAAAACCATGGAGTCTTCTTTTTTGTCCAGGGACTACTTCTGATGAAGAAAGTGGCATAATTAAAGCTGAGGACCACACAGAAAGTTGATACTTATCTTCTGTTGCCTCTAGATTGGGCAGAACTGGCAGCTTCTTGGTGAGAAATAGGGGTGATGACTGTAGCTGTCTGTAAGTGTATTTTCCTCCCACTTCCTCTGGACAGCATGAGAATGTAACTTTGGAATGGGAAACAAATTTCATCTGCCTGCCATTTCCTCTCCTTAACACCTGAAGCAGAAATACACAGCTTGACTGTAGGCATGAAGGGGAAAAGATGAGCTCACTGGTCCCTAGAGTGACACTCATCTTTCTCTCTGATTTTCCTGTGAGGATGGCATGGAGAGTTTTCAGGACCTTGGGAAAGAAACCACTCTCACTGAGCTACTCAGGGACTTAAGGAAGAGACTGAAGGAAAACAAATTTTTATTAACCTCATGGACTTGACATTTTTTGGGTCTCCTTATCTCTAGCTTCATCTTATTCTTGCTTCCTCCTGGCCCAGATCCAAGCTAAGAATACACTTCATGGTGCTATCAGAATGACATGGCTTCCTTTGCCCCTGCAAGAGTTTTTTTTTTCTTCTCAACCTAAAAAATAAAATAAAAGCAACATAGCTTTCATGTTGGTGTTTCTATTTGTTGTTCTAATTTCACATGGTTGTCTGTGTCAAGGTCAGCCACGTGGGTTGCAAATCAAAGAATGTCTGTCTGCGTGACCTAAATATGTGAGTACTGTTGCCAGAGCTAACCTCTTGATGGAGGAGTGCATGCTTACTTTTAAGATGGCAGTCGGGGGGAGAGAGGAGCCCATCTAGGGAATTTAATTATATGTGGAATGTTTCTAAACCACAGCCATGGGGTTTAGTCATGGCTGGATAATACCTAGTACTTCAAAAACTGTATTTAAAATTTGAAAATCACCTATGGCACTCATGCTATAAATTGCCAATAAGTAATTCCATTAACAAGCAATTAGATGTGTCTGGGAATGGGAACACCTGCCAGTTGGTGGCTGTGCATTGCCCTCAGCTGTCTGCCTCAGAGTTCTGCCCTCAGTTTCAAGCAAGAGCTACTCCTTCAAACTACAGTTTCTCACTTTTTAAACGTAGTCCAAGCTGGGCATGGTGGCTCACGCCTGTAATTCCAGCACTTTGGGAGGCTGAGGAGGAGAAGCACTTGAGCCCAGGAGTTCAAGGCCTGCCTGGGCAACATGGCTAACCCCTGTCTCTACCAAAAAAATGTAAAAATTAGCTGGAAGTGGTAGTGCACACCTATAGTCCTAGCTACTCAGGACACTGAGGTGGGAGGAACAGTTGAGCCTGGGAAGTAGAGGCTGCAGTGAGCTGTGATAACACCACTACACTGCAGCCTGGGCAACAGAGTGAGGCCCCATCCCAAAAAAACAAAGAAATGTAGTCCAGCTACTTACAGTATTCATTTTGATTCAACTGGAATAGTAGTTCTGAACTTGACGAGTGAGAATTACAGGGACCCCTTGTTGAAAGCATTTTGTGGGACGTGACTCCTATCCCACTGAATCAGAATCTCTAGGTGATGTCCTGGGAGTCTGTATTTTTAACAAGTGCCTTAGGTGATTTTTTATGATTAGGCAAATTTGAGAAACCATGTGGTTAAATGTGGCCAGTCATTTAAAAAAATAAATATAACTAAAACTTTGACTTTATAATTTAGTTGCACTAAATAGTAAAATTAAAGTTGCTTTATGGAAATGTGATTGTAAACAAGTCACAGAGACCAGGTTCAAACTGCAAGTGCAAAATGGATGGTGGTATGGTATCATGCCAGTTTTAACCTGAAGATGGGTGTGGAGCAAAATGTAGAGGATGCCTTTTATGGGCCTAGGTACTTTTGCCTTCATGGGTCCCCTTCCTCCATAAATAATAAATAAAAATTATATCTTATTATTGTTGGCATAAAGATGAATGTATTAATATTATATAGTAAATTATATTTTCCTTACCCTAAAAGTTCATATATTTTCTTCTGATTTTAAAATAAATTAAACTATTTCATGGGTGCCTAAAAGTATGGCAGGTCCTAGCCACTATGCCTCTTGAGCCTAATAGATGAGTTAACCCTGAGCAGCAGCGGTGATGAAATTCAGACCTAAGTCTCTGTGTGACTCCAACAATAATACTTCTACATGCCTCGGAAGTTCTGGAAGGAATTCTTGCTGTTCTCCTTTTCCCTCTCAAATACTAGAATATGATGAGCCCATGTCTGGGTGAGAGGAGAAAGCTGATAGGAATCTGGGGCTGTGCCAGTTGAATAAAGATGATTGTCACACGAGGTTGTGACTGTACACTTTCCCACAGCGATTCCATCCCACAAACATATGTGTGTCCTCTTCAGTGTAAGTTTAACATACAATTTTTGCTGAGTTTAACATGCAGTGGGTGAATCAGCCTCTTCCCACCCTGAGGGAACCCTCATGGTATTGAGCGTCTAACAGGCTGAACAACTTTGCTCTTGGGAGTTGGGCTTACCCCTGCCACTCTTGATGACTTGTGTTCAGTGGATTTTGATAATTGGTTTGATATGGGCAGGCTGTTGCATGAGAAGAGAAGGAACTATTGTTGAGTTAGGGAATGAAGGCATACTATTTTCTATGGGCAGGACCACAGATCTGCTATCTGTTCACTGAAGCAAAGTTAAAACAATTTCGTTTTCTTTTGCATCATTACAGAGAAGTTTTTAAGAATTTAAAAATAGCTCTGATTATGAAGTTCAAGTGTGTTGATTATTATTAAAAAAAATAAAAAAATAAAAAAGGCCCAGCACAGTGGCTCACACCTGTAATCCCAGCACTTTGGGAGGCCAAGGCGGGAGAATCACGAGGTCAGGAGATCGAGACCATCTTGGTTAACACAGTGAAACCTCGTCTCTACTAAAAAAAAAAAAAAAAAAAAAAAAATTAGCCAGGCATGGTGGCGGGCACCTGTAGTCCCAGCTACTCAGGAGGCTGAGGCAGGAGAGTGGTGTGAACCCAGGAGGCGGAGCTTGCAGTGAGCCGAGATCGCACCACTGCACTCCAGCCTAGGCGACAGAGCAAGACTCCGTCTCAAAAAAAAAAAAAAAAAAAAAGGTGGCAGAAGAGCCAGAGGAAGAAAAAAAATCACTCCAATCCATGATCCAGCTATTAATATTTTGGTCTAAAGTTTCTAGTCTTTTTGTGTGTGTGTGTCCAAATCGCCATTTAATTTTTAAACAAAATTATAACCACATGAAATGTACCATTTAATCCCGGCCCTTTTCACCTAATGATAGATAATGAACATTTGTCTCACATCATTAAATGATGTCCTACAAAGTGATTTTAATGGTGGTGTGCTATCCTTTGTGTTAATGAATAATTATTTGTTTAATCAGCCCTCTGTTTTTGGACAATAAATTAGTTTTCTTATTATAAACACAACTTCAATATTTTCAGTATTTTTTAAAGCTAAATTTTTGGATGCACACGTAATTTCTTTTAGGGTAAAATAGAACCAACATACAAAAGGGTATAGGAATCTGGAGCTTTTTAATATATATTTCCAAATAAACCCATAGAAAGATTATACCAGTTTATATTCCCAGTGGTAGTATATGAGCTTGTACTCTTGCCAACACTGGGTAATTACCTTATAACTAAAATTCAAACTAAGGAAATCTGGTACGCATTAATTTGAAAGAACCCATGACTCAAATTTCTTTTCATAGAGTATTTAATGTTCAACAGATTGCTCTGTGTGCGATAATTATGGGTTTCTTTACAGTATTAGGGAAACACTTTTATTAAATTTTATATTCACTAGTTTCTTCAAGGTCCTTAAATAGTTATTAGGTTTTCAACTGTGTTTCATGCTATTAAAAGTATGGTTTTGGAGGTCTTTGCATATGTATATTTAGGATGAAAGAATGTGAGAACTAGACAGGACTTTAGTGGTAGGTTAATCGACCTCCATTTAAAGACTAGTAAATGGGCCAGATGGAGTGGCTCATGCCTGTAATCCCAGCACTTTGGGAGGCCAAGGCAAGTGGATCACTTGAGGTCAGGAGTTCAAGACCAGTCTGGCCAACATAGCAAAATCCCATCTCTCCTAAAACTACAAAAATTAGCAAGGTGTGGTGACACACCCCTCTAATCCCAGCTACTCAGGAGGCTGAGACAGGAGAATTGCTTGAACACAGGAGGTTGAGGTTGCAGTGAGCCAAGATCTTGCCATTGCATTCCAGCCTGGGCAGCAGAGTGAGACTCTATCCCCCCAAAAGTAAAAATAAAGACTAGTAAATGGCTCAAGTAAGAAACTTGCCCACACAAATTCTGACTCTTGGAATATTCTTGGTTGTAAGCAACAGACACCTCACCTCAGACCAACCTACCAAAATGGGGATTTATGGGTTCATGAAACTGAAAATGGGCTTAGATACCTATTGTGACTAACCTTGGACAATTCCTTGATCTTTCTAAGTCTCAGTTTTCTTATTTGTAAACAGGATGTTGGACCCAACCTAAGGTTCCTTCCACCTCTTAACATTAAATGTTTCTGTGAATATATTATCAAATAATTTTGTTATACTGTCAACCAAATTTGTACGTAGTGAAAGGAAGGTTAGTCCTCAGAGATAGGAAATTTTTAAAGACATAATTTATTACACAATTAGATTTAACAAGGATTTTTATTTATTTATTTATTTATTTTTTGAGACAGAGTTTGTACTCTTATTGCCCAGGCTGGAGTGCAGTAGCATCATCTCGGCTCACTGCAGCCTCTGCCTCCTGGGTTCAAGCAATTCTTCTGCCTCAGCCTCCTGAGTAGCTAGGATTACAGGCATGTGCCACCACACCAGGCTAATTTTGTATTTTTAGTAGAGACAGGGTTTCTCAACGTTGGTCAGGTTGGTCTCAAACTCCCAACCTCAGACGATCTGCCCATCTCGGCCTCCCAAAGTGCTGGGATTACAGGCGTGAGCCTCTGCACCCGGCCTTAAGGAATTTTTTTAAACTTGTGGACATCCTTAGGCAACTTGAACATAATTAATATTCATTTGGTGTAAAATATCTTTGGAGTGTATTGGGGGAACCAGACCCAATATTTCAACATAGGTTCTTTTCTATTTTCCCTAAGTGTTGGCTGGTCTGAGAAATAAAGAGTACAAAGAAAGAAATTTTACAGCTGGGCCTCCGGCAGTGACATCACGTATTGGCAGGTTTTGTGATGCCCCCTGAGCAGCAAAACCAGCAAGTTTTTATTAGGGATTTCAGAAAGGGAGGGGGTACAAACAGGGAGCAAGTCACAAAGATCACATGCTTGAAAGGGCAATAAAAGATCAAAAGGGCAGAGAGGCAGAGCAAGATCACAGGGCCAGGGTGAAATTAGAATTACTGATGAGGTTCCATGTCCTGCTGGGCACGCATTGTCATTGATAAATATCTTAACAGGAAACAGGGTTCGAGAGCAGATAACCGGTCTGACTAGAATTCACCAGGCTGGAATTTCCTAATCTTGCTGCAGGAGACCAGGGCATATTTCATCTCTTATCTTCAACCACATAAGGCAGACACTCCCAGAGTGGCCATTTTAGAGACCACCCCCTGGGAATGCATTCCTTTCCCAGGGTTATTCCTTGCTGGGAAAAGAATTCAGCAGTATTTCTCCTATTCGCTTTCTGCGGGAAGAGAAATATGACTCTGTTCTGCCCAGCCCCTCAGGCAGTCACACCTTATGGTTATTTCCCTTGTTCCCTGAAAATCGCTGTTATCCTGTTCCTTTTTAGGATGCCTAGATTTCATATTGTTCAAACACACATGTTTTACAAACAATTTGTGCAGTTAATGCCATCATCACAGGGTCCTGAGGCGACATACATCCTCAGCTTACAAAGATGACAGGATTAAGAGATTAAAGTAAAGACACATAGGAAATTATAAGAGTATTGATTGGGGAAGTGATAAATGTCCATGAAATCTTCACAGTTTATATTCAGAGATTGCAGTAAAGACAGGCATAAGAAATTATAAAAGTATTAATTTGGGGAACTAATAAATGTCCACGAAATCTTTACAATTTATGTTCTTCTGCCACGGCTTCAGCCGGTATCTCCATTTGGGGTCCCTGACTTCCCGCAACAGAAGTGCTTTAAAGCTTTTTTTCTGTTGATCACATGATCCTTAAACATCTTTCCCCCCTGTTGGTTTGCTTAACAAATCTTTACAAATATAGGAAAAAGAAATTTCAGTCCTGCTGCCCCCTATTCACAGTAATCACACATAACTCCAACTTGGTAGAACCTTGAGAGAATTGTTACTCTCCATGGCAACAACTGACTGCTGAGTCAAATCCATGCCCACAGAAGCTCATCTTGAGCGCTTGGGTGCCTGATTTACATTCAGGAAGACATTGGCATTAGGGAATATCACGAGGAACACTTGTCCCTCACCAGGAACACTTCTTAAAGCTCTGCAGCTGGTTTTAGAGAGACTGAGATTTTACATTTAGTTTATACTGTGAAACCAAGAGGAGGTTGATTTTCTCATGCCACGCTCCCTTAGCTTTTTAAAATTTTTTTCTCGATTGATAGGAAATCTTTTTGGGGTTTTTTTCACCTCATGGCTTTGCTCATTTAGGCTATTTGGAGTTTACTGTACCCTTGATAGCTACTGCAGGAAGCATAAATGACCCCCAGAGACTATTCTAGAATTCTGAAAAAGTCTTCAAGAAATAGGCATTGTTTAAAACATCAACTACCAATAAAGTTTTAAAATGTTTTTGCCACAATATTTGAAATGCAGATTTATTTCAGTTTTAACTGCTACCAGATTGACAATCTTGGTTTGTATTTTAAGAAATTTTTAGACAGAAATAAATATAGCAGGACCTATATACCTTTCTATCACTCAGCTACCACATGTTTGTCTGTGATCGTGACAGTTCCTATATCTAGTTCTGCCAGAGAGGAAATTTTTCCAGCTTTAAAAACAGCAAAAGATTTTGATTTAGGGGTATATTAGTCAGTATAGGCAAGATTATTCTGCAGTAACAAATAACCTTCAAATCTCTGTGGCTTAAAACAACAAAAGTTTATTTCTTACAGCACAAGTTCATTGAGAGGTGGCTGACTCATCTTTGTTTTGAGACCCAGATAATAGAATCATTGTCTTAAATTTTGCTGGTTATGGTAACAGAAAGAATCTGGAAGGGTCTCACACTACCCAGAAGTATTCTTGCCTGAAAGTGATGTACACCATTTCCATTCACAACTTACCAGCTAGGTTAGGAACATTGCCCAGCTCAAGTATAAAATGGCCAAGAGTTGCATTCTGACCCCATGGACCTGGAAGGAAGAGACCAGAAATATTTGGCCAGCTGTACTAGTGATACAGGTTGCTCTTCTGGTTACCAGATATTTGTCTCACTCGCCCTCTTACAGGCAAAATACATTCATTCATTCCCCAAAAGAGACTGACCCAAAGTCTCACCCAGCACAGTATCTGGATGATGCCTAATTTAGGCTCTTACTCAGGGGATGATATAAAGTCATTTCTACATCAACTCTGGATGTGGTTCCTCTTGATCTAGAGACTTCTGAATTAAAAGTGGCAAGTTATCTGCTCTTCACCACCCCCCCCCCCACATTGTATATTAGTATATAATGGTAAAACAAAGATTGGAAAATTAATCTATACTCCCATTCAGAAAGGGGGTGAATGGGAGATACCCAGCAGTCACTGGCGCTCAGTCATTCTAAAATGCTGAAGCAATTCTGAAATCCCTCTGGGCCCCCTGCCTTGTAGGTGAAGGGTCCTTTAGGGTCCTGATTCTTCTCCCTGGAAGAGCCTTCCCAGTCCATTGTTGTCTTCAGCCCTTGGCTCCACCCCTTGAGAGGTATCTTTTATTTCCCAGTAGACTCTTCGATTGCATCTAAAGTGAACACTGAAGAATATGCCTGTGTTAGAGACTGAGCAGCCTTCTCGACTGCTTCCTGGCTTTAGAGAGTTGAGGGCTCCAGAGGTTTTTTAGGTCTTGAACAGTTTTCCCAGCTGTTTTAGGTGTGAGATTGCAGTTTCTTTGGCAGTACAATTATTTTTCAAAAGAAAATTGGTTTCTCATCTATTTTATTCCAATTTGTTTCCATATGCCAAGAGTTAAGCCCTCAATTCCTTCTAAGCATACTTGTATTTGCTTATTCCTTTGTGTTTTTGCTTCCATGCCTTTATTTGTTGATAGTGGCTTTGTTGAGAGAGCTACAAGTTTAGCATGTTTTCCCTTAAGCTATTCTAATTGAAAGAATTAACCAGGAAGCCACAATGTCAACTATATCTTTATTGGAGACATCTTAACCCTTTCAGAGTGTTAACAGTGGGGGTGGTAGCCATTCTATCTGTTGGGAGAGAGAAACGGCTGCTTTTTCCAGCCATACAAGTGCAACTTAATGGACTCTATTCCCTTTTCTTTCATCTATAAACCAGTCAATTACATGCTCATCTCTCTCTTTTTTCATTATACCTTTTAAAATGCAGTCAATAGTAATCAATACACGCTACTAACATTAGACTTTCAACGTCTTTCACTAGATCTGCTCATTCTTTAGGTCTATTATCTGCCTTCCAAGTTATCATACATGATCGTTTTACCAAATGCTGTGCCAGTCTCCAGAATCAATTTCTTCACTCCCTGCTGCTAAGCCACTACCACATTTTGTTGTAGTGGTTAAAGCAGCACTTAACTTTATCAGTTGGAACAGGCCAGGTTCTTTTGCAGTAACAAACATCTTTTGCAGTAACAAACAACATCCAAATCTCAATGGTTTAAAAGAACAAAGGTTCCTTTTGTGCTTATGCTCTATATTCATTGTAGATTAGCTGTGGCCTCACTTCAGGACCTAGGCTTACAGATCAGCCACTACCCGAAATGCTTCCCACCACCATAGCAGAGGGAAAGCTCTGGAAGGTCTCATGCCTATAATTAAATGCTCTGGCCTGGAAGTAACAATGTGTCTATCACCTTTGTCCACCACTAAAGTTTTCCTTCAACGTTGTTTTTGAGTTCCTTTCCAGTAAGATACTTTTTTTTTTTTGAGATGGAGTCTCGCTGTGTCGCCCAGGTTGGAGTGCAGTAGAGTGATCTCGGCTCACTGCAACCTCCGACTCCTGGATTCAAGCAATTCTCCTGCCTCAGTCTCCCAAGTAGCTGAAACTGCAGGCACCCACCAGCCTGCCCGGCCAATTTTTGTAGAGATAGGGTTTCACTATGTTTAGTAGAGATAGCGTTTCACTATGTTCGCAGGCTGGTCTCAAACTCCTGACTTCAAGATCCGCCTGCCTCAGCCTCCCAAAGTGCTGGGATTACAGGTGTGAACCACTGCGCCTGTCTTTTTTTATTTTTAGAGATGGGTTTTCGCTATGCTGCCCAGGCCAGAGTGCAGCGACTATTCCCAGGTATAGTCGTAGTACACTACAACCTTGAACTCGTGGGTTCAAGAGATTCTCCTGCCTCAGCTGCTTGAGAAGCTGGGACTACAGGCAAACAGCTCTAAAATGCCTTTTGAGGTGTATAAATATAATTGATTCTCATAACTATGTAGTATTCCATCATATAAATATGTCATTTTATTTACATATTGATGAACTTCTAGATTGTTACCATTTTTTATTATTACAAATCGCTGCAGTGAACATTTTGTGTGTGTCTCCTCATGCGCATGTACAGAATTTTCTCTAGGAATTAGTTCCTTTTATTTAAAATATGTTGATCAAAGATGGATGTACAGCCGTTTTTATCTGTAGCACTTGGTTTTGTGAACATCAGTTTCTGGCTTATACACACCTCACCACAGTGAAAACCATTTTGAATGAGTGGGTCAGTTTATTTGTTTGCAAAAGTCTTCCTGTGAAGTTTGAGCCTGGCTTCCTGCTGTACATTGTTGATGAATACTCTGGAAATATTTTAAAATGACATCTGGTTTAAGGAGCAATAAGGGGTGAATACAAACTTCCTGTATCTAAAAGCAACATCACTCCTCTTGGCAAACACAGAATAAGCTGTTATTAGTTGTTCATCTGAATTGATCAAAGCATCTGGGTATCCTAGATTAAAGAAAACGTGAGTCATGGATCATAGCTGCACTAAGATGTTCTTCCTTTCCCTTCTTTTCTGTCTCCATCCACAGCTTGTGCATGGGAAGCTTAGGTTTAGCAGATCTTGATATCAGGAAGATGAATAAAATTTTACATTTAATATAAGACAGTGTCCTGAAAAAGCAATAAATGTCACTAGAAGAGCATTAGATTTTTCATGAAGGTAAGAAATAAACAAAGGTAAAGAAAAGCCAATTTCTTTTGCCACTTAAACTAATACTGTAGTTCCTTTAAGAAGCTGAGGTGGGCAGATCACTTGAGTCCAGGAGTTCAAGACCAGCTTAGGCAACATGGTGAAACCCCGGAGATAAGATAATTCTTATCTCTCTTACCTTAATCCAAACTAATGATATAACATTTAGCTGAAATTTCAAAACTCTATACTTTTTCCAATTGTTTTGTTGAGTTGCTAAGAAAAACTTTGAAATGGCTTCAAAATGAGCAGGAGATGAAGCAGGAAGAAGGAACCAGGGTTCTGAATAACATAAAATGTTCAGGTGTCACCTACAGTGTTTTAAAAGTGAGACCTCTTTTCAGTTACCTGTATTTACCAACATCCAACCACATAAAAGGTTATGTGCGGGCTCTTCCTTCCAGAAGTCTGACAGCAGCTGAACCTGAGCCAATTCTGCATTTCTGGTACAGAACTAGTTTGTTTTCTGGGGTTTACACAGCTTGTTTGGTTCTTGTTATGCCGAAGTATCTCCTATTTTTCATTACTGCGTAATTCTTTCTTTTTTTTTCTTATCTGCATGTACTGAAAGCTCTAAGTATAGAATCCCTTTTCCTGGATCTCTAGCCACCACCTATACAACCTACTCATTCTGCCACTCCTATACATATTAACAACTGGGGGCCTTCTGTGCTTTTCTGCAGGCTCATATAATCATGAACATATTAGAGATTATGCTTCCTACCTTTCTTCTCTTCTCCCTTCCTTCCTTCTTCCTTCCTTCCTCCCTTCCTCTCCCTAAACCAAATAGACTTAAAAAGTTATTTACACTTGTAGGCATCTCTTGCTTTTCTTATTAACAGAAGATTGGGGAAATATTTCTAGCCTACTGGAATAGATTTCATTCTTTTTTTGAGGACTGGGGGAGGTCTCACTCTGTCACCCAGGCTGGAGTGCAGTGGTGCAATCTCGGCTCGCTGCAACCTCTGCCTCCCTGGATCATGTTATCTTCCCACCTCAGCCTCCCAAGTAGCCGGGACTACAGACGTGCACCACCACACCTGGCTGATTTTTGTATTTTGGTAGAGATGGGGTTTCGTCATGTTGCCCAGGCTGGTCTCAAACTCCTGAACTCAAGCAATCTGCCTGTCTCAGCCTCCCAAAGTGCTAGGATTACAGGTGTGAGCCAGTGCACTTGGCCTCACTCTCTTTTTAATAGCTGCCTAATATTCTACAGTTTGGAAGTCATACATTTTATTGAACAGTTTCCCTGTTAAAGGACACTCATCTTGTTTCCAATTTGCCTTGGTTTTGTTTTTGTTTTTTGATTTGAGCATGATAAAAGATGCTGCAGTGAACATTCTTATGCCTACCCTGGAATTCTTGTGTTTTTTTTATGGCCCAGGAAAGGGTTTTGCTGAGTTAAAAATGCATGTGTACTTTCAATTGTAATAGATGTTGTCAAAATATTTCCAAAATATTTCCCAGCAATGTTCCAAAATACCCTTCCCCCATCCTATCCATAGTAGGCATCTTCCCCACTCTGATGAGAATGGATTGCAACTGCAGCACTGGTAGCATAGCCCAGGCATTTGTTAACATGCCATAGTATATTTCCGGGGAGTTTAAAACTCCACCCAAAAAAACTGTGGTCAGACTCTATGATTTGGGTTACTTGCAATTTTTCTTTTGTATTTCTTAAGGAATTCATGGAAAGTTGACAGCAGGGAAGAAATTTGAGATCATTTTAATGCAACCCATTCCTTTTACAGATAAGGAAATTAAAATCCAAAGAGGTGGAAGGAGTTACAGTGAGCTACTTACTGTCTGCTGCTTCAGGGAAGCAGATGTTCGGAATCCCAATCTGGGGCTTTAACTGTTATAGCATGCTGCTCCTACACTGTGACCCATGCTGGCAGTGAGTTTTAGCGAATAAACCAACAGACTTCATCTGTGAGCTGAATCAACAAATGGGGATGACCAGTTTCCAGTTTTTTCATCTCCTGCTAGGACAAGCGAGTTTCCCAGCCTACACTGGTTGTGGAATTTGCTTTGTAAACGTCTGCAAAGAAAACGAGACATTTGTTAACTTGGTCTTGTCAGTGAAATTTGTTGCTCTTAATCTTTTGAGGGCCTGGAATTTTATTTTTCTATAATGCTAGAGTTCCTGCTCAACAGGTGAGAAGCAGCTATCTTGGATCATAACCGAAATAACAATAGTGAGACAGAAGAAAGAAGATTTTGTTTCCAGAAATGGTTTCCTGCTAGGCAGTCCTCCCTCAGCCCTCCTGAATTGAAAACTAAGTATTAGTAGGGGTGCCTAGAAAAAAGACCTTCTGTAGGGCCCACTGATGTTTCTGGCAGTGTAGAGAATTTGACAAGGGTTTATATGGATGTTCTCTAGGGCTGAAATAAAAGAAACTGGGAAGAAAGCCATTTTTGCACCCTGAGTCTTTAAACTCAGTTTTAATATTAGTTTCAGATTTTGCCAATGGATTCTGTGAGGGAAATAAAAAGGAAGACGCCAACCTTTGGGTTCCCATTTGGGTTTGCTCTGTGTTCATTGCAGAGCATTTGACAGCATGGCATTAACTTTCCAGGCTGTCTCTAAATAAAGTCAGACTGTTTAGGTAGCTCACCTCTGCTCATGTCAGCTCTTAACAATAAAGAGCTTTTATAACAATAAAAATCATCATGATGGAGATTCATATTATCATAGATAAGCATCACAAGCATATTAAGTAGACTTTCACCTGGAGGCATGCCTTTGTATCTCAGACCTGGCCATGGTTCCTCTGGTTTACTAGTTTCCAAGTCTGCAGATTGGAACCACTGGGGAACTTTTAAAAGATGTCTGGATACCATGCCTGAGTTAAACAGAATATGTGCGAGAGGAGGCCAGAAATTGAATATTAAAAGCTTCGCAGCTGATTCTAAAAGGCAGCCAGGTTGAGAACTTCTGAGCAGGCTATTTGGAATAGACAGTATGTCTCTGTTTAATGCAGAAAGAAATCAGATATAATGCGAGTTGTTCTTTTTAGAATTTCGTGTCTGCGCATCATCTCTCATAGTCTACTTCCTCTCTCTTTCCCCATTCTATATATTGTATAGATTAAAACAGTGGAATCACATCTTCTAAAGTCAGTTCATAAAGCAAAAAAATGGAATCATTGAAATGCGCCCTAGGTTAGAGACTAATGTACCATCTCTTGCCACACCCAGCATGGTCAGTTTTTCCTCTAGGACTGAAGCAGATCAATTTTTTTGGTGAAGATTCTGACAAAAATAGTTAGCAATTGGGATCCAGGATGTATGCAAAATATATATATATCTACATTTAAATATTAGAATAACACTCAGCTTGGTGAGATACTTGAGCCCTAGGAAGCACACAGGAATTGAGACTGCCTTAGGGAACTGCAGAATCCTATTTCTCATCTCACTCAATTCTGAGTGGAGTGCAGTGGCGTGTGAGCAGAGCCATGGGCACTCTTTCAATTGTAAAATTTTCTCTATCTGTGACTCCTTCTAGGCACATGTAGTTGAATTTAAATAAATTGAATGTTAAATGCACATGTAGATATGACACCACTGCATTTGCTTATTTAATATTGAAAAACTGAGCACTTCTTTGCACGCATAGCTTTCATCAGCGCTCTTTCTTTCTGTCCTTTAGCATTCCCATGGTTTGGCATGGACATCGGTGGAACGCTGGTTAAATTGGTCTACTTCGAACCGAAGGATATTACAGCTGAAGAGGAGCAAGAGGAAGTAGAGAACCTGAAGAGCATCCGGAAGTATTTGACTTCTAATACTGCTTATGGGAAAACTGGGATCCGAGACGTCCACCTGGAACTGAAAAACCTGACCATGTGTGGACGCAAAGGGAACCTGCACTTCATCCGCTTTCCCAGCTGTGCTATGCACAGGTTCATTCAGATGGGCAGTGAGAAAAACTTCTCTAGCCTTCACACCACCCTGTGTGCCACGGGAGGCGGAGCTTTCAAGTTCGAAGAGGACTTCAGAATGGTAGGTGGGGTTTGTCTTTGTTAAAACAGCAAAACCTTTCACATGTCCATAATCATGGCCACTCATGCCTAAGAACCAGACTACTAGCCTTGGGACTCTGGACAAGCTTATGTCACCTCTCTGTGCCTCAGTTTTCTCACCTATACAAGAATAAAAACAACTCCTACCTCACAGGGTTCTTACATGTAGGATTAAATGGGGTAATATGTACCTGGCACTTAGTAAGTGCTCAATATAGTTATCATCATCATCATTTCTATTACAATTATTGCTGGGTAATATGCTAAAGACAAGATGCTAAAATCCCTTCTGAAGTATTTCAGTTAGAATTATCCACAGACTTTTACTATATAATCATGATGCCAATTTTATGCATATATAAACAGAGACCCACGGGAAGGCTTCTATGACTCCTATCAAAAATGATTACTTCTAGCTACGCATTTGCTCTCAAGTGCCTTTTTTCAGCATATGAATGCCATTCAGAAGTTTTGCTCACAAACAGAAGTGAAATCTGTAATATTATTTATCAGTGAATCCCTTCATTAATGAATACCATTTAGGGAGTATAATTTTATACAGTAAGGATAAGATAATGCTGTATCCTGACTGGTAGTACATACCAACTGTACGTTGCTTATTTAGATTTAACAAATGAAGCTAAATAGAAGATGTGGATAGATAACATGCAGTCCAATGTTTCTCTTTTTTTTAGCATTCCTTTAACATCTGCACATTCCAATGTCTTCATTTTCTACCGTCAATATAATAATCTCCATGCTGTGTAGTCTTTATTTTATAAAGTGAGAATAAAGTGAAACAGTAGATGTAGATATATCTTGGAAAGGAAGAGAAGAAAGCTAGATAAACAAAAGTGATTGAATATAGAAGAAGGAAGGGTTGGGAGATTTTAGGATTAGTGTTACTACAAAGTCGAACATATAGTGAGGTAAGTCATAAAACACATATTCTCAAAGCCTGTAGTACAAATTACTGCCATTTTGTGCCCAACTAATGTAATCCAGTCTTGCTATAAAGTCTGTCATTAATGAATCAGTGCACATTCATGATATTTAATAAAGCTGTAAATGCAAATTTTACTTACAAAAGTAACCCCATTTACCTCATTGATTATAGTAAGTTTCTGTAAGAGCAGACAACAGAGTCCTAGAATAGTATCCTAAGTAAGACGAATTATCTTCAGGTTTTGTTTTTTTCTTCTATGTCCCCTCCTATTACCCATCAGTAGAGTTTGACTTGCCACTTACTTAAATGACCCATCCGTTTCTCACCAAAGAGGCTCATGATCAAAGAGTTTTAAAACTGAGACATTTGAGATCCATGGGCTTGAGAACTAAGTTTCAGTCCATAATGGAACCTGAATTCCAGTCCTGTTTCTACATTTCATCAGCTAGGTGACTGGGCAAGACCTGTCCCTCCTCTGGGCCTCATTTTGTCATCTGCAAAGAGGTGGGAGTAAGACTTCAGAACTGAAGGTGACCTCTGGAGGTGAGAAAGAAAGTATAGCATTCTTGTGCTACATAGATAAGAAACTAAAGCTGCCAGAGAGATCAAAAGCTTCTAGCAATGCCACTTAGGTAAGAGCTGGAACTTGGACTCAATTCTGGTTCATAAGGAAATGCTGATCCACTCTCATTGCTCTGAGCTCCTTAGGTCCCTCAAAGACACCCTATCTGTCCATTTGCACTGGAGAGCCTGAAGTGAACCAGAGTGACCCAGAGGATTTATGCAACCTCTGTCAATGCCTCCATCTCTCCCCTGGGGTAATGTATACCCTGGGAGAAAGTTACTCAATATGTGTTGGCCACGAGCAGGTGTATTTCTCAAGGTTCTAAGCTGAGAAAAGTCACATCTCATTACGACCAAGATAAAGAAGCCTCTCCTCCTTTGGACAGGCTTTTGAAGCCGAATGAGGAGACCGGAGTAGGGAGCAAGTATGTAGCATTTGTTAAATAGCCTGGCCAGGTTGGGCATCCATCTGTGAAAGAAGAGTCTATGAACTGCCTTCTGTATCCAGGCTGAGTCTCAGCCAAAGTGAAGAAAGAATTGAAATAGATAGATCTTTTCCTATAGCTCGTTTGATATTATGTTAGTGATGTGCCTGAGTCTTTCCAAATTTTATGAGGATGAATAGGTGCTATCCTCCTTCCTGAGCATTCATTCACTCACTCAACAAATACTTTATCATGCACTTTCAATGCACCAAGTACTGTTATGAACAAAATAAAGCCCCTGCTCGCCATGATCTTGTATTCTAGTGGAGGAAGACAGTCAATAATCAAATTAAAAAGAGAATATAGAGCCGGGTCACGCCTGTAATCCCAGCACTTTGGAAGGTTGAGGCAGTTGGATTGAAACCAGCCTGGCCAACATGGCGTAACCCTGTCTCTACTAAAAATACAAAAATAAGCCAGGCGAGTTGGCACACGCCTGTAATCCCAGCTCCTCAGGAGGCTGAGGCACGAGAATGTCTTTAACCTGGGAGGCCAAGGTTGCAGTGAGCTGAGATCGCACTGTTGGACTCCAGCCTGGGCAACAGAGTAAGACTCTGTCTCAAGAAACAAAGTGAATATAGAATATATCAAATGGTGATAATTACTATGAATGGAGGGGAAAAACAAGGGCAAAGAAGATAGGGAGTGCTGGCAGGGTCTTTGTGTGACTAGGTTATGTTGGAGCAGAGACCTGAAGAAGTAAGACAGCAAATCATGCAAAGAAAGAGTGTGTTAAGCAGATGGAGCAGTGAGTGCTAAGGCCCTTAGTGTCCTAATAATCCAAGCTCTCCTCATTTCTAGAATAGAAAATCAAAGATGCTAACTTAATTGTAAAGGATCAATATGTACTACTGTACATATTCAAACAATTTGACAAATCATACAGAAGTGCATCTACATACCTATAAAGTCCTGTTCTTGTTATTGCATAAAATCACTGTTTTTGGTATAACACAACTTTGCAGATAGGAGTTTGAAAAATCCATCTGTGTGATTTATTTGAGTGATTAGGGCTAGGTAAAAGATGTTCAACAGACAATATTATTCAATTGTTATATTTGAATAGTATTTTTAAAAAAATATATAGTCTATGTACTTGAATCCTTAGATAATGTAACTGTTCTTCATTCCATGTAAAATATACAAGAAAGAACTATAAACCATGACACAATCATTAAATTAGACCTGTGTAGAATACTCTCAGTTGAACAGATCTGCACTTTGTTCCTCCTTTTTCTTTCCTTCTTTTTTTTCTTCCCACCATCCCTCCCCTCCTTTCCTTTCTTGTTTTCTTTTTTAACATTTTAGGATCATTGTCACAACCAAATTTTTGACTGGCAAAAATTAGCCTTCAAAATTAATGATTTATCACAATGGAACACAGAAGAAAAACTTAGCCTAACTTCAAATAAGCTAAGATGTTGATAAGCCAATGAGGAATTCCCACCATTTAAAAAGTGGCTTTCAAGATGGAGAACTCTGCACAACTGTGCACCAAGGCTCTGTAGGTTTCAGTGAATTTTGTGTTTATTCCCATTGTCTATATTCTGTGGGTTTTGTTTTAAATAACCTAGCAGAATATTTTATGTACAGATTCTAGTATTTTTATTCACAACCACACTTCTAACTTCAACAACTGTATTCTCAAGAATGCAAGGTATTTTTAACATCAGAAAATTTATTTTTCAAAAGTCATTAGTTCTGCCCATGTAGCTTTTCATTACAATACAGGCATACCTTGTTGTATTGCCTTTTGCTTTATTATGCTTCATTTTTTGTGCTTCACAGATATTGCATTTTTTACAAATTGAAGGTTTGTGGCAACCCTGCATTGAGCAAGTCTATTGGCACTATTTTTCCAATGGCTTGTACTCACATTTGTCTATGTCACATGTAGGTAATTCTTGCTGTATTTCAAACTTTTTAATTATTATTGTATCTGTTATGGTGATCTGTGATCAGTGATCAGTGATGTCACTGTTGTAATTGTTTTGGGGCACCACATCATGCCCATGTAAGATGGCAAACTTAATTGATAAATGTTGTATGTTCTGACTGCTCCACTGATAGGCTGTCCCCCCATCTCTCTCCCTACCTCAGGCCTCCCTATTTCCTGAGACACAGCAATATTGAAATTAGGCCAGTTAATAGTCTTACTGTTGGCCTATTGGCTTCTACATATTCAAGTGAAAGGAAGAGTCACATGTCCCACACTTTAAATCAAAAGCTAGAAATCATTACGCTTAGTGAGAAAGTCATGCTGAAAACCAAGATAGACCAAAGCCTAGGCCTCTTGTGCCATATGGTTAGCCAGGTTGTGAATGCAAAGGAAAATTAAAAGTGCTACTCCAGTGAATACACAAATAATAAGAAAGAAAAACAGATTTATGGCTGATACAGACTTTTAGTTGTCTGGATTAAAGATCAAACCACCCACAACATTCCCTTAAGCCAAAGTCTAATCCAGAGCAAGGCCCTAACTCTTCAATTCTCTAGAATCTGAGAGAGGTGAGGAAGCTGCCAAAGAAAAGTTGAAAGGTAGGCAGGGTCCTGTGGCTCATGCCTGTAATCCCATTACTTTGGGAGGGTAAGGTGGGCGGATCGCTTGAACCCAGTAGTTCAAGACCAGCCTGGGCAACATAGTGAAACCCTGTCTCTATACAAAATACAAAAATTAGCCAGATGGGGTGGTGCACCCCTGTAGTCCCAGCAACTCAGGAGGCTGAGATAGGAGGATCACTTGAGCCCAGGAGACAGAGGTTGCAGTAAGCTATGATTGTGCCACTGCACTCCAGCCTGGGTGACAGAGTGATACCCTGTCTCAAAAAAAACATGAAAAGTGGAAAGGTAGCAGAGGTTGTTGGTTTGTGAGGTTTAAGGAAAGAAGCCATGTCCATAACATTAAAGTGCAAGATAAAGTCCCAAGTGCAATGTAGAAGCTGCAGCAAGCTAATCAGGAAATAGAGTTAAAGTCACTAATGAAGGTGATGCATTCAACAACAGATTTCCAGTGTAGATGACATGACTTTATATTGTTTTGGAAGAAGAGACCACCTAAAACTTTCATAGTAGAGAAGAGAAGTCAATGCCTGGCTTCAAAGCTTCAAGAGACAGGGTAACTCTCTTGTTAAGGGCTAATGCAGCTAGTAACTTGAAGTTGAAACCAATGCTCATTGACCATTCTGAAAATCATGTGGCCCTTAAGAATTATGCTAAATCCACTCTCCCTGTGCTTTATGAATGTAACAATAAGGCATGGATGATAGTACATCTGTTTATAGCATGGTTTACTAAATATTTAAGCCCACTATTTAGACCTACTGCTCAGAAAAAAAAAATCTTTTCAAAGTTTTACTGCTCATTGACAATGCAACTAGTCACCCAGCAATTCTAACAGAGATGTAAAAGGAGATTAATGTTTTCATGCCTATTAATACAACATCCATTCTGCAGCCCATAAATCAAGGAATAATTACAAGGTTCAAGTTTTATTGTTTAAGAAATACTTTTTTTTTTAAAGAAATACTTTTCATAGGCTATAGCTGCCATAGGTTACAGTTCCTTTGATAGATCTGGGTAAAATCAATTAGAAACCTCCGGAAAAGATTCACTATTCTAGATGTCATTAAGAACATTTGAGATTCAAATGGGGGGAGTAAAATATAATTAGAAGGAGTTTGGAAGAAGTGAATTTCAGCCTCATAGACAGAGTTCAAGATGTCAGTGAAGAAAGTAACCACAGATATGGTAGAACTAGCCAGAGAACTAGAATCAGAAGTGAATCCTGAAGATATGACTGAATTGCTACAATCTCATGATAAAACTTGAATCAATGAGGCGTTGCCTCTTATGGATGAGCAAAGAAAATGGTTTCTTGAGATGGAATCTCCTTCTGGTGAAAATGCTGTGAACGTGGTTGAAATGACAACAGAGGATTTAGAGTATTATATAAACTTAGTTGATAAAGCAGTGGCAGGGTTTGAGAGGATGGACTCCAATTTTGAAAGAAGTTCTATGGTGGGTAAAATACTATCAAACAACATTCCATGCTGTGGAGAAATCTTTTGTGAAAAGAAGAGTCAACCAATGCAGCAAACTTCATTTTTGTCTTATTTTTAGAACTTTCCACAGCCACCCCAACCCTCAGCGAACCCTACTTTGATTAGTCAGCAGCTCTTAACATTGAGGCAAGACTCCACCAGCAAAAATATTACTAAATGATTAGCATTTTTTAGCGATAAAATATTTTAAAATTCAGGTATGTACTTTTTTTTTTTTTTTTTTTAGACATAATGCTAGACCAAGCACGGTGGCTTACGCCTGTAATCCCAGCGCTTTGGGAGGCCAAGGCGGGTGGATCACGACGTCAGGAAATCGAGACCATCCTGGCTAACGCGATGAAACCCCATCTCTACTAAAAATACAAAGAAATTAACCAGACGTGGTGGCAGGCACTTATAGTCCCAGCTACTCGGGAGGCTGAGGCAGGAGAATGGCATGAACCCGGGAGGCAGAGCTTGCAGTGAGCCCAGATTGTGCCACTGCACTCCAGCCTGGGCAACAGAGTGAGAATCCATCTCAAAAAAAAAAGACATAATGCTATTGCACACTCAATGTACTACAGTATAGTGTAAGCAACTTTTTTATTTTATTTTATTTGAGACGAAGTTTTGCTTTGTGCCCAGGCTGGAGTGCAGTGGCGTGATCTTGGCTCACTGCAACACTTGCCTCCTGGGTTCAGGCGATTCTCCTACCCCAGCCTCCCAAGTAGCTGGAATTACAGATACATCATGACCAGGCCTGGCTGATTTTTGTATTTTTAGTAGAAACAGAGGTCTCACCATGTTGGCCAGGCTGGTCTCAAACTCCTGACCTCAAGTGATCTGCCCGCCTAGGCCTCCCAAAGTGCTGGGATTACAGGCATGAGCCATCACCCCTGGCAGTGTAAACAACTTTTATATGCACTAAGAAACCAAAAAACTCACGTAACTTGCTTTATTGCAGTATTCACTTTACTGAGATGGTCCGGAACTCAACCTGCAACATCGTGGAAGTATACATGTAGATGCTTGTGAGTTTTGTCCAGTCCAAACCTAACATTGACTAGAAGTCAGAAATAACTCTTTTAGTTACTTTAAATGTAAAAAAATTACCTACCCTTAGAACAAGTAGGATATAACAATAGTCATATTCGGTTGACATGAAACTTAGGGCAGCAGAAAGGGTTTTCTGATTACTTTCATCACTTTTTTTCCAGTGTGTGAGGACTTAAGAATTGGCTTTTTCTTACGCCAGAAATCTCCAAGGGACCAGTCTTAAAAAGTGTATAATTGTGGAAAAGTCATCATGAGCGGGTAGGACACCTATGGATCTGTGGAATGTCTAAACCTAAGAGCATCATTTATAAACACTTGTTACGTGGGTCCCTATTATTAATCTGAGGACTGATTTGTGATATTGCAGGAGCATAAGATTTGGTAGACACTATCATTCTCAATTTCATTCTGGCTTGAGACTTGACCACTCATAGATGGCCCCCGTCATCATTTGATAGAGGGAGGAAAAAGCTATCCTTGAGGTTTTTGTTATATTTCTCAGTCACTGAGCATGTTTGAAATTCACCTCTCTCAGGTATCTGTAGGTCTCCTTTGTGAAAAGAAAAGAACCCTGAGAGTAATTTGTAATTCAGAATCAACCATTTTATATGCAAATTGTTATTGGTTTAGTAAGACAACCTTTTCTGTCACTTCCAATTTGGTTTATGGAGCCAGTGTCAGCAAAAGTACCTTGGAAGTGTAAAATATCATACAGATATGTATCTTACTTATTTCCAAATACAATTTGGTGACTCATTTCTCAACTGTAGGTGAGTGATGTAACTGATCCTGGGTAGATCCATAGAATGCTCCCAGGGAGTAGATATGGAACCTCTTGGGATAGTTTTTTACCAAATTTCTTTAGTTAGCTATTGAGTTAGTTATTTTTGACAGACTGAGCTACAGCTCATAGGAGGCCCTCTTAATTGTATCCTTAGCATGCCTGTGTTTAAGATCCATCTCCTTCTTTTCTCTTTTCTTTCTTTCCTTTTCTTTGGACAGGGTCTTGCTCTGTCACCCAGGCTGGAGACAGAGGTGCGATCATGGCTCACTGCAGCCTTGACTTCTGGGCTCAAGAGATCCTCCCACCTCAGCCCCCTGAGTAGCTGGGACCACAGGCGTGTGTCATGATGCCTGGATAATTTAAAAAAATGTTTTTTGTCGAGACAGCGTCTCATCATGTTGCCCAAGCTGGCATTGAACACCTGGGCTCAAGCATTCCTCCTGCCTTGACCTCCCAAAGTGCTGGGATTACAGGCATGAGCCACCACACCCATCCTATATTTTTTCCAGTGTTAGCATATAGGGGATTACTGAATGCCCTCTAAAAATTACAGTCTTCACTTTGGAAATGATGCTTCCAAGTACATTTGGACTTTAGATAAGAAGACCTGGATTATTTTATTTCTCATGGGTATAGTAATTATAACTTGTGTGTATAGTACTTTAAAGTTTCCAAACATTTTTACACAACCATCTCTTTTGATTCTTGAAAACAGCCCTGTGAGTTAGCTAGGGCAGTCGCTACAGGGAGAATATGTGACTTTATTGACATCTGTACTAGGCTGTGGTAATGGACTCATTCACTGTGCTTCTTCTTCTATAGCAGTGGTTTCTCAAAGTGTGGTCCCAGGACCAGCAGCATCAGCATCACCTGGGATTTTGCTAGAAATGCAATGAGAAATTCTGTGGTTGGGGCCCATCAACCTGCATTTTAACAAACGCTCCGGGTGATTCTGATGCACTTGAAGTTTGAGAACCCCACTGTACCCTTGCTTGCTTGAGTAACTTTGGTACTAGAAATAACATTGCTAGTTTTTCAGAATTGTAGTTTGAAAATTTTCTCTACTTTACTTCTTCCTCTACTTGTTAGTCTTGGGAACACGAGTAGGTAACTCAACCCACTGACCCACAATGATGTATTTTATCAGCAAAATAGGTAATAGTAATAGCTTCCTTGCTTAAAGTCCCACAAGCGGGGTCTATACAGTCTTTTGATTAGCTTCCATTATTTACACAGAGTTTGAGTCTTATGGCAAGCTTTGTTTTGTTGTTTTTAAGTTTGAGGAGTGGCTTAAATTTAACCTAATAATTTAGAAATTGGCAGAACTCATAGTGTCTCCAAAAGTGCTAAGGAGAGTTACAAGCAGAGGGATGCTAGAGCTGGCACCTACTGGGTTAAAAGAGTCCATGTGAGCATCTCTTCCCAATTCTGTGTTTATCGACATCACATTGGTAGCTTGAAATTGGTCATGGTCAGGGGTGATTATAACATGGAAATTAGTAAATGCTATAAACTAGGGCTTTTAGTTTCAGAGAGCTGGTTGTTAAACATTTACCAGCATATCTTAGTTACAAAGTATGCTCAGATGACCTGAAGCTTCATATGCATGTTTGCTGGATCTAATAGTTCAGATTTGTCATCATTTAAGGCCCATGATAGGATTGCATTAGGATATATAGATAGATAAAATTGGTAGTATGGGAGTCAGATTCAGCCCACAGACATGTTTTGTTGGTCTGCAATATACTTTTTTAATGTTAAACTAGCTGTCAGCACTTAAAAATTGGAAGATTTAACATAAAACTGTGGATTTCTGGCTCTTAAAATATAGGGTCATCTGGTAACACTGGGCCCCTAACATCGCATGGCAACAGTGGGCGGCAGGTGAATTTTAAATAGGTGCAGGTTGACTTGTTTGCTACAGTCCTTATTCTGTGACTCTACATCTAGTCAAGGCCTTTGCTCCTTTGTTTTCTTACAGTCTCCTTTAGGCATTTGAGTCTGTGGCCCTTGATGTAAAGAAAACTAAGCCCCGAAAGAGAGTGTTTCTCACTAGCTGCAATCTCAACATGCTGTTTTAAGCTTTGCACAAAGTTAATTCAGTTGTACGAATGGACTGCAAAGTCTGATAATTAATTCCCAACTCGTCCTGAATTTCAGATGGCCTCTATGAAAATCCAAGTAGCAGTATGACTCACTGCCTGCACTTGGGACCCTGTCATTTTTCCCAGATGGTGAAGGTTTTTGAGGGAGCTCTCTGCAGGGTTCAGTGAAAGTGACATATATCTGTTTCCCTGTCTGAGGATGCAAGACCTCAAGCTTGAGATATCCACCCCTCAGTGAAATGTGTAGAGGAGATGTTTGTTTGCTGCTAGTACTTTGTTAGAAAATGATTTTTAGGGAAAAGGTGAAATAATGATGTTTCTTTTCAGGTCAAACTAGTACATGCGTAGATTATTTGCCTTGGCAGGTTTTTCTTTTTTCCTAGTATGGTTTCAGGAGGTCCAGCAGGACAGACTTTGTGTTTGTGTTTGTTATGTTGGCTGTGGAATTGGCTGTCAATATTGTTGATGAACCTCTGATTAATTTTTAAGCAGTTAAACTATACTTCCAAGACTGGCTGATGAAATTGCTACTTTTCAGTTTGGGGTGATCCAAGAGATAATAACTCCCTGTTCCACATAATAAATGTTTATTAAGCAATTATTATGTGCAGGCCTTTGAGCATAGTGCCAAGGGGCAGCCAGAGACCTAGAAACCAAGCCAGAGTGTGACCTGTGCTGTAAGTGCAATGGAAGGCTGTGGAATCAGGGAGAACAGAGGAAATAGTGTTTACACTGCTATGCCCTGCTATAGTCTTTCAGGTCTCCAGATAGGTTTATACCTGTAATTTTGCTTCTTCAAACATATATAATTATATATATCTCATCCAGGAGTTTCACTTGGTAAAAAAAGAAATGTTTAGAACCATTTATGAGGTAGATTTACTTAGCACCATGGGTCATTTAGAATGTTTATTTCAAGAATACATCCACTATCTGGTTGGTAACCTATTCTAACTAATTCTGTTCTGCAGGTATATAATCAGAGGATTTTGTTAAATAGGAAATTCATATGAGTAACAGGAAATCAAAAATGTTGTTTTAGCTCTTTTTTTTTTTGCTTGTTTAGACAGAATCTCAATCTGTTGTCCAGGCTGGAGTGCAGTGACATGATCATGGCTCCCTGCAGCCTTGACCTCCCAAGACTGGGTGATCCTCCCACCTCAGCCTCCCAAGCAGCTAGGACCAGCAGCACGTACCCCACATCAGGCAAATTTTTTTTTTTTTTTTTTTAAGAGATGGGGTCTCCCTATATTGCCCGGGTTGGTCTCAAAATCTGTGACTCAAGTGATCCTGTCACCTCGGCAGCCCAAAATGCTGGAATTACAGGTGTGAACTACCGCACCCCAGCCCGTTTTAGCTCTTAACTTTTACAATGAAGATAATATCTTTTTGACAAAATATCTAAGTCTAGTACTTGTGTAGGCTGTTTCCAGACTCCAGAAGCAGTACCCGTTATGACAATGAAGACATGAGAAGTACACAGCAAGTCACTGGGAGATATTTGCTAGTTGTGCCACCTAGGAAAGTTATTTAAGTTCTGTGAATCTTAACTATAGAATAAGGTTGATAGTACCTACTTTTAGGGTTTTAGGGAGAATTAAATATTCTGGTACAAGGGCTTGGCATGTAGTAAACAGTAAATACTTGCTATTATATTTTAAAAGAGTTTTTTTTTTTAATTATATTGGGTCTTTTAAATTATCTTCATTTGTTCAGTTTCATGTTTGTGATTGTTAGATTTTTTTCTTTCTTTGATCCATGGAAAATGATCATGAATCCAGATCTCTGGGCCAGTAGTAATACATTTGAGGATCATAAATTAAACTTTTGAGAATGCAAAATGGCTACCAGACCCTAAGCCTAGCCCTCAGCCAGGTCATTCCCCTTTACCTTTTTGCCCCTGTCCATTTTTGTCTCACAGGAACATAATAGGATACTCGGAGACCACCCCAGACATTAATAAAAGAGCCAACTTTTTTTTTAACCCTTTGTATTTGCCAAGGCCTATGTAAGCACTTTACCTATATTTTTAGGTAATCTTCACAGCAGCACTCTGCAATGAGTGTTATTATTATCTTCCCCATTTTACTCATGAGGGCACTGAGGTTTGAGTAATCTTTCAGTTAAGCAAATTTTAAAGCTAGATTTCAAAGCCAGATCTAACTCCAAAGCCGAAGCCTGGAAAAAGAGGAGTTGGGCTTTGTGGGCTCAAAGGTGATTCACCCCAGTTCCCAGTCCCTCGGGACTTCATGCTCTACCAAGGAAGTATAGCGTTTTTGTTGCTTTCTGAGTATTCTCAGTCTGCTCACCCTGTGCAAGCACCTCTTTCTTGGAGGCATCCCCTATTAGATTCCTGTGGCTGCTGTAACAAATAAACTTAATGGTTCAAACAACAGAAATTTATTTGCTCACAGTTCTTAATGCCAGAAGTTCAAATTCAAAGCACTGGCAGGACCGTACTTCCTTCAGTGGCTCTTGGAGATGCCATTTTTTGCCTCTTCCAGCTTCTGGTGACTGTCAGCATTCCTTGGCCTGCTGAGCAGCACTCCAGTCTCTGCCTTTGTCTTCATATGGCCTTCTCCTCTGCATCCTTTAAATCTCTCCTGTGTGTCTGTATGCTTGCCATTGGACTCAGGGCCTACCCCAATAATCCAGGATAGTTACTTCTTCTCAAGATACTCAATTAGATCTGCAAAGACCCTTTTTCCAAATAAAGTCACATTCACAGATGCTGAGAATTAGGACATAGTGCCATCTTTCAGGGACCACCATTCAACCCATGACACATGCTGATGGGTGCATTTCAAGCAACTAGGCAAGCTCTTGTCCTTTAGCATGCACTGTGGGCAGGTATGACGTCTAGCCAAGGCTACTTTTCCAGTGCAGTGGCTGATTATCTGCAAGATTTTACAACTTGTTTTAAGGGTGCCTCCAAGCTTTTAATGTGAATGACCCCAACTTAACTAGAACTAGAACCTCTGGGGTTTCCCCTTAGGTGGTCGCCTATCTCAAAAGGTTTTATTTTGTTGTTTGTTTTGTTTTAGATTGCTGACCTGCAGCTGCATAAACTGGATGAACTGGACTGTCTGATTCAGGGCCTGCTTTATGTCGACTCTGTTGGCTTCAACGGCAAGCCAGAATGTTACTATTTTGAAAATCCCACAAATCCTGAATTGTGTCAAAAAAAGCCGTACTGCCTTGATAACCCATACCCTATGTTGCTGGTTAACATGGGCTCAGGTGTCAGCATTCTAGCTGTGTACTCCAAGGACAACTATAAAAGAGTTACAGGGACCAGGTAAACATGTTTCCGCTTGTACTTGAACCCAGACCTCTTTCTTGATGATCAGTTTATATTAAAACGTTATGTATATTGAATACATCTTTAAAAGAAATATCTTGGCCTCCTTGGCCAACCAAAAAGAATTTCTCGAATGGTGTGTTAAAGTGGTATATGGGTGATTTATATAAATGTTAATAAAACACAGTCCTTGCCTTGATAGAAACTTTGGTCAGATTGAGGGAAGAAGGATTGCACACACCAGAAATTTGCCAACAAGGGGGTATACATTAAGTGTCAGATGATTGGCAGGGTCAGTAGAATTCAGATGGAAGGATACTTGGGATGGTCAGAGATGACTTCAGAAGAAACCTTCTTTTGGACCCTCATGGATGCCTAGCTCGGAATGACTTGCTTGAAATAATATACCATTCCAAACAGCAAACCAAATTAGGTCTACAAAGAATGTCTTTTTACCCTCAGCCAAATGCTCCACCTGAAAACGAGAATAGTCAGCACACCTCCTAGGGAATTTGGGAGTGGAGTACACAGGGAAACAGCCCCGTGGCCACAGTGGGGCAGAGGGACTTGTTTTTTAGTGCACACACCCCAAGACCCATGGAAGAGCCAAGGGGCTCAGCTTCCTGTTAATGGGGATTCAACATGGGAAAAACATCTGGGGTCAGATCTCTCTAAAACATCACAGTGTAAACAAAACTAAATAGGTTTTCCTTAATTCTAGGAGGAGGATTTGGTATGAAGCATTTTTCCAGCATGTGGAACCATAGAACCCATTTTTAGAGGAGCACCTTAGGAGATTAGTGCCATGCAGAATGTGCTTTGGGATTTGGTGTTGAAACCAGGGTTTTTGATAGCTGCAGATATGTCATTTCTCAGGGTCTCAGTGTCGTCATTTCTGCCATGAAGGGGGTTGTTTCTTGGATTACTTCTACAGACTTCTCCAGTACTGAAATTCTGCAGGACTACTCACCCATTAGGAGGAGAACATTGCTTTTGCAGTACATTTCCATGACTTGTGATAGATGAATGGCTCCCCACTGAAGGGGGGAAGATTTAACAGTGCCCCCAGGATATGTTTGACGTTTTTTTTCTTTGGTTGTTACAACTGGCATCTACTGGATAGAGGTCAGGGGTGCTGCTAAAATCCTGTAGTACATAAGGCAACAAAAAATTATCGAGCCCCAGATATCTGTAATGCTGCTGTTGAGAAACCCTGGCATGCATGTACACACACCACACACACACACACACACACACACACACATTCTAACTGAAGCCTGCCTGTGTCCAGCAGTTGTAGTTAATTGCTACCAAGTATACATTTTCTTATTGAGAATATAGAAGCTTGCTTGCTCACACAAGAAACCAAACTGACTCCGTAACCTCATGAGGACTGTCAGGAGTATCAGAGACATGAATATTTCAGCTGAGCTGGTTTTACGTTAGAGAGTGATTTGATAAACATATAATTTTTAAGAAACTACAGACCTCCTCCCAGAAGGAGTAATTGAATTGGTAAAGCTAGTCCCAAGGTAAGAGCAAGCTATGCGTTGTTCACAGTTAGAGATATTTACAGTTTTATCAACACTTAAGAATTTAATGAATTACATCACAGGGACACTTTCTTAAACTTGAAGGCTCCACAGATCTGGGTCATCTTGAATAGCTGCAAAGAAGCAAACTGTGGTGTTTGGCTTCTGTTATATGTGTAATAATGTCTATAAATATTGGTAAATGCCCTTTAATGTCCAGTATTCTCCAGTCATCAACAAATTCTGTCTGGATGTTCAAGCTTCCCTATAAACTCTCTCTTCAATCAGTAGCTTTGGAAAGGTGCTGCCGAAGCCTGCAGGTTAATAGAGAACCCTTTCGGGGCTACCACAAGAGGGGAGGGGAATGAAACATCAAGTCTGTGGGGCTGTGATCCTGATCCACAGTTGTTTTGCCAAAGGTTTCTTTTAATTCAAGTTAGGAAACCTCTGACATAAACAATTACAGTTAGCAGTGAAGTTAGTATCTACGGTTAGTGTGAGTGTGTAAAACACATTTTAGGAACCACTGTTTTAGCAAGTGGCTTAGCTTTAAGTTTTGCTACTCCTATTGTGAACCGATAGCTGTCACTCCAGGTTTTTTCTTACTGTATTATACCTGATTTTCCCAGTTAAACATTAAAGTTGTTTATTTTCAAGAAGCTACACAGGATGTCAGTTTCCTTTTAAACATGATTTCAAATGGCTTATTTCAGTGTTACATATAATTTTGTTGCATCCCAGATTGGGTAGCAACATTTTTTTCCTAGTGAAACAACTCTAATTATAGAAGTCAATGGAAAAAATAGTACTTTATAGCTGACATTAGAATGTGTAGTTTGTTAAAAGAGGAATGCAGATGATTTTGAAACTTTGGTGAAAGTAGCAGTACATCTCATCTCATTATTTTAGAATCTGTTTTAAGGGCATGAGCACTTAATTGAAGGTTTCTTCTGCTGTTTCCTAAAATCCCCCACTGTGATGTTGTTTGTTTTGTTTTATTTTTGAATGATGATAATATTCTACAGCTTTTTCTTGCATTGTTTTTGTCTCTTGTACACTGAGGGTTTTTACTGTATGCCTACTGAAACTAACAGATGTATCTGACTGTGAGCAGGGAAATCACTTGATTAAATAATGGTTAGCAGGTTGAGGATATTAATAAAGTGCTGGGAGACATTTGGCTCTTCTGCAGCTGTGCATTCTTTCCTCCTATCTGCAGTACACTCGCTGTCAAATGCATGCTCGCTTTACCTCATTTGTTCCAATTCTTTATGTGGAGTCGTCTGTCATCTTCCAGTCATACAAGGCACTTGCCCTTTTTCATTTATACCAACACATCAGCCAATGAGTTACCTTCTTTCTAAGTCAGCCAGTGTCTTCAGTTGCCTACCTTTGAGTGGGTTGTTGAATGCCTCGATTAATACAAATCCTTAATGTCCAAAGAAAGGTTATTTGTGGGGGTGAAAGATATTTAGAAGCTAGAAATGGGAGCAAAGACATCTTTCTAAAAATACACAGGGAGAAAGCAAACCAAATCCAAATGGCACACAAACCAGAACATGTTCCCACACTAGCTTTGTAGGTAGGCTGAAACCAGCAATGTAGAATGACATACTACATTAAATGTAAATAAAGATAAACTTTCTTAGAGGAAATGCAAAGTTTCTACTGTTACTAAGTTGTGAAGGTAATAATGTACATGGACCTCTTCTTTTACTCATGGAACTGCATCTACAGTTTGGCTGGCTGCTACTGGTGGCGCCTAGCTACATAATTTTCCATGAAAACCCATAATTTCAATCATATATGTATGTGTATGTGTGTGTATATATATATGAGTAAATTAAGTTAGAAAAATGCATATGTATATATATATATATTTTTTTTTTTTTTTTTCTTTAGACGAAGTCCGGCTCTGTTACCCAGGCTGGAGTGCAGTGGCGCAATCTCAGCTCACTACAATCTCCACCAGGGTACAAGTAATCCCCCCACCTCAGCCTCCTGAGTAGCTGGGATTACAGGTGCATGCCACCACGCCTGGCTAATTTTTGTATTTTTATATTTTTAGTAGAGACAGGGTTTCACCATGTTGGCCAGGCTAATCTCAAACTCCTGACCTCAGGTGATTCACCCGCCTTGGCCTCCAAAAGTGCTGGGATTACAGGCATGAGCCTCCACGCCTGGCCTCAATCAAGTATATTTTTATACAAATGACAATTTAAGAATATTACACATAGTTTCGCTATTTTATTTTATTTTATTATTTTTTGAGATGGAGTCTCGCTCTGTCTGTCGCCCAGGCTGGAGTGCAATGGCGCAATCCCGGCTCACTGCAACCTCCACCTCCTGGGTTCAAGCAATTCTCCTTCCTCAGTTTCCCAAGTGGCTTGGATTACAGGTATGAACCACCACACCTGGCTAATGTTTGCATTTTTCATAGAAACGGAGTTTCACCGTGTTGGCCAGGCTGGTCTCAAACTCCTGACCTCAAGTAATCCACCTGTCTCAGCCTCCCAAAGTGCTGGGATTACAGGCATAAGCCACCACAGCCAGTCAGTTTCGTTTTAGATGCATCTTCAAGAACTATGTACCTATCTACAGTTTTGTACCTTCTTGTTAAAGAGTTATTGACATTAAACATAACCTTAATCCCAAATTGATTTTATTCTTAGAAGTAAAAGCCAGTGCTCAAACACAAATTGAATTTCCAAAGCTAGTAGCTCCTTGGGGCTTCAGAACAGATGGATGTGAGCAGCTCTTCTTCATTTACTCTTCTATATGGTAAAGAAATAGAAAAACCTATGTCCATTAGCTTTAGGAATCAATGCTTCTTTTCCTGCTGGGAGTTCACTGGCAATACTTTACTCTGAATCTGCTTTTCTTTCCATTAGGTAACTTTGATATTAATACACAGTTGAGTTCATTCTTGGCTACTGTCATTACTTTCTAATTTTGTCTAGGCTATTTTAGAGGAAATTTCCCCCTAAACAAGTCAAAGGTTTTTAAATGTAGTTCAACCATTGGAACCACTTTATGACCTTTGTTACTGTTTTTTACTATTGAGTGGTAAGTAATATATTAAAAAACCTTCTGGAGAGTCTACTAGAAAAAAATTCAGTATCAGATCACTGGTTCCCTTCTAGAAATATTCAAGGAAGCTAAATGAGATTATCTCTGCTAGAGAAGCAAGGTCAGGTCAAAGACAGCTTTTAAAACTGGCCACGCCTGGCACAATCCTGGGTCAGTTTTGTCATCAGAGGGTTTGGCTTCATAGCTGTGAACTATGCTTTATGTACACACAAATTCTTTTTCTAGGTATTTGTATTCAGCTGCATATGGGTTTTTAATAGGAGTTATTTCTTGGTTGTTTGCTGCTTTCAGACCACCCAAATAGAAGAGATCATGATTTGGCCCCATTTCGTAGGTGGGAAGGCTGAACAAAGCACTCAGGTTAGTGGTTAGGTGAAGGTCTCACAACAGAAATCAGTGAGAGTCTTTCTTTGCTTTTGTTCTCAAATTTAGGGGCAAATTTTCCTTGATGTTTATTTTTAGTCTCTGCCCTCTTTTCATATCCAGTCTACCCTAAAGCTCTGTTGCACCCTAGCACTTTAATTCAAGTGCCCCTTTGTTCCTCTGCTTTTATTCACCCATATTAATAGTCTTGGCGTAGTTGGGGACCTGGATGGGCATATCTTAAAGTAAAATTTAAAAATAAACCTTATTGTTCCTTCAGTCTTGGAGGTGGAACATTCCTAGGCCTATGTTGCTTGCTGACTGGTTGTGAGACCTTTGAAGAAGCTCTGGAAATGGCAGCTAAAGGCGACAGCACCAATGTTGATAAGCTGGTGAAGGACATTTACGGAGGAGACTATGAACGATTTGGCCTTCAAGGATCTGCTGTAGCATCAAGGTAGAGATTAAGTAGCTAGGAGCAGTAGTGATTACACACAAGGCAGCCTCTCCACCCTGGCCATTCACTAAGTTATGTTTTAAAATGTCAATCCACCAGCCTGGTGCAGATACCTGTTGTATCAGAGCTCAGACTTGATCTCCTGCCCCTGATGAAGCACTGAGATATTTAGCTCTTGATACTTGTTCTTAAAATAAGGCAACTTTGAAAGAAGGTTCTAGAAAACTGCAATAGTTTCACCTGTTTCATTCTTGTCCAGATATCTAGAGGCATTAAATTTTTTTCCCCCATCAATGGACATGCTACTTTGTCCCTATTAAGAAAAGGGCAGTCAGCCATGCATACTATAATCTTGTCTGCTTATAAACCATAGTAGCAAAATTGGGTCACTTGAGTTTGAACAGTTACTCATAGAGCCTTCCACAGTACTTTGGTGGAAGGATGGGCCCTGCCTGAGGACGATTTTGAACACTCTCGCTAATATTTCCAACATAGCTTTGGCAACATGATGAGTAAAGAAAAGCGAGATTCCATCAGCAAGGAAGACCTCGCCCGGGCCACATTGGTCACCATCACCAACAACATTGGCTCCATTGCTCGGATGTGTGCTTTGAATGAGGTAAGGCCTTACTCAACCTGGCAAAAGCTGTGTGTCATTCATACACATCATCTTGGCAGTGCAGCACCTGCTGACTCTTACACAGCTGCATATCCTTAGGAAAGCTTCCCTTTACTATAGTCACACTTTACAGAACAAGAGGGGTGTGTGTTGGGGGAGGGGGAAGAATATATGCTTTATTTTTAAGAAGGCATCGGATGATAATGAATGATAAACCATTCAACTGTGGAAACATGATACAATTACAACCCATGTCATAGTTTCTGTAACCGTCATTATTGCCATGTGTCCACTGGAATGTGAGGAAAAGGTCTGAGCATCCTTGCACATAACTGCAGGTAAAATGCTTGACTTGCAATATTCGATATTCTCTCTGCTTTCAGCTTCTTTACAGTGTTGCCTTGTGGCATGGAGTTCAAGCAGCATTGTACAGGGCTATCAAAGCACAGAGAGCTTACTACAGCCAAGGCCAGCCAGAGCCCCAGGCACAAAAAGGGGTGGAGCTGGTGACAGACAAAGTTTTATTAACATGTTTTGAAGCACTGCAAGGTTTGTTTGGAAAAAATTGAACCTTTTCTGAAATACAAGGTGTGTAAAGTAGAACTCTTCAAACTGAGGTGTATTAGAAAGACAAGAAAGAAGACTTGGGGCATGGAACAGGTCATAGGAGAGTATTAAAGAACCATAGTAGCTCTGTAATGGAGTTTTTATAAATATAGCTTTTAATAGAGAGGTGATATACATACAGAAGAAGGCTCAAATTATAAGCTTACAGTTGAATTTACACCACACAACACCCCTGTATAGCCATCACTCAGATCAAGAAATAGAACATTATAGGTACTCAGAAAGCCCCTTTAGCCCCCTCCCAGTTGAATAGTTGAATGTTAGTGTATGAGGCAGTCTTTATGATACATGGGTGTTAGCCCTGCATTTGAGTTCTGGGTTGACAAAAGACACACTCTCCTTGCATAACACTGAACACAGTATGTTACTGGCCTGCAGATCAGGGACATACCTTTTTGGAAGCCCTCAGTTCAGATGGAATTTAAATGGGAGGCTGAATACTCAGAGAAAAGAGCATTCCAGAGATGTTTTTTCAAAGTCCACTTGAGTCTTGGGACTCAATGTAACAGAGTTTATTTCTTGACATTAACCTTTAAAGGGAATTTTTCCAAGTAACGAAACAAGCCCCAAAACCAGTATGTGTGTAGCTGGCTGTACTCATGGGCTCTCAAAGGTCAGCTGGTAACACTTCTTGCCCCACAGAGCAATAGATGCCCTTTCCCCTACTTTCCGCAGAGCCAGCTTCTTGTGCTTTTGGCTGCAGTGAGCCGGCAGGTCAGCAGGTCTTTTCACAGGTATCAGAATCCCTTTGGGAGAGAGCAACTGACTTTACTATTCACTTTTGATTTCAATTTCAATATTATCGATTGGTGGAGTATAGCAAGAGTGCCAATTTGAAAATGTAGCCATGTTATACACTGGTTTGAGCAACTATTTTATATGTTTCTGTGGGGCTGAATAAGTGAAGGGAATCACCAGTTGCCTTGGGGCCAAGGCTCCCCCAGAGGGTGTCCAGTCAGTGCAGACTCCCAGTGGCCGTGCCAGTGACTGGCATTGTTGCATTTCCCCATGAGAGCAGCTACCAAGTCCCTCAGTCCTTGCTTTGCTCTCTGGAGTCACTGATTTGAGACCCTTTGATTTCAGCCATTTCATTGAGGGACACCACATTTACCAAATCTAAAACATTTTTGCCGTGATTCTTGAGATGCTGTGAAATGCTTCCCCATCAATTTTAAATTTTCTGATTCAAAGTTTTGAATAGATAATACAAACACATAATACAGACTACTAAGACATTAGAAGGATACACAAGGAAGTGAGTCACCATTTCCACTTCTGTCTGTCAGTGTTAACCTCAGTAGAGGCTGCCATTGTTTTTAGGGTTTTTTTGTTTGTTTTTATTGTATGTATTACAATATATCTTTTGTTTATATTGTATGTAATGTAGGATACATTTATCTTTCTAAAGGTAACAAACTCTGTAACATTCTTTTTACAAAATAATAGTTTCATTGAAATATAATTATATGCTATACAATTCACCCTCCATATACTATTCTACATCTTGCTTTATCAGCTTTTTATTAAGAAGATGCATAAACATATGTAAAGGAGAGAGAACAGTATAAAGAACCTCCATATATCCATCCATGCAGATTCTGCAATCATTAAGGCTTCACAACACATGCTTTCTCTCTCTCTATTTTCGTCTTCCTCCTCCCTCCGGTCCTCTCTCCTCCTCCTTCCCTCTTTTTTGCTAAAATACTAGAAAACAAATCCAAGATATTATGTCAATCTACCCTATATGTTTTAATAAGCACCTCTAAAAATACTGCCTGTTGCTTTTTGACGTAGTAATGCGTCTTGAAATTGATCATATCAGTATATTTTAAATTGCTTCCTTTTTAACGGCCCTATGGCATTTTAACATATAGATATGCTGTTATTGATTTGTTCAATTTCCTAATGATATTTAGGTTTTTCTAGTCTCCTACTATTATTTAAATATTCACGGTGTATTTAAATAATAGTAATACATACACATATATGTATACACACATATCATTTTGCCTATATACGAGTATATAAATAGGATAAATTCCTAGAAGGGAACTTGCTGAGTCATAGGATATGTTGATTGTAATATTAACAGATATAAAGTTCCCTCCATAAAGGTAGTTCTAATTTATATTCCCACCAAGCAGGGTTATAAGGGTACAAGTTTCTCCACAGAGAGTTATCAAACTTTTTTATTTTTTTCAATGTAATAGGTTAAAAATTATACCTTATTTTGGGATTAACTATTAATATTATTTACTCATTACTCTATTGGGTTGTTGGCCTTTTTTTCTTATTGACTTATGGAACTCTTAAGTAACAAATCCATTTGATGTGAAATGTATGATAATATTTTCCATTTATTGCTTCCCACTTGGATTTGTTTGTGGTGATGTTTTTCCCCAAGTAAATTTAACTTTTTAAAGTAAATATAGCAATTATTTTGAAATGATTTCCTTTATTATGCATTTTCTACTTCAACATTTTTTTCCAATTCTTCCATATTTTTCCCTAATCTCTTTTTCTTTTCTTTCTTTCTTTTTTTCTTTCGTTTTTTTTTGTTGTTGTTGTTTTGTTTTTTTTCTTTTTTAACATCTTTGACCCACCTGGAATTTATCTGAAACATGGAATGCTCTTCCAGTTTTAATGCCACTTCTACTCCTTCTGACTTTCTATTAGGGTAATGCAGGAATGAGCTTTCAGCAAATCCTCTCTTGGACTCCCTTGTTTGGGGAGAAAGGGCAAAACTCCTCAATTTAATTAAATTTCTTTTCAGCCTGAGTTTCTTAGAGTGTTCCTTGTCACCTCTTAGTTTGGGTGATTTGTGGTTAGTTTTTTTTTTTTCTTAATGAAAATTTATTAAAACTACCTCCACTCCTCCACCCACAGAAAATTTTCAGTGGCTAATAGGTTCATGAACATTCATTGTTAAAATTTGAGGCAGTTAAAAGGTAATGTTCCCAGACCGTGATTACTCTCAATAGACTAAGCAGAAAATAATACCAGCTTCAAAGACTCTCTTGCCTTTGATATAAGTGAGTGACCATAGCAACTGGCTCTGAGTGAGTGAGTGAGTGGTGAGCAGCCTCTGCATGGTAGACAGGCTGAGCTCTGGTTTGAGCTTAAGAAATATCTGGGGGAGTGGGAAGTATAACGAGTGCACTGGAGCTGGAAGCTTATGGGATTTGAAGAATGTCTGCATGAACAGGATAGGAGAGGAATGTTCATAAGTGTATGTTCAGAATGCAGAGCCACATCCATGATGACAAAAATAGAGTATTTTTTGCGATCATATTTTAACTCATCTGTTGACCAAACAGGATATTCCACCATATATCCTGAGGGCAGAGACTGAGTAGTCTTTCTTCTTTGTATTTCCAGTGTCCAGCAGAGAGCAAATTGAGCATTATTCATTACACGAATAAACCATACCATAGCCATTTTATCTGTGAGTTGGTTATAAGAGTATTTTATACCTACAAGTTGGGGGATTGAGGTATTACACATGAAAATTTAGCTGAACTTGAACTCCAGTTAAAATTGTATATATGGGTGTGTTTTGGGAGCTTAATTTCATGTCAGACCTAAGGCAGTCTGACATAACACCTGCAGATAAGTCCAATATCAGTTTCTGCCTTGCCCAACAAAAATCTCAGCCTCTTGTTCTTGTGGAATGTACTATACGGTTGGTTTAACTTCATTTTGGCAATGTAGAAATAATTCCACCAAAAAAACAAGGAAAATGTACTCTTCAAGGTTCTGTACAGAGACATATGTAACACTGGGTCTTTGCCAAATCCTATTTTTATGCCATGATTCAATTGTTTTCTTTAACATTTTTTCCAGAATATAGACAGAGTTGTGTTTGTTGGAAATTTTCTCAGAATCAATATGGTCTCCATGAAGCTGCTAGCATATGCCATGGATTTTTGGTCCAAAGGACAACTAAAAGCTCTGTTTTTGGAACATGAGGTAGGTTGAGCTTGCATAGACTTACTGTCATATGTGGAGTATATTTTGGTTTGGCTAACCTATCAGCGGGTCTCTTAGTTTTTTAAATTGGTCAAGTAGAAAAGTTGCCATTTACACTTTGCATTTACACAAAGGATAATAAAAAAGTATATATTAAATGGAAGCGTTCTTATCCAACAACCAGGACTGGTAGTTGGTTAATTTAATTTTTTTAAAAAGTTACTGGAAATGTAAACTAGGACAGTCATTATAGAAAACTGCATGGAAGTTTCAAAAAAACTAAAAATAAAATTACCATATGATCGAGCAGTTCTACCTCTGAGTATTTACCCAAAAGATTTAAAATCAGTATGTCGAAGAGATGTCTGCACTCCCATGTTTATTGCAGCACTACTCACAGTAACCAGGTTACGGAATTATCCTAAGTGTCTATCAGCAGATGAATGGATTTTTTTAATGTGGTACATATACACAATGGAATACTATTCAGCACTTAAAAAGAAATTATGTAGTTTGCAACAACATGGATGGAATTGGAAAACATAATGCTAAGTGAAATAAGCCAGACACAGGAAGACATACTGCATGTTCTCACTTATTTGTGGAATCTAAAACAATCAAACTCATAGAAGCGGAGAGTAGAATGGTGGTTACAGAGGCTGGAGGGTAGGAGAAATGGGAACATACATTTCAAACTTGTAAATTTCAAATGTTCTCACCAAAAAAATCTTAAGTATTTGAAGTTATATGCATGTTAATTAGCTTGCTTTAGTTATTTCACATTATATTCATAAATCATAAGCCTCACTTTGTACCCCATAAATATATGATTATAAGTTGTCAATTTATACTAACATTTTAAAAAAGTTTTAAAGTCAGATAAAATGAGTAATCATTCAAAAAATCTTTCTTCAAACATTTTATTATACCTTAAAATGTGTAAATGTGCACTCACCAATCTTTTGATGTGAGACCAACACCTATTTTTGAGCATGGTTTCTGCCGATTGGAGTCCTGTGGTTATCTTTCTTTCATAATCTACAATATTATGCACCTCCTTTGATTTCCAGTTTGTTTCCTTAAAGTGGATTAAGAAGTTAAAGATACTTATGAAGCAAGTTCATTGCAGAATTCTTATAGATTTTTTTCTCTATCTTTCACATTGTGGCATCCACCTAAGTAGACAGCAGTTATTTCTGACTATCTTTTCCAGTATTTCTCAAGAAGTTAACTGGATTTTCATAGAATTGACCATCAATTTGTGCTCTTTTTATTGATTAGGTGGTATATAGTTAAACTAGATTATTACATTACAATCAACCTGTCATAAACAAATTTAAGAATAAACACAGCTCCTGGCTAACCCGGTGAAACCCCGTCTCTACAAAAAATACAAAAAACTAGCCGGGCGAGGTGGCGGGCGCCTGTAGTCCCAGCTACTCAGGAGGCTGAGGGAGGAGAATGGCGTAAACCCGGGAGGCGGAGCTTGCAGTGAGCTGAGATCCGGCCACTGCGCTCCAGTCTGGGCGACAGAGCGAGACTCCGTCTCAAAAAAAAATAAAATAAAATAAAAAAGAATAAACACAACTGACTCTTGGCAAGTAAGCAACTCAGCTGGTAAGAACAGAAGTGCCTGGGCGACTAAGAGTAGCCTGTTGGCCTTAAGAGGTCAGTGTACGTGACCATTAGTGAACCTGTTTACAAAGGAAATGGAGAGTGTCAGTAAATTCAGAGTCCCTTACTTGGAATTTCTTTTTTTTTTTGAGACAGAGTCTCCCTCTGTCACCCAGGCTGGAGTGCAGTGGCGTAGTCTCAGCTCACTGCTACCTCCGCCTCCCAAGTTCAAGCAATTCTCGTGCCTCAGCCTCCCAAGTAGCCGGGATTACAGACGTGCGCCACCACGCCAGACTAATTTTCATATTTTTAGTAGAGGGTTTCACCATATTGGCCAGGATGGTCGCGAACTCCCGACCTCAGGTAATCCGCCCGCCTCGGCCTCCCACAGTGCTAGGATTACGGTTGTGAGCCATCCCGGCCCCCTTACTTGGAGTTTCTACCATAATATAAACAACAACAACAAAAGCCGTTCTCTCTTCCACCTCCTCTGTCACCTTTAAAATCAGTGCTGCAGTGCAGTAATGAGCTGTCACTGGAGGTATCTAATCTCTTGTGTATACTGCAGCAGAAAAACATTGAGAGAGCTAGTATTGTGGGTTTCAATTGTAATGAATAACTACTGTGCCATTTTGTTCTCATCTTCAGATTGAGCTATTTATGTAAGAAGTTACCAATGCACTTACAGTTATTTTGAACTCTCTGTGCCTGTATTTTGTTTTATTAAAGACTGGAAACTGTCAGGGATAAAAAGTCTTCTATAACATCACGTGGGAAGTTAGGTAAGATAGGAAGTAAAATCCAACCTTTTGGGGAAAGCCACTTCTATAGGTAAAAATGTAGTCACCTATATCACCCTGTACAATCCTAAGCCTCTGTGGACTCTGGCTTTGGTTTGTTACCCTATATCATAACTCAGTCTCTATGGCCAGTGAAAATGGAATATTCTTGTAACCCTCATAATGTGGTCCTCAGAAAATTCTCTACATTCTTAAATTCACTGTAGCTTACGCTCGCCTTACCAGAGAATACTATGGAGACACAACTTTTGAGAAGCACTGGTATGGTGGCTTTCTGGTCACCTGCCCTGGCCTTAGGAGTCCTCACTTAATTTCTTATTCATTCAACTAATGTTACAGAACATCTCTTAAGAGATGTCATCTAGCCAGATATTTAAGAACACTGCCTTTTACTGATTTTGAGATCTTAGACAATGACTCCATCTGTCCATTTCTGTTTTAGCATTTTTAAAAAGGGGCAATTATCATATTTTTCTCATAGAGTTATTGTGATAGGTAAATGAGTAAATCCATGTAAAGTGCTTAGAACCACTTCTAGCATTAGTGGGGCCTCAATAAATGTGAGCTGACAGCAGCAGCAGCAAAGATCCGTCCACGTCCTGCCACACTCACACCTACTGCTGCAGTTATAACTTGAGTTCAGCAAGTGCCAGAAGAATGGAGCCTCCTGCCTTTTGGAAACAGATTGTTGTGGACTGATTATTTGTGCCCCGACCAACTTCAAATGTGTATGTTGAAATCCTAATCTACAAGGTGATGGTATTGGGAGATGGCCTTCGGGAGGTGATTAGGTCATGAGGGCTGAGCCTTCATGAATGGAATTAGCATCCTTATAAAAAAGGTCTAAGAGAGCTCCCTTGCCCCTTCCACCACATAATCCAGCCATGTGAGATTATAATGTGAAGACAGCTATCTATGAGGAATGGGTCCTCACTAGACACCTTGATTTTAGACTTCCTGGCCTCTAGAACTGTGAGAAACAAATTTCTATTGTTTATAAGCCACCCAGTCTAGGGTACTTTGTTATATATAGCAGCCTGAACAAACTAACACATAGTTCTCTACAAATCTATCTTTTTTAGTTCCTTTCATTTTCATAGACATATGGTCTTTTATTTTACAGATGGGCAAAGTGAGGCTTGGACTAATTTAAGTGCCTATGCAAGAGCTACTGAGGGAAGTTTAGGGTTTTCTCCCATGAAATATAACTTTGAAGTCAGACAGATTTGGTGTTGAGCCCTGGTACAAGACCTGTGACCCTGCAAGGGTAATTTAATTTATTACCTTCCATTTCTCATATGTGAAATAATAATCAGAGTTTTGCCATGATGAAGATAAAGATGAAATAGTTATAATACTAACAACCCCCAGCACACACTTAGCACACATGTGCCAGACATAGTTCTAAGCACTTACATATGTGAATTTATTTAATATATATAAGTAGGTGTCCAATAAATTATAGTTGTTATTATTCTGCCATGTTTTGTGACGCACAATTTAGGTTTTAAATTTCTCTTTTATCTACATTAATGGCATTCCTAGAATTATTAAAAACAATAGGTATTTGGCTAAAGTTCAGAGATCATCGTTTTGTATTGTTTTCATAGGGTTATTTTGGAGCTGTTGGGGCCCTGTTGGAACTGTTCAAAATGACCGATGACAAGTAGAGATGAGCAGTGGAGGGAACAGCCTCCCCAAAGGACAGAGAACTAAAAAATTGCTGCTGGAGAAGGTGAAGGTCGCTTTGGGACGGAAACCAAGCCATTATGGCAGATGAACCTGCTGGATTTGTAAATAATTTAAAATCCTTCCAGATGATCTTTTACTCTTAGGTTTTGAGCTAATGATTCAAAACGGGGGAATATAAAAGGTTTTTTTTCTGTATACTGTATTTTTTTAAAAAAATGGTGCAGCGTGGCCAAACCTACCAATGGTATGCATTAACTTTGAAAAGTTGTTTGATGTTTAAGAAGGACCTGATATGTAAGCGCTGTTCATTTTTCTTCTGGGGTTTACTGATCAGTGTGGTGATTTTAACTTCATTTAGTAATTACTCTAGGAGATTTTACCTTGACTCATATTTTTCATGACGTTTCATGATTTGCTGTTGGTTTCAAATGAAACTACAAATCTGGCATGTTTTACTGTGAACACTTTTGTTATTTGTTTGTTTACCCTTTTTGGTCTTGTTTTTCTGTTTTAGTTGTCTTATGAAAAAAGAGAGTCCTTCCCTCTGTTTCTGTCCTCAGATGATCTCCCTCCCCTACCTGTAAACTTTCTTTGACATAATTGTTCATATCAATGAAGGTGCTGACCAGCTCAATACAAAGTTAAGCACAAGATCTAAAGCTCTTGAAAATGCCCGTGAAGAGAAGACTGAATGTGTTAATGAATTTAATGAGTCTGGCAAGTTTGTCTTATCCCTTATAAATATAGTGTTTCATTGGATTTATTTTATGCTAGGTGATATTAAGTTGAAATAGTCTATGATGAAATGTCCTCATCCATGCACAGAATATGAATGGCAGCAAACCTTTGTGCAAGAAGTTTGGAACTTACTGGGAAAAGCCTCCCAGTAGATTAATTGTTCATATCAGGAGATTTAGGGTAAGTCATGGGTTGAGGTGTCAGATAGTAATATCTGTTTGTTTTGTACATGTATATATCTAGGAAATTTGTAACAATACATCTTTAATAATGTTAAAGTTTTTTTCATTTTTAATATTTTAAACTAAAAACTGTACTTCAATCTCAGTTTCTAAAATTAAAAATAATTTATACTGATCTATATATTTTTTCTTTTTGAAAGATTTCATTAAGACTGATGGGTAACTTTCAAATGAGGGTCACGTACAAATGTCGGAATGCGTGAGATCCCATGATCTTGTGTATTGAGCTTATTGTTGAAAGGGATTCTTGAAGGACAGAACAATTACTCCAGGATGAATCTTCCTTTCTCTGCCTTCTGAGCACCGTCTTTAATTTCCGTATCTTCAAGTCTTGAAGAAGTTGATGTTAATTGAAGAACTCATTTGTCTGGTTGAAATAAAGCCTGTTTCTGTTGTGATGTTTTTAGTGTATATGTTATTTTCATTTCTTAATTCTCATGTTTATAGTATCGGCTTTGTACCATGAAATGACTGTGTGTTGTGTTTTTTGCTACTCTACATTTCAAAATCGGAGGCTTTCCCATGAGTGTGGTATGGTCCAAAACACTGTGTCTTCAGGTGAAGCTGTAGCCCTATGCATAGATTTTTAAAATATAGCTTTATTGTTTCTGTACAAGTGACTCCTTAATGCCAACTCTCACTGCTATATTTGTTAATTTCAAAGGAGTTTCAAAATTTGGTCATCACAAATATATTTTATTAAGTTCTGTCTGGCTTTTAAAAAATTCAGGCAGCCAAAGTGTTCTTGAAAAGGGTAAGTTAAAAATCTACATATTATTTATAACTAGTGCCTTTTGATGGCCTCTTCTACCATTCCTATTCTCATCTATCAGGTAATAGCAGTCCTTGGTTCTGCAGATCATGGTTCTACAAAGGAAATCAGGGCAAGTTAGTGTGACTGTATATTTTTTTAATTATCTGAAATCACTTGATCTCTGATTACAAACATTTAAAACATTAATGTAGCTGAGAAAATATATTATTCCATTGTACAAATATCAGTTAAATGTTGACTACATATAGCCAGCCTGTTTTTTACAAAAGAGAACTTGTAGCCTGAGGATTTTCACATTCACTTGAATTACAGAAACTTTTCTTAGACCCAACATCACAAAGAAACTGGAAAGACTAAAGAATTTTGACCTTGTACAATATGAAGTAAGAGCATGGCTTTTTATCGTGAGGCAGCTTCAGTCTGGGTCCAGCTTAGTCAGTTACCAGTGCAAAGATATGCTAAGCCTCTTTCTAAACCATAGTTTCCTCCCCTGTAAAATGGGACACATAATAGTTTTACATACTTATTTAAAGAGCTCAGCACAGGGGTTGACATAAAGTAAATGCTTCATTAATGTTAGCTACAATGAAAAAATAAATTATTTAAACTAATGTATTCAATCAGTAATTCTTAACCTTCTGGATTGTGGGAAACCCATGTTAGTATGGAGATGTTTCACCAGTCTCCATATGCTAATACACATCCACAGCTCCTTGTCCACACTTCCAAAATCCCATACTTAGGAAATCTATCTTGACAACTCACTTGGCAGCAAACTCTGACTTGAGCATTATTTCTCACATGTAGTATGGCTTTTCACATGTTTTGTTGCAAGGCTCTTCATGGGTTAGATAACAGGATACTGACTCTGACAGGGGTGTTAAGTAATAAATGATTCTGAATTGGCTGGGTGTGGTGGCTCACGCCTATAATCCCAGCACTTTGGGAGGCCGAGGTGGGTGGATCACGAGGTCAGGAGATCGAGACCATCCTGGCTAACATGGTGAAACCCCGTCTCTACTGAAAATACCAAAAATTAGCTGGGCGTGGTGGTGGGCACCTGTAGTCCCAGCTACTTGGGAGGCTGAGGCAGGAGAATGGCATGAACCTGGGAGGCAGAGCTTGCAGTGAGCTGAGATCGCACCAATGCACTCCTGCCTGGGAGATAGGGAGAGACTCTGTCTCAAAAAAGAAAATAATAAATAAATAAATGATTCTGAATTTTGAAACACATCTGGTCCTGAGTTTTAGATAAAGGGATTGTGGAAATATAGTTGTGTTATTCACCTTATGCAATATACATGGATTCAGAGTCTCTGTTGGGAACAATTGTTACAGGTAACTTATACTTGATGTCATTCAGTCATAGAAGGAATACTAAGAAGTTATCCTGTCAGGAAGGAACTGGAGACTAAGAGGCATAGGATACAATCCCTGCAGAGAAAGACAGCAAAATCTCAAAGCCAACATGAGTCATCAAGTGCCACAAGTGCCATTCAATCATTCGTTCATTCACATTCACAGCAGTAAACATAACAAAGATCTACCATCACAGCGCTTATATTCTAGAAGGGAAGACAGATACATTACTAAATATATAATGTTAGATCAGTACTACAAAGAAAAAGTAAGCCAGTGTAAAGGCTAAAGAAGGGGTAGTTCTATTCAGAAAAATGAGAAAGGGAGGAATTTCTCAGGGTGGACAAAGACAGCCTCTCCTAGGAAGTGACCTTTGAGCAGAGAGTTGAATGGAGGTAAGAATACATTGTGTAAATGTCTGAGAAGATATTTTTCACCCCTGGCAAATGAAAATAGGGATTTGAGGAACTGCAAAGAGGACAGTGTCTGGAATGAAAAACAGAAACTGATGGGAGATGCAGTGTTGGGAGTAACCTTGAGGCAGGTCCTATAAGAAATCTGCAAGTGAGGGTAGTGGCCTCTACCCAGAAGAGAGGCTGGTCATTTGTCCTCCAGAAGGTGCTAGAGAAGGTTTCATGGAGTCTTAACCGAAGAATAGGAACCGCTAAGTGGAGAGAAAGGGAGTGCTTTCCAAGCAGAGGGAGCTGGGTGAGCAGAAGTGCTGATGGAAGAAACCACTTGGCTTATTCAGGGACTGGAAGCTCTTTGCTGTGGCTAGTTTCACCAATCTCCATATGCTAATATATATCCACAACTCCTTGTCCACACTTCCAAAATCCCATACATGAGAGAGAAACCAGGTAGTGAGAAAATGAGAAAGAGGAAGCCAGCCCAACTGTGGAAGGACTTGTTTTCCATGCTAACATTGTGGGCTTTTCCATAGTCACTGTGGAGCCATCAAAGAGTTTCAAGGAAAGTGAAACTAGAAATGATCTGGCTTCAAAGCGGTAAAGCAAAATGCCCTGCTGAAGTAAATGAGTAAACAAGTTATGTGCTTTTGAATACCTAACATTATTCCATTTTTTCCCTATTGTGCCAGACTTCATGCAGTAGCTGCAGAGTGAACCATGCTTTTGCTGTAAGTAGGATGGTTATAAAAATTCTTGAGAACTTTCTCAGAGAACACAGGCTACTAATAGCTGCAACCCCACTATGAGTCTATTCAGTAAGAAGGTTTCAATACCGGGAGCATCGTAAACTATCACTCACAAGAATTGTTAGAAAGCAGTTTTCCTCCCAGTGATCAGAAGATGACCCCACATCTGTGAAAAAGATTTCATTAGTGTGCTTTGTTTATTATGTCTACCAGCTGCCCATTCTTTTGCTCATCTGTTTAATTTTTAATAAATATCAATGATCTGAGAGGCATTGGGTAGCACTGAGGATGCATTCCGATGTGAACAAGACTGCAGGAGCTCTGCTTTCATTAGGCTGACGTTTAGTTGATACAGATAAACTTGAAGCATATAAACCAAGAAATAAACAAGAAAATATCAGAGAGTGATAAGCGCTATGAAGAAAAGAAACAAGGTGATAGGATAGAGAGGGAGGAGAGAGACTTCCTCAGTCAGATGGTCATAAAATGCAAGTATGATTAAGTCATGGCCTCAGCTTTTAAGGAATGATGCGCTCACCTTGCTTTCATTCTTGCCACCTCAATGAAAATGAAAGATGTTTTTGGGAATCTGATAGCTAATTTTCTTTTTCTTAGAATATTTAATTTAGGTAATATGTATTTAAAATAAAGTTATCACGTAAAATAATATATTGATTTAGTAATGCACGTTTTTCCCCTGCTCATTTAATGAAACAATATTATTTGAATTGTTTACTTGAATTTTTATTGTTAATGATTTTGTCATGACCAGAGTCATTTAATAGTTTCCACAGCACAAGTTTGAAATTTAATACCTTTTTAATCTGTCTGTGATGTGTTGACCACTGGGTTTTTAAAAAAAACCCAGCCACAAACACCTATTCCCATGATGAGCTCAATTATTTCACATTCCAAAAGGTGTTTCCTCATTGTAACCATTTATGTAGAGCCTTTTAAAGTCAATTTCAAAGGGCTAGTTTACAAGTATTCATCACTTGCAATACAAAAATAAAAAGGAAATTTGTATAAAAGTCTTTGCCTCTTTTTTTAACGCTCTATCAAGTAAATAAACATTCCAAACTAGAATTAATTGAGGTGATTTCAGTTAATGTTTTCACTAAACAGTTTTCAACCAGTCCATAAGAAGAGTTCATCTTCTTTTCAAATTTAAGTATTTTTTTTTAAAAATTCAACATTTTACATGCATATAGTTTTAAAAGTCAAATACTTGCACAAGACTATGGAAAACAGCAGCACACAAGTTTTCCTTTTTCGTATTTTATTTTATCATTGTGGACATAGTGGTTTCCCAAGGGTAAGGTGATGGAGATAAAAATTTTTGAGTATTTGCATATCTAAAAATTTCTAGAAATATTTTTATTCTATTCTCACGCCTAGTTGATAGTTTGGCAGACTACAGAATTTTATGTTAGATACCACTTTTCTTCAGAATTCTGAAGTCATGGCTCTATTATTTTGGCAATAATAGAGAAATAGGAACCTTCATACATTAGTGTTGGGATTTCAAAACAATACAGTCATTTTGGAAAACAGTCTGTCAGTTCTTCAAAAAGTTAAATACAGAATTACCATATGATCCAGCAATTCCACTCTCAGATATGTATATACCCAAAGGAAATGGAGATATACATGTACATATGACTTGTTCATGCATATTCTTAGTAATGTTACTCATAATAACTAAAAAATTACAATTTCCCTAATGTCTATCAGCGGATGAATGTATAAATAAAATATATACTTCTATACAGTGAAATAATATTTGGCCATAAAAAAGAATTGCAACACAAATGAACCTTGAAAGTATTATGGTAAGTGAAAGAAACTAATCACAAAAGACTATGTATTGTATGATTCCGTTTATATGGGATCTCCAAAATAGCCAAGTCTATAGAGACAGAAAGTAGATTAGTGGTCTCCTAGGGCTGAGAATTTGGTAGAAATTAGGAGTACTGCTAGTATGTATGAGGTTTCTTTTGTGGTGATGAAAATATACTAAAATTGATTGTAATGATGGTTGCATAATTCAACTAAAAGTCATTGAATTGTACACTTTGAATGGATTAGTTGAATGGTATGTGAATTACAGGCATATGTTGTTTTATTGTGCTTTGCTGATACTGTGTTTTCTACAAATTGAAGGTTGTGACAACTCTGCCTTGAGCAAATCTATTGGTGATGTTTTCCCAGCTTGAGGTCATTTCATGCCTCTTGGTCACATTTTGATAATTCTTACAATATTTCAAACTTTTTCTTTATTATCATAATTATTATGGTGATTTGTGATCAGTGATCGGTGATCAGTGATTGTTTTGTGGTGCCACAAATGTAAGACACTGAACTTAATCGGTATGTGTTTTGACTGTTCCACTAACCTGCAGTCCTCCTATCTCTCTCCCTCTCCTCTGGCCTCCCTATTCCCTGAGACTCAAAAATGATGAAATTAGCCCACTTACAAACCCTACAATGGCCTCTAAGTGTCCAAGTGAAAGGAAAAAAATCACACATCTCTCACTTATTGGAAACTAGGAATGATTAAGCTTAGTGAGGCAGGCATGTTGAAAGCTGAGACAGGCTAAAATCTAGGCCTCTTGTGCCAGTTAGCTAAGTTGTGAATACAAGGAAAAGTTCCTGAAGGAAATTAAAAGTACACTCCAGTGAACACACAAATCATAAGAAAGCAAAACAGCCTTACAGCTGATATAAAGTTTTATGTCTGGATAAAAGATCAAACAAGCCACAACTTTCCCTTAAGCCAAAGTCTAATCCAGAGCCAAACTCTAATTCTCTTCAGTTCTCTGAAGTCTGAGAGAGGTGAGAAAGCTGCAGTAGAAAAGTTGGAAGCTAGCAGAGGTTGGTTCATGAAGTTTAAGAGCAGAAGTTGTCTCCATAACATAAAAGTATAAGGTGAAGCAGTAAGTTATGCAGAAAATGCAGCAAGGATCATTGATGAAGATCACTAAACAACAGATTCCCAATGTAGACAAAACAGCCTTCTATTAGAAGAAAAGACCACCTCGGACTTTCCTAACTAGAGATGAAAAGTCAATGTGTAGTTTCAAAACTTCAAAAGACAGGCCGACTCTCTTGTTAGAGGCTCATGCAGCTGGTGACTTGAAGGTGAAGCCAATGCTTATTAACCATTCTGAAAATTCTAGGGCCCTTAAGACTTATGCTAAGTCTACTCTGCCTGTGCTCTATAAACAGAACAACAAAGCTTGGATAACAGCACATCTATTTATAGCATGGTTTCCTGAATATTTTAAGCTCATTGTTGAGACCTGCTTCTCAGATAAAAGATTCCTTTCAAAAGATTTCTTTCATTGACAATGCACCTAGTCACGTAGGAATTCTGATGTAAATGTACAAGGAGATTAATGTTTTCCTACTTGCTAATCCAATATCCATTCTACAGCCCACAGATCAAGGATTAATTTCAATGTTCAAGTTATATTATTTAAGAAATACATTTTGTAAGGCTATGGATGCCATAGATAGTGATTCCTCTTATGGATCTGGGCAAAATAAGTTGAAAACTGTCTGGAAATGTTTTTACCATTCAAGATGCCATTAAGAATATATGTGATTCATGGGTGGAGGTCAAAATACTAAGATTAACTGGAGTTTGGAAGAAGTGGATTCCAACCCTCATGGATGACTTTGAGGGGTTCAAGACTTCAGTGGAGAAAGTCACTGAAGATGAGGTAGAAAGAGCAAGAGAACTAGAATTATAAGTGGAGCCTGAAGAGATGACAGAATTTCTGCAATCTCATGATAGAACTTGAAAGGATGAGGATTTGCTTCTCATGGATGAGCAAAGAAAGTGGTTTCTCAAGATGGAATCTACCCCTGGTGAAGATGTTGTAAACATCATTGAAATGACAACAAAGGATTTAGAATATTGCGTAAATTTAGATGATAAAGCATCAGCAGGGTTGAAGAGGATTGACATCAATTTTGAAACTCCTCTTGTGGATAAAATGCCGTCAAATGACATCACATGCTGCAGATAAATCTTTTGTGAAAGAATCAACCAATATGGCAAACTTGATTTTTGTCTTGTTTTAAGAAATTGCCACAACCTTCAGCAACCACCACCTTGATCAGTCAGTCAGCAGCCAAACACACAGAGAGAAGACCCTCTACCAGCAAATAATTAGTACTAGCTAAAGGCTCAGATGATTGTTAGCATTTTTTAGCAGTAAAGTACTTTTGAAATTAAGGTATCTACATTTTTTAAGACAATGCTATTGCACACTTAACAGACTACAGTATATTCTAAACATAACATGTACATCTGCTATGAAACAAAGAAATTCACTGTGACTTAATTGCCTGGGTCTGAAAACAAAGTTGCAATTTCTCCAAGGTATGCCTATATATTACTGAAATACATGAAAAGCAATGTAAATTAGAAGACTGAAAAGAACCATTGGAATATAGCACAAAACTGAAATTATATGTGTTAATTGGATTTTTTTTTGACCTGTGTGGTATTATTTTCAATTTTGTCAGATATTTCACTTGTTGCTTTTGCTTTTCCACTAGTTTTTTTCCTTGTGCATTTCTTGAATTATGACATTTCGAGAATCAACCACCAAGTACATTTAGTCAAATGTGTGTGGCCCACGGTTGGTATGGTTAATAATAAGGGCACTGCGACATAAATTCAAGTAGCCTCAATACCATTTGCCTAATTTGTTTTAACTAATGGATTTTCTTTATAAATTTTTTGCAGTTACAGCTTAAGGAGAGTTTTAAATTTTCTCTTAAGCTGTAAGGCAACCAGAAAGAAATTTTTTTGTATTAGATTAGATTAGAACCATTGTTGTATTAGACTTTTCTTCTCTTTGCTCTTCCACTTCACTTTGTTCATGAAATTTGGTGTTGCCATTTTAGCAAGGTGCAGCATCTGAAGAATTTATGCCATTTGGCTGCCATGACACAGCTATAAATTATGTTTGTTTTACCACATTCCATAGTGAGATAGGTGGTGTATGTCTTCTCATATATCTTGAAAAGATATGTAAAATTTAATTTTAAAGACAATTTAACCTTAAAATAATTATTTTTCATTAACTACTGAAGTTTATTTATCCTGACATGAAATTTTTTCATAATATATTCTTAAACATTTCTAGCATTCATATTCTATGTGCATATTTGGATGTGTACATGTTTTCGGCATATTGGGGAAGAGACAGTTAATCCTACAAGTTGTGGATCTAGAGTTTGTATTAAAATTATTATTTAGGAAGAGTATATTTTTAAACTTAATATTTGAATAGTCTGTCAAATGTCACTTTATTTTAAATATCGGCCAAAAGTATTTTCGAATTAAGCTCCATAAGTGGGTTGAAATTTGGCAAATTAAACATCATTTTGAATTTTAAACATTTTTAGGCATGCTCCTTTGATATTTGATTACTATTTATATTGGCTTTATAAATTTTAAAATGAGCAGTCACTTTTCTGTCTGTCTGTTCATGTGCCAACATCAACATTGAATTTATCAAGTAGTTATTTATGCAATGTTTAGACAGGCAAAATGAAATGGAGAAGTGGGGCAATTATCTGTAGATCCCACCCACACAACTTTCAGCAGCTGTAGAGAAAATGGTGTGGTTGTCCAGAACAATTGAGTTTTGTTGGCTCTGCCCTGAACATTTAGTCAAGTACACAATTCTTCGTGTCCTTTAGCCTGTGTTTCTACAGTCCACGTCGGACCTCTGCTGCTCATGGTAGTCTTCTGTGGTCCTTAACTAACTATGAAGATTAGCTCAGCAAAATCAAGTTGTAGGAGTCTCTCTCTGTGAAATGTTCAGGGCCATTTCATCTATGGCATAATCCGTTTTAATGGCCATAGAGAGAGATTTTATGAAGATATAGCCACACTTAGAAATTAGAAATTAACACTTTAAAAAGGGTATATAGCGTTAGAATTTGAATTTTTAAAATAAAACACCATGCCATGCATAGTTTTTGGAAACCAAATTCTAAATACACCAGTATTCAAACTTTTAAGATGTAGAGATTTAGTAATTCATTAGTATTAATTATTGAATAATTGCTACTTACATTTTAGTGTCAGTTTTTATTCATTGATCCAGTCCTGCAGAAGAGACTTTGGAAATATTAACTGAGTCTTGCATTGCAACTCAGGAGAAGTTCATTTTAATCACTAAGGAGTAAGTTGCAAAATAGGTTAAAGGTCCCTCCCAAAATAAACCTACGAAGTATAAGAAGTGAAAATTACACTTTTTGCTATTATTCTAATATTTAAACTTCTAAATAAATGTTGAACAACTATTTGGAGAATATCAGTAGGAAAAGGTGCCAAATTATTAACCTGCATTGAACTATCACAAGTTCTGACCTGGCACTGGACGGAGAGGTAGGGCTTGGACCAGAAGTAACCTCTAATATCCTTCCCAACCCAGAGCTTCTGTAAGTCTGAGAGCTGGGCCTTGACCCTGCCCTTTACAAAGCTACCATGTGGAGTCCGGGCGCAGTGGCTCACACCTGCAATCCAGCACTTTGTGAGGCCGAGGCGGGCAGATCGCGAGGTCAGGAGATTGACACCATCCTGGCTAACACGGTGGAACCCCATCTCTACTAAAAATACAAAAAATTAGCCAGGTGTGGTGACTCACACCTGTAATCCCAGCTACACGGGAGGCTGAGGCAGGAGAATCACTTGAATCTGGAAGGTAGAGGTTGCAGTGAGCCGAGATTGTGGCACTGCACTCCAGCCTGGGTGACAGTGTAAGACTCCACCTCAAAAAAACAAAACAAAATAAAATAAAATTCTTCCACTTGCCCATTTCTTTTATTTCCTTCATCATACTTTCACTACACGTCACCTCTATGCAAACATTGATGCTAGACTTGTACATATGGGAGTACTTATACAACAAACAAAACCTTACTGCTAAACTTCTGTGTGGATAAAATAATATATATTCCATCTTGTCTAGGAAGAAACACTTGAGTCTATTATGAAGATTTATGCCAAAATTATGATTGTTATTATTTTTAGAGATGGGCTGGAGTGTAGTGGTGCAATCATAGCTCACTGCAGCCTAGAATGCCTGGGCTCAAGTGATCCTCCCACTTCAGCCTCCTGGGTAGCTGGGTCTATAGGTGCATACCACCATGCCTGGCTAATTGTTTTTATTTTTTTAGAAACAGGGACTCATTATATTACCCAGGCTGGTCTTAGGGGATCCTCTTGTCTCGGCCTCCAAAATTATTTTTGAAAAATAGTATTATTATTGATTCCTATATCAATTTTCTCTACTATAATTTGAAATAAATATTTTCTGTTTTATTCAATAACTTTCATTTCTTAGCTTTCATGTTGCTTTTGAATATTTGTGTTTCTCATTTAACCAGTTCATTTCATGTGACTTTTTTCTATTTTTCAATTATTACATGTTAAGAGAAGGATATATAGAAATTATGGTATTTGGCTTTTAGTAAGTATTTCTCAACAGATTTAAAATTTTTAAGGGTAGGCCAAGCGCAGTGGCTCATGCCTGTAATCCCACCACTTTGGGAAGCTGAGGCGGGTAGATCACCTGAGGTCAGGAGTGGTCAACATGATGAAACCCCATCTCTACTGAAAATACAAAAAGTAGCCAGGCGTGGTGGTGTGCACCTATAATCCCGGCTGCTTGGGAGGCTGAGGCAGGAGAATCACTTGCACCCGGGAGGTGGAGGTTGAAGTGAGCCAAGATTGTGCCATTGCACTCCAGCCTGGGTGACAGAGTGAGACTCCATCAAAAAAAAAAAAAAAAAAAAAATTAAGGGTAATATAATTTTCGGTTTCAGAAAGTAAACCTGCTTTCAAGAACTAATTAATATTTTAAATGACCTACCACTTTGGCCTCATTATAACTTATATTATGAGAAACTTGTCTCCTAAATCCATTGCCATCCTTAAAGTTTATTTTAAGAAGAGTTGAGTTATTTTTATTCCTGTTCAGTTTTTTAATCCCTGGAGATGGTGTAAGTAAAGATAGCTTTCCTTTTTAAATAGAATCCTATGTTCTTAATAATTTAGCCCAACATGATTGCTTAACACTAGTGTCTCAGATTCAAGTGGCATTTATTCAGGGAGATGCTTCTAATACAGAATGTCTTAGAAGTGTAGCTTAGACCCACCTGCCTTAGAATAACCTGGAGAGTTTGTTTAAAATGCCTCTTTGGGAGCCTTTCCCCTGACTCACTGAATCCACCTCTTATAGTGGGGCCCCAAAAGCATTTTTAAATAAACCTCCCCACATAATCCTTAAACACTTAAATTTATCTAGGAAGAAATACTTGAGTCTATTGTGAAGACCCATGCCTGTCTTAAAGGATATATCACTACCAGCATTTAAAAGTATATCCACACTTAAAATACCCTTCCTGATTCTTTGGCAGGCCATGCCCAATTGGCAGAAACCAGCACAATGTGCTGATCAACTACTGACTAAACCAGTCCAACTGCTGTCTCTAAGTTCAAAATGATTGCACCTCGCAAGTGTCATTCAACCATGTGTGCAGCATGATAACTAAAGCCCCTTAAAACAATAGAGGCAAGTGTGTCCCTCACATTATGTTGAAACTGATTTTGCCAGTACACTTTTGTAGTCTAGTTTTCGGTTTCTGTTCTGCTCCCACATTTTTCTAATATCCTGTACTTCCTTTGGCATGAGGAAGGCAATATGCTGAGTTTAGTTTGCAGGAGAGAAATAATATCATAATGGGGCAGTTTCTCTGAGATTGTTTAGGGTTCATTTCAGATGAGCCACTTTTCTCCTTCCAAGTGTAGAAGTGACACAGGACATCTTCATAACATCAGCCTAAATTTACTGCTGCTATTATCTCCGGTTGCTGAAATAAACATTTTGCATTAAATTTTTTTTCTAGAGATAAGATCTTGCTACGTTGCCCAGACAGGCTTTGAACTCCTGGGGCTCAAGCAGTCCTCTTACTTCAGCCTCCCAAGTAGCTGGGACTACAAGCACATGCTACGGGCTGAATTTTTGAAGTGCCCAACAACCACAGTGGATATTTTTTTTTTCTTTTAAGAGACAAATCTCACTCTGTTGCCCAGGTTGGATGGAGTGCAGTAGTGTAATCACAGCTTACTGCAGCCTCAAACTCCTGGGCTTAAGCAATCCTCCTGCTTCAGTCTCCTAAGTAGCAGGGACTCAGACACATGCCACCACACCTGGCTGAATTTTTTTTTTTTTATTTTTTGTAGAGATGAGGATATCACTATATTGCCCAGTCTCCAACTCCTGGGCTCAAGGCATCCTTCTGCCCTGGCCTCCCAAAATGATGGGATTACAGGCATGAGCTACTGCACCTGGCCCACAGTGGAAATTTTAAGGACACTTTGAAAAGAAAATGTTTTCATTTCTTCCAAATAGACCATTATACTGAATGCTGAATGGCAGAGGCAGTGTGGTTGTGTAATTATTTTGGGCTATGAGGAACCAGCAATCGTGTCTTGCAATCAGGTTACTCTTGTTCATCGGAATCTTCAAATTATCTGCAACAACAGCAGCAACAAAAATCTGCGACCAAAAAAACACAGTTTCAAAGTGGTCCAACCTTTTTGGCACCAGGGACCAGTTTCGTGGAAGACAATTATTCCATGGACAGGGTGGATGGTGGAGGAAGATGGCTTCAGGATGAAACTGTTCCACCTCAGTTCATCATGCATTAGAGAGTCTCATAAGGAGCATGCAGCCTAGATCCCTCACATGTGCAGTTCACAGTAGGGTTTGCACTCCTATAAGAATCTAATGCCACTGCTGATCTGACAGGAGGCAGAGCTCAGGCAGAAATGCTCACTTGCCTGTTGCTCACCTCCTGCTGTGGGGCCTAGTTGCTAACAGGCCACAGACAGTTACTAGTCCACAGCCCAGGGGTTGGGGACCTCTGTTCTAATAGGTAGAAAACATGTTTATGAAGGACTCCATGACAGAAATTAAGCTGAACTCTTGTTAATCTCCATTCCATGAAAGGCCTACTTAATTCAACATGTACATATTAAACAACTCTCATGAACCTAGCTTTGTGTTTATTCCCCAGTTATATCTCTGCGTTGGCAGAATCCAAGGCCCTCTCATTATCTTAAGAAATGTTTTTACATTTCTCTAAAATTTCAAAATAAAAGTAATAGAAAATCATTATTTCTTTTTTAAAATTAGTAGTGCTTGCCATGAATTGAAAACAGGAGCAGGGTTATTTTAAATTCTTCAGGTTCTGAAATGGCAAAATTCCCAGATGACTAAAAAGTCACTTATTCATCTAGATGTTTAGACTTCTTTATAAAGCTCTATAAACGCACAAATATCTAGATGAACATCAGGATATATCTGTATCCTGAAACCATATTACTTTGGAGAACCTGTACCATGTTATATGAAAGATTATTAAATATATCTTCCTCAACTTATACCATGTAATTGCTAAAATTTTTCTCCCTATGGTCATTTTATTTATCCAGAACTAGAGACATGTTTTTTCCCTACTAAATGAGGTGATAATGAAGTGGAAATATAAATTTTTTAAGTCCACTTTTTGGTTTTGTTCTGTATACACTATATTATTCTGAAAGTATAAGGTTTTGAAAGCGTAAGCTTTATAAATCATTTCACCAGAAAGATACATACATGTGTCTATGTCTACATCACTGTTTTGTGGACTCAGCTGCAATGTGTGTTCGTAGATTTCTATTTCTACCATATCCATCCACATAATATGTGGATATTCATATAATATCCACATATTATAATTAGAACTCTATTCAAAGTAAGTTTTTATTAATTGTAGTATTTCCTGCAATTATGACCTCTTAACACTTCTTTGTTATACTTAAAGAGTCAACATGGGGCACCCAAAAATCCCTCAATGATTTTGACATTTGAGCCAATCACATCACTTGAGCCAGGATTCAGAGTTCTTTTAAGTCATAGCTGACTCTTCTAGTGGCTAGCTACTCATATGATCCACAGAACATATGTATTTGTTAAGAGTTTGGGGTACATAATCTGCTTTCAGAAAGTCAACACTGTTTGGTGATTATCTTTTTTCGTTTCCTCCATGCCCCATTACTTTATTTTCAATAATTGTTGCTTTCCTGAAGATAATGATATGGGAAGTAGGGTAGAAGACAGAGATTTCCTCTCTCAAAAGTGGAAGTTGATATTTTAATTAACAAAAGGGTGGGATTGCAAAGAACATTCTAATCATATGACCACACCACATTTTTCTGTTTAAATCAAGTCAAGGTTATGATGGTGATTCATAATACACATTGACTAAAAAAGTCAATTGGCGTAATTAAGAAGGGGAAACTTTTCCGTTTTTAGTAAAGTAATAAAATAGTCCTATAATTGACCTTTACATTTCATTCTACTTTGAAAAGGCCTTCTAGCCTTTTGGAAAATCTTTATACTTTTGTTACATATCAAATTTAAAACTATATGCTTTGAAAAATGTGCTATTACTAAAACCTCATCTTGGCAGCTAGTTCAAATATTTATTTAAGAATATGTAGCCATTGCAGCACTTGTAATTTAAAACAGATGGCAGGAGCACACTGTCATTGTGTATTAATGACAAAAGTAGTCTATTTGAATTTTCTTAAAATGTTGCTGATTTGAAGTTTGAGGGGACTTAAATATAATTTATCCTATTTTGCTTGGTCCTTAGTGGAGCACACAGAAAGCTTGGAATGCTAATTCAGAATTAATGACTCCAAAGACATATACAGCTGTTTAGGAGAGGGAGCGTAAGCTGCCAAATATCTAACCCCAGGCTGGAGGTCAGATGTTAGGATTCTGCTTCCTGACATTCTCTTCCAGCTTCCTACCCTCTTTCAGCTATTCAGTCCTCTCATTGGGATGTTTATGTAATTTTCTCACTCGTTAGAGACAGTATTGGCGCATATTACCGTACTAAGATAATTCATTTTCCTCATAAAAAAAAGATTAGAAGAATAGCGAAATGTTTGCAGGCAATATGCTTATTGCCAGTATTTCTCTCCTTCAGCTATTAAAGACCAAAAAATATGTGTCTTAGTGGAAACTCAAGGACTCTAGGATTTAGCACAGGGCCTGGCACATGGTAGGTACTCAGTAAATCTTGAACAAATGTTTCCATCAGTTAGACTTTCCGTAGCTTACTTGGGCTCACTGGTAAATTTTTTGCTCACTTATTTATTCATTCATTCACCCAATAGATATATCTTGAGAGCCTATTAAGCACTGGTTACAATACAAACGGCTTGACAAATATTTTACCTGGACACATGCTTTCTATCTACAAGATTATATTTACTAAAAAAATAAACATTGTTAAATGTTTCAAGCACTTATTTCCATTTGGCAATCAGTAGTTTTCTCACAACACAGGATACTTATTTTGCTAATGAGACCAAGAACCATCCAGATGGCTTCCATCAAGTGGTAAGTTAAGCCTGCTTAAATTTTGGTCTGTGATATGGCCATTAAAGAGCATAGAAGACACTTGAGAGACTTGTGAAAATACAGATCCCTTGACCCTACCTGCAGAGATTCCAATTAATTTGTCGAGAGAGAAGCCAGGTCATCGGTATGTTTTGTTTTGTTTTGTTTTTAATCTCCCCTAGTGATTGTAATATGCACTCAGGGTTAAGAACCACTGGATTAATGGGCAGGAAATAATGCTAAAGGTAAGTGCTCATAAAATATCAGCATGCATAAACATTAAGTGAGAGTTTCTGGCTGCAGAGCACTGTGTGAGGTGAAGAAAACTTGTAAAAGGTTTTCGGAGCAGAAGAATGATGTGACCAAACCATGTTTCTTTATGTTTTGCCAATTTAAACGTTGTAAAATAATGCAATATCCTTGAAACGTATCAATAATAAGATGTCAAACGAGAGTCCCACTTTACTCATTCTACTCTCCATCTTCCCTGAAGTAAGCACTGATGTCAGTTTAATAAATATGTTTCCAAATTTTTTCTATTCACTTGTGCTTATAGGTATTCATGGAAATATGTAATACTTTATAAAATGGTTATGGATACATACTTACATATTGGAAATATACAACATACATAGGATTAATGCACATGAAGTTCAAGATAAGGTTATGAGAGGACAAAGGGTTAGGAGGTGAATACAAAGTGGTTTCATATGCCAAGAAATTAAGATGGGCTTAGGTATATGTGTTCTTTATGTTAATTATATTTCTTTAAGTGCACGGAATTTAACACAAATCTATGCTTTTATTTTGTGTTTACATATTTTTTGAAATATTTTTTATTTAAAACAGTTTTAGATTTAGAAAAGAAATGTGAAGATAGTAGAGTTCCTAAAAAGCTGCACCAGTTCCCCCGACCATCTTACATTCACATGGTATATTTGCTGCAATTAATGAAACAATATTAACATATTATTATTAACTAAATTCATCCTTTATTCAAATTTCAATAGGTTTTACCTAACGTCCTCTTTCTGTTCCAAAATCTCATCCAGGAAACCATAGTACATTTAATTATTGTGTCTTTTTAGACACCTCTTGACTGTGACAGTTTCTCAGACTTTTCTTGTTTTTGATGACTTTGACAGTTTTGAGAAGTACTGGGCAAGCATCTAGTAGAACGTCCCTCAGTTGGGATTTGTCTAATGTTGTCTCATGATTAAGTTAGACTTATGAATTTTGCAGAGGAAGACCACAGAAGTGACTTTCTTGTCACTTGTCAAGGCTACAAACTATCAAGCTGACTTACTGCTAATGATGTTGACCTTGGCACAACCTGGCAGAGTTAGTATTTATCAAGTTTCTCCACTGTAAAGTTTCTATTTTTTCTCCTCTTTCCATACTGTGTTCTTTGGAGGCAAGTCACTACACACAGCTTACACTAAAGGAGTAGGGAGTTATGCGCCACCTTGCACAAATTTTTTGAATTCTTCTGCATGGAAAGACTCCACAGATTACCCTTAGCTCTCAGTTAAAGCAACATGGTGGGAACTCACTTGCAGAGATTTGCCTAGTGCCCTCAAGGTGGGTGCTGCCTCTCAGGATATCGGTGCCTGGATCTCACTGATAGAACAGACATCAGAAAGATGCACACTGTTGTGTTTGTTGGGCTTGATGCCTTGGCATTTAAATTTAAGCTGAGATTCTCCACACAGTGTGTTGTTTACCATTAAGCTCCAGATCAGAAACCACTTCTCCTGGAGTCTTTCCTGCGTGACCACCCTGCCTGAACCCCATCTGTGAAGTGTTGTCATCCATCTCCAGTCAACCAGAATAGTTAACTTTTTTCTTCTCTGTGCCACTTACCACATTCTACCTTCTAGTACTATTATTTAAATGCACAACTTTTCACCATTCAGTTATATATTCTACAAACAGAAACTGACTTTCACAGCTTCACCTCTTTTTTTGTAGTGCCTAGATCATTGCCTTAGTTAATACATGGCTGGACAAATATGGTTTATTATATGTTTTGTGTAAATATGAATATTACAAAGTAATGTGCCTATAGATTTATTGTACTTAAAGCAAACAATTCAGTGGCATCTAGTACATTCACAATCTCATACAACATCTAGAATATTTGAAGCATCTACTTTCAAAACTTTTTTGTCACCCAAAAGGAAACATGCCCTTTAGCATTGACTCGCCATTTCCCCCTTCACACAGCCCACGGCAAGCACCAGTCTGCTTTCTGTCACAGTAGGTTTATCTATTCTGGATATTTCATGTAAATAGAATCACATGGTATGTAACTTTTTGTGTCTGGCTTCTTTCCCTTATAACAACATTTTTAAGGTTCATCCACATTGAGCAGGTGTCAGTGTTGCCTTTCTTTTTATGTCTGAATAATGATTCTATAATTTTGTCATTTTTTGCAGGTATATTACATCTGCCCTGATTTTACCGCTAGATGGCATTACTTTCCTGGGAATTTCCTGGTCGTTGCCCATACTGGTTAGTGAAATTAACCAAACTAAACCATGAAATTATATCAGTTCAAGGACTGCTTTCACTGCAAAGCTGACTGATGCCTAAGAAATTTTGGGTTCTTTGACTCTACAGCATACAATATATCATGGGCCTGGGCATTATATGTGGTTATAGGTAACGGTGATTTGCCTTTTCAAAGTAGAATGAAATGTAAAGGTCAATTATAGGACTATTTTGTTACTTTACTAAAAACGGAAAAGTTTCCCCTTCTTAATTATGCCAATTGACTTTTTTAGTCAATGTGTTATGAATCACCATCATAACCTTGACTTGATTTAAACAGAAAAATGTGGTGTGGTCATATGATTAGAATGTTCTTTGCAATCCCACCCTTTTGTTAATTAAAATATCAACTTCCACTTTTGAGAGAGGAAATCTCTGTCTTCTACCCTACTTCCCATATCATTATCTTCAGGAAAGCAACAATTATTGAAAATAAAGTAATGGGGCATGGAGGAAACAAAAAAAAAGATAATCACCAAGCAGTGTTGACTTTCTGAAAGCAGAATATGCACCCCAAATTCTTAACAAATACCTCTGTTCTGTGGATCATATGAGTAGCTAGCCATTAGTAGAGCCAGATATGACTTAAAAGAACTCTGAATCCTGGCTCAAGTGATGTGATTGGCTCAAATGTCAAAATCATTGAGGGATTTTTGGGTGCCCCATGTTGACTCTTTAAGTATAACAAAGAAGTGTTAAGAGGTCATAATTGCAGGAAATACTACAATTAATAAAAACTTACTTTGAATAGAGTTCTAATTATAATATGTGGATATTATATGAATATCCACATATTATGTGGATGGATATGGTAGAAATAGAAATCTATGAACACACATTGCAGCTGAGTCCACAAAACAGTGATGTAGACATAGACACATGTATGTATCTTTCTGGTGAAATGATTTATAAAGCTTACGCTTTCAAAACCTTATACTTTCAGAATAATATAGTGTATACAGAACAAAACCAAAAAGTGGACTTAAAAAATTTATATTTCCACTTCATTATCACCTCATTTAGTAGGGAAAAAACATGTCTCTAGTTCTGGATAAATAAAATGACCACAGGGAGAAAAATTTTATGGTAGAAGTTGAGGAAGCTGGATGTCCGGGGGAGACATCACATGTTGGCAGGTTCCATGATGCCCCTTGAGCCGCAAAACCAGTAAGTTTTTATTATGGATTTCAAAAGGGGAGGGGCATATGACTAGGGTGTGGGTCACAGAGATCACATGCTTCAAGGGCAATAAAATATCACAAGGCAAAAGGGCAGAGCAAGGTCACAAGGCCAGGGCAAAGTTAGAATTACTGATGAAGTTCCCTGTCCCACTGTGCATGTATTGTCATTGATAAACATCTTAACAGAAAACGGGGTTCAAGAGCAGAGAATCAGTCTGACTAGAATTTCGCCAGGCTGAAATTTCCCAATCCTAACAAGCCTGGGTGTGCTGCAGGAGACCAGGGCGTATTTAACCCCTTATCTACAACTGCATAAGACAGACACTCCCAGAGCAGGATTGCTAGTAGGTATCATGTGCCAGTATGCTAAGGGGGTACTAAAATCTGACTTGGTATCATTATGAGTGATTCCCAATGCTATTTATTCATTCAATAAACATTTCCTAATTATCTATTGTGTCTATATAAGTGTTTAAGTACTGTGGATACTGAGATAGAAGGAAAAAACTTTCTTGTCCTCAAGAGGCTTGCTGCCTGGTGGGCAAGGTAGAGAAGTAAAGCACCAGCTACAATGCAGTGCAATGGACAGTAGGATAGGGTTGTGCATAGGGTGTCAAGGTGCTATGAGGGCATGCTTGTCTAATCAGGATGGGGGGCAGTTTTCCAGAGAAGGCCATAATTAAACTCGACTTGAAGTATAAAAGGAGTCCGCCTAGGTAGCCAGAGATGGCATGGAAGGGTGAAAGAACACAATCTATTTGGAGAACTGTAAAAGGTTCTGTATGTAGGTATTACAGGAGTTATTAAGAAATTATTTTAGGCAGCTAGAGAGGGTAAAAGTGTCCTCAGTAAGTCTTTTTCGTTTAAGCAGCCCCCAAAACATTTCTTTTCTAACAGAAAGCGGCCTGAAAAACCAGACCTGCAAGTATTGATACGCAAATGCAGATGGCTAAGAGCCAGGTCCACCCAATATGGCGGTTCCTGCTACTTTTTCTTTGTTGCCACGTGTACAGGTGTCATGGTGACCAGCCAGGTAGCTGTATTTGCATAATAAAAGGCTAGGGTGGGAGGACCAGTTTTCTTTGGGCTACCTGAATGACACACCTGGTCAAACCAATCCCCTGCGCCCTATGCTAATTAGAGACCACCTCCTCCAGCCTCCCAATATAAACCACTGCTTTCCACTGCATACGGGTTTTCAGTTCGGAGCCCTCCTCCCTCTGTACGGGAAGCTATTCTTTTCTTTCTTGCCCATTAAACTTTCTGCCCCTTAATCCACTCCATGTGTGTCCATGTCGCTAATTTTCACCATAGGAGACCAAGGACCCAGGGTATTTTCCCAGACAACTGAGTGGTGTAATAGGGAGTAACACTGCCTTGGACAGCTGTAGGAGACGACCCCAAGAGATAGTTTCAGCAGACATCATTATCTGCATTAGCTGTTGCCCTTGCTCTAATTCCACTTCATTTTTTGAGTAGAATTTGAATTTCTGACCTGGTTCATCTGTTCCAGTCGCATCAGCCTCCTTGTGTTTCCTCAAGTACACTCCAAACTTCGGGTGCCTTCATTTTGCCCCTTTCTCCTTTTCCGTGCTTTCCCTCCAGATGGCCACAGCCACATTCCCCTGCCACCTTCAGGTTGCTGCGTGAATGCCACATCCCGGACCACACACTTTTTTTTTTTTCTTTTTTTTTTTTAAGATAGAGTCTCTCCCTGTCGCCCAGGCTAGAGTGTAGTGGCATAATCTCAGCTCACTGCAACCTCTGCCACGAAAATCCAAGAGATTCTCCTGCTCAGCCCTCTGAGTAGCTGGGATTACAGGTGTCTGCCACCATGCCCGGCTAATTTTTGGATTTTTTGTAGAGATGAGGTTTTACCATGTTGGCCAGGCTGGTTTCGAACTCCTGACCTCAAGTGATCTGCTTGTCTCAGCCTCCCAAAGTGCTGGGATTATAAGCATGAACCACTGCTCCCGGCCCTAGACCACAATCTTAATCACACTGCCTCATCCCTCTCCCTTTTTTTTTTTTTTTTTTTTTTTTTTTTTTTTGAGGTGGAGTCTTGCTCTGTCACTAGGCTGGAGTGCAGTGGTATGATCTCAGCTCACTGCAACCTCTGCCTCCCTAGTTCAAGCGAGTCTCCTGCGTCAGCCTCCCAAGTAGCTGAGACTACAGGCATGTGCCAACACACCTAGCTAATTTTTGTGTTTTTAGTGGAGGCGGGGTGTCACCATGTTGGCCAGGCTTGTCTCGAACTCCTGACCTCAGGTAATCTGCCCACCTCAGCCTCCTGAAGTGCTGGGATTACACACGTAAGCCACTGTGCGCAGCCCTGGACCACACTCTTAATCACACTGCCTCATCCCTTTCCCAGTCCCTGCTGTGTTTCCCCATAGCACTTATCTCCAACTGACACACAGTGTATTTCACTCCTTATTTACTTGTTGTCTGTCTCTGCCATTACATCCTCTTGATGGGAACAGGGCCTAACATACAGTGGGCAACTCATATAGACTTATTTTTAAATGAGTATATCACATCATTGGTGTTAATTTGATGTTATTTTGAAACATTTTGTTGAATGATAGTTCTATTGATATTTAACTTCTACCTTTTTTGTTGTTGTAAGAGCTAAAAACATTCAGAGTTCATACCTAACCTTCTTATACATGCTGAAGCAGCAAGTATTATGATCAAAATAATTAAGTTGACCCTAGGAGGTGATAATAGTGAAATCTAAATAAAATGATTTTTTTTCACACATTCCTCATATTTAAGAAACACTGCAATAGTATTGTAGGTTGTTATTTTTGGAAAACCCCACTCAGGCTTTTTTCTATTCTCTCACTCACAACATCAACGCAGAAGACGTCTGTGACCAAATGTGTGTGAGTTTCTTCCCACACACCAAGAAGCAGTCATTTCTGCAGTGGACATCAGCTGGGTATCTTCCAATTCAATTCTGACAGTATCCACCTGGAGATAACATCAGATCCCACAGGTTGAGGGCTCAATCCCCAAGACCATCCCCTCCTCCCGCCAGTTGAAAGTCCCAGCCTTCAGAATTTCTGACCAACCACCTTCCACTTGGGGTTTCTATGAAACCCCTCGTTGAGTTAAGTTAATTTGCTAGAGTGGCTCACAAAACGCAGGGAAAGACTTCCTTACACTTGCAGGTTTAGTATAAAGGATATGAAGGATACAGATGAAGAGATGCATAAGGCAAGGTATGGGAGAAGAGATGCAGCCTTGATAAACCACCAGCCAGGAACTTCTATGTGTTCAGCTCCCTGGAAGCTCTCCAAACCCTGTCCTCTTGGGCTTTATGGAGACCTCATTGGATAGGCATGACTGAAAATGGACAACCTGTTAAAATGCAATTGGACAAAGGGTATGATCTAATACTAACAGACTGAGGGGGTAACCCAGCAGGGACTGTCTGTTCAGATTCTTCTTGGTCTCTCCGTGCACCATGTCTTCCTTCATGATATGGGGCAGGAACTCTTCTGAAATGGAGGTCTTGTGACCTATGATCAGACAAGTTAGATCAGAAAGCAGCTCCAGAAACCAGGAAAAAGTTCTTGCCTTGGGGAGAGAAAGGAATAGGTGAAAGGAAGGCAAAAAAGGTAAGAGAGAAAAAAAGAAATTCTGTTTTCTAAGGCCTGCTTCTGAAGCCTGAAGCACCCTAACATTGTAACAAGGCCTATGGGAGTCATGAGCTAGGAACCATAGGTGACATATATATACAGACAGACAGACAGACAGACAGACAGAGATAGATTGATAGATAGAGATATAATATATATAATAGTGCTGCAGTCGTTTTCTTCTCCACTTTTTGTTTCAGTTAGTAAAGTGGTTAGGAGTGGTTGAGTAACACAGTTCCCTCACCTACTAGCTGTGTGATCTTCTGGAAATTATTTATCAATGGAGTACCCACCCATAGCTTTTGGGAGCATGAATTGAAAGCGAGGAAGCATAAAAAGTGCAAAGCACAGTGCCTGGGTAGAAAACTGTCAATACATTGATCTATGTGATGCTCACCATCTTGGGAGGCCAGAGATAAAGCTGAATAATTTTCAAAGCACTAAATTCTTTCCTCCAAGTTACTGCAGCTTGAAATTCTGTGTTTGATTGATAATTTAATTGATGGCTGTTTTATCTCCTGAGATCGCAGGATCCCCGCGTGTTTTGTTCGTTGTTACCTCACTAGCCCAGACTCACCACCTCACTCACTCACCAGTGCCAGAGTGCCTGGTGCACTATAAGCGGTGACCACATCAAGGGTTATCAGCATGTAGAGGTAATGTAAGTTCCAATAGTAAACACAAGGGGATAGTGTTCTCCCACCTATTCTCACTCTGGTTCAATTCAGAAACTTGATTTTCTGGAAGTGCATTATTGAAACGTAGTCTTAGGAAAGAAGGCTCAGTCTTACCCTTTCTTCTTCACTACTGCATGGAATATATATACACACACACATATATATACACACACACATATACATACACACATATATATATTATCCTTTCTGTAGAAATAAACATGAAGCCCAAGAGCCTAACTGTATTTGTACCCAGAACGTGTTAATAGAAAGTTTAAACAACAAAATATTTAAACAACGCAATTTAAGCTCATTATCCCCATCTATTGGATAACATAAGACAAAATTATATTGTAGGGTAGTCCCTGCTACTCAACAGGTTGAGGGAGGAGGATTGCTTGAGCCCAAGAGTTTGAGTCCAGCCTCAGCAATATAGCAAGATCCACTATCTTGAAAAAAAAAAAAAAAAAGAAGAAGATATTGCAATTCAGGTGATTATCTGTGTCCTCTTAAATACTAATTTGCTTTGTTAATCACGATGGACCCTTTCCAAAGGTAATTGCTAATCCCGAAGACTTCATTCTACACATATTTACTGAATGCCTTCTAGGTGCTAGGGGTTTATCTGGGTGCTAGAAATTTAAGTGAGGAAGACAAACAAGGGTCAGGTATGGACAACCAGTGTTTCTGCTGGTGGATATTCTGCCAGGACAGAGGTAGGAAAATACCTGCTTGCAGAGCCTCAACACCCCTGGAATATTATCTTAGAAATGTTTAGCTTTATGAAGATGAAAGGGGATTTAGAAATTACCTAGTGGAAATTCAGATGGCTAGAGGGACAAGACAGATAACATAAATAAATAAAGTAGGCCAGCTGGGGCCTGCTGTTAAACAAAGAGCAGGTATCCAGTGTAAAGGCTGCTCGTCATCAGTTCAGGCTCATCAGCTCAGGCTACAGTTTTCTTCTTTCTCTCTAACAACCAAAAGGAAGACAGTTTCCCCACATCACACACATACATACGTCATCTTAAAGTCAACAAACAGAAAGAGCAGCTCTGGGAAAGGTGGATTCAGAGGTGGCAAAGCAAACACTTTGTCCTCCATCTCCCCGCACCCTCAAATATTTTTAAAAACAAACCTGTTCAACCCAAATTGTGATAAATATTAAACAACACAAGATAATAACATGATCAACAACTAAAGTGATGATGTAGATGAGGTCTTCTGTCCTGTTTCCTCAAAGGGTTTTCTCGGCCATTAAAAGAGCTTCCCTCTCGAGATCTGATTCCATTAAATCTCCTGCTAGATTTCACCAGGAGCAAGGTCTTCAGGTGCTATCAGAAGGGAATTGAGGTGGGTTAGTTATGACTTCCTGGCTTGTCATTTGTGAATGTGAGAAGAACGTGCAACTGAGGCAGGCACTCTCTGAGGTCAGATTTTTCCAGGGAAGTCAGGTGTTGATTTTTCACAAGAAGCCAGAAATCTGGAGTTGTTTGAGAACTCTCCCATTTTCTTTCTTTCTTTTCTTTTCTTTTTTTTTTTAGATGGAGTCTCACTTTGTTGCCCAGACTGGAGTGCAGTAGCATAATGTCGACTCACTGCAACCTCTGCCTCCTGGGTTCAAGCAGTTCTCTGCCTCAGCCTCCCAAGTAGCTGGGATTACAGGTGCCTGCCAGGCCTGGCTAATTTTTTTGTATTTTTAGTAGAGACAGGGTTTCACTGTGTTGGCCAGGTTGGTCTTGAACCCCTGACCTCCTGATCCACCCGCCCTGGCCTCCCAAAGTGCTGAGATTACAGGCGTGAGCCACCACACCTGGCCAATTTTTGAGAATTTTTAAAGTGCTGTGAGGGCCAGTCCAAGCTCATCTGAGAATTAAATTTGTCCCATTGTCAAGCAGTTCACTCCCTAACCTAATGCAATCCCCTAATTTTACAGACAAGGTAATGACTCAGAGCAGTTAATGACTTGTCCAATATTGCCACAAAGTCTCTATTCTTTTCATTGAATCATCAAGTAGCTACAAAATGTGGAGAAATGCCTGTGAACTATTAAGACAACTACTGTCAACTTTAAATAATTTAGTATTGAAATGAGTCATGCTACTTGGCAATATTTGTGCTGAGATGATTTAATAGCCTGTGATTTATATGAACAATGAGCATAGCACCTAATGTGCAAAATGTTGATTGTCACAGAGGGGCTAATGAGAAGACAAAAAATGTGTCTACCACTCTGACTGTAATGGATTACAAGAGGGTGCTATCAAAGGTGAATAAGTAACTACAGACACAACAGTCTACTGCAAAACAGTTGCAGGGTAACATCACAAGAAATTCTGGGCAAGTCAGACATTCTGTTATTTCCCAAATCTAATAAAAGATATGCATATGGATTTTACTATTAAATTAAGAAAAAATGGTTCAATATCATAGAAAGCATAATAGGCAAGCGGGTGTGATGAAGGAGTAGAGACAGAGTTTCACCATATTGGCCAGGCTGGTCTCAAACTCCTGACCATGTGATCCACCCGCCTCGGCCTCCCAAAGTGGATAGAGGGACGGAGGTACATTCAAGAGAATTCAGGTGGGGCTTCAGATTCTGGGTCCAATGCATTTCAATGGTCATTTTTGGAACTTGGGAATAAAAACATTTTGGTAGCATTTAAGAAAGTATGATTTCTTTGATTGTTCATTACACGTGGCTAATTCCGGTGAAAAACTGACATTCCAAGAGGAAAGCCAAGTGTGGATGTCACCATCTGGTTTTACTAAGTCTTGGTTCGCATCTCACTTACTGCCTCCAGATTCTGTTAGGGCAGGGCCGATTATCCATTTTGTTCATTGTCATACTTTCAGCTTACTTCCTGGCACTTAGAAGGCTCTCAATAACTGTTTAGTTGAGTTGAATTGGCTTAGCTGGAATTTAAGAGCCAGAAGCAATTGGAAGGGACCTTAGGGCTGATTCTTGTCATCCACACGCACTCACACCCCTCCTAGTACCATATGTTTCCCCCTCTCACACGTCCACCTCAATTCATGGAGAAATGCAATGTGCTGTTGTGCCATAGTCGGCAAGCAGCCAAATCTAATTCAGTGCTACCTTCCTAGATCCTCTCCAGATGATGCCTAACTCCAAAATAGATTGTCATAATGTTCTTGGCCAGAAGCCTATAATTTTTAAATGAGATTACATGGGATTCATTTAAGTTTTAATATAATCATAATAAGTATTAATAACACATGCTTTATAATCTGTTTGTATTTCGTGTGATATCTTTGTACTTAAAAATGAACATTAATAAATCTCTCTTCAGCCAGGCGAGAGTGGCTTACGCCTGTAATCCCAGGACTTTGGGAGGCTGAGGTGGGCAGATCACAAGGTCAGGAGTTCAAGACCAGCCTGCCAAATATGGTGAAACCCCGTCTCTACTAAAAATACAAAAATTAGCCGGATGTGGCAGCATGCACCTGTAGTCCTAGCTACTCAGGAGGCTGAGGGAGGAGAATCGCTTGAACCTGGGAAGTGGAGGTTGCAGTGAGCTGAAATCATGCCACTGTACCATGGTCTGGGCGACAGAACAAGGCTCTGTCTCAAAAAATTAAAAATAAATAAATAAATAAACAAACAAATAAATAAATAAACTTCTCTTCAAAAGGGCAAGACAACCTTTTAGCTTTTGAATTAGTTTCTTTTCATGCTGCTGATAAAGACATATCTGAGACTGGGAAGAAAAAGAAGTTTAATTGGACTTACAGTTCCACAGGGCTGAGGATGCCTCAGAATCATGGTGGGAGGCAAAAGGCACTTCTTACATGGTGGCAGCCAGAGAAAATGGGGAAGATACAAAAGCAGAAACCCCTGATAAAACCATCAGATCTCATGAGACTTATTCACTACCACGAGAACAGTATGGGGGGAAACGCCCCCATGATTCAAATGATCTTCCACAGAGTCCTCACACAACACATGGGTCCTCTCACAACACATGGGAATTATGGGAGTACAATTCAAGATGAGATTTGGGTGGGGACACAGAGCCAAACCATATCAGCTTTATAGAAGTTTCCCAACAACAATGTGCTCCATTGGCACTGGGTTGGAAGAACAATGATCTTGGGACTATTTATTTATTTATTTTGAGACAGAGTCTCACTCTGTTGTCCAGGCTGGAATGCAGTAGTGTGATCTTGGCTCACTGCAACCTCCCACTCCCAACTTCAAGCAATTCTCATCCCTCAGTCTCCCAAGTAGCTGGGACTATAAACACGCACCACCATACCTAGCTAATTTGTAGTCTTTAGTAAAGATGGCGTTTCACCATGTTGGCCAGGCTGGTCTCGAACTCCTGACCTCAAGTGATCTGCCTGCCTCAGTCTCCCATAGTGTTAGGATTGCAGGTGTGAGCCACCATGCCCGGCTGAACTTGGGGATTTTTGATCACCGGTCACCAGTACAACTCTGGAACACAGTTTAATTCCAGAATACACACCCTCACTCCATCCAAAATGGGCCTTTCTGACTTGACTACATCATGGACTTCCACACCTTGAAAACTTTGGATCCTTTTATTTATTTCCTCCAATAATTGAGTTCCTAATATATGCCAGGTACCTTACAAGGTGCTGGGGATACAATGGTAAACATGATGGACACCTTCTTGGTTTCACTAAGCTTTTAGTTTAGCCTCTCACAAAATCAATGCAAACAGCAAAACAACAAAAAAATGCAAGTTGCAATTAACATTATAAAGGAAACAAAAAGGACTAAAATCAGAAATAATGGGGTGATGGAGACTTGGTTTAAATAGAATAGTTTAAATAGAATAGCCTTGGAAGACACCCGGGGTAGGTGACATTTAAGCTGAGAACTTTGCGAAAATAGTGAAGAGCTTCCTAGGCAGGAGGAAAGGCAAGCACAAAACCTTCTGCATCCCTGCCCAGAGAAAAGCCAACATAGCTAAGTATAGCGAGATATGAGGAGTGTGGCATGAGATGATGTAGAGCAAGGTGGGGGTGGGACCATTACACATTATGGGCCATGGTCAGAGGAGTTCAGGTTTTGTTTTAGTGCTTTGGGAACCATTGAAAAGTTTTAAGCTGCAAAGCAATATGGTCTAATTTTGTTGTTGTTGTTTGTTTGTTTGTTTGTTTTGAGATGGAGTCTTGCTGTATAGCCCAGGCTGGAGTGCAGTGGTGCGATCTCAGCTCACTGCAACTTCTGCTTCCTGGATTCCAGTGATTCTCCTGTCTCAGCCTCCGAAGTAGCTGGGATTACTGGCACCCGCCACCACACCCGTCTAGTTTTTGTATTTTCAGTAATGACAGGTTTCACCATGTTGGCCAGGCTGGTCACAAACACCTGACCTCTTGATCCGCCCGCCTTGGCCCCCCACAGTGCTGGGATTACAGGCATGAGCCACCATGCTAATTTAAGTTTTAAGAAAAACATTCTTGATGTTTTATGGAGAATAGATGGGAAGAGGCTAAGAGCAGAGGGAAGGAGATCAGTTAGGAGACTTGCAGGAGTGGGAGAGAGGAGATGGCAAGATGGATTAGGGTGTTGTCGCAGTGCAGATGGGAAAAAGGGGCAGATTTTGATGAGATAATTGACAGGACTTGTTGATGGATTGATGTGGGAGGTAAGTGATGACTCCTAGATTTTTGGCTTGACGAATGGAATGAATGAAAGTCCAATATAATAAAACCATAAAGTAGAGTTCTCTGCTTCAAGAGGGAGAAAGGAAAGAGGGAAGGCTGGATCTGAGGCACCTTACTCCCTTCCAGCTATCCTGGGTCTTCCTAGAGTTCTTAGGTCATGGCTCTCAAATTGCAGGATGCTGAGCCACTTGCAAAGCTTGTTACAATGCTGGCTGCTGAATATAATGTTCCTGGAGCAGAGCATGTGGGGCAGATGTAGACCAGAATGGCTAATAAAGGTGTGTCTGCTGACTAAAGAACTACAGACACACTGCTTTCAGCTAACCTTCGAATTAGGTGGAAACACTCTAAAGCAATTGGCAAGCAGTTAGCTGACAGAGTATGGCTTCTTTTTATAAACTTAAAAAAAAAAAAACCCCAAAACACTAAGCTGGCTTTTTCTTTTCACTTTATGCTTCTCTATTCTTCACACGCTACTGAAACAAACAAACAAACAAACAAACAAACAAACAAACTGATGCCTATTATTTATATTGCTACTTGAGTAGTTCTCCCTGTTGTTAGGATGAATTGAAATTTCTTAATAATCTTACTATAGCATCATCTATAACCACAAGAGCTAATGAATATGAATGTGTAAATGTGTCTCTGCTGAAGGAAGCCGCATAATAGTGTACTGTACATATAATTGGTATAGCAGTTGAGATATACACTTACTGCAAAGAAACTGAAACTGGATTTAGCCATTGTTCCTTTATCTGGATGCCTTATGTGTATTGGCTTTATCCTGATCAAATATTCCTTCAGTTTGCACTTTCTGAGTTTATGAAAATGAATAAAGGTGAAGCAGAAACTTGCTAATTAATTCATTAAGAATATCAACACAGAGAGTCAGAAAGGGTAAATCAGCCCCAAACAAAGCTGGCTATGCCTTTTTTTCAAATCAGTTTAATCAGTCTTCACTGGTGTTTCTGTTGTTAGCAGGTGACAGTGCAGCTGAACCATCCATCTCGTTCAATGATTTGCAAAAGCTGCCTGATCTTGCTGCGAGCAGGTCCTGCTCATTATCACTCATTCTTCTCTTGAAAGACAGCGTTTCCCCTCTGCTGGTGTACATCCCTCTTCACTCTCTAAATTGCATATCACACTTAGGCAATTCCTGTGGCACTTGCTACATCCTGCTTAGTGCATCTTTTTTTTTTTTTTTTTTTGAGATAATCTCGCTCTGTCGCCCAGGTTGGAGTGCAGGGGTACGATCTCGGTTCATTGCAACCTCTGCCTCCCGGATCCAAGTGATTCTCCTGCTTCAGCCTCCCTAGTAGCTGGGATTACAGACGCCTGCCACTGCGCCCAGCTAATTTTTGTATTTTTAGTAGAGACAGGGTTTCACCATGTTGGCCAGGCTGTTCTCGAACTCCTGACCTGCAGTGATCCGCCCGCCTCAGCCTCCCAAAGTGCTAGAATTACGGGCATGAGCCACTGTGCCCAGCCGCGACTGCATCTTTTTTTAAATCTCTCTTACTAGACATTGCAGGCATTCTCCAAGGTCTAGTCCTCAGCCTGCTGCTCTGGCTTCATCCAACCTCTTTTGTACAGAAAATTTTCAAAGCATACCTCTAACCTTGACTTTTCCCTTTGGCTCCTGACCTGAATTTTCAACAGCTTGCCGGGTACTTCACTTCCAGCTCAAGATCCACGTGTTCAGTATTGAACAGTTCACATGCTGCTACCTTTTCTTTCTCTGTTAATGATCACCATCCTCCTGGCTGGAGTCACACAGACTTCTCATGTCTCTTTCACTCCATATCTAATCAGTCACTTTGTCCTATTGATTTTCTCCATTCTCATCAAAATGACTTATTTACCCACTGACAATTACACCTTGCACTTTTCCACTGCAAGTATTAGTACCTGCAGTTTCATTTAACAAGACTGCCTACCTTCCTGCTTTTTGAAATTCTCCAAGAAGGTGTTCCAGCCCTACCTATAACGTCAGGCTTCGCCTTGCTAGCTTCTGTCTCAAGCAGTCCACCTTTTTTTTTTTTTTTTTGCCCAGGCTGGAGTGCAGTGGCATGATCTAGGCTCACTGCAACCTCCACCTCCTGGGTTCAAGTGATTCGCCTGCCTCCGCCTTCCAAGCAGCTGGGATTACAGGCACATGCCACCATGCCTGGCTAACTTTTGTATTTTTTGTAGAGATGGGATTTTGCCAGGCTAGTCTTGAACTTCTGACCTCAGGTGATCTGCCCGCCTCAGCCTCCCAAAGTGCTAGGATTACAGACACGAGCCACTGCGCCTGGTCTCCACCTCTTCTCTGAATTCTTCTAGTAAGAGTTAACTTCCTTTATCAAAATAATCATGTACCCTTTTCTTTTGAAACAAAATGATCACACATCTTTTCTTATTATAAGATTATAGTAAAGGTGTTTTTGAAATCGTTATCATTTGCATGGCTACTTATATTTCCAATTAGATTGTAAATTCTGTGAAGACAGGAACCATGTCTTAAAACACCAATGTACTATGCACAGGGCCTATATAGACTAGATACTCAGGTATTCTGGTTGATTTATTTGTACTGGATTTAGCTAGTATAGAGATGATAGAGAGTCATGCACTATAGTTTAGTTTGCAATCTAGTCATTCATTACATTGGCTCATTAAGCACAAATAATTTCTTTTCTAATAATTGCTAATAAAATGGTTTTTTTCCTCCAGAGTAATTGAAAAGATTGTAATAGTATGATAAAAACTATAAAAAAGACTTCTGATAATGTGTTTGCAAAAAAAAAGGGGATACATGTGTAGAACGTACAGGTTTGTTACATAGGTCTATGTGTGCTATGGTGGTTTACTGCACCTATTGACCGGTCCTCTAAGTTCCCTCCCCTTACCTCCCAACCACCCAACAGGCTCTGGTGTGTGTTGTTCCCCTCCCTGTGTCCATATGTTCTCACTGTTCAACTTCCACTTATGAGGGAGAACATGCAGTGTTTGGTTTGCTGTTCTTGTGTTAGTTTGCTGAGGATGATGGTTTCCAGCTTTATCCATGTCCCTGCAAAAAACATGATCTCATTCCTTCTTATGACTACATAGTATTCCATGGTGTATATGTACCACATTTTCTTTATTTAGTCTATCATTGATGGCTTTCTGGGTTGATTTCATGTCTTTGCTATTGTAAATAGTGCTGCAATAAACATATGTGTGCATGTGTCTTTATAGCAGAATGATTAATATTCCTTTGGGTATATACCTAGTAATGGGATTGCTGGATTAAATGATATTTCTGGTTCTAGTTCCTTGAGGAATCGCAATACTGTCTTCCACAGTGGTTGAACTAATTTACATTTCCACCAACAGCATAAAAGTGTTCCTATTTCTCCACAGCCTTGCCAGCTTCTATTGTTTCCTGACTTTTTAATAATCACCATTCTGACTGGCATGAAATGGTATCTCATTGTGGTTTTGATTTGCATTTCTCTGATGGTCAGTGATGTTGAGCTTTTTTTCATATGTTTGTCAGCCACATAAATGTCTTCTTTTGAGAAGTATCTGTTCCTTTGCCCACTTTTTGATGCGGTTGTTTTTTTTTCTTGTAAATTTAATTTCCTTGTAGGTTCTGGATATTAGATCTTTGTCAGATGGGTAGATTGCAAAAATTTTCTCCCATTCTGTAGGTTGCCTGTCTTTTGCTGTGCAGAAGCTCTTTAGTTTAATTAGATCTCATTTGTCTATTTTGACTTTTGTTACTATTGCTTTTGGCATTTTTATCATGAAGTCTTTGCCCATGTCTATGTCCTGAATGGTACTGCCTACGTTTTCTTCTAGGGTTTTTATGGTTTTGGGTTTTACAGTTAAGTCTTTAATCCATCTTGAGTTAATTTTTGTATAAAGTGTAAGGAAGGGGTCTAGTTTCAGTTTTCTGCATATGGCTAGCTGGTTTTCCCAGCACCACTTACTACTGAATAGGAGATCCTTTCCCCATTGCTTGTTTTTGGCAGGTTTGTTGAAGATCAGATGGTTGCAGATGTATGGTGTTATTTCTGAGGTCTCTGTTCTGCTCCATTGGTCTATATCTCTGTTTGGGTACCAGTACCATGCTGTTTTGATTACTGTAACCTTGTAGTATAGTTTGAAGTCAGGTAGTGTGACTTTGCTCTTTTTGCTTAGGATTATCTTGGTTATATGAGGTCTTCTTTCATTCCATATGAAATTCAAAATAGTTTTTCCTAATTCTGTGAAGAATGTCAATGGTAGTTTAATGGGAATAGCATTGAATCTATAAATTACTTTGGGCAGTATGGCCATTTTCACAATATTGATTCTTCCTATCCATGAGGATGGAATGTTTTTCCATTTGTTTGGGTCCTCTCTTATTTTCTTGAGCAGTGGTTTGTAGTTCTCCTTGAAGAGGTCCTTCACATTAGCTATATTCCTAGGTATTTTATTCTCTTTGTAGCAGTTGTGAATGGGAGTTCATTCATGATTTGACTCTCTGCTTGTCTGTTGTTGGTGTAAAGAAACGCTTGTGATTTTTGCACATTGATTTTGTATCCTGAGACTTTGCTGAAGTTGCTTATCAGTTTAAGGAGTTTGTAGTGTGAATTTATATTAGTTATTTCTTGATTAAATAATGCCACATGACAATCATCACACCACAGTGGCTTTGACAATACACACTTTTGTTTGTGCATGAGTGTGTAGGTTACCTGGGCAGTTCTGCTGATCTGAGCTGGTCTCAGTGGGCTCACTTGTGCACCTACAGCCTGCTGTGGGGATAGCTTTGCTGATCTTGACTGGGCTAACTGGGGTGACTCAGGTTGGCCCCAAATGTTCTCTCATCCAGCAAGCCATTTGAGGCTTGTTCTCATAGCAGTGCAGGATTCGAGAGAGAGCCAGATGGAGGTATAACCCCTTAAGGTCTGGACTCAGAATTGACCCACCACCATTTATTTTCCCTATTGGCTAAAGCAATCATAAGATGATGCCTGACTTAAGGAGTATGGAGATAGGCCCGGTTCTTTATGAAATGAGCTACAAAGTCATACTGCAAAGGATATGAAAACAGGGGTGATAGAGAAAACCCCAGCTATTTTTACAATCAATCTACCCCAGAGTTAGACAGACCTGGTTTCATAAACAGGCACTGTTTACTACTTGCCTGATATTGGTCAATTGACTTAACCACTCTGAGGTATTTTTCCTCAATTGAAAACAGGTATTATGAGAACTGAATGAAATAATACATACACAGGGCCTGGTATATCATAGGAACTAAAAAATTTCAATAAATTTCCTCACAACCTTCTCTCCAAAGAATTGCTCTTAATATTATGAAAATTAAATAACTGTATTTAAATTTAATTTGGAGAAACAGAATATTAAAACTGAACACATACTTCAGAAAATAATGAGACAAAAGTTTGAACAGTCATTTGAAAAGATTCTGAATAAATTAACTGGAAAACCAAGTTCAACATTATTAAAACCCGTAGATCCAACTGATCCAGTGGGATCCAAAAAGGGTAGGTCATAAAGTCTGTGTGTCAGACCATAGGGAATGTATCACCTCCTTTTCTTCATACTCCAAACTTGGTTGGGAGACAACACCAGTAACTCTTTTCTCTTGTCTATTCTCCACTTAAACATATATTTCTACTCCAAATATATTCTCAGAAGAAACCCTAGATGGTCAGAGAACCGCCAACCTGCACAGCAGCACTAAGCTAGAGAAACTTGATTTCAGGGATAAAGTATTGGGTTAGGTGTGGGGCCATAATGGTTCTGCTCAGGCTGCTGGCTTTGTTCATAGTAGATGCTTCAGAAATACTAACCGAATGAGTCTCCCAGAGGAAGAGCAACAGAGGTAAACAACAAAGGTGATATACAATGAACATTCACTCATTCTACAAAGCTTAAGTTTCTACTCTGTAGACATAGGGGGAATGGTAAATGAGACAGAGAGAGTTACTGTCATCAAATAGCTTACACTCTATTCACTCAAGGGAGGAGTATTTGTATTTTCTGCTAATATATATTGGGCACTTACTATGCTTCAGCTATTCTGCTAAGCACTTTATCCATTTTTTTCTTTTTTTTGACAAAGTCTTGCTGTGTTGCCCAGGTTGGAGTGCAGTGACACAATCATGGTTCATTGCAGCCTTGACCTTCTGGGCTGAAGCAATCCTCCCACCTCAGCCTCCCAAGTAGCTGGGTCCACAGGCATGTGCCACCACGCCTGGCTAAGTTTTAAATTTCTTTTGGTAGGATAGGTTTTCACCATATTGCCTAGGCTGATCTCAAACTCTTGGGCTCAAGTGATCCTCCTGTCTTGGCCTGCCAAAGTGCTAGGTTTACAAGCATGAGCCACTGCACCCAGCCAGCTAAGTGCTTTATAAGTACAAATCTCAATTAGCCTCCACAACACCTATGAAAGGTTGTTATTATTATGTTCATTTTTTTTTTTTTTTTTTTTTTTTTTTGAGACGGAGTCTCTCTCTGTCACCCAGGCTGGAGTGCAGTGGCTGGATCTCAGCTCACTGCAATCTCCTACCTCCCGGGTTCACGCCATTCTCCTGCCTCAGCCTCCCGAGCAGCTGGGACTACAGGTGCCTGCCACCTCGCCCGGCTAGTTTTTTTTTTTTTGTATTTTTTTTTTTTGTTTTTTTTTAGTAGAGACAGGGTTTCACCGTGTTAGCCAGGATGGTCTCGATCTCCTGACCTTGTGATCCACCCGTCTTGGCCTCTCAAAGTGCTGGGATTACAGGCTTGAGCCACCGTGCCCGGCCTATGTTCATTTTATAAATGAGGAAAATGAAGTTCTGAGTTATTATACAACTTGCCCCAAATCACCCAGCTAGCATGAGGGGGAGCTGAGCCTTGAACTCAAATCTGTCTGATGTATAAACTTGGGTTCTTAATGAATATCATTAGAGTTGGATGGGAAGACTTTGTGAATGAATTGGGAAGTTTGTTTTATCTTTAAGTTTTAAATTATTTTTATTTTATTATGACAATTTGAAACAGAAAAAAGTCAAAAGATTATCCAGTGAACACCTATATGTTGCTACCTAGATTCTAGATTTAACATTTTATTAAATTTGCTTTATCATATAACTATCCATCTGTCCATCCCTCTCTCTAACCATTAAGCATCTTTTGTAAATGCCTTTCAAGGGAAGTTACAGATATCAGTAGAAGTTGGGATTTGAATTGGACCTTCAATGATGCTGTTAGATCTCCATAGGCAGAAGACAGAGAGGAAGGGGCAGCCCAGACATGGGAAAGAGTATGGGTGAAAGAACAGGGGTAGGAATGTGCATGGCGACTTCACAGAACAAGAATGAGGGTGTGACAGAGGGTACCCGTTAGTGTTAAGAAACATGATAATGAAGGGTAGATAGGAGGCTGTTGGAAGAGGACTTTGGCCAACCAACAGGCAAATGAGTCCCATTTCGATGAAGTAAATATGGGGAATAGGAATGGCCAGAGTTTCCAGTAGAAAGAATATAAGGCACAGTGTCAAGAAATTAACTGTATAGTTGGGTAGGGAAAGAGGCTAAAGTAATGGAAGTATAGCAGTTCTAGTGAGCCATGCATGAGGGAAGATGAGTCTGGAGATCAGTGACAATAGATAGGGAGATAAAACTATTAAGAATATATAACAGGCCAGACACCATGGCTCACGTCTGTAATCCCAGAACTTTGGGAGGCCAAGGTGGGCAGATCTCTTGAGGCCAGGTGTTCAAGACCAGCCTGGCCAACATGGTGAAACCCTATCTCTACTAAAAATACAAAGATTATCCGGGTGTGGTGGTGCTTGCCTGTAGTCCCAGTTACTCAGGAGGCTGAGGCACGAGAATCACTTGAGTCCAGGAGACGGCAGTTGCCATGAGCGAGATCACACCACTTCACTCCAGCCTGTGGGACACAGCAAGACTCTATCTCAAAAAAAAAAAAAAAAAAAGAAAATATAACAGAAGAAATTTGCTTTATTGATGTTTAAATTCAAAAATAATATTTGTTAGCATATAATAATAATTCATAATAATATAATCTAAATTGAATGTTTTTGTAAAAATAGTCTTCTACCTGTGATCTTCAGAGAACACCTCACCTTCACAGAGCTTCATGAATGAGTAGACATTCACATTCTGCAAACAGTGACCTGGGTCAGGCTATGCCAGCCACTCTCGTATTTGTCATCTCATGTAATCCTCAAAGCACACAGAGAGAAAGGCACTATCCCCCCTGGGATAGTACAGGAACTAAAAATATCAATAAATTTCCTCACAACCCTCCCTCCAAAGAGTTGCTCTTAATATTATGAAAATTAAATATTATTAGAACACTTAATTTGGAGAAACAAAATAATAAAACCAAACACATATTTCAGAAAATAATAACATAAAAGTTTGCACAACCTAACTTAGTGGAGATATTTGGCAATATCTGAAAAAAATTTTGATTGTCACAACTAGGGCATTACTATTGGCACCTAATGGGCAAACACAAAAGATGCTGCTAAATGTTCTACAATGCACAAGGCAGCCCCACAAAAAAGAATTGTCAAGCCTAAGGTATCAGTAGCGCAGACCTTGGGGGCGTAACATAATTAGCACAGAGACTGGGTTATGTAGCTGCTCAATCCTTTATTTGTTATTTTCTATTTTTAAAGACTGGGTCTAGTTCTGTCGCTCAAGCTGGAGTGCCCTGGCACGATCACAGCCTTGAACTCCTGGGCTCAAGAGATCTGCCCACCTTGGCCTCCCAAGTAGCTAGGGTTACAGGTGCTCACCACCATGTCTAGCTAATTTTTAAAATTTTTTTTGTAGAGAGAAGGTCTCAGTATGTTGCCCAGGCTGGTCTAGAACTCCTGGCCTCAAGCGATCCTCTGGTCTTAGCCTCCCAAAATGTTGGATTACAGGCATGAGCCACCATACCCAGCCTCAATCCATGGTTTTTGAATAGTACTGGTGATTTTATTTTATAGATAAGAAATCTGATGCTCGAGAGGTGGGATGTTAAGAAATTTGCGGCCAGGCACAGTGGCTCACTCCTGTAATCCCAGCACTTCGGGAGACTGAGGCGGGCGGATCATGAGGTCAGGAGATGGAGACCACCCTGGCTAACACGGTGAAACCCCATCTCTACTAAAAATACAAAAAAAAAATACAAAAAAAAAAAAAAAAAAAAAAAAATTAGCCAGGTGTGGTGGTGGGCGCCTGTAGTCCCAGCTACTCAGGAGGCTGAGGCAGGAGAATGGCGTGAACCCGGGAGGCGGAGCTTGCATTGAGCAGAGATTGCATCACTGCACTCCAGACTGGGCAATAGAGCGAGACTCTGTCTCAAAAAAAGAAAAAAGAAATTTGCTTAGTTTGTCTTGGTAAGAAGTGGCAGAAATGAGATTTTTTACTTTGGTTTTCTGATTTCAAATTCAATGCCTTTCAGTTATACCATGACTCCAGAAAGACAAATGGGTTAAAATGATGACATAGCTTTGAGTCATAGTAAATGAGAGAATGTTAACACCAGAGACTAAGTGACATTGGAGAAGAGAGTTGTTGGAATCTAAGAGCAGATTGTAGTGATGACTTGAGTTCCTGATATGTTAAAATCTGAAGTGATGGTGTAGGGAGAATGCAAGTGAAAATATTCACTGGCTATCTGGCAACAAGAATTGGAGTTCAGAGGGAGGTCAGAACTGGAAAGGCACTGCCGTTGACAGCAGGTGTTAGCTACAGTCATGGGGCTGGGATGGAGGTAAACATTAAGAAAGGACAATGGAAATAGGGGCTAAATTCTAAGAAAATGCTCATAGAAAAGAGTGGACTGGTGAAAGAGGAACCAAAAAAGATGATAAAGAAAGTGGACTGTAGGCTGGGTATGGTGGCTCACGGCTGTAGTCCCAGCACTTTGGTAGGCCAAGGCAGGAGGATCACTTGAGCCCACAAGTTTGAGGCCAGCCTGGGCAACATGGCAAAACTCTGTCTCTACAAAAAATACAAAAACTAACTGGGCGTGGTGGTGGGCGGCTGTAGTCCCAGCTACTCAGGAGGCTGAGGTGGGACGATCACCTGAACCTAGCTAATCAAGGCTGCAGTGAACTGTGACGATGCCACTGCACTCCAATCTGGGTGACAGAGTGAGGCTCTGTCTCAGAAGCAAGCAAGTAAGCAAGCAAGCAAGCAAGAAAGAAAGAAAGGAAGGAAGAGCAAAGAAAGAAGGAAGGAAGGAAGAAAGAAAGAAAGAAAGAAAGAAAGAAAGAAGAGAAAGAAAAGAAGGAAGGAAGGAAGGAAGAAAAGAAAAGGAGAAGAAGAAAAGAAGGAAAGAGAAGAAAGAAAAAAAGAAAAGAAAGAAGGAAAAGAAAGAAAGAAAAAGAAAGAAAGAAAGAAGAAGAAGAAAGAAAAGAGAAAGAAAGAAGAAAAAGAAGAAAGAGAAAGAAAGAAAGAAAGAAAAAGAAGAAAAGAAAAAGAAAAGAAAAAAAAGAAAAGAAAGAAGAAAAAAAGAAAAAGAAAAGAAAAGAAAGAAAGAAAGAAAGAAAGAAGGAAGGAAGGAAGGAAGGAAGGAAGGAAGGAAGGAAGGAAGGAAGGAAGGAAGGAAGGAAGGAAGGAAGAAAAAGCAAGCCAGAGAAAAGGAAAGAAGGAAGGAAGGAAAGAAGGAAGGAAGGGAGGGAAAGAGTGAGAGGAAAGAAACAAAGGAAGAAAGAAGAAAGAGAGGGAAAGGAAGGAAGGAAGGGTGGGAGGAAGAAAGGAAGAAAGGAAGGAAGGAAGGAAGGAAGGAAGGAAGGAAGGAAGGAAGGAAGGAAGCAGCGAGCCCACAGGACACGATGTTATTAAAGAAGTCAGTTGAACAGGAGTTTGAGAAGGCAGTTCTTCAAAAATTTGTTTATTGGAGTCTAAGGAAGAATTTCATTATTTCCTTTTCCATGTATCGCCCTAATCTGTATAATTGACTACATAAAATACTTGCATCTTATTTATGCTGTTTGTAGTTATTCCTAAAATCTTAACTAGTCATGAGAATAAAATTTCAAATTCTGTTTAGGCAAAAGCCTTAAGGTTTCATCTTCAACCCCCAACCTTCCAGTAGCTTCTATTTTGACCTGGACACCCCAAATATTACTTATCTGTAGCCAATGTTCCCGTTTTTCTCTACTGAGTCCACATATTCTTGTTTGACCAAATAACAGGAACAAACAATTCCTTTCATAATGGATGTACCCTAAGGTGTCAGGCTTCTCAGAATCCTATCTGAAAATTAATTCCACTGAACCATGGTGCAATAGGATTTTAGTTAACACACTTGTTATTTATTGGCTACAGATGCTAGGGATTTGACAAAATATGCTGTGCCTCCAGGCCAGAATAGTACAAATAGTCCTCAATTCTGAGCAGGGAAGAAGAGGAAGGGAGAGAGTTAGAATACAACTATTAATGCATGTGGAGGTACCAGATCAGCTGACCACATCAGCGAAAGGTTACATAACTAATAATGATGTACCATTAATGCCATGTCCCTGTTAAAGAAAAAGAATATTCAATGACACTTGTTACAGCATGGTAAAGAAGACTATTCAGGACCATTGAGACAGATAGAGGGGCCACTACAATGAAGGCTTGCAGTAGGGTAGAGAGATGGGGCTCCACTCTGAATACAGCAGAGGAAAACGGGAATTTATAGCCAAGAAACAGGATATGGCACTCTAGTTAAATCGACCTAACAGGATTATCACTAAAGACAGGCCCAGGTGATTGGATATCACCCGGAGGACAGTGGAGGATGGGGGACCCTTGGGTGATCAGTTGTCAGTGGGGAGGGAGGTTATTGCCAAACTGATTCCACTGGGTTCTTTGATAAACTGGAATTTACAAAGAAATACACACATGGTCTTAGGAGAAGTTTCAGGAACCTGACTAAAGTTTGGCCAAGGAAAAAATCTTTGTCATTCCCCAATATTTTTAAGGTAAAAGACTATTAATACTAATAAGGATTAATATTTTTCACACATTTATAGTATGCAAAGCATTGAATTAAATACATTCTATAGATTAACTCATTTTGATTATCATAAGGACTCAATGATGTACATATAATTTTCATTCTATTACTTGCTTTTGGACAGATGAGGTTCTGACTACAACTTGGAAAAGCTGGGTTTCTGGGCTCATTTCTTTACCAAAATCCTGGCCTCTAAGCATCACCGTGCAGTAGAACTTTCTATGATGAAGAAAATGTTTTGAGTGCTGTCCAGTATGATAGACATTAGCCACATCTTGGAATGAAGCACTTGAAAGGTGATTAGTGCAACAGACTAGTAGTAAAAAAGAAAAAAGCAAAACACACACAAGAAACCTCAGTTTTAATTATGATTATAATTAATTAACTAAAATGTAAATGGCCACATTTTATAGCCATGCTGGGACTGTGCAAATATAGCACATTTCCATCACTGCAGAAAGTTCTGTTGGACAGTGCTATTTGGAAGAAATGTTGCTCCTTCCCTTTCCTCCTAGGTTGCATTCTAGGGTTCCACCTTTGCTTAGCTTTTCTCCTGCACAGTGATAGCAGTCCAACTTTCTCCACCCCCAACCCTCCAGCCTCAGTGAAAGGCGATTGCTTTGCTTCGTGCATCTCCCTTTCCTCCACTTCCGTGCTGCCTACCCCCACGTCAGCAGCTATGTCAGGTCTTGAGTGCGGAACCCCAAAGGGGTAGGCACACAGAAGTGACCTGTCTATATCTGGCACTGCCTATACGCATTGCACTCACCATCACCATCACCATCATCAACCCACAATGACTGAACTCTTAAAGGATGAAAATCGTCCTGACGGAGATTGAATCAGATACACGAAATCTGAACTTCTTCTAAGGAAACAACATCAGTGACACAGCATTGAACAGAATAAACACAGTATTTGCTTTGGTCTTTGCTAGAGCACCTGTAAGTGGTGACTTAGATGAAAGGAAGACTTGTGCAGTGTCCTAGTCTCCAAAACTTTAAAAACTGTTGTCCTACATTATATTTAAACGGAAAAGGAGACTTATTTGTTACCCAAAGCAATGTTTAACTGAAAGATGCATTTTTCTGAAACTCAAAGGTGTTCAAGTCTTTAACCTAAAGAACTTCACAGCTGAGAGTTCAGGGCTCATGGCAGCCTCTACATTTATAGGTTCATTTTCAATGCTAATGAATTCTTTTTTTTTTTTTTTTTTTTTTTTTTGAGACGGAGTCTCGCTCAGTCGCCCAGGCTGGAGTGCAGTGGCCGGATCTCAGCTCACTGCAAGCTCCGCCTCCCGGGTTTACGCCATTCTCCTGCCTCAGCCTCCCGAGTAGCTGGGACCACAGGCGCCCGCCACCTCGCCCGGCTAGTTTTTTGTATTTTTTAGTAGAGACAGGGTTTCACCGTGTTAGCCAGGATGGTCTCGATCTCCTGACCTCGTGATCCACCCGTCTCGGCCTCCCAAAGTGCTGGGATTACAGGCTTGAGTCACCGCGCCCGGCCGCTAATGAATTCTTTTACAAGCTGTATTTGTTCCTTCTTTTGTGTATTTTAAACATTTATTCACAATCATCACTTAGATTTAACCTAGGGATTTTTTTGCAAGTGAAAATAGGACTTAAATTCAGATTTATAGTTAAAGGGCAGGAAACTGAGAGGAGGTGGAGACTAAAAATAGCCAGAGGGTAAAATGAGAAAGGACTTTACTAGACTATTTAAAAAAAAAACCCTAGCTTGCACAGTGGCTCATGCCTGTAATCCCAGTGCTTGGGAAGGCTGAGGCAGGAGGATCCCTTGAGCCTAGGAGTTCGAGACTGCAATGAGCTATGATCTCACCACAGCACTCTAGCCTGAGCGACATAGTGGAATCCCTTCTTTAAAACACAAACAAAGTGAGACTCTTTCACTAAAAAAACCAAACAAATACCTATGGTGCTGCATGGCACATGCTCCCTACTGTTGACCAGTAACTCTTTGTCGGGCAGATCACGAGGAGTTCGAGATCAGCCTGGCCAACATGGTGAAATCTCATCTCTACTAAAGATACAAAAAATTAGTCGGGTGTGGTGGCGCGCGACCGTAATCCCAGCTACTCGGGAGGCTGAGGCTCGGGAGGCTGAGGCAGGAGAATCGTTTGAACCAGGGAGGTGGAGGTTGCAGTGAGCCAGGATCGCGCCATTGCACTCCAGCTTGGGCGACAGAGGGAGACTCCTTCTCAAAAAAGAAAAAAAAAAAAATCCAAAAAGTCTAATTCATTTTGAAATTTTGACACACAGTGAAATCACCAGGGAATCTTGCAAAAAAAAATGCAGATTCTGATCCGCGGTTGGGCCTGCGATTCCGCATTTTTAGCAAGCACCCAGGTGATGACCTGACTGTTGGTCTACCGGTCACTCTTGGAGAAGCGAGGCCGTAGGCTCCAAGATATTGGAACCAGACCTTGTCAATTTAGAGGGCTTACTTTTGACAAGGAGAGGACTTTACAGAAAGGTCGCCTGGAACCTGTCCTATGTGGGGTACGTCCTGGCAGCTCCCTTTTCAGGTTTTGAGTCAACGTTTGGGGAATTGTATTACACTTCACTCATTTCATCCTCAGCAATAACATGAAGTGGGCGCTATTTATCCTTGTTTTACAGGGAAAAGTAAGGCTCAGAGTTAAGTTGCCCAAGGTTAGGAGATTTTCAGATGCGTTGAACCCAGGTCTTTTTGACTCCAAGAGATAACGCTTTTCACTAGCATTCTGGAGCTTCAGTTTCCTGTGCTGTGAAATGGGAAGGATTGGCTAGCAGGGTCCAGATCCCTGCCAGATACACCTAAAGGAGGCCTTGTATTTTTTCTCGAGATCTTGCTCTTTGACCCTGCGAGGAAAAGTTCTTTTTGGGAACACCGAGTTCCCCTCGGCTTGCCGAGGTCAGGGGTCATGGCTCTTCCCGGGAAGGGTCCGGCAGGCCTAGAGCGGTCTGGCTGGTGACACAGAAAGCCAGTGCATTACATAACCCCGAGAAGTTCCTCTCCGCTGCGCCCCTTGCCCCTAGTCAAGCCGCAGCACTTAGACCGGATCCCCGCGTTAAATCCTCTTCGCCCGCCAGGCCCACTCCCCGGCCGAGCTGGCGGGGCTGAATGAGCCGGTGCATTTCAAAGGCGGAGCACTGAGATTTTCCGCGCCACGCTTCCCTCCCCCGGCGTTGCCAGCTGGGCCCCCTGCCCCAGCCTCGCCGGCGCCTCCGCCCAGTCCGCTCCCCGCCTCACCGAAGCGCGGATCGCGCCGCCTGGGGCCCGGGAAGGGGCCACTGCGCAGGGACGCGGCTCGGCGGGTGCGCCCTGGGGGCATGTCGGCGCACTACTGCCGGGGCTGCCGTGGTCCCGGCGAGGTGAGGAGGCGGCGGGGCCGGGCTGGGGGCGGGTGTGGCAGGAGGGCGGGCGGGGCATGGGGGTGGTCTGCGCGCTCTGGGCGGGCTGCGGAGCGCTGGAGCGCTGGAGCGCTGGGCTGTCCCGGGCTCAGTCTCGCCGGCGGCCCCGGCTCCCGGATCCCCAGTGCCCGGGCCAAGAAGCTTCCTCGGCTCCTCCTCCTCCCTCTCCCTGACTCGGTTTTGCAGAGGGCGCGGTGGCTCAGGTGACACGGGCATCCCACAAGGAAGGGCGGCGGGACGGCGGGGCGCTGGGGCTGCCCTTGGAGCTGGAGGAGGACGGGGACGCTCCATTCCATACCGCGCCGGGAGCCTGGGACCCTAACTTGGGTGCGTCGGCGCGCAGCTTGGGTTGGGAGGGAGACACGTGCCCACTTGCCCTCTCTGGGTTGGGTCTGCGCTGCGTACGAGTTTTTGGGCAGGTGGCTAGAGAACGAGCGGCTTTGATCTCCATCTCTTGTGGTTTTCAAATGCAGACTTCTCGGTGGAATAGAGACCGTCTTTCTTCTGGATTTCATTCTGGATTTTATGTTTATAGTACATTTTAAAAATATCTCCCCTGTTCCCCACCTCAGACAGTAATATTTATTTCCCCTGTGTGCTATATTGAAAACACACCGACTTTCAGTGGATTGAACTCAATTTCTCAGTTGCTTCTTGTCCACAAAGAAACCAGTGATACCTGTATCGTGGACTCAGAAAATCGTTCGTAACAAAATTTGAAGCACAATTCCAGCAAGTCCTGGGGCTATTTGGTTAGTCTTTTGTTTTCACACATCAGCATTCTAAACTTCTCATAGTATTTATTTATTTAGAGACAAGGTCTCGCTCTGTCGCCCAGGCTGAAGTGCAGTGGTGCGATCTCAGCTCATTGCAACCTCCGCCTCCCCGGCTCCAACGATCCTCCCTCCCCAGCCTCTGGAGTAGCTGGGACTAAAGGTGCACGCCACCACTCCCGGCTAATTTTTGTATTTTTTTTTTGCAGATACAGGGTTTCGCCATGTTGCCCGGTTTGCTCTTGAGCTCCTGGGCTCAAGTGATCTGCCCGCTTTAGCCTCCCAAAGTGATGGGATTACAGGCTTGAGCCACCGTGCCTGGCCATAATTTTTTAAAATGTCGAGTCAGACGGGTCCTGCCAGGACACTGGTTAAACACTCTCATTTTGAAGAGCCTCTAATTAGTTCATCCTACCTGTGTCTTTGCTCAGAGCTAGGCACTCCCACGGCGCCACCAGCTTAGCCCAGGGGGAAAATCTTCCGGCCTTTCAAATTCAGAAACACATTCACTCCACAGGTGTCCAAGCTCACTAACATTTAAAATCATCAGCTAGCTGCCCTTGCATAGTTTGTCGCTCCCCCTCCATAAATGTCATGCCAAACTATGGCTAATGGTGTTTGACATCCCCCCCACCCCCGCGCCCCCAAGGTGACCGGATGTTTGTTGAAGAAATGAAGGATGTAAAAGAGTAGTGGTAGCAATTAGGTGAACTGGATTTGGTCACTTATAATTACAGGGTTTAGAGAAACTTTGAAACTGAAAGGCTTTGGAGACCATCTACTAAATTCAAACCCTTCACCTTACAGCCCTGGAAGCTCAGATCCAGGTTGGCAAGGATTGGCTGAATTCATATTGTTAACTGGTGATGAAATCAACACTAGAATCCAGATCTTCTCATTCCAACCTAACTCAGTTTTCCAAGGCATATTGCCTCTAGGCGTTTTGAGCAAAAATAATATGACTAGCATCACCTAATCATATCATTTTCCTGTTCTTATTTTTTATGTTTGTTTTTTTAACTGATGGGATTCTGAAATCGATGAGAAGTTGATTTAATCAAATTGCTTTTGTGGCACAATTTTTAAAGATGCAAACCTTTGATTTTAAGTAATATTTTCAATTATTTATATTATGGATATAATCTCAGGTGAATGCCCAGAAGAAGAAAATTAGTCCAAATAGACGGGAGTAAGTCTACTCACATCTTTCCTTGGAGTCTTTTCTGATTCTCAGCACCCTCTATGGTAATGATTGATCAGAAGTAAAAACATGAATTATAGTGTTGAAGTGGTTTATATGAGGACTGTTTGTTTGTTGTGATTAATACTATGACCAAAACAAAGCTAAGAAAGGAATTTCAAACTGACTTATTTAACATTGCGTTGCACTGCATATTTTTCAATTTATTTCAATTTAGCAGATATTTATTGAGTGCCTGCTGTATGCCTAGTGCTGTTCTGGGCATTTGGGATGTGTCAGTGAACAAAACAAAGATCAAGTTACAATTTATTCATTAGAATTTTTCCAGGATTTCTTAGACAGATACAAGAGAATTTCAGTTTTACCTAAGCAGGAAAATAAACATAAGTGATCCAAACTATCTTCCTTCCAATCCTATGATTCTGAGTATCTTATAATCATGGAAAAACAAAAACAAAAACAAAACAACAACAACAAAAAACAAATTCAGGTGAAGTTACTTTGACTTTTATGAGCTGACATTTTACTGTAAGTGAATTGCAGTTCCCACATTTGGTTATTTAATATATGTTCATTTGGAGTCAATGAAATGACATTTCCTTTATTGCAGGGACATCACCGTGGTGACTAAACTTGAAGCACGGGATGATCTGTTTTCTTAAGAGCGTTAATGGTACCGTGTTAATATTGGAGATGAATTAAATCAGTTTATAAGATGTAGCTTTTTATTTATATTTATGAAGATGGTGTTCTGTAGTTATTTTGTCTCACTTTACATTTTGTCCCCCACTTTCCTTCACGTTTATAGACTGCACAGTGTTGCAACTTATTGGTAAATCCGTTTCCACAATAGTTTTTCTTTTTAATCAGACATTCCAGTTTTAAGCATTTTCTAATTCTCTCAATTGCTTTTTCTTCAAAACAGCATGGTTTGCAAGCTCAGGCATGTTTATTGTTTTTAACAAAGGCTTATCAAAATGAACTTGGCAGTTTTTCAGTCATATACAGCCAAAGAAAAGTATTCAGTGCTGCTTTTGGGGTTGTTTATGCATTCCTCACCTAACCAGTTGCTTTGCTTTTAAAAATTGCCAATTTGGAAGCTATTTTCTTATGAGTACCTTTCCAGTGTATATAAAAAGTCACCCATTGAAATGGTGTAATAATTTAATTGATGAAAACTAAATACACAGTTGAAGATGTTGGGGGATTTTGAACAGAAGGATTCTCTCTCTGATAATATTTTTAATGTGCTCTACATCAAAGGACATCAGAAAGTGTCATTATCTAACAATGTCCTGTATAAAGGCGGTGTCTGTTGAACATCTGGAGAAGAGTCACAATTTCTGATGCATGCTAGGCACCTGGAATAGCTGATTTTTTTTTCTTCATTCACCCACCACTGTGTCCCATCACATACACATCCTTCCTTCATTTACCGCACATTGACGAGTAGGGGGAATTGCTGTAGCCAGGTAAGACGTTGCCTGAAATTAATTAATTATTTAATTCATGTGCTCATTCATTTATTAATTTAATGAATATTTACTGAACTTCTACTCCTTATTAAAAGATTTGTGTAAGGATTTGTGTGAAGATTGTGTTTTGAGCATCTCTATTCTGGTGCTAGTGACAGCAGGACGTGTAAAGACACAGAACATGCCTGTAATGCAGCTTACATCCTGGTACGGAAGAGAGGACATTGTATGGTTGGCTATCATACCAATTCTAATTACTGTAGGAGATGTATAAGTACTTTGGGAATTAAACGGAAGAAGAGAGAGCAGGCAGGCACTGTGAAGATTTGAGGGTTAGGGAAGACTTTGTAGAGGAGGGCACATTGGAGTTGCTTCTTGAAAGATGGTAAAGCATGGTAAAGCTTTTATAGAGGCAGAGGATATACCTGTCTTTATGGGAGCACATCCTTGCCTCTTTTTGAAGACACGTAGAAAACTTCCTCTTGGGAACCAGTTGAGGCTGTGTTGGGTTGTATAATAGACACTTATCACCTCTCTGCCCTCTGCATGCATCTGACTCTGTTCTGCCTAATGAAATACTGCCCAACACTGAAACAACTCATTGGGTTAACCAGTGCTCTCCTTCTCTGAAACACATCCTGGTTGTTGCTCAGGCACAGAGACTGCTGTGGGAAATAGCTGTCATCTTAATAAATTTGTATACTTGGCTGTTACTAGGTCAGGTGCATGCTTACAGTCGTGTTTGGTTACAGTCCAGTTTATGCCAGTAGTACTTTGCTATTGTATTATTATTTTTTCTTTCAGACAGAGCCTTGCTCTGAAACCCAGGCTGGAGTGCAGTGGTGCTATTTCGACTCCCTGCAACGTCTGCCTCCCTGGTTCAAGCGATTTTCCCACCTCAGCCTCCTGAGTAGCTGGGATTACAGGCATCTACCACCATGCCTGGCTAATATTTTTGTACTCTTTTTTTTTTTTTTTTTTGAGACGGAGTCTCGCTCTGTTGCCCAGGCTGGAACGCAGTGGCTGGATCTCAGCTCACTGCAAGCTCCGCCTTCCGGGTTTATGCCATTCTCCTGCCTCAGCCTCCCAAGTAGCTGGGACTACAGGCGCCCGCCACATCGCCCGGCTAGATTTTTGTATTTTTTAGTAGAGACGGGGTTTCATCATGTTAGCCAGGATGGTCTCGATCTCCTGACCTTGTGATCTGCCCGTCCCGGCCTCCCAAAGTGCTGGGATTACAGGCTTGAGCCACCGCGTCTGGCCACTCTTTTTCTTAGTAGAGACAGGGTATCACCATATTGGGCAGGCTGGTCTCGAACTCCTGACCTCAGGTGATCTGCCCGCCTTGGCCTCCCAAAGTACCTTTGTACTTTTGTGATTTGTATTGTAATTTTGTGATTTAATGAAATATTGCATAAACTGATGTAATATGAATGCTAAACAAAGAATGATATTTCTGTGCAAACTAAGTTGATTACTATATGGGCCCATAAAAGTAAGTAATGTTAAAAAAAAAATATCGACATATGCTGCAACATGGATGAACCTTGAAAACATTATGCTAAGTGAAAGAAGTGAGATACAAAGATCACATGTTGTATGATTTATATGAAATGTCCATAATAGGCAAATGCATATCAACAAAAAGTGGATTAGTGATTGCCAGGGAAGTGAGGTAGGGGAAATAGAGAGTGATTGATGATGGATGCAGGGTTTCTTTTTGGGGTGAGGGCTGTGTTCTGGAATTAGATAATGGGGTGGTGATTACACAGCATTGTAAATATATAAAAACCACCAAATTGTACACTTTAAAAGTGTTAAAATAGTGAAGTTTACGTGAATTTTATCTCAATTTATAAAAATACTGTAAAGCTTTTTAAAAAGCAACATGAACAAGCAAATTACAAAAGAAAGAGGGATGAGTACTTAGGTGTGGCATAGTGATAAGAGATTTGAAGAGTACAGTAAAAATTTCTAGAATGATTTTGCATTCAGGTTTTTTCACAGGCTCTAATAAGGTCCTGCTCTTCTTTAAGAAATGGAAGCAGGAAATCTGGATGTGGATTAACCAAGAAAAATAACATAGAACTCCAATCATGACCCAATATCCAAAGATTAGTGAATGAATTTTTTGTTTATGATACGAATTGAAACAAAATGTTCGAAATATGTTGTATCAACTTTTTGACTCTGCTTTTCCTGACTTCTGATTACTGCTGAGAGCTTCTAATGTTTCCATTTCTGAGGGTACCCTGTATATTTTGAAAATAACTCATCTCTGTATGTAGAGAGAAATTCCATGTCTATGAGCCTCTTATAGATATAGCATTAGTCACTTAAGACTGTAAAGGAGGCCAGGCGTGGTGGTTCACGCCTGTAATCCCAGCACTTTGGGAGGCCAAGGCAGGTGGATCACCTGAGGTCAGGAATTCGAGACTAGCCTGGCCAACATGGCGAAACCCTGTCTCTACTAAAAATACAAAAATTAGCTGGGCATGGTGGCGCGTGCCTGTAATCCCAGCTACTAGTGGGGCTGAAACAGGAGGATCACTTGAACCGGGGAGCCAGAGGTTGCAGTGAGTCGAGATCGGCCTGGGCAATGGAGCAAGACTCTTGTCTCAAAAAAAAAAAAAAAAAAAAAAAGACTGTAAAGGAAATTGGGACTCAGTTTCCAAACTTCCAAATCACCATAAAAATCAGCAACTGTTTCCCCCTAACACCGTCTTCTGGCTCCGTGGTTCATATATGTAAATAAAGTAGCTACATAAAATGTTACTACACCAATACTTAAAATTTATCACCCAAAACATTTGTAGGCTGTTTTTTTTCAAAATATTTCTGAGCACAAGTAATCATTTTGTGGTTTATTTGACATGTTATAAATTAGGGCCATAATTACTTATTTTGGGACCAACTGATATTATTTTTATAATTCCACTTTGCTTGATGGAATACTTTCCATGGGAGTGAGTTTGTATTTATCTACTGAAACCAGATGTATTTCTTCAAACAGCAATTTCAGCTCACTGAACCTGTAACTTCACAGCAACCACATTCATAGCTCGTGAAGGAACCACCAAAAAAATAAAAACTCACAACAGAGTTAAATCTCATAAGGGAGAACAGAGTGCTGCTTCTTCAGGCAGTGATAGTTCAACCAGACAACTATCAAAAACCAGCCTTAACCATCACTGTTAAATAGTTATGAATAGCGGTAGCCCAAGCTCACAGGCATAAATGATATAAAAAATAAATGGTCTGTTCAGGTTGACACCTGACAACCTAGTATCCATACTCAGTTGATTGAAGACTCTGTATCAATGGTTCTCAACGCCACCTACACATTAGAATCACCTGAGGAAGGAAAAAACTGGTGCTAATGTCCTACTCTGAAAAATTCTGATTCAGTAGGTCTGAGATACAGGGCTAGGGTATCGGTAGTTTTTAAATCTCTCTGGTGAATCTCATGTACAGCCAGGGTTGAGAAACTATGGATATATATAATATTAATTTTATGCTTCCTTAGAAAAAAATTTTATTGAAACACAAAATTTCATGTTGTGGTATCTTCTTAACATATAATGGAAATTTTTTGTGTGGGCATTTTCTCTATAGAGGGCCCGTTCATTATATGGAAAGCTTTTCCTAATGGTTGAATGAATGTTCAGTGATGTTTTTTCCTTCTCTGTGGAATTCACTAAGCTTATGTTTATAAGATGTGAAAACAACCAAATCAACCCAATTGGTATAGTTACTGTCAACCAATGAATTAATTAACCAGCTAGTTTCAAGTTTTTGATGATTGTGGTACCATATGGGTATTTTTGTTTAGGACAATAATTTGACCTTTTACTCTACAACAATAATCTGTTTCCTCTAAAATACTTACAGATGTGTCCTTTATTATGTGTTTCTTTAAATTGATTGAGTTGTCAACCTTAATGCTCGAACTTTGTCTGAAAACTTTCTCTTTTTATTCCATTGTATCAAATTGCATAAAAAGGGTTTTCTTGGGACAGGGTCTCACTTTGTCACCCAGGCTGGAGTGCAGTGGCCTTATCAGGGCCCACTGCAGCCTCGACCTCCCAGGCTCAAGCAATTCTCCCATCTCAACCTCCCGAGTAACTAGGACTACAGGCATGAGCCACCATGCCTGGGCAGACTTTTATATAAGAAAGATATTATATAGGACTCTTAAGTAAGAAAAATAGGAGTTTAAACCTTGCCCTATGTGACTTCAACAAAGTATGATTAATTTTGGAGTTTTCCTTGTCATTAAAATTTATTGTTTTTGAGAAAATGTGGTGAGGTGACTGATACAGATTCTGAAGATGGATCTAGTGGACTGCTTCTACTTAGAATTCACCTCTTTTTTTCTTTTTATCTTTTCTCTCTCTCCCTCTCTCTCTCTCTTTTTTTTTTTAAAGAGATGGGGTCTCACTGTCACCCAGGCTGGAGTGCAGTGGTGCAATGATGGCTCAGTGCAGCCTTGAACTACTAGGCTCAGGCAATCCTCCTGCTTGAGCTTCCAAAGTAGCTGGAACTACAGGTGTGCACCACCATGCCCAGATAGTTAAACTTTTTTTTTTTTTTTGTAGAAATGGGGTCTTACTATGTTTTTCCAGGCTGGACTTAAACTCCTGGGCTCAAGCAATCCTCTCGCCTCAGCGTCTCAAAATGCTGAGATTATAGATGTTAGCTACCATGCCAGGCCCTTATTTTTTAGTTTTATTATTATTTTTTGCGGTGGAGTCTCACTGTTTCACCCAGACTGGAATGCAGTGGCACGATCTCGGCTCACTGCAACCTCTGCCTCCTGGGTTCAAGTGATTCTCCTGCCTCAGCCTCCTGAGTAGCTGGGATTACAGGCACCTGCCACCATGCCCAGCTAATTTTTGTATTTTTGGTAGAGATGGGGTTTCACCATGTTGGTCAAGCTGGTCTCAAACTTCTGACCTCAAGTGATCTGCCCGCCTCAGCCTCCCAAAGTGCTGGGATTATAGGCGTGAGCCACCACACTCAGCTCAGCCACTTATTTTTTTAATTTGTTCTTATTTGGTTTTAATGCTCATGGAGATTTTCACCCACTGTTACCAGTTAGCTTCCCCAAATTATGCTTTAACTGTTGGCTTTGTAATAAAAAATAAATAAATTTTTATCCACAAATAAAAATCTGAATGGATTTTGACTAGTAGATTTTAAACTGTATCTTGCAAATTCCTGGGAGTATTAGGGAGCACCTCTGGAGGTGTATTACAGGGCATGAGGGCAATGGGGGGCGGACCGATGTCCAGCTTCAAACTTTGGGCTCCTTTCTGGTGGCCCCTTCTGCTATCTGAGCAGGTGTCCTGTTCTTGATTTCACATATTTGGTTTCCAAGTAAGATTTTATTTGAACAAAGGATTTCTTGGCCAAAATAAGTTTGTAAGTCACTGGGCCACATGTTTCTAAGTTTCTGCTTCCTTTTCCTTGCCAAATTTGTTTTATGTTCTAGCAGCTCCTAATGTTTCAAGCTACTACTGTGCATCTGTGTTGAAAAGCCTGGGAAAGTTTTGGTCTTACTAACTTTATAACTTTGGTGCCTATGGGTAGAGATAACCAAGTGAGCAGTTAGGTATTTAGGGCAAGAACTATAGGTTGGGAGTTATCAGTATAGGGACTCAGTTCAAGTCATATGTCTCCCGGGAGAGTGTTTCTAGAGAGAGGTGAGATGGGTCAAAGATAAAATTCTGGGGAATAGCCATACTGGGCTAAGTGCCCTTCTCTGTACTCATGTTAACCAAATGCACATTTTGGTTAATGAAGTTTGCATTTCTTATTTTAATCTTATAATTCCCCTACGTACAGTTGTACATAACTGCCAAAAGAGTTGATGCATGGGTATACATGTGTGGGGGTGGGAGGTAGCATGATGGGGTCAGAGGACAGGGCTTGGAAACCAGCCAAGGATACTTATCCTTTCTTTGAAAACCCTGCATCATGCACAAATCACTGGGACCCCTTCTACATGCAGGTTGAAGTGCACAATGAGAGGATAAACTTGAGTGGTTACCTAGTGGATTTGGCAATGCAGACAGCCATTGTGGCATTTTTTGACATAAAATTATTTGTTAAGAAATATCATGGTTTCTTAACTTTAAAAATCCAGACATTTCCCCCGTATCTTAGCTCTCCCTTGTGGAACTTGAATAGTGACTGCTACGTTTTGGGTGTGATCCTGTGGAGGTTTAGGGCCAATCCCCATTCCACATGGTCTGTAGCTTATTGTGTTTTATTGACACAGACTCCACCCTCAATGCCAGCCAGCTCTTTGGCAAATTTAGTTACAAGGATCACCTGGCAACAGCTATTAACTTAATTTAAAAATTCAGAACACTCTTAGAAAAAGGCAGAGTACTTAGATAAAGAACACATAAATACTCATACATATGATACTTGTTAAAATTATTTTACTTGATAATTAAGGTGTTCCAGTGATTAAGGGACTCTTCATTTTATCAAAATTAAGCTCCATGCATTTTTTTATTCCTTTCTTACTTCCTGAGATTAACTTCTTTCATTATCTTCCACATTCAAAAAAAAAAAATAAAATGTAGACAACCACATATTCTGATTTTATTACAGATGAGGGTCTAACTAAAATTTCTTTTTTTTTTTTTTGAGATGATGTCTTGTTCTGTCGCCCAGGCTGGAGTGCAGTGGCACGATCTTGGCCCACGGCAACCTCCGCCTCCCAGGTTCAAACAAATTCTGCCTCAGCCTCCCCAGTAGCTGGGACTACAGGCACATGGCACCACGCTCGGGTAATTTTTTTTGTATTTCAGTAGAGACAGGGTTTCACCGTGTTGCCCAGACTGGTCGCAAACTCCTGAGTTCAGGCAGTCCACCCGTCTCGGCCTCCCAAAGTGCTGGGATTACAGGTGTGAGCCACTGCGCCTGGCCTCAGTTTCGCTTTTAACATCTTTAAGCAGAATCTGTAGAAGAGACATTTGATTTAGATGAAATATAATTAATTACCTTTAAAGTCTCTAACAAAAAATACTGTGATTAAACAATGCTAAAAATAACTTCATGAATTTACCTCTTCCCAGGCAAACCACGCACTGAGGCCCTGCCATGTGTGAGGGTTCTTCTTCAAAGGCTTACCTTTTTCTGGGGAAGACACATCCCAGGAGATGGAAAGCCTTTGAGGAAGGGCCTTTGTACACACAAGTGTGTGTACAAAGTATCACAGCATTGGAATGAGTTCCATAAGCGATCACCTGCTATGGGCGTGCAGAGCCAGAGGCACTTAGTGTTGCCGAGGTTGGTCAAACCATTAAATGAGTCTAGAAATTCATGGGGCGAACCTTCTAGGCAGTAGGAGCAACAGGTGCAAAAGCGCTGAGGTGGGAATTGCCTTGGAATTGAAAGCACTATTCCTCTCCGAGTGGTGTGGCGTGGCTGACGGGAATGTGTGTGGCCAGCGGGCTGGAGAAGACTAGAGGAGCAGGCAGGAGTGAGAGCATCAGGGTCTGGTACATCACACCACCAAGGGGTTTTGATTTTGCTTTGGCAGTTTTTCAACAAGGGAGTGGGTGGGAGTGGGGATTTGGTGATAAAATTAGCTTGTGTTTCAAACAGATAACTCTGAATGGGGTTTGAAGAAAGGCCCCAGAGGGTCTGTTAAAGTGGTGCAGATGGAAAATAAGAATCATGCCTTAGGGTAAGACTTCTATTTATTATTTTTATATTCCTGGTGCTTGGTGCCCTATAAGGCATGTGGCAGAAATGTGTAGTAGAAAGTTTGATATTCTGGGCAAGAAATTCAAAATTGTATCATCAGCTAAGAAGCTCAGTTGAAATCACTTGTCTGGATGTCTTTTCCTGAGGAGAAGGGAAAGAGTGAGGTATGAAACGGGTCAAAGAACTTGGGGGAATAACTAGGCTGTGCTCACGTGATACCCAGGGCATCTCTTGGTCATTGCACCTTTCGTTATATTCTCTAATTATCTAGCTGTGTTTTGGTCTTTTTCACTGGTCCAACAAGAGGGCAAGGACTGTGTCTTCTTTATAGCATCACTGCCATTGCACAACTTTGGATGGGGTCATTTGTTTGCCTGTGTAGTGTGTCTGTACCGTGAATAGTGCCTGGAGTGGTGCTGCAGCTGCCTCTGCTTAACTGGTCCTAGCAGCTGTCATGGTACCTGACATATGGTAAGAGTTTATTATGTTTGTTGAATGAATGAATGAATGATGACACAACATATAATGAGTTGTCAGAGGAAGAGAATCTAGTGAAAGAAACTAAGAAGCAGGGGTCAGTGGGGAAGAAAGATAAATAGCAGAGACTCCTATCATGGAAACTCAGGGAAAAACAAGTTTTAGTTATGACAGAGAGGTCAACAGTGCCACATTCTACAGAGATTGGCCTATTAAGGATGCCAGAGTAACCACTGGCAATTAGGAGTCATTGGTGATAATGTCAAAAACAGCCTGAGTGGTGTGTGGAGGACGCAGGAGGCAAATTCCCTTCCATTGAGGTGGGAATGAGAAGAGAAGTGAGGAGATTGTCAGTATAGACAGGATCTTAGAGTCTGGGTTTGTGAAGGGAGGAGGCTAATCGGTGAGAGCCAGGAAGGGTGGTAAGGCTGAAGGGGAGTTTTCTTCCCTGCTTTTTCCTTCTCTACCCTTCTTTTCTCCTTCGCATTCTCCCTTCCTGCTTTCAAAAAAAGAGACACATGAGTAAATTTATAGGCTAAGGAGAACCCAGTGAAAAGGTGTAGGTTCAAAATACAGGAAAAAGTAAGATGGGATACTAGCTGGCAAGACTATAGAGTGACAAGTCTTTCTTCGAAACAGGAAGAAAAAAGATAAGGATGTCTGTGGATATGAATAAATTGGAGAAATAGGAAATGGAGGAAAATAATAAACTGAAAGAAAGGAAAGGAAATGGAGGAAAATACCATCTAAGGCCTCAATTCTGTCTACAAAACAGTAACTAACATGTTTTGGGCACTTTCTACATCGCAAGCATTGTTAAAATACCTTAGCTAGATAACTCACTAAATTCTTTCCACAACCTTGTGAAGATGGAACTGTCCTAATTTACGATTGAGGTAACTGAAGTCCAGAGAGGTTAAGTCACTTGTCTAAGGTTATACAGTGACTAAGAGGCAGACCAGGATGCAAAGCTATGTACCATAATGCTGTACTGCTGAAAATGAGGGGCACATGGAGTACTTAAGATTTCAAATAACCAGTGTGTGTAAGAAACAGGTGCAGTATATTTTTGCTGAGTCACACCAAGCACTTAGTTTCTGTTGGAATTCATAATTATGTTTTGCCATTAATCTCCAATATTGAGAGATTTCCTCCAGTAAAACTTGATTTACCAGTTATAGGAGTGGAAATGTTTGGGTGTTTGGATTGATGCAGAATTGGGGGTTAGTAGTTTGAAACAGAGGTGCTTCTAGCAAGAGAGCAATCGAAGTGATGGATCATGAGGTCTAGCAGCCAAGAAGAGGGAAAAGAGAGCAGGACCAGTTAATGGAATGGGAGAAAGCGGAGCAGCAAGGGACCCAAGGGCTCAAGGGGGTTGAAAACCAGGTGCAATAAGAGTTAGGGTGTTGGAGGTGGTTGGAGGTAGAAAGTTGGGATTCAAGAAGAATACTTAATTCCCAATACATCTCTAGATTTCAGAAGTGAGGGCTGGCTTCACCTTGTGATGATAGGTAGATAGTGTGGCTTTGGGAGTGCATGGCTGAAATGGATTGGAGGTGAATGCTATGGGACATGAGGTGGTGAAGCTTGAGGCTGAGAATGGCAAAGCTGCTGGATAGATGTTGACTGGGCCCTGCCTCTCATTGGAGGATGGTTCCTGGTAGTCCTAAGGATGGTCTGGACTTCAGAAGGACACAACCCAAGTATGGGCAGTAATAGGGAAAGATACAAAAGGATAGCTGGTTTCTGGCGTACAATAAGGACCACTTGATGATCTCAATAGAACATTGTCAAAGGACAGTTGCATAGCTTACATTTTGCATGGCAGTTTTTGAAAACTAACTTGAAGTGTGAGTTAGCAAAACAACACACATCACAGGTAACTTTGGATGCTTCAGCCAAATTACAATTGGAAGAAAAGACTACATGCCCTGATGAAACCTCCTCCTCCTCGTCCTCCTCCTCCCTCTTTCTTTTCTCCTGGTAATGTGCAATGTAACACTCCCTGGACAGAGAGAGGCAGCTGAAGATCATCAGGCTTCCAGATGTGGAGCTTTGTTATGACATGTGGGGGTGGGGGTCATGGGAGAGGGTCCGGAAGCTTCAGTGGGACTCAGTGTGGTGTCCTCTGCTTCTGTAGTTAGCCATGTGATGGGAAACCAGCAATATGTGTTTCCTTTGTACAGCTGTACATATCATTGTTTCTTTTTCTCCTCTGCCCATGCAGGATTCTAGGAAATCAAAGTTAGATCTAATGTAAGCTTACAAAGCCCCACATATGAAGATATAGAGCTGTTGCTCCATGATAGAATATGTGTACTAGGTCTGATCCATAAGTGCCATGAGTAGAAAATGTAGTTGGTAGGATGTTTTGGGGTGTAATAAACAGAAACCTCGACTTGGACAGGCTTTGCTGGGATTAGGATCAGTTACAATGGGATCAGCTACAATGTCCATGACAGAGACAAGGCATTATTGTCAGATTCAGACAGCCTTGCTAAGGGGAAGGAGCCTTGGCTGGCAATCAAGTACCCAACTTCAGCATTTGATTGCAGTGTGAGCTTGGACAGATTATCACCTTCCATGAGCCTTAGTTTTCTCTTACAAGACCATTGCAGGGATTGAAAGCACTTTACATAAATTCTAAGTAGCTATACAAATGTGACTTATTCATTTAATAGTAAAAATAATGACAATACCAAGAATACTTACATTTACTGAGCATGTATGTGTTCCAGGCACTGGCTGGAGGCTTAACTGCATTCTCTTTATTACCCACTAAATCCATAACAAGCAATGATGATATCCAGGTACTGTACTAAGTACTTTATTTCCAAAGTCAGTTAAGCTGAGATCTGAAACATTAAGGCTCAAGGGCAGGGGCAGAGAACAGATATGGGTTCAGTTTCACCCAGGGGTTCCATTTTCTTTTCTTTTTTTTTTTTTGGCCTATGTGACCCAGTAGTGGCAGCTGGACATGGGGCCTTGGACAGTTACTCTTCTATCTGGCAGGGATTGTCATTTGCTAACTAGTTCAGGGCTCACTGCACAGGTGATTTCCAAAACACAAGTGTATGTGTGCTTTTAAAACACTTGATGCTTTTGTTTCTACTGTTCCTTTATTTTCTGAAATATGAGCTTTTTGCATTTTTAAGCTTTTGAAATAGTTGAGGGATTTACAAATGCTTGTTGAGTTCTTGTATATGTATTGGCTAATTTGAACCTCATGAAGAAGTCAAGCATGAATTTGTATTGTATTGAGGCTTAGTGACCATGGGACCTGTCAGTGAGCTTTGAAGTTAGAAGGTAGAGGACATAATTTTTTGGTGTTGCAAATTGCCTTGCTTTGAGCACAGCGTGAGATGAACTTTTTCCATATTTTTGGTTTATATTGTTATGATAGTTTTCCTGAAGCAGCCTTGGAAGGTGGGTCAAAGGGTTTGAGCTTCTTTTTATATAGATTGCCTGATTGGTTTGTGGAAGTTTTTTGGATGGTGACAGTGACATACTTGTAGTGCTATTTTAGAAATATGCATTTTTCTCTTTGCATATTTTTTTTCTTTTTTTTTTTTTCTTTTTCAGACGGAGTCTTGCTCTGTCACCAAGACTGGAGTATAGTGGCATGATCTCGGCTCACTGCAACCTCCACCTCCCAGGTTCAAGCAATTCTCCTGCTTCAGCCTCCCGAGTGGCTGGGATTACAGGCACACGCCACCACACCCAGCTAATTTTTGTATTTTTAGTAGAGACAGGGTTTCACCATATTGGCCAGGCTGATCTTGAACTCCTGACCTTGCAATCTGCCCGCCTCAGCCTCCCAAAGTACTGGGATTACAGGCATGAGCCACTGCTTCCAGCCTTTGTATGATGTTTTATATGTCTGGGATTATAAAAGATTTCCAGAAAATCTGAGTCGTTCCGTTGCCATGTAACATTCTTTTCCTCGGACCCTCCACCCCCTGCAATGACAATGAAAACAGTGTTTCCATTGTTCAGCCTGTACTAGATCTTGAGGAAATCCAGCCTACATCAATTCCTGCCTATTAGTTCATAAAGTCTTGGGGGGAAACTAAACTTGTGCATCTGAATTCATCCTCGCCCTGGTGTGAGTTCCTTCTCAAGAGGCTTTCTGATCCTGTGTGCACATATACTCCCTGAGGGCCTATATACAGACCCATCTGCTTTTTATTCATACTTCCGGTTCTCACGCTGGGATCCCTGCTATACTCTCAAACAATTTATGAGTAAATTGATGGGGAAAAAGAAGTGGGAGACACCAGTTTTTGCTGATAGGGTATTTTTTTTTTCTTCTCTCAACTTTTGTTTTAGGTCTAGGGGATACATGTGCAGGTTTGTTCCATGTGTAAATTGTGTGTTGGTGGGGTTTGGTGTACAAAGGATTTCTTCACCCAGGTAGTGAGGATAGTACCTGACGCGTAGTTTTTTGACCCTCACCATTCTCCCACCATGCCCCTTCAAGTAGGCCCCAGTGCCTTTTGTTCCCATTTTTGTAGCACAGTATCAATATGGATATGTGTTTTGGAGTTGTGGTGAAAGTGACAAGACTTTCATTCATATGACTGAATGTCCCATATAATTATTTCAACAATTCCTAAAATACTTCTCCCCAACTGTTCCTACCTGCCCTAAGATATACTAATGCTGAAGCTATGTAGCAACCACCACTATTCTTAAATAGATTTTTAAAATATCATAGTTGTGATCATAGTGTATATTTAGTATATAATATATATTGAGGGTTTATATTTTGTTTTCTGCCTGTACTTTTCCCCAGGTAATTTTAAACACCTAATGGGTTAGATATGATAACAGGAAAAAGCAAAAAGTGGGACCACCCCTGCCACATAAGGGTCTACCGGCAGTGACCAAGTGTGGCCAGGATTGTTGGGGAGGTGGAAAGAGAGTGCTCTTTGTGGGGTGCACCTCAGAGTAACCCTATGAGTAGGTAGAAAATGGAGGCTCAGGAGGTCACTGGTTCCAGATCACACAGCAAGTCAATGGAAAGCCTCGATTTCAATCCTAATCTTCCTAAATCCAACTTGCATGTTCTTTGCTTTTCTTGGTTTCTTTTTCCAGATTTGAATTTTTAAAATTACCTTTAAAATAATCCAGACTCTAGAGAAGGGATACTGCTCCCTCCACGGCCTCTCATACCTTAGGCTTGCACTGTGAACAGTTTGGTGTGCTCCCAGGCCACCTTCCTTGCATGTACAAATTGCCTAAGGAAACCAGCTATGCCTGTTTCCAGCCAGACAGAACAGCTGCTGGGGGTAGGGAGTGACTTGTCTTCTCCAGGACCTACCTGGGTGAGGCTTGTGGCATGCTGGGCTCTGGGGACCAGGACACACTGAAGTAATTTAACAGCAATAGAGAGAAGCCAGAGTGCCCTGGCAGTCAACCTTTTGGGAAAGGAGAGCTATTTGTGCTCTCTGGCTTTCTGCCTGCACTGTTCTGACTTCCCAAGCAGAAAACAGAGTACGTTACCAGTGGAGGGCTTCATGGAGGCCCAGGGACTGCCTGTTTATCTCTGTTTTTCCTGTGTCTGCATTTATTGGTGCCCAGCTATTGTTGCATGAAAGGATTGAAGATGCCCTAACCCTAGTTCTGCTGGTAAATCATTTGAGTGACTTTGAGCGACTTCGAACAGGTCACTTCAAGATTAGAAGCCTAGTCTGTTTTCCCCAAGTCTAAGGTGCCCTTTTTTCCCTCCTTATTTTAATGTTTCTGAAATAAGATGGGATTGGCATCGTAGGTGTATATATTTAATATAGTAGTGTTTCTTAATTTTTCCTTTTTCTTGAAAAGTTGTAATAGTGGGATAACTCACATTTTACGTTATTCTAGGACTGTGGGAATGTGGCAATCATTTTCTTGAAGGATTGTTGGGATAGTGGCTACCTTCTATGAACTGTGAAGCTTTATCTAAATATCAAGAATCAGAAAACTGCCCAGCTGTGTTGTTACTGCCTAACCGCCCCTGTGTCATTATTTCTCAGAGATGCCCAGACAGGAACTTCTTGATTTAAAAAGCAATGACATTCCTCTATTCAATAAAGTTGGAGCCAGGTGTAGTGGCTCATGCTTGTAACCCCAGGGATTTGGGAGGCCAAGGCGGGAGAACTACTTAAGGATAGGGGTTGAGACTAGCCTGGGCAGCATAGTGAGGCCCCAGTCTCTACAAAAAAAATATTTTTGCCTGGGTAAGTGGCATGCAGTTATAGTCCTACCTACTTGGGAGGCTGGGGTAGGAGGATTGCCTGAGCCCAGGAGAGGTTACAGTGAACTGTGATTGTGCTACTGCATTCCAGCCTGGATGTCGGAGTGAGACCCTGTCTTTAAAAAAAAAAAAGAAAAGGTAGTATTCTAGCTACATTTCTATTCTGTCCCATCACCCTGCCCCCCATGGAACTCAATAAGCTATTTTATCTGTATTTTTTAGTTTTCTGAGATGGAGTTTCACCTTGTCACCTAGACTGGAGTACAGTGGCACAATTATAGCTCACTGCAGCCTTGAATTCCTGGGTTCAAGGGATCCTCCTGCCTTATCCTCCTAAGTAGGTGGGATTACAGGCACATGCTACTGCACCTGGCTAGTTTTTAAAACTTTTTGTAGAGATGGAGTCTTGCTATGTTGCCAAGGCTAATCTCAACCTCCTGGCCTCAAGCAGTCCTCCTGCCTCAGCCTCCGAAAGTGCTGGGATTATAGGTATGAGCCATCATGCCTGATACTATTTTTATTTCAAGTGAAACAAACAAACAAGCAAACGTGACTTTTAAACATTTGACCTTTTCTTAAATTAGGCCTTAGCAAGAATCAATTGCTTACCATGGATTTAGTGGATTCCTGGCCCTTACTGGAAATATCATTAGGGCCACAAAACTCTTAAACAGAATGTTGGTCCAAAAAGAAGTGTTGGGATTCAGACTGAAAACAAGGAAGCCATTGAATGCCTACACTCTGCCAGGTAACATCAGGGGATCAAAAACAATTACTCAGACACTATTCCTGTCCAGATAGAGTTCAGTTTGGAGGGAGCAAAGGTTGCAAAGCCTAGGAACTGAGCTAACATTTCACTTTCCGGCTTCATTCAGCCAATTTGCCCTAATACCAAGTCTGAAGGAGTTTACAATCTAGTAGGAAACAATTTACCTTGCCAGTTAAAAACACGGTGCTAACCAAATCACCAGTGGAAACAAGATCAGAGAGAGAGTATTTACATTCCTAAAAGAAATCTCATCAGTTATTTAGAGTTTCTACTTTCAGGTTCATGGTCTGTTACAGCATTTAAACCAGAGGTTGCAAAGATAGACGTTTTGGGGGCCTCCGGTGTGAAGTAGTTGAGTGGTGACATCATCGGGAGGAGCTGGACCGTAGCCAAATCGGAGAGGACACGTCAGGGCTCATTCTGTCATCATTCGACAGATACTTAAGTTCTGCTCTTGGTGATAGGGCTACATCAGTGAACAAATTCAACAAAAAATTCCTCTCTCTCGGAGTTTACATTCTAATCTGCTGCTGCCTTAGAAAACAAATAACTAGTATGAGTAAATGAGTCAGACACACTGGTGTGTTCCTGTGAGTAAATTGTATGGATTTAGATTTTGTTTGCTTTTAGGCCCTTTTCACACAGCTAAGATTCTGCATACATAAGATTTACTATATAAGATAAGTAGAGTTAGTTTGTTTTTGGCATTCTGCTTGGTCTGATGATACAACTTGCCAAATGACCATAATTATAAGATATTATTGGCTCTGCAAGGCAGTACCTGGTTTATTTAATTCTAGTTTTGCTGTTTAATTGAAAATGAAAAGCTCATTGTGAAAAATCCCATTTCTTTCTCCTGTTATGGTACTGATTGTGATGACTTTCTGTGGTTGATTCATGACGAGTTAGTGATTTACCACGGCCACAGTCATGAATTCCATGACTCCGGGCTGGAGAGTGCAGGGGGTGCTCTTGCAAGCCTGGTTTTCTTTGGGCAACCCAAGCAGGGCTTTCTGCACTGTGACTCTGATGAGATCACTATAATAACAAGCCTGGGAGCTTGGACCTGGGAAACCATATGCCTTTTCTTGAGCTTCTTGTGGGAAAACAGGGATAAGAAGCATCTGGAACTGCACTTATCTTCAGTTTCAACAAGTGGAACTTCTGCTGTGCCTGTAAAGTGAGGCAAAATGGGTCTTTGTTGAGAGAGAAAAAGCAGGCGGCTGAGGGGGAATAGAGCCCTCTGACACTGACTTCAATACCCTGGGTGGATGTGTTTTAGCAAATGAATGAATACCGACAATATGAATATCTGTGGCATGGATTCCTGCTTCAGGAGCCTCTTTGCATGTGAACCTAGGAGCGCATTAATTCTGCCAAACGAGAGTCTTAACATTCCCGATGCAGGAAATTTTCCATTGGAGGGATTTGAGAGTCCTGATAGGCTGTACGTATTACAGAAGTGGTCTTGGGAAATCCATGTGCCCTCATGTAATCACATCATCCATTGAAATTGCTGTCCAGCATCTAACAGGCCCCTTTTCTTTTTTTTTTCTTTTGTTTCTTTTTTTTTGAGATGAAGTCTCACTCCGTTGCCCAGGCTAAAGTGCAGTGGTGCAGTCTTGGCTCACTGTGACCTCTGCCTCCTGAGTTCAAGCAATTCTCCTGCCTCAGCCTCCCAAGTAGCTGGGATTATAGGTGCATGCCACCACGCCTGGCTTATTTTTTGTGTTTTTAGTAGAGATGAGGTTTCACCATGTTGGCCAGGCTGGTCTCGAACTCAAGGCAGTTGATCCGCCTGCCTTGGCCTCCCAAAGTGCTGGGATTACAGGCATGAACGACCACACCTGGCCTACCCCTTTTCATCTCTACAAAGTACAGTGGGCACTATTGTGGATTGATGGTTCGTGTCAACCCAGATTTATGTTTAAGACCTATAAACATTGAGGAAACATTGTCACCCGCAATGTGATGGTATTTGGAAGTGGGGCCTTTGAGAAGTGATTAGGTTTAGGTGAGGTCACAAGGATGGAGTCCTCATGGTGAAATTAGTGTCCTGATGAGAAGAGGAAGACAGAAAAATCTGTCTGTCCCCATACATGCTCTGAGAAGGGCCATGTAAGCAAGCACACAGCCAGAGGACCATTGTCTACAGGCCCGAAAGAGTACCTTCACCAGAACCGAAGCATGCTGGCACCCTGTTCTCAGACATCCAACCTCCAGAACTGTAAGAAAAATAAATGTCTGTTGCTTAAGCCACCAGCCTATGGTATTTTGTTTTAGCAGCCTGAGCTAAGACACTCACAGTCCTCTGATAGTATCATTTCTTTCTTCTTTGACTTCAGTGACACCAAGCTCTCCTGGACTTCTCTTTATCTTCCTGGCCACACTTTCTCAATTTCCTTGCAACCGCCTCTTTTCCTAACCCTTCCTAATCTCTCTTTTCTTCCACCTACCTGCAAGGCACCTTGCTACTCTTATGGTCTGTAGACCAGCGAAGGCGTCACTTGTCAGAATGTGAATTTCAGATTCCATCCAAATCTGCCGAATCTGAATCTGCCATTTAACAGGTGGTACCTAGGAAAATCTGAGAAACCCTGCTCTTTAGGATTTCAGTTACCAACTGAATGGTCTGACCTCCAAGTATACAGCTGAACACTAGATCTCTCTCCTAGGCTCTTGACCAGTTCATCTAACCACTTAGAGGTCCTACGGGGATATCACACTTTTATCCATCCAGAATCTGACTTCTTTTTTCCCAAATATGCCCCTCCTTCTTTGAGCAACCCACAAAATATGGGACCTTTCCAGAAAGTTTTACTTAAGAATGCCCATTTAACCACATACTCCCGGGTTAAATGGTTTCTTTGGGATCAGGGCTAATTGCCAGCTGGTGGGCACTGGTCTGGCTATCCCCTTGTTCTGGTCTCTGATTTCTCAGTGTTATCAGTCTCTTGCTAAATATTTTTTTTATTTTTTTTTATTTTTATTATACTTTAAGTTCTAGGGTACATGTGCATAACGTGCAGGTTTGTTACATATGTATATTTGTGCCATGTTGGTGTGCTGCACCCATCAACTCATCAGCACCCATCAATTCATCATTTATATCATGTATAACTCCCCGATGCAATCCCTCCCCCCTCCCCCCCTTGCTAAATATTTTGAATTTTACCCATCGAGTCACATTTGATTAGTAACAAGTCTAACTTTATATCCTCTGTGATGTTTCCAGGTGTACATTTTATAAATATATTAAGTATTAACAATTATATTTGTTATTAATTCATTACAGATGCAAGTGGTAAATTAATATTTTTAATGGTGAGGAAATATGATATTCTCTCATTTTAGTGTCAGATTTTCAAAATATTTGTGAATGACCACAGTGAATCCAAAGGAAGAACCGCCAGGAATGCAGTGTGACCTGATATGTCACATGATTGAATCACACATCTTTTTGGGAGAGAGAAATCAGAGACAATGTAACTGTCCAACAATAGGGAATTGGTGAAGGCAGTTACAGTGCGTTCAAACAATCAAATACTTTGCAACCATTAAAATGATTGGACAGAGTACATTTATTAACATAAGTATACATCCATGGTATCATTGTGTGAAAAGAGCAATATAGATTAAATGATCACAGTTTCGTTTTAATTATGGTAAGTGTACATAACATAAAATTTACCATTTTAATCATTATTAAGGGTACAATTCTGTGTCATTAAGTACTCAATAGGAAAAACAAACTATTTTCCTCTCTAGTCTATTCTCAATACTTGAGAAAACTTTGACATCAGAGGTATGGGGTTTTCCACACTGAGTAGTCCTCCAGTTCTCTACAGATACCACCTGGGTGTCCTGCAATTTAACTTAGTTCTGAAACTATCTACCTGGAGATAGCAGATTAAGGGCTCTGTCCCATAAGACAGCCCCCACTTCAGATGCCAATTCCACGTCCTGGTTGGCACCCATACTTTGACCCAACCTGCTATAAATCAGAGGTTCCAACCCTCACTTGGGTTTGATCATTTGCTAGAATGGCTCACAGAACTCAGGAAAACAATCTACTTTCTAGATTAGCAGTTTATTGCAAAGGATATATTGAAAGATACAAATGAACAGCCAGATGAAGAGGTACATAGGGCAAGCTTGGGAGATTCCCAAGCTTCTCTCCTACTGGACTTTTGGCTTGTGGATGCATTCTTGTTCACCAGCTTGGAGGCTCTCTGAACACTGTTCTTTTGGGTTTCAATGGAGGCATAATTGTGTAGGCAATAATCATTAACCATTGGTGGTTAAGTCAATCTTCAGGCCCTATTCCCTCCCCTAAGGTCAAAGGTGGCTGGGGTTGGGGCGGAAAGTTCCAACCCTCTAATCACAAGTTTGGCTTCTCTGCAACCAGCCCCCAACCTGAGGCTGCCCAGGAACCCCCAGCCACTAGTCATCTCATCAGTGTGCAAAAAGAAACATCACTTACAAGGTTTGAAGTTTTCTTAAAATTCCTTATGGTGGGGAGCGCAGAGACCAAATATTTCTCACTGTGTCAGAAGTATGTTCACCATTCGCATTGTTGTGCATTAATCACCACCATCCATCTCCAGAACTTTTTCATCTTCCTAGACTGAAACTCTGTGCCCATTAAATACTAACTCCCCATTCTTCTCTCCCTCAGGCCCTGGCAACCACCATTCTACTTTTTGTGTCTATGAGTTTGACTACCCTAAGGACCTCACATAAGTGGAATCATATGATGTTTGTCCTTTTGTGACTAGCTTTTTTCACTTAGCATAATGTCTTCAGGCTTCATTCGTTGTGTAGTGTATATCAGAACGTCCTTCCTTTATAAGGCTGCATAATCCATTTTGTACCACCTTTTGTCTATCCATTCATCCATTAATGAACATTTGGGTTGCTTCCACTTTGGGGGTATTGTGAATAATGTGTCTATGAACATGGGTGTACAAACATTTGTTTGAGTCCCTGCTTTTAATTCTTTTGGGTATATATCTGAAAGTGGAATTGCTGGATTGTATGGTAATTCTGTTTTTTATTGTTGTTTGTTTTTAAATTTTATTTATTTATTTGTTTTTCATTATTATACTTTAAGTTCTGGGGTACATGTGCACAACGTGCAGGTTTGTTACAGAGGTATACGTGTGCCGTGTTGGTTTGCTGCACCCATCACCTAGTCATTTACATTAGGTATTTCTCCTAATGCTATTCCTCCCCCAACCCCTCCACCCTCCGACAGGCCCTGGTGTGTGATGTTCACATCCCTGTGTCCATGTGTTCTCATTGCTCAGCTCCCACTTATGAGTGAGAACATGTGGTGTTTAGTTTTCTTTTCTTGTGTTACTTTGTTGAGAATGAGGGTTTCCAGTTTCATCCATGTCCCTGCAAAGGACGTGAACTCATCCTTCTTTATGGCTGCATAGTATTCTATGGTGTATATGTGCCACATTTTCTTTATCCAGTCTATCATTGATGGGCATTTGGGTTGGTTCCAAAACTTTGCTATTGTGAATAGTGCTGCAATAAACATATGTGTGCATGTGCCTTTATAGTAGAATGATTTATAATCCTTTGGGTATATACCCAGTAATGGGATTGCTGGGACAAATGGTATTTCTAGTTCTAGATCCTTGAGGGGTGGCCACACTGTCTTCCACAATGGTCGAACTAATTTACACTCCCACCAACAGTGCAGTGTAAAAGCGTTCCTATTTTTCTACATCCTCTCCAGCATCTGTAGAATTTTTTTTTTTTTTTTTTTTTTAGATGGAGTCTTGCTCTGTCACCCAGGCTGGAGTGCAGTGGCGCGATCTCAGCTCACTGCAACCTCTGCCTCCCAGGTGCATACCATTCTCCTGCCTCAGTCTCTCAAGTAGGTGGGACCACAGGTGCCCGCCACCATGCCTGGCTAATTTTTTGTATTTTTAGTAGAGACGTGGTTTCACCGTGTTAGCCAGGATAGTCTCAATCTCCTGACCTCGGGATCTGCCTGCCTCGGCCTCCCAAAGTGTTGGGATTACAGGCGTGAGCCACTGTGCCCGGCCTGTTGTTTGCTGACTTTTTAGTGATCACCATTCTAACTGGCGTGAGATGGTATCTCATTGTGGTTTTGATTTGCATTTCTCTAATGATCAGTGATGATGAGTTTTCTTTTTTATAAGTTTGTTGGCTGCATAAATGTCTTCTTTTGAGAAATGTCTGTTCATATCCTTGGCCCATTTTGATGGGGTTGTTTTTTTCTTGTAAATTTGTATAAATTATTTGTAGATTCTGGATATTAGCCCTTTGTCAGATGGATAGATTGCAAAAATTTTCTCCCATTCTGTAGGTTGTCTGTTCACTCTGCTGATAGTTTCTTTTGCTGTGCAGAAGCTCCTTAGTCTAATTAGATCTCATTTGTCTATTTTGGCTTTTGTTGCCATTGCTTTTGGTGTTTTAGTCATGAAGTCTTTGCTCATGCCTATGTCTGAGTGGTATTGCCTAGGTTTTCTTCTAGGGTTTTTATGGCTTTAAGTCTTACATTTAAGTCTTTAATCCATCTTGAGTTAATTTTTGTATAAGGTGTAAGGAAGGGATCCAGTTTCAGCTTTCTACTTATGGCTAGCCAGTTTTCCCAGCACCATTTATTAAATAGGGAATCCTTTCCCCATTGCTTGTTTTTGTCAGGTTTGTCAAAGATCAGATGCTTGTAGATTTGTGGTGTTATTTCTGAGGCCTCTGTTCTGTTCCATTGGTCTGTATATCTGTTTTGGTGCCAGTACCATGCTGTTTTGGTTACTGTAGCCTTGTAGTGTGGTTTAAAGTCAGGTAGCGTGATGGCTCCAGCTTTGTTCTTTTTGCTTACGACTGTCTTGGCTATGTGGGCTCTTTTATGGTTCCATATGCAATTTAAAGTATTTTTTCCAATTCTGTGAAGAAAGTCAGTAGTAGCTTGAAGGGGATAGCATTAAATCTATAAATTACTTTGGGCAGTATGGCCATTTTCACGATATTGATTCTTCCTATCAATGAACATGGAATGTTCTTCCATTTGTTTGTGTCCTCCTTTATTTCATTGGTTTGTAGTTCTCCTTGAAGAGGTCCTTTACACCCCTTGTAAGTTGGATTCCTAGGTATTTTATTCTCTTTGTAGCAATTGTGAATGGAAGTTCATTCATGATTTGGCTCTCTGTTTGTCTGTTATTGGTGTATGGGAATGCTTGTGATTTTTGCACATTGATTTTGTATCCTGAGACTTTGCTGAAGTTGCTTATTAGTTTAAGGAGATTTTGGGCTGAGACGATGGGGTTTTCTAAATATACAATTATATCATCTGCAAATGGAGACAATTTGACCTTCCTCTTTTCCTAACTGAATACCCTTTATTTCTTTCTTTTGCCTGATTGCCGTGGGCAGAACTTCCAATATATGTTGAATAGGAGTGGTGAGAGAGGGCATCTCTGTCTTGTGCTGGTTTTCAAAGGGAATGCTTCCAGTTTTTGCTCATTCAATATGATATTGGCTGTAGGTTTGTCATAAATAGCTCTTATTATTTTGAGATACATTCCATCAATACCTAGTTTATTGAACGTTTTTAGCATGAAGGGCTGTTGAATTTGGTCAAAGGCCTTTTTTTTTCATATATCGAGATAATCGTGAGGTTTTTGTTGTTGGTTCTGTTTATGTAATGGATTACATTTATTGATTTGCATGTGTTGAACCAGCCTTGCATCCCAGGGATGAAGCCAACTTGATCATGGTGGATAGGCTTTTTGATGTGCTGCTGGATTTGGTTTGCCAGTATTTTATTGACATTTTTCACGTCGATGTTCATCAGGGTTGAACTAAAATTCTATTTTATGGTCTAAAATTCTATTTTTTTGTTGCATCTACCAGATTTTGGTATCAGGATGATGCTGGCCTCATAAAATGAGTTAGGGAGGATTCCCTCTTTTTCTATTGATTGGAATAGTTTCAGAAGGAATGGTACCAGCTCCTCTTTGTACCTCTGGTAGAATTCAGCTGTGAATCCATCTGGTCCTGGATTTTTTTGGTTGGTAGGCTATTAATTATTGCCTTAAATTCAGAACCTGTTATTGGTCTATTGAGAGATTTGACTTCTTCCTGGTTTAGTCTTGGGAGGGTGTATGTTTCCAGGAATTTGTCCATTTCTTCTAGGTTTTCTAGTTTATTTGTGTAGAGGTGTTTATAATATTCTCTGATGGTAGTTTGTATTTCTGTAGGATCAGTGGTGATATCACCTTTATGATTTTTTATTGTGTCTATTTGATTCTTCTCTCTTTTCTTCTTTATTAGTCTGGCTAGCGGTCTATTTGTTGATGTTTTCAAAAAACCAGCTCCTGCATTCATTGATTTTTTTGAATTTTTTTTTGTGTCTCTGTCTCTTTCAGTTCTGCTCTGATTTTAGTTATTTCTTGCCTTCTGCTAGCTTTTAAATTTGTTTGCTCTTGCTTCTCTAGTTCTTTTTTTTTTTTTTTTTTTTCAGATGGAGTCTTGCTCTGTTGCCCGGGCTGGAGTGCAGTGGTGCAAACTCAGCTCACTGCAAGCTCCGTCTCCCAGGTTCATGCCAGTCTCCTGTCTCAGCCTCCTGAGTAACTGGGACTACAGGTGCCCACCACTACACCTGGCTAATTTTTGTATTTTTGGTAGAGATGGGGTTTCACCATCTTAGCTAGGATGATCTCGATCTCCTGACCTTGTGATCTGCCCACCTTGGCCTCCCAAAGTGCTGGGATTACAGGCGTGAGCCACCGCACCCAGCCTTCTCTAGTTCTTTTAATTGTGATGTTAGGGTGTTGATTTTAGATCTTTCCTGCTTTCTCTTGTGGGCATTTAGTGCTATAAATTTCTCCCAGCTGAAAGGGTGGGTTGGAAAGTATGTTTGTGTTTTAGGGTTAGAGAGCTTGATGAACCAGGGAACAGGTGATAAGGAAAGGCATTAGTTAAGAGCCTCTTTTCAACTAGTTAATGGACTCTTTACATGAGATTAACTGTTTTAATCAATGATCAGTGACCTTTTCGGGGAGCCTTTTTTGTTTTGTTTTGACAGGATGATTCTGGCTGCTTAGTTTCAGGGCCAAGAATTTGAAGCAACAGAAAAGAGAATTTCAGAGCTGTTTGAACTTGAACTATTTTGTGTAGATATGGGAAAGAGTGGTAAAATCTGATGACTAATTTTGAGGCCTCATGGAGATGGGAGCTGAAGCTGAGAAAACTGTGTACTGGGGAGGTACAAGAGTAAAATTCCATTTCTTAATTATTTTGTAATTGAACAAGACATTGCTGTTCATTTCCTCTCAACATGTCTTCCTTGTGCTGTTTTCTTGCAGACTTCTCAGATGAGAAGCATTTGATCCCCTGGGGTTTTGGCTTGCTCTTGACTTCCTCCTTCACTTCCAGCCTCTGGCGATAGACTTGTCTTCCTCCACAGCCTCTGCTCAGGCCTCCCACTCTTTCCTGTTACTGTGGCCCCAGCTGGCTACAGTGGCCTCTGTGGCCCAAATTGTATGGGAACAATTGCATACTCCACCACAAGCATCTTTCTTTCCAGTCTTTTCTCAGTCTTATTGTGGACTTGCCTTCTCCAGTGACTCTGAACACACCCACCCTTCTTGACCCACCTGGCCCCATGGTCTTTTCAGGCCACTGCTTCTGACTCACTTGTCCACATCTCTTCTTTATTTGGGTGCATCTAGAAATCCATATGCTCCATGTCCTTACTGGACTTTGCCTTCTTTCTCTAACCCCATGGTGTGAAATCACTTCATATTTTGTCTACTTCAATCATGCTGTGCATCTGCATGGAAGAGGCAGAGAGCCATTAAGAGAGAGGTCTTGAGCAGGTTAATGGGATTTTATGGGGAACTTTTGTAATTCTAAGTGGGATTGGAACAGCAACTACGGATTAAAGGGCATTGCATTCATTGTTTGTGGGTTTTCCTATTTAACAAAGTGAGTCACCACCTTTTTAATCTTTTTCAAATAAAACAAGGCCTGTGTTTACATAAGGATGCTAATTAAGGACCCACCACTTTAGTAAGGCATCTTTAATGTAAAAGAAAAATAATGTAAAAAAGAAAAGGTAGGAGTCAATTATGTGAGGAATAAGTCACTCTGATGTGTTTATAATTTACTAAGATTTCTTATGCAAAGAGAATGTTGCCTTGTTCTCTCTCATCCTATTGTTTCTAGTGACTTGGGGCTGCTTTTGAGAACATTCACTGGAGGGAGATGAACTAAGTGCTCATCTGTTTTGACAAGGTCCTTATTACCAAATTGGAACCCGCTGATCCTGATCATAGGTTGTAGTTAGAGCACATTTCCTACAAGCTTTGCTGATCACCATTGCTCATATTTTCAGCCTTTGATTAAGAGATAGGAGAAAGCAGACTGTTGGCTTCCTTGAACAGATGGAAGCCTAGTTGACATGAAGTTGGGGAATTCCTGATCCTCTGCCAAATTAACATTTATGAATCATGTTGGCCTCATGATTTATAACGCCAATATGATTTGGCAGCTGGAAACTGAAATGCACACTCCTTATGGAAGGGGTATTGACTTTAGCAGTGTCCGACACGTGTGCAGCCAAGATCACTGATGTTTATTTGCTTCTATAGTCTTCAGGGCTCAAGGCACATGACACAGTTTTGATAGCTCGCCAGTGTGTGGCTCTGAAATGCTGCAAACTCCTGGGCAAGCTGCTGAGTTCTGCTCAGAAGCTTTACCCATAAGCAGGTGAATGCATGCAAGATCTAGTTCTCAATTGTACCAGGAATTTCTGTGGGCATCACTTTTTTTTTTTTTTTTTTTTTGAGATGGAGTCTCGTACTGTCACCCAGGCTGTAATGACACGATCTGAGCTCACTGCAACCTCTGCCTCCCGGGTTCAAGTGATTCTCCTGTCTCAGTCTCCCAAGTAGCTGGGATTACAGGCTCCCACCACCATGCCTGGCTAATTTTTTGTATTTTTAGTAGTGACAGGGTTTCACCATGTTGGACAGGCTTGAGATAAGCCTGTTTGAGATAAACTTCTGACCTCGTGATCTGCCCACCTCAGCTTCCCAAAGTGCTGGGATTATTGGCATGAGCCCCCACAGCCGGCTAGGCATCACTTTTGCCTAAATTCCAGCATCAAATGGTCATTCTGCTGTATACTACCCTACGTCCTCCCCTAACTGAGACAGTGACAGTTTTCAATCTGGGCTGTGTCAGCAGCCAACCTAGATAACTTAAAAGCAACACAGTAAGGATCAAATTATCTTCAATTCATGAGACAATTCATTTTCCAGTTTTGACAGGTACAGGTATTTATTGGGGAATTTTTAAAATGTATGTTAGGCATGTTCTAGGTACTGGAAATCCAGCCATGAAATAAGATGGGCAAGTGTCCCTCCTGCATGGAGCTTACACTTTGGTAGTGAAGACAAATAATAAACAGATGAACAAATGAGACAACTTTAAATAGTGATAAATATGTTAGGAAGGAAATAAAACAGCCTAATTAGTTATTTTTTTGAGATGAAGTCTTGCTCTGTCGCCTAGGTTGGAGTGTAGTGGTGTGATCTTGGCTTACTGCAACCTTCATCTCCTGGTTTCAAGTGATTCTCATGCCTCAGCCTCCTGAGTAGCTGGGACTACAGGCATGCACTGCCACATTCAGCTAATTTTTGTATTTTTAGTATAGATGGGGTTTTGCCATATTGGCCTTTCCCCACTTTATGTTTTTGTTTGCTTTGTCAAAGATCAGTTGGCTGTAAGTATTTGGGTTTATTTCTGGGTTCTCTATTTTGTTCCATTGGTGTATGTGTCTATTTTTATACTAGTACCATGCTGTTTTGGTGACTATGGCCTTATGGTATAGTTTGAAATCAGGTAATGTGATGCCTCCAGATTTGTTCTTTTTGTTTAGTCTTGCTTTGGCTATGCAGACTCTTTTTTGGTTCCATATGAAGTTTAGAATTGTTTTTTCTAATTCTGTGAAGAATGGTGGTGGTATTTTGATGGGAATTGCATTGAATTTGTAGATTGATTTTGGCAGTATGGTCATTTTCACAATGTTGATTCTACCCATCCATGAGCATGGGATGTTTTTCCATTTCTTTGTGTCATCTGTGATTTCTCTGAGCAGTGTTTTGTAGTTTTCCTTGTAGTGGTCTTTCACCTCCTTGGTTAGGTATATTCCTAAGTTGTTGTTTTTTTTTGTTTGTTTGTTTTGTTTTGTTTTTGCAGCTATTGTAAAAGGGGTTGAGTCTTGATTTGATTCTCAAATTGGTAGCTGTTGGTGTACAGAAGAGCTACTACTGATTTGTGTATATTAATTTTGTGTCTGGAAACTTTGCTGAGTTCTTTTATCAGTTCTAGGAGCTTTCTGAAGGAGTCTTTAAGGTTTTCAAGGCAAACAATCATATCATGGGCAAACAGTGACACTGTGATTTCCTCTTCACCGATTTGGATGTGCTTTATTTCTTTCTCTTGTCTGATTGCTCTGGCTAGGACTTCCAGTACTATGTTACAGAGGAGTGGTGAGAGTGGACATCCTTATTCCAGTTCTCAGCAGGAATGCTTTCAACTTTTCCCCATTTAGTATAATGTTGGCTGTGGGTTTGTCATAGATGGATTTTATTACATTGAGGAATGTCGCTTGTATGCCGATTTTGCTGAGGGTTTTAATCATAAAAGGATGCTGGATTTTGTTGAATGCTTTTCTTTTTTTTTGCATTTATTGAGATGACCATGTGATTTTTGTTTTTAATTCTGTTTATGTGGTGTATCACATTTACTGGCTTGCATATGTTAAACCATCCCTACATTCACATTCCTGCTATGAAACCCACTTGATCATGGTGGATTATCTTCTTGATAGGTTGTTGGATTCAGCTAGTTGGTATTTTGTTAAGGATTTTAGCATCTATGTTCATCAGGGATATTAGTCTGTAGTTTTCTTTTTTTGTTATGTCCTTTCCTGGTTTTGGTATTAGGGTGATACTATCTTCATTGAATGATTAAGGGAGGGCTCCCTATTTCTCTGTCTTGTGTAATAGTGTCAATAGGATTGGTACCAATTCTTCTTTGAATGTATGGTGGAATCCTGCTGTGAATCCCTCTGGTCCTGGACTTTTTTTTGTTGGTATTTTTAAAATTACCGTTTCAATCTTGCTGCTTGTTATTGGTGGGTTTCTAATTTTTTCTGCTTTAAGTTAGGAGGGTTGTATCTTTCCAGGAATTTATCCATCTCCTCTAGATTTTCTAGTTTATGCCTGTAAAGACATTCATAATAGCCTTGAATGATCTTTTGTATTTCTGTAGTGTCAGTTGTAATATTTCCCATTTTGTTTCTTATTGAGCTTATTTGGATTTTCTCTCTTCTTGGTTAATCTTGGTAATGCTCTATCAATTTCATTTATCTTTTCAGAGAACCAGCTTTTTGTTTTATTTATCTTTTGTATTTTTTTGGTTTCAATTTCATTTAGTTCTGCTCTGATCTTGGTTATTTCCTTTCTTCTGCTGGGTTTGGGCTTGGTTTGTTCTTGTTTCTCTAGTTCCTTGAGGTGTGACCTCAGATTGTGCTCTTTTAGACTTTTAGATGTAGGCATTTAGGGCTATGAACTTTCCTCTTTGCACTGACTTTGCTGTATCCCAGAGGTTTTGATAGGTTGTGTCACTATTGTCATTCAGTTCAAATAACTTTTTGATTTCTATCTTGATTTCATTTTTACCCAATGATCATTCAGGAGCAGATTATTTAATTTCCTTGTATTTGCATGGTTTTGAAGGTTCCTTTTGGAGTTGATTTCCAGTTTTATTCCACTGTAGTCTGAGAGAGTGCTTGATATAATTTCAGTTCTCTTAAATTTATTAAGGCTCATTTTGTGGCCTATCATATGGTCTATCTTGGAGAAAGATCCATGTGCTGTTGAATAGAATGTATATTCTGTGATTGTTGGGTGGAATGTTCTGTATATATCTATTAAGTTCATTTGTTCCAGGGCATAGTTTAAATCTATTGTTTCTTTGTTGACTTTCTGTCTTGATGATCTGTCTAGAGCTGTCAGTGGAGTATTGAAGTCCCCCACTATTATTGCTTTGCTGTCTGTCTCATTTCTTAGGTCTATTATTAATTGTTTTATAAATTTGGGAGCTCTAGTGTTAGGTGCATATATGTTTAGGATTGTAATTATTTTCCTGTTAGAAAAGGTCTTTTATCATTATATAATGTCCCTTTTTGTCTTTTTTAACTGCTGTTGCTTTAAAGTTTGTTTTGTCTTGTATAAGAATAGCTACTCCTGCTCGCTTTTGGTGTCTATTTTCATGAAATATCTTTTTCTACCCCTTTACCTTAAGTTTATGTGAGTCCTTATGTGTTAGGTAAGTCTCTTGAAGGCAGCAGATGATTGGTTGCTGAATTCTTATCCATTCTGCAATTCTGGATCTTTTAAGTGGAGCATTCAGGCCATTTACATTCAATGTTAGTGTTGAGATGTGAGGTAGTATTCCATTCATCATGCTATTTGTTGTCTGTATACCTTGGTTTTTTGGTTTTTGGTTTTGTTTTTTAAATGGTATTTTTGCTTAATAGGTCATATGAGATTTATGCTTTAAAGAGGTTCTGTTTTGATGTGTTTCCAGGATTTGTTTCAAGGTTTAGAGTTCCTTTTAGCAGTTCTTGTAATGGTGGCTTGGTAGTGGTGAATTCTCTCAGCATTTATTTGTCTGAAAAAGTCTGTATCTTTCCTTCATATATGAAGCTTAGTTTCACTGGATACAAAATTCTTGGTTGATAATTGTTTTATTTCAGGAGGGTGAAGAGAGGGCCCCCGTCCCTTCTAGCTTGTAAGGTTTCTGCTGAGAAATCTGTTAACCTGATAGGTTTTCCTTTATAGGTTACCTGGTGCTTTTGCCTCATAGCTCTTAAGATTCTTTCCTTCGTCTTAACTTTAGATAACCTAATGACATGTGCCTAGGTGATGATCTTTTTGTGATAAATTTCCCAGGTGTTCTTTGTGCTTCTTGTATTTGGATGTCTAGCTCTCTAGCAAGACTGGGGAAGTTTTCCTCATTTATTCCCCCAAACATGTTTTCCAAACTTTTATATTTCTTTTCTTCCTCAGGAATGCCAATTATTCTTAGGTCTGGTCGTTTAACATAATCCCAGACTTCTTGGAGGCTTTGTTCATATTTTCTTAGTCTTTGTGGGATTGGGTTAACTCAAAGACTTTGCCTTCGAGCTCTGAATTTCTTTCTTCTACTTGTTTGATTCTATTGCTGAGACTTTCCAGAGCATTTTGCATTTCTGTATGTGTGTCAATTATTTCCTGAAGTTTTGCTTTTTTTTTTTTCTTTTTGAGACGGAGTTTCACTCTTGTTGCCCAGGCTGGAGTGCAATGGCATGATCTCGGCTCACTGCAACCTCTGCCTCCTGGGTTCAAGTGATTCTCATGCCTCAGCCTCCCAAGTAGCTGGGATTACAGGCACACACCACCATGCTCAGCTAATTTTGTATTTTTAGTAGAGATTAGGTTTCTCCATGTTGGTCAGTCTGGTCTTGAACTCCTGACCTCAGGTGATCCGCCTGCCTTGGCCTCCCAAAGTGCTGGGATTATAGGCATGAGCCATCGCACCCAACTTGATTGTCTTTAATAAATAAAAATGTCTATTTCATTGGTATCTTTTTTTAAATTTCCTTAAATTGGGCTTTGCCTTTCTCTGGTGCCTCTCTGATTAGCTTAATAACTAACCTTATGAATTATTTTCCAGGTAAATCGGGGATTTCTTCTTGATTTGGATCCATTGCTGGCAAGCTAGTGTGATTTTTGGCGGGATGTTAAAGAGCCTTGTTTTGTCATATTACTAGAGTTGGTTTTCAGGTTTCGTCTCATTTGGGTAGGCTCTGTCAGAGGGAAGATCTAAGACTGAAGGCTGTTCAGATTCTTTTGTCCCATGGGGTGTTCCTTTGATGTAGTACTCTCCCCTTTTCTTATAGATGGGGCTTCCTGAGAGCCAAGCTGTAGTGATTGTTATCTCTCTTCTGGATCTAGCCACCCAGCAAGTCTACCGGGCTCTGAGCTGGTACAGGGGGTTGTCTGCACAAAGGCCTGTGATGTGGACTGTCTGTGGGTCTCTCAGACATGGATACCAGCACAGTATTTGGGGTGTCTCCCAGGTCCTACAGGAGCAATCCACCTCCTTCAGAGGGTCTGTGGGTCCTCTCGGGTTTCCTGATTTATTCCTGCAGTCGTTCTGGAACAAAACTTCATAATGTGAGTCTCCTCAAGCTGTTCTGTCTGTACGAGTCGGAGCTGCAAGAACTCTCTGATTATGACTGCCCTTTCTATTTCTTAACGTTTTAAAATATAATGTTCCAGGTGTTTTGTAAATATTTTACATACTTGATAAAAATGAGGTCAACCATATGTTGTTTTTCAACTTCATTTGTTCATATAGTTTTTGGAACACATTCCCTTGCCAGTATCTATATTTCAGCCAATTGTACATAAACAGGAAATCATTGTTAATGTAGTTAATCTCAATCAGTTGAACTAGAAATGTTTCCTCCCCTCCCCTCCCTCCCCTGCCCTCTTTCGACATGGTCTCTTTTTGTTAACCAGGCTGGAGTGCAGTGGCATGATCAGGGCTCACTACAGCCTTGACCTTCTGGGCTGAAGCCATCTTCCTACCTCACCCCCGCCCCCCACCTAGCCTACCCACCTCTGAGTAGCTGGGACTACAGGCACGCACCACTACACTCGGCTAGATTTTTGTATTTTCTTTTTTTTTTTTTTTTTGAGACGGAGTCTGGCTTTGTCGCCCAGGCTGAAGTGCAGTGGTGCGATCTTGGCTCACTGCAAGCTCCGCCTCTCAAGTTCACGCCATTCTCCTGCCTCAGCCTCCCGAGTAGCTGGGACTACAGGCGCGCACCACCACGCCCGGCTAATTTTTTGTATTTGTATTTTTAGTAGAGTTTGGGTTTTGCCATATTGCCCAGACTAGTCTTGAACTTGTGGGTTCCGTCTGCCCTGGCCTTCTAAAGTGTTGGGATTACAGGTATGAGCCACTGCGCCTGGCCCCTACTATCTTTATTTTTACTAGTTATAAAAATAAGAATTGTTTCTTGTTAAGTTTTTAAATAGTACAGATGTAGATAAAATAATTATACCTACTTGTAACTTTATCTCATGTAGTTTGTGTGCCCTTATGATTTAAGATATTGGAGGTATGACTACATAGTAACATACACCATAAAATATAGCTCTGAGACCTCAATAGGAAATGTTGGTTTATATCTTATTAGAAAGAATTCTCTTTAATAAAGATCGACATGGCCTTAATAAAATCACCTTGGGGGTTTTTTTTTTTTCCTCTTTCTGATCTCTACCCCTATTAATTCTTTAATCAGTAACTGCCCAGAGGATAGCAATAGCATGATGATGATGTATGCTAAACTAGAAGTCAGGAGACTTGAGTTTAATTCTGTCCTGCCTCTAAGCTGCTGTGTATTTTAGGAAGATTTGAGTTCCAGAGGCCCTAATTCAGTGCTCCTTCCCTCAAACCATTTAGAATTCTTCCTCTGTGCTTTCTAGTTATCCTGTTGTACCACTGTGCTTTTATTTTTCATTTGAAAAGACCTGGTCTTTGAGTTCTCAGCAATTTGGTCCAAAAAATATATAATCACAGTAGTTCAGTTTTTAAAATATGTATGTTTTTATTTGTATAAATAGTATACATTAACCTCTGAATTTCTTTGTTTCTACCTATGGTTTTTAAGAATAAATAAAAACCAAAAGAAACTTGCTTTTTAAATCAATCTGATGTGTTTGTATATCTCATGTGTGTGTATGTGTTAAATTAATAGACTTTATTTCTTAGAGCAGTTTTAAGTTTACAAACAGAAAGCACAGAAGTCCCATATACTGTGTCTGCCTCCATCCCCGACTCTCCAGTTTTCCCTGTCATTAACATCTTACATTGGTGTTTTACACGTATTACAACTGATGAACGAATAATGATACATTATTATTAACTAAAGCCCATAATTTACATTCGGGTTCACACTTTTCTCATTGTATTTTAAAACTGTATTTCTCTGATTAAAAATGACCATCTTTTCATGTATTCGTTGGCCATTGGGTTTCCTTTTGTGTGGATTGCCTCTCAAAGTCCTTTTTCTATTGGAGTGTCTTTTTCATATTGATTAATAGGAGTTCCTTTTATATTCTTTTTTTTTTTTTTTTTTGAGATGGAGTCTCACTCTGTCACCCAGGCTGGAGTGCTGTGGCCAAATCTCAGCTCACTGCAAGCTCCGCCTCCCGGGTTCACGCCATTCTCCTGCCTCAGCCTCCCGGGTAGCTGGGACTACAGGCGCCGCCACCTCGCCCGGCTAGTTTTTTGTAGTTTTTAGTAGAGACGGGGTTTCACCGTGTTAGCCAGGATGGTCTCGATCTCCTGACCTCGTGATCCGCCCGTCTCGGCCTCCCAAAGTGCTGGGATTACAGGCTTCAGCCACCGCACCCGGCCCTTTTATATTCTTGATAGGAATCCTTTATTGGTTATATGTGTTGCAGGTATATTCTTCCACTCTCTGTCTTGCTTTTTTATTGTCTTAATAGCATCTTTTGAAATTATTAATTTTAATGTAGTCAAATGTGAAAGTGTTCTTCTCCTTTATAATTGGAGCTCTTTGAACCCTGTTTTAGAATTCTTTCCATACCTCCAAATCATGAGGATATTAGCTCCTTAAAGCTTAATTATTTTGCCTTTCATATGCAGTTGTATAATACACCTGAAATCAACTTTTGTGAATGGTGCAAGACTGAGGGCTCTGGGTTTTTTCAGTAATTTCATTGGATGCTCAAATGTGGGATATGTTTTTACAGCAGTTCTTTCATCATTTACTTCCCCTTGTTTTCTTTATTTGTGGAACTCCTATTAATTGAATATTAACTCTTCTGAACGAATTCACTAGTTTTCCTGTTCCTTCTAATATTCTACATCTTTGTGTTTTTGTTTACTTTATGGGATATTTCTTCACGTTTCTCTTCTGATCCTTCCATTAAATTTTCAATTTTCACAATTATATTTTAATTCCAAGCATTTTTTTTTTTAGTTTCCAAATGTTTTTTATAGCCTCCTGTTCTTGTCTTATTTATGCATTATGTTTTCTTGACCTCTCTGAAGATATTTACAGTAGTTTTTTTCTTTGAATTTTTCTTTCGTGTCGTTGTATGTCTTTTCATGCCCTGAATTGTCCGTGTTTCCTCTGAATTTATTTCTTTCCCTTCCTAAAGCCCCCATCCCACTTCTTATGTTAATTGTTAAAATACTTATTAATTATATTAATAATTTCCTAATTATTTGGTAATTTCTTAACTATTTGATGATCTTTGGTTGTTCATTTATTTCAGAATGAGACATTAAGAAGCTGATTAGAAGGAAGGATTTGTGGATGGGCCAGTTGCATGTAGAATGAGCAGCTCTGGTTCAACTTACAAATTTTTGGCTTTACAATGGTGCCAAAGAAATGCACATTCAGTAGAAACTGTTTTTCACATTTTGACTTTTGATCTTTTTTTGAGCTGGTGATATGTAGTAAGATAACTTTCTCATGATGCTGGTCAGAGGCAGCAAGCCACAGCTCCGTCAGCACCATGATCATGATGGTAAACAACTGGTACTGTACTCTAAAGTGTCCTGTATTCAATACATTATGAGATATTCCACACTTAATTATAAAACAGGGTCTGTGTTAAATGAGTTTGCCCAACTATAGGCTAATTTAAGTTTCCGAGCACATTTAAAGTAGGCTAGGCTAAGCTAGGATGTTCAGTGGGTTAGGTGTATTAAATGCATTTTAACTTGGGATATTTTCAGTTTTTGATAGATGTGTCAAGATTTAACCCCATCATAAGTCAGGGAGCATTTGTAGTTTCTGAGTAACACTCCCAAGGGTTAACACCTTTTCTCTTAACTTGGTTAGTTTCTCCAAAGACAGTTGTCAGTGTTTTACCTGGAAGCTAGAAACCTGGTTCCTAGTGTGGTTTTTGTTTGTTTGTTTTTCTGTTTGTTTTTCGAGAGATAGAGTCTTGCTCTGTGGCCCAGGCTGGCGATGGCAATGGCGAATCTCCGCTCACTGCAACCTCCACCTCCCAGATACAAGCGATTCTCCTGTCTCAGCTTCCCAAGTAGCTGGGACTACAGGCGCATGCCACCACGCCCAGGTAATTTTTGTATTTTTAGTAGACACTATATGTTGGCCAGGCTGATCTCGAACTCCTGACCTCAAGTGATCTGCCCACCTTGGCCTCCCAAAGTGCTGGGATTACACCCCTCCAGCCAGTTCCTAGTGTTTTTAGAGTAATATAGGGCCAGAGTTGTGGGACAGGGCATTTCACCATTCAGTATGATACTCATTGAATCCTCTTGTTTTTGTGTGGTGCTCTGCCTTCCCTCGCTACTCCCGCTGTATCTGCGATCTCCAAGAACAGTATGTAGCATTTCCACAGAATAAATACCAGTTTTCTTCCAGGGAGGGGAAGGCTGGTTGTCTGAGGGGTGGGAACTTCCACAAACTTTCCATCAGTCCTATTTTTAGCTTCATTCCCACACTTGCTGTCTTTAGAAATCTTCTGTTCCTTCATTCCTGAGTCTTTCTGGGGTTCTACAGTTTGGCTTCCTTCTTACCATCTCCCTTCCCTGTTGGATTAGGTTTCAGTGTTCTCTGTTTTGCTAAATCAGATCCCATCTGTTCATTCACTTTCCGGCTTCCAAAATGTGGTTGACATCTTTTGTTTGCTATTATGTTCTCTCCTGTTCTCTTTATCCTTGTGGTTTGTTTCCTTTGATTCCTTTACTACCAGCAGTGTTTTAGGAGGAGAGATAAACATGTGTGCTCAATCTGCTATATAAAATTGGAAGCTGAATGTACCACAGCTGATTCCCTGCTAATGGAAACATATTCCAATGTTTTGTAGTTACAGATAATGCTAATGCATTCTTATATGAGCATATTTGAGCATTTGGGGAGTGTTAACTATATGACAGATTCCTAAATGTAGAAGCATTGGGTCAGAAGTTGAGTACATTGGAAACTTACTGCCAAATGTCACTCCAGAACAACTGAACCGATTAATACTGCTGTCAACAGTGTGTATGAAATAGAGCACATGTTTTTATTAATGAACTAGCTACGTGTCCTTTTTGATGTTGGACTAATGGGTTTCTTTGCTTGATTTAAAACATTTCCTCTATTTAATAATCTTGGCAGACACTTTCATGTTAGATCATTAAAAAACTCAATACTAAATATTACTGTATTATAGTTCTTCAAGAAAAAATATAGTGCGGGGGATTAAATTAGTTTACCAACAGGAATGGGGCCAATATGATTACTTCGACTTTCTTTATTTCTAATATATTATTGTGGCTCACAATCTTTCAATTTCACAGGCTTCTAAAACTTTTAACATTAGAGGAACCAATGACTATTTTTTTTTTATATAGTTTGCTTTGACAAAATTACTTTGGTAGGAACCTTTCATTTATCTGCTTGATGGTACACAGTCATTCTCTTTATCACCCTGCTTCTGACACGGCTCCTGGCCCATTTGCTTATTTAGGTATTTGGGCAAAAAGAGAGAAAAATGCATTTGTTTAGGCCTGTAAAACACTGGTAGTATAACTGTGTGGAAAGGGGAGCCAATCTGAGGAAGGAAGAGGAGCCGTGGACTGGGAGTTTGACAGCTCTCTAAGCTTACATTCTGGCTCAGCCGCATATTTCTGTGCAATCTTGGACAATCATATAAACTCTGACTATATTTATAGACAAGAATAACAGTGACTTTAAAAATTAGGACTTTAGGGTACAAGTGAAAGACATTAAACTCAGGGTGAGAAAAAGTAAAAAGTGAATTCATTTGGGAGGCCAAAGTGGGTGTATTACCTGAGGTCGGGAGTTTGAGACCAGCCTCACAAACATGGAGAAGCCCCGTCTCTACTAATAATACAAAAATTAGCTGGGCATGGTGGCACATGCCTGTAATCCCAGCTACTTGGGAGGCTCAGGCATGAGAATCACTAGCACCCAGGAGGCAGAAGTTGCAGTGAACAGAGATCAGGCCATTGCACTCCAGCCTGGGCAACAAGAGTGAAACTCCGTATCAAAAAAAATAAAAAATAAAAAATAAATAATAAAGTGAATTCATTTATTTACTTAACAGAGAACCTCAAGGGTGGGATTTAGATATAGCTGAGTTCAAATGTTTAAACAATTTCAGCAACACATATTTCTTGAACTCTTTCCTAGGCTGGCTTAGTAAAGACAAAAATGGCCACCTGCAGCTCACTGTTGGCATGCTGTGACTTGGGAACCCCATGAAAAGAAGCCACATCTTCCTTGTTGTTCTAGCGAATGTCTTATTTGCTGACTCTTATTGGTCAAGCTTGGTTCATAAGTCTCTGAATGAATCATGTCTCTGATTGGCCAGGCCTCCCTGGGAGGAGATAGGTTCAAGGTGCTTGAACTGAGAATGGGAATACTGAGGTGTTGTTTCCTAAAGGAAAGGGCATAGATGTTGGGCAGACAAAGGCAGGAGATGACTATTAACCTTCTCTACCTTCCAGACTAGATTGGTTTGAGACATAGAAAGAGTAATATTTGTGAATATAAACTCCATGGTGCTATACAACAAATGTAGATTGTCCTTTTTATCTTATGAATACTTAATTATGACTTAGTACAGACTTGCCCAAATAAATTACTTATAGCTATTTTTTTTTTGCAGTCAGAGTTTCGCTCTTGTTGCCCAGGCTGGCACCATCGCACTCTTGTGTTTTTAGTAGAGACTAAAAATACTCTTGTATTTTAAGTAGAGACGGGGTTTCTCCATGTTGGTCAGGCTGGTCTCAAACTCCTGACCTCAGGTGCCTCAGGTGATCCGCCCACCTCGGCCTCCCAAAGTGTTGGGATTACAGGCGTGAGCCACTGTGCCCAGCCACTTATAGTCACTTATAGTCCTTTTAAGCATAGGTGAGTTGTCCCCATTCTTGTTCCTAAAAAACTGCTCTTATCTCGGGCCATGTACAAAAGGGAAGATCAATAATAACCTTTAGTGGATAATTATGTACATTTATCATCATCCTTGTAGTGTCATGTTTAAAATGCTTTGGCCAATGAAGTAATAATCATGGCAGATTATTTTATCTTGGTATCTATTGGTTGTGATCAATTAACACATGCACAGCTTTAAAATATTGAAATTGATCTTTTGTTTGTAAGCATGACATCATAAACAAATGAAGCCGGTGGGAGAACATTGATATCATGTCAGCTTCAAAGGTGACAACATCTTCTGAATATTTTCTCCTTGTCATAACTTATTTTGATATTATCCATGAATTGACCTAAACTTTTCCATAATTTATTTATACTTAAGTTGGTATTGCCTCTGGAGATGACTTGCATACTTTTTTTTATAGCTCCTGTCTATATGTTTTTCTCCCTTTTGTGTATATGGTATGGTGAACAAGCATCATTTGCAGAGTATAGTAAAACTGCAGCTTTATTTTTCGACTCCTATTTTCCCTTTAAAATTTATTCAGTGGGAACAGCCTTTCCCCCATCCCTGGATGAACACTTGAACCGGTCCCATGGCTTTCTGCTCATTGTTAGGTAACAGACTGTCTTCTGGGTCATTTTAAGTCACAAACACAGTCTCAATTTAGAAATTAAAATATCTAATTCACACACATGATAAAAACTTAGAATTTAATTTAATGTCAATTCTTACCTCCTCCCCCAGGCAGGGCCACTATAAAATTGTAGTGGGAGAAGGAGGAATGATCCTTTCCTCTTTCCAGCTTAATGTTTCTTCTTTCCCAGCTTTCTGGAATTAATTAAAAAAAAAAAAAACAAAAAACTCCTCTAGGGTCTGGCTCAGTAGGAGAAGAGATTAGGAAAATAGGGCACAATCTTACTTGGTATGCGCACTTGTTAACTTTTTCTGTAGTAGATGATTTTATGTTTTGTTTCATTTTTATTTTTTTATGGAGGCTCCCTGCTTGTCCTTCTAGGCACACACCTGTAAGGCATGTAGGATATCTCTTTTGCCTGGTTGCAGCTCAGCTCCTGGTTCTCTTGTGGTTATGGACCCTTGCTGTTAGAAAACCATCGCCTCTGCCAGCAGGCCCTCTTGGGCAGGATTATCATGGCTCCAGGCAGCTCTTTCCCCAGAAAGCTCTGTAACTGGCCCATGAGAAACTCACACATATTTTCCCTCAGCGAGAGTGGAGGTGGTAGTATAGTTGCTATTCATGGGAGGAGTCATGTAATAAAATAAGAAATATGTATTTGGCTCCCTAAAACCTTTGGAATTTCCTAAGTGTTAATACGAATGATAGGGGCATCTTTTGTTATAGTATTTGGTTTTTGTCTCCAGTTCTTAAAATAGCTCTGGAGTGAGATAACTGTCTTTTGTTATTCATAACAAGCTAATTTCATCCAACCTGAGCTTTTGTTAATGAGATGATTTTTGAAAAGGCCCTAAAGATGGGAGACTGGTAGCCCCATGACTAAAGGGTTGGACTTTCAGCAACTGTTCCCACTACCTCCAGGAGTACAGAGGGGCCGAAAGTTGGTTTTATCTGAAATGGTCAGTGATTCAACCAATCATGCTTACTTAATGAAGCTGCCATAAAAACCCTAACTGAAGGGATTCAGAGAGCCTTTGGGTTGGTGAACACATGGAGTTGCTAGCAGGGTGGAATGCATAGAAGCTCTGCGTTCCCCATCCCGGCCCCCCATACCTTGCCGTATGCATCTCTTCCATTTGATTGTTCCTGAGCTGTATCCTTTATAATATACCAGTAAACATAAGTAAAGATTTTTCCCTGAGTTCTGTAAGTCATTAGGGCAAAGTATTGAGGGGGTTGTGGGAACCCTTGATTTATAGCTGGTCCATTAGAAGCGAGAAGGGAGGCCCAGACTTGTGACTGGTGTCTGAAGTGGGGGCAGTCTTGTGAGACCGAGCCTGTTAACTTGTGGGATCTGACACTAACTCAGGCAGATAGCGTCAGAGTTGAGTTGAATTGTTAGACATGGAGTTGGTATCAGAGGGTTTGAAAATCACAGAATACTGTTTTACATATAACCTGACATGACTTCCTCCAGAAGTTGCCAGCAAGTTCTGAGATTTGATTGCAAGTCCAGGTTCACCGTTATCTGCTCATGATTATTTTATCATCTTCAAGCCCATCCATCTTTGACTCATTTCTTTGCCTATTGAAGAAAAGCCCTACTTTTACATTCCTCTTCATATAAAGACGCTTCATATCTTGAGTCACTATAGCTATCTATCTTTGACCCTTCAGAAATTGTTATAGTTTTTTTGATTTTCAAGTGAACAGAGTTTATGTGGCATTATGGATGCTAATGTTTTGCACAGGAGAAATACATTGTTTAGTTTGTTCCTATTTCCCCTTGATGATGACTAGGGCCTATCATGACTTTTTTGGTCCTCAAAGGACAGTAAACGTATCTTTAGGAACTAGTCAGCATTAATTTTTACACCTTTTTTCATCATATTTGAAATAACAGACCTTATTATGTGTTTACAGGTATAAACACGTGTAATAAAATATTGACTGAAAAATATGGTATAAAATATATTCCAAATGATATTATCGCCTTAAAATTATTCACCTTAGGTTTTTAAGGTCAAGCTGTCATAGTTCACAATTTTTAAGATCTCATTTAAAAAAAATTACTTTAAGGACTGGCACGGCGACTCATGCCTATAATCCCAGTACTTTGGGAAGCAAAGGCAGGTGGATCGCTTGAGTCCAGGAGTTGAAGACCAGCCTGGGTAACATGGGGAGAGCCCGTCTCTACAAAAAGCACAAAAAAAGTTAGCCAAGTGCAGTGGCATTAGTCTGTAGTCCCAGGTAATCAGGAGGTTGAGGTGGAAGGAACCTTGAGCCCAGGAGACGGAGGTTGCAGTGAGCCTAGATCTTGCCATTGCACTCCAGCCTGGGCGACAGAGTGAGACCCTGTCTCAAAAATAAATAAAATAAAATAAAATAAAATTACTTTAAGTCTTTAGTATATAAAGAATAATCCTCAGCAGTGGCCAATCTCCAAGAAGGTGAATATGATTTTTGGAAACATCAAAAAGCCACTGTGAACTAGGTCTAATCTGTGATATTCATGACCAAATCGGGCAGTAATGTTGGGGTCAAAATAGCATTAATATGTCTATAAAATGGTGAGAGTGGTTTATTTATTTAAATGATTGGGCCATGAAAACAATACCAACAGTAATTTCAAAGATTTTTCACAATGTTTATGTGTTATAATATGCCCACATTTCTAGAGATGATTACTTAAAAGTAAAATGTACAAGTACAAAAAATATGATCACCCTTTCTTTCATCATGAAAGAACCCTCCCTGAAGCTGTACACTGGCTAGCTCTGATAAAGCCACTCCCCAGTCACTTTCCTGATATGTCAGTTTTCCTTTTGACTCTTGTCACACTACATCCTGGACTTATCCTGATATTACGCAGAATCATCCTAACCAGATCTCAGTATCTCTGTGCATAGCATCTGTCTAGTTTACAGTGAGCTCTCTGCATCCTAGGTTCTATCCTTCTTCCTAACATCTTTTACAAGGTTGGGGGTGGTCCTTCAGGAATCCTCCAAACTGCTCAGAGGAGCCATCTACAGATTTCTAAGGCATCATTTGGTGGGAAACTGTTACTATTGTCAGTTAGTCATTGCTCCTGCTGCTTTTATCCTGGGCATAGGCATTGGAATGACCCAATGTATTAAAGCTAACTTAATTGAGGTTCACAGAGCCTCTCCCATAGCCTATCATTTGAGGGCGAGGGAGTTTGGTTCCTAAGTCCTTATTAGCACTCCTATGGCATGGAATTAATTCAGAAAGGAAAATGAAATTCTGCTGTGCAAGGTGTGGTACCATGCTGCTGAGTTCCACCAACAAAGAGCTGGCACCCGCATCCTCTTCCAAATGACCGTAATGCGTGTGACTTCCTTAGCACTGACCCACAAATCAGTGCTGAAAAAATAGTAGCTGCTATTCATTCTTTAAAAGATTCATTAAAAAGCCCTCCTTATGATTAAAGGCTTCTTTTGATGAATCTGTTAAATAAATTTCTGTAGACTCAGGGAATACATATGCAGGTTTTTTATATGGATATATTAAGTAATGGTAAGGTTTGGACTTCTAGTGTGTCCCATCCTTGTTGCTGCAGAAAACATGATTTCATTGTTTTTTCTGGCTGTGTAGTATTCCATGGTTTTATATATGTGTATATGTAGATAAATAATATGTGTTTATTATACATACACATATATTTAATATATATTTATTAATATGGTATAATAAATGTCATATATTTATTAATATGGTATAATAAATTATATACACACACACACACACCACATTTTCTTTATCCAATCATCTGTTGATGAACACTTGGATTGATTCTGTGACTTTACTATTATGAGTAGTGCTGCAACAAACATACAAGTGCAGGTGTCTTTTTGACAGAGAAATAACAATTTCTTTTTTGAAACAGAATCACTCTTTGCCCAGGTTGGAGTGCAGTGTCGTGATCTCAGCTCACAGCAACCTTTGCCTCCCAGGTTCAAGCCAGTCTCATGCCTAAGCCTTCTGAGTAGCTGGGACTACAGGCACATGCCACCATGCCCGGCTAATTTTTTTTTTTTTTTTTTTGTATTTTTAGTAGAGGCGGGGATTTCTCCATGTTGGCCAGGCTGGTCTCGAACTCCTGACCTCAGGTGATCCACCAGCCTCAGACTTCCAAAGTATTGGGATTACAGGTATGAGCCACCATGCTTGGCCAACAGTTTCTTTTCCTTTGGCTAAATACTCAGTAGTGTGATTGGTGGGTTGAATGGTAGTTCTATTTTTAGTTCTTTGAGAAATCTCCATACTGTTTTCCATAGAGATTTTATTAACTTACCTTCCCACCGACAATGTATAAGCATTCCCTTTTCTCCACATCCTTGCCAACATCTGTTGTTTTTTGACTTTTTAGTAATAGCCATTCTGACAGGTGTGAGATGGTACACTATGATGATGTTAATCTTCAGAATTAAAATTTTGAGTTCTCTTTTTGCCACACCATTCTGGGCATTTCCTTTAAACACCCAATTAATGAGTTAGATGTGATTTCCCCTTAGAGAAGGCTTGTTGCCTTGCCTCAGGGTGGTTGCGTTCATTCAGAGGAATCTGACCCTTTGTGTGGAGTCTGTAGAGCCCACAGCTTTCTTCTCAGTCAGCCGTAAAAGGGATTGCTCAGGATCATCCACTAGCCTTTTGAAGCACTGCCTATTGGAAGTGAAAGGGTATATGTTTCATCCCATAGTTCCAAATGTTGTCCTGGAGTGTCTTTTGACTTCAGGGGTTGATTTGGTACCAGCCCACACACATCTGTCTCTGAACACTGTATCTATTGCTTTGTGATCTAGAACCTTTGATTTACTAAGCAGAAAAGCAACTTTTTCCTCAAAGAGTCACAGTTCTCTTTATTGGAAAACAAAGGAGAGAAAAAGAAAAATAAGGTATCCAGGACATCCCTTTTTCTGTGATACTCATTTCCGAGTCTCTGTTTCTATACTTATTTCTACTTATTTCTTTTTTTCTCTTCTTTTCTTTCTTTCTTTCTTTTTCTTTCATTTTTCTTTTCTTTTTTTTTTTTTTTTTTTTTGAGACAAGGATTCACTCTGTCACCTAGGCTGGAGTACAGTGGCTTGATAATAGCTCATTGTAATTTTGAATTCCTGGATTCGAGATCCTCCGACCTCAGTCTCCTGAGTAGCAGGGACTACAGGCACATGCCACTGTGTCTGATTCACTTTTTTCTATATTTTGTAGAGAAGGTTCTATCACATGTCACAGTCACATAGTTTACTTATATATTTGACTCTCTAAATTCAATGATATTTTTATGAATCATAAATCTCCTAAGTAATGGAGCAGGGAGGCCAATTCTCAGTCTTTGTGGTATTTTTCTTTCTTTTTTTAGATAAGAAAATAAGTGAACCATACGGGGCTTTTACGTACAACCTAGATCATCCTCAGTACCAGGCAGTGAGCTTACTGCCTTCCAACCCTGCAAGACACGGGTCATCTCCCCCAGAGTATAGAATAGGGAACTAAGGAGCTTATTGATTAAAAATTATTTTGGCTGATTGCCATAAATGCCAGGGATTTCTGCCTCTTCTTTGGTCATTTTACGTCTTCAGAAAATGCCGCTTGTTGAACGTACCTGATCATGGATTTTACTGATAGGGCAAAGTTTGCACTCTGTTGTGATGGCTTACCAAGGAAATTTATATTCCCAAAGGTACTTTTCTTATATGCATGAATTTTTATAAGGATGAATTAGGCTTAGTACAGTGACAGATATGTGAGTCTTTATTACAATTGTATGTCCTGATGCATCTTTCAAAACTGTTACCTCTTAAATTACTTTCTTTAACTTCCTCAGTTTGCACCTACTGATCCACGCAAGCTGCTCTCCTTTCTGCACACAAACACTCTATGCTTATTGGGGCTTCTTTGCCCTGACTCATTTCTTCTTTCACCTGCATTGTTCTTCCACTTTTCCTGGGCTTTTCTCCACATGTCCTCTCAGTCTCTGTGTTTAATACACTCTTCCCTCTGCCAGAATCCCTCTTCCTGCTATCCTGAGTTGTTCTCCCCCAAACCTATCTCAGATATCTTTGGTTGCAGGTAGCATAAACTCATTAAACTGCTGTTAGGAAATGGAGAACTTCTATGGAATGGTAAGTGGGCATGAAGAACATTGGCCATAAAGGACCTCAAGGCACCTGGAGCAAGATGAGCCAATAGATGTCATGAGCAGCTGAGTTTGGGACCTGGGGAGGCATTGGAGCCAATGCAACTCATTTCTCCATTTCACCCTCTTGTTGAAGCCACATAGTTTCTTGCTCTAAGTCTATATCAGACTTTCTCAACCTCGTCACTGTTAACATTTTGTGCAAGATAATTGCTTTTGTTTTTCAGGATGTCCTGTGGAATGTTCAGGAGTATCCCTGGCCTCTGCCCCCTAGATGCCGGTAGCACACCCTGATTGTGGCAACCAAATAGGCCTCTGTAGACATTGCCAGATGTCCTCTGGGGAGCCAAATTGGCCATGGTTGACAATGACTGATCCATAGGAAACTGCTTCTTTGTTCCCCTGGTTCTTGGCTGCTCTGTATACAGGCAGAAGGTGGCTCCTCAGCCTTGCTGTGCTGCACTTCCAAGCTCCAGCCTGACTCAATTGCCCACTCCAAAGATGTAGAATCTCAGAATTTGATTTGGCCTTTGAATTGGTTCCTTGGGATGATATGTAGACTCCCGGCACAATCAGCAGGGTCAGGGAGGTTCAGAACAGGTAGCACAAACATGGCTGTAGCTCACCTGCCCTAGATCATGCTGGGAAGCGGAATTTCCCTTGTAACTGAGTGCATACTCCATTAAGTACCTAGTATTTCCAGTTTACATAGGAAAAATTCTAAAAATGTTTTAAGGAAGCAATGCCTTCTTAGATTATATTGCATATAGATAAAACGTATGCGACGTGTGGAGATGGGGCAGTGCAGTGGTTAAGAGCACAGGCTTTGGAGTTAGACTGTCTAGGTTCACATTCATCATACTGCATGACAGCTGTGGCTTGGACAGACTATTGGATCTCTCTTTGTCTCATTTCTTCACCTACACAATGGCAGTAATAATAACAGCAGTAATAATAATAATGATCACTTGTGTATTACTCACTGGATATGCCAGGTACTGTTTTAAGTGTGTTAAATTAATTTACTACATATCCACAGCTGTGAGTTTAAACTCTTTTCAGAAATCCTTAGGAGCAGATTTTTTTTGTTGTGGTGTGGAGAGCATATATTTATAACCCTCTAGCAGGATCTGAGGGAGTACCTGGTAATCAACCATAAGATATTCTATAATAGAACATAAGAATATGCTACTAAAAGAGATGTATAAGTAGTTTAGGTCTTGTCACCAAATGTTTACACTGCCGATATCTGGGGAAACTGTGGGTTTGTTTTCAGAACTTTTTGGAATTATACATTTGTATATTTATCTTCATTTTACAGATGAGGAAAACTGAAGTTCAAAAAGACTTAGTAACTTTTTTCTTTTGAGACAGTATCTTGCTGTGTTGCCCAGGCTGGTCCCAAATTCCTGGCCTCAAGAGAGCCACCCACATCAGCTTCCTGAGTAGGTGGCTGGGATTACACGCGTGTGCCACCACACCTGGGTTCTGAGACTTAGTAACATGACCAAGTTTATACAGCTAGAAATGCAGAAGCTGAGGCATTTGAACTTAGGTGTTTGGATGCCGAAAGACTACGCACTTGACCACAGTGTTATAATACTTCATGTATCAGAGGTTTTTGTGAGAATTAAATGAGTGAACATGTGTAAAAAGCACTAAGAACAGGCATAATACACAGTGAATGCTATTTAAGCATTAATTATTATCAGGATTTTCTTCTTCTTTTTTTAATTTATTTTTTTAAAGAGGCAGCGTCTCGCTATGTTGCCCAGGCTGGAGTGCAGTGGCTGTTCACAGGCACGATTATAATGCACTACAGCCTCAAAGTCATGTACTGAAGCTATCCTCCTGCCTTAGCCTCCTAAGTAGGTGGGACTACAGGCATGTGCCACTGTACCCAGCTGATTTTGTTCATTTTAGAGGGTTATTGTAATTTATTATTATAATGGTTGGCCGGCAGTGATGTATTCAATTTGATAAGGCAGTGCTTCCAAACCTCTCTTGGGGAGGCAGACCTCAAAAATCATAATCTTTCTAAACCACATTGGAGTAAACCATGATGCTGTTACTGGCCCTGGCGACTCTGCGGTATGGCTACCAGAAGCTCTGCCCAGCTGCCTCATGAGCTGAGGGTCCTGTTATGGACTCAATGTTTGTGTTCTCACCAAATTCATATGTTGAAGCCCTAACCCTTGATGTGATGTATCTGGAGATGGGCCCTCAAAGGAAGTAATTAAGGTTGAAGGAGGCCCATAAGGGTAGGCCATGATAGGATTAGTGTCCTTAGAAAAGACGCCAGAGAACTCACACCCCCTCTCCTCCAGCACATGCACATGCACTCAAGAAAGGCCATGTGAGCACATTGCAAAAAAACAAAAAAAAAAGTGGCCATCTTCAAGCCAGGAAGGGAGCTGTCCTCAGAAACTGAATTTGCTGACACCTTAATCACGGACTTCTAGCTTCCAGAACTGAGAAAGTAAATTTCTGTTTTTGCCATCCAGTGTCTGGCATTTTGTTATAGCAACTGGAGTAGACTAATACAGATTCATGTCATGCTGGAGCCCGGCTCAGCAATTGGGAAGCTCTGGATTAGGAAGGTGTATTGATGTGTTTCCTTCTACACAAAATGGTTTTGCTCTGCTAAATTTTGGTTTTTTCTTTTTTTTTTCTTGGTCTATTCTATTAGAATTTTTTATTTTTTATTTTTTATTTTTATTTAAGACAGGGTCTCACTCTTGCCACCCAGGCTGTAGTTCAGTGGTGTGATCTCATCTCATTGCAACCTCTACCTCACAGGCTCAAGGATCCTCCCACCCCAGCTTCCCTAGTAGCTGGGACTACAGGCCCATGCCACTGCGCCTGGGTAAATTTTTTGTATTTTCTGTAGAGACAGGGTCTTGCTATGTTGCCCAGGCTGTTCTCAAACTCCTTGGTTCAAGCAGTTTGCCCACCTCAGCCTCCCAAAGTGCTGGGATTATAGGCGTGAGCCATCACACCTGGCCTCTATTAGACTCTTAACTATGACTTCTCATCCTTGATTATACATTGACCGTGATACTATTTTCCACCACACTGTGATTAAAATTTATTATTGATGTATCTAAAACCCATAGCATCAAACTTGTTAGTATAGAGTACATAGTAAAAATACATTGACTACACTGGCCTTTGGAATGCTTCTAAGAATATATATTAACTTTGTACCATAGTCTGTAGCTATACTTTAGGCTTTTTTTTTTTTTTTTCTGCTGTGTTCTGGAGAAATGAGAATCCAAAGTAAACTGAATTTGTACTCTTTGACACTCTATTCTAAGTGAGGAGTATGGATTTAAGACACAAATCATTAAGTACAGACTAAATTGTACTTTTCAATCTTATAGATGATTAATTATTTTTCAGAAATTCAAAACATTTATTTTCTCTGTTTGGGCTATTTCACTGAAAGATTCTAAAACTATTCAGCGTAGCTCAAGCCTTTACTTATTTTTATCCTGAAAATATTAACTTGTTTTTCTCCTAGCTCCTGGTGGAGACAATTTTATCATTGTCAGCATTCTCTCAAGAAGTTTATGAAAGAAAAAGAGAATGATTTCCTCATGCGAGCCTGAAATGCCACGAGAAAGAACATTGCATTCTCATTCTGTCTAGTGCAGTTGTCCTAAAGTGGACTTTTTTGTTCCATGTTATTTACTCATCAAATGTTGCATCACTTTGTAAAAGGAAAACAATTTTTGAAAATTATAGTGATAAACCATACTGGAATACATTTTTTTTTGTTTTACACACACACACACACACACACTCTCTCTCTCTCTCTCTCACACACACACACACACATATACATGAAAAAAAAAGTGTCAATTAGATAGTAGCCAACCTTGAAAAATTAGTTATGCAGTTTATCTATCCACCAATAGATTCTTGTTTTTAGCTTTTTGGGCAGATAAAAAGTGAGGGGGAAACTTTTAATCCATGTATGAAAGAGTAGTCCCAAAAGCAAAACTCTCAGGTATTAGTGGAATGATAAAATCTCAATAAGTTTAAATAAAGAGAGCAAACCTAAACATATATATATATATATATAGACAAATGTCAACTATGCCAAGTATATAGACAAGCTGATGTGAACTGATGTTAACTGGAAAAGAAATAAAATGTACACACTTAGTTGCCACTATGTACAAGTGATTTTATTACTTTGTATAAAAAGAGCATGAGTATTCCAGGAAATTCAGAAAATGCAGGAAGAGCTCATTCATGATCTCACTTTCCTCATACAGCTATTTTCTATTTTGGTGCATTCATTTCTTATTTTCTCCTTATGCATATGTATTTCTACAGTTGTACTCATAGCATGTACATTTTGTGTTCTGATTTAGAGTTAATATCCCAACATAGACGGGCATTTTTGTGTGCTGCTACAGTCCTCAGAGCTGTCATTTATAGAGGCTTTTAATAGTTCAGGGATTGGACATAGCATTTGTGTACAACTTAGGAAAAATCATTAAAAAGGAAGGAACACAGATACAGATATTTAGTATACAGATATTTGTCTGTAAAGAATTTCAGTGGAAGTTCAAAATAAAGAATCAACTAAATACTGCTTAGAAGTGAAAATTAGTTTAAATGTTCAAGAAACATGGCATTTCTTGGATTTATGGTTCTGCCTCTTATTTTCGTTTTGCCAGTCTCCCTCACTGCATTTAACTCTTTAGTGTTGTCTGCATAGCATAAGGGAAAATTGACTTGGAAAGATGAAGACACTGGGTCTGTTTTCCTTTTGATACTCCAAGAAAAAAAATATGTGTACTTTCAGTTATGATGAAGATATCTATTTACTAATTTTCTAATCATGTCACTATTTGATCTAGTAACTGGTAGATGTAATAACTTAGTTAAGCATTTTTTGTACCTACTGTATGCTCCTGTACAGCTACTGTAGTGAACAGTCTCTTACTTTTTCGTTTGGAAAATTATTGAAAGAAATAAATGAAGATGAAAAATGTATTTGCTGGTATTATAAGGAAGAAAATTAGTATTTGTTAGTATGTGAATATTTAATAGGTATCAGATGCTTTTACATGTATTTTGCCATTTAACCCTCACTAAAGCCCTATTTAAAAGGAAATATTCACTGCAATGTATACAGCAGGAGAGATTCAGGAAGCTAAGTTGCATGTCAAAATCGTTGAGCTAGTAATTACCAGAGTAGAATTTTCAAGCTAGATATGTCTGACCTCATGCCAAGGGCACTGTTCCATGGGCTTCAAAATGTAATGTGGTATTCATACTTGCAACAGTTTTAATGGCCTCAAAGAGTAGTATTATAACTGGGGGTGGAGTGGGATGGCAAAACAACCCTGGAATTATTGAGAGAGGGGTGTCCTGTCCGAGGAATGTGGGTTTCTTTTTTATTTTTAAAAATCTTTCTGAGCCATGTTGTGTTACTATTTACAGCTGCATCATGACCTAAAGGGCCTTTTATAAGCCTCCTTCTCAGATGAATTCTCTTTCAGAACACTTTTCACACCCAGCCTCAGAACATATGTAAATGCCTCTACATAAAGTCTTTGAATAGGGAATGGTGATAGAGCTTCTTTTGCAGTTTATGAAGTTCTACTTGATGTAACTATTATTCTCCAACACTATCATGACATAAAAATCATGGAGGCAATCTATAACAACAACAGTAGTAACAGCTAACATTTATTTGAATGCTTACTATGGACAGGACCTATGCTGTGTGATATAATATGGGTTACCTCATTTCATTTTCTCAACAACTCCGTGTGGTAGGAATTGGGATTTGAAAGGACCAATACTAAACATTCATATTTTCCCTAAGTTGTAAGCCAGTTTAGAGGTAGAAACAGGTATTAAACAGATGAAGATCAAAATGCCACCCTAAAGGCTAATAATACCGATAATTAAGGAATGAAGCTAAGACAACTAGCCAAGTAGGGGTGCAATACTTTGCTCATGAAAAAGAGCCAAGTTGTGGTCACTGGCAGCTCTTAAACAACCATAGGCCTCCTTGCAAGGGCATCGTCCCCTATTTTATTTATAGCACAGAATTGCAGAGGAAGATGAGCCTTTCTACAAATAGGCAGATCCCACATGAAAAAAAAAAGAGAGAGAGAGAGAAAGACTGTGAGGTGAGTGTATGTAGCGATTTCTCTCAAGGAAACAGATAAGCAACCCCTCTTATGGAGAAAAGTGAGGAGAAGGAGAAGAGCCAGGAGTGTTAACTCTACTGGAGTCCCCACCCCACAGAATCATGGAAAAGGAGGTCTTTGTCACCAGCTGTAGGTACTAAACATGGGCCTATCCTGCAGATAAGGAATGGGGCACTGACAGCTCACTATTAGTAAGTGGCAGAGAAGTGTAAATAAAGTCAGTAAGAGGTAGAGTCAGGGCTGAACAAGCCAGGCTAGGATGGGCTCAGTTCAGGAACAAGGCAATGGAAAATAAAGATGGGAGGGCAGATGATGAGAGGAATTACAAAAAATAAGTGATAAGAGTTGGATTCACTTGTAATGAGAGTTGGGGTGGAGTCAAAATGACTCAAAACTTTTAGCATTTCTAGTTGGAAACGATGAGAGCATTAAGAAAACAGTGTTTCCAGGAGTGATTAGCCAGTGCTTTTTTGGACATGAGAGTTTGACTCTCATGCAGATTACTGGAAATTTGAGTCTGTAACTTGGGAGAAAGATCGGAAGCAGAGATGCAGGTTTTATAGTTGTCCATTTAAAGGTGATAGGTGGCTGAAACTAAGGGAGTGCTTAAGTCTGAGCAGTGAAAGAGGAGGTTGGTTTCACAGATGAGTTTCCTCTTTGAAATATGCTAAAAGATTTGAGTTGGTAGACATCAGCAACTGATCTAGTTAAAAGACAAAGCCCAGCGTGAGCTCAGGACTTGACCTCACCTTTTTACATAGCCCTAGAATGCTGCAGGGCGAGCTTATCGGTCACACTGGTATGCAACACAGTTTGTTTCCACCCTGCAGGTTCACTGTTCATCCCACTTCCACCCTGTTCTCTGACCTGGGAGGCTGAAAACATTTATGGGCTACATCAGTTGGGTTGAATCACCTCTGAGACTTGGGATGCAGGAGGAGGTGTGGCTGATGTGTTTATCTCCTTGGCTCTTTGACTGTCAGATTCTGTGGACTGACTGCTTCCCTTTAACAGGGACTTTCTACATCAACTCTCCACGATTCCAGTAACTGCTCTCCCCCTCTGCCCCCTTAAGTCTAGAGGCGGTAATAGTTTCCCACTGTTACTAGGCCCAAGGGACTCCACTTCCTTTATTAAGTTCTACCTGATGTAACTGTTATTCTCCAACACTATCATGATATAGTGTTGTCAGATTTTATTAACACTGCTCATACCTTTATAAACAACGTCTTTGTTGAAATCTTCCCTTCCCAGTTCCTTAAATAATATACCCAGTAAACCAGAAAGAACTCATGTTCTCCAAGGCACAAGTCCTACTCTTAATAAACAGAGGGACTTCATCGGGCGCTGAGGGGGGGGGCGGCGCGTGGGAGCTGGTCTCAGAACTGAGAGGGAACAATAGACTTAGTACAAGGATTGTACATCCATATGTACATGTAATATTGGTGGACAGAATATCTTGCACAGGTACAGGATTCTTCGAATGTGTAAGTGCCTTAGTGATTCATAAGAAATTTTATTTGAAAATGTCATCAAATTTATTTTACCTATTGTCTTTATACAGATTCTTAATGAACAAATGGCTTATAGCTTATATTAAGAATATAACTATTGCTTTGTTTGGCTGAGGACATCTTGTTTTTTTTTTTTTACAGAGTTTTGCTCTTTGCCCAGGCTGGAGTGCAATGGCACAATCTCGGCTCACAGCAACCTCCACCTCCTAGGTTCAAGTGATTTCCCTGCCTCAGCCTCCCGAGTAGCTGAGGATTACAGGCATGCACCACCACACCTGGCTAATTTTGTATTTTTAGTAGAGATGGGGTTCCTCCATCTCTGCTGGTCAGGCTGGTCTCAATCTCTTGACCTCAGGTGATCCACCCGCCTTGGCCTCCCAAAGTGTTGGGATTACAGGTGTGAGCCACTGTGCCTGGCCTGGACATCTTTTTAAATGTACAGATTGTACTAACATGCAAAGAATCGGGGAATTACTTCCAAGGACTTTGTTAAAAGTTCATCAAACTTTCTTTGGTTCTAAACTAGAGGGAGGTGGAATGAACTGGTTCAACAATAATTACTTCTATCAGGATAGGAACAAAAACAATCATCTGTATCTTGAAGGAATTTTTGTAAAATCATGTCTAAATCTTTCATTTCACAGCAGAAATTCAAGTCCCCAGTCTTACAAAAAGAGTACACCACATTCTCACCCTTGGCAACACCTTGTCCTTTGTGTGACCTGCTGTGGCTCAAGCCGTGAGCAGAGTCTACAGAACACAAAAATAAACATCTCTACAGGCCTGTGGAATTTGATGGCTGGCGTAATGTGGGGCAGACTGTGGGCCGAGTGCCAGGCCCTGTAGGTGAGCCCTCCTGCGGCCCACTCTGCAAAAGCAGAAAGAAGGGGCAAACCTGCCAGTGGAATTTCTGTTTCCAACTTTGGCCTGGTCTGGGGTCAGGGCCTAGGCATGCCCTGTGTGCCCAGTGAGATAGGTTCAGTTAGGGTTCTATGACTCCAGTGCTGGGAAGGCTGGTTATGGCAGATAAAAAGATCAAAGAAAGGGTTTCTTGCTCCCATTCCTCAAGCTCCCTGTACCATTTCCCCATGTAATTTGAGAAATTATCCTGAACTGGAGAACTGGAGGGAAGTTTGTTCACTAACTGCTTATTGAGTCCCTGTTTTCTCCCAGGCATGATCCTAGGCACTAGAGATACAGTGGGGAGTGGGAGCCTCCAGGGTCCCTACTCTTAGGGATCTCACACTCTGAGTGCAGAACTGTGCTCTTCTGCCTGCACTCTTACAAACACCAGTTCTCCATAGTACTCCATGACGTGAGGGGTTAATTTCTAGCTGACTGAAATAATGGACTCATTGCCCCTCCCATTTCAACAGCATGGCAGGTAGGCAGTGATTACAGAGTGAGGGAAATATTGTGGTATGGACAGCAGCACTGTTCTCAATAATAGGCTCTCTAATGATGAACAAAAAGACTCTGTGAAATGCATCTCAAACTCCCAGGTTCTCCTTTGCAGCCAAGATGCCTCCAATATAATCTGACTTAATAATGCCATACTCTGTAAGAGTACAAAATTAGAATAAAAGAGTTCTACAAAGCACTGAGTTGGACACAAAAATTTATTCATGGAACTACACAAGTATTGAGCACCAACTTTATGCCAGACACTATACCCAACTTTATACCAGAATCCTATTACTGCAGAAGATGTAGTTGGGGACAAGCTCCTGGTTATGAATTGCACATTCAACAACTCAGAAGTAAGCATTTTTCTGATGTTGCCTAGAATCAGTGGCTGTGTGGATTAGGAGCTGAAAGGGTGGGAAAGAATTTTGCTTTCTACTGTCTGCCTTGTATGTGAATCACAAGTTGTACCGTTTTCTTCCTTTCTGTAGACCAAATACCATACAAATCACTCTGCTGTTTATTCTAAGTCTTATGTAAAGTGTTCCTCTCCTCAAAGCATCACGCACAATGTAGAAGCTTTGGCAGTTTCTTTAGCAAAGGTCAGTGTTTCAGTTTAGTGCCCAAAGGTCTCTGACAAACATCCAAAAATTTCTGGTTGAAGTCAGTAATTATTTACTCCCGTTACCAGGATCTGTTTGAGGACTAAGCAGAGAGAAGCAGAAAGGAAAAATAAGCACATCATAAAAAGCAGTGTTAGTCTCTCTTCACCTAGAACAATATATATGTATTGTCTCATGGCACATGTGTAATGTCATTGAACAATAAAAATAAATAAATCTATTTCCAGCTGAAGGCATCTCCAGGATCCAGAGGCTCTAAATGGATGAAAACAATTGGGTGCTTGGGCCAGAGACTGTGCAAGCCTAAGCAGAGAGAGAGGGGTTCCTTTAACTTCCCTCCCACGTTCAGTCCCTTTGGAACTCGAGTTTGCCCCTAGGATAGAAGTCTGTAAGGCTACCAGCTGGAACCCTTTGCTACACTGCTGTAAAGGCTGTGCAGAAAAAAATGTTGGAATTCTCTCATACTTGGAAAATTGCCCTTTAATACACGTGGTTTCCTCTCTGTTTCCCAGCCATAGGCCAGGATGTTAACTGGGGTGGGGTAGAGGTAGCTGAGGACTTCAAGGACCAGACATTTAATTCTTGTTAAGAGGGAGTAATAACATGTGAAGTGATAGGGAGCCAAACTGTCGTTTTCTGAACATCCACAAGAGGCTTACATTTAGCAACAACATTTAGCAAACACATGCCAGGCGCTGTTTAGTTGCTGGGGACACAGCATCCCACATAACAGTTATGGCTTCTACCAAGACACAGCTTGAAGGCCGAGGAGAGACGATGGTTTGCAGTGAACAAGAGCACAAGCTTTGAAGTCAGACCTGAGGTGGAATCCTGGATAGAGCATACCTTACTTTGTCCGTAAAATGCAGATTATAATACCTACCTCACAGGGTCGAGATGAAGATAACATGGAATAACATATTTATAGCAGTGAATTCAGAGCCTGGTGGATTCAGTGCCCCAAATAGTAATAATCATCATTACTGTTACTACTTTATGACTTATTCTGTGTTCCAAGAGTCAGACCCTTGAGCTCTAAGTGCTGGCTGGTACCTCCGTGACATGAACGCCATGCTCTGGTGTGCGCTGTTCAGAGAGAAGCTGGTTGTGTTAAATACTCTTCCTTTTCTGGTTATAATGGTTGATTTTCTTGCTTTGTGAAGGTTAGACCTCTCTGATGAGGATAAACTGCTTTCCATGTTTCTTTCAGCTGAATGGCCATTTAAAAACTAGTGATAGTTATTTATGCTTTTATTTCTTATGACTTGAGGGGGTTCTCCCTGGTGAAGGCAGAACTTATTTCATTCATTTATTAGGCATTGAGTGAGCTCTTATTCTGAACCAGGCAGTGTGTTTGAAAGTGTGGAAGAAAGGAATTTGAAGGTAAAGGGAATAGCATGTAAAAATATATAAAGCCTGAGTTTTTCAGTAAGTTGTAAGAAATTTATAGTGTAGGATAGCTGGGTGTGGTAGTGATGGGCTAGGAGCGAGGCTAATATTTGGCTAAGGAGATGGTCATATTTATGGGCAGAATGTGGCTTCTGCTGAGGACTTCAAGGACCAGCCAATCCTCAGGCCAACAGATTATGGCTGAGGACACTGAGTTTCCATGATTAGAAATACTATCTGTGTGTTCCCCTCTTGCTTCTCTACAGGGACAGGAGTGAGTGTGTAGATCAAAGAGCTTCAAATGGGACACACTAAAGGCTACAAATGTACCCTAAAAGAGTACCTCCCCACTGCAGAGACAACAGTACAGTTTATTTAGAAATTTAGAAATCTTCTCTAGTGAGTTGTGGTAGTGTTGAAACTTACTTGTAAAGCAATACAGATATGAAAAACATTACAACTTATTTGTTGCTATAATAAATTTAAACTTCTTCATAAGCCTCCATTTTAAATGAAGGCAAGAGTGGGGAGTTTATTTTGCTGCTTTTGTCCTCTCTAAAAAACCTTTGCCTATTCCCAAGTTATAAAGATCTTTTCCCTCTGTTTTCTTCTATAAGTTTTATAGTTTTCTTTTACGTTTACATCTTCTATCTATAGGTTTTGTATATAGAGTGACAATAAGACTCAAGATTCATTTTTCCCCATTTGAATAAATGTGTAGGTCTTTATCTGAACTCTCTATTCTGTTCCACTAATATAATGTGCCAATATCACACTGTTTTGATTACTCTGGTTTTAGAACAAGTCTTGAAATCAGTCAGTGTAAGTCTTCAACCTTTGTTCTTTCTTTTAAAAATATTTCGGCTTTTCTAAGTCATTTTCAGTTCCATATAAATTTTAGAATCAGCTTGTCAGTTTCTATTAAAAAAAAAAAAAAGAATGCTGAGGCCAGGTGTAGTGACTTAGGCCTGTAATCCCAGCACTTTGGGAGGCTGAGGCAGAAGGATTGCTTGAGCCCAAAAGTTTGAGACCAGCCTGAGAAACATAGTGAAACCTCATCTCTACAAAAAAAATACAAAAATTGATTAGGTGTGGTGGTATGTGCCTGTAGTCCTAGCTGTTTGGGAGGCTGAGGTAGGAGAATCACTTGAGCCCAGGAGGTCAAACCTGCAGTGAGCCCTGATAGTGCCACTGCACTCTGGCCCAGGTGACAGAGTGAGACACTGTTTCAAGAAAATAATAAAAAAGAAATAAATTTAAAAGAAAAAATACCGGCCAGGCATGGTGGCTCACACCTGTAATCCCAGCACTCTGGGAGGCCAAGGCAGGTGGATCCCTTGAGGTCAGGAGTTCAAGATCAGCCTGGCCAACATGGTGAAATTCCATCTCTACTGAAAATATAAAAATTAGCCAGGCATGGTTGTGGGCGCTTGCACTCCCAGCTACTCGAGAGGCTGAGGCAGGAGAATCGCTTGAACCTAGGAGGTGGAGGCTACAGTGAGCTGAGATCGCGCCACTGCACTCCAGCCTGGGCAACAGAGCGATACTCCATCTCAAAAAAAAAAAAAAAAAAAAAAGAAAAAGAAAAAGAAAAAGAAAAAAAAAAGAAATAATGCTGCTGGAATTTTGTTTGGGATTTCATTGAAACTATCAACTAACTTGGGTAGATATGACATCTTCCAAGTCTTCCAATCTATGAGCAAGATATCTCTCTTTCTCTCTTTTTTAGGATTTTGTAAATTTTTCTTAGTGCTGTTTCATACTTTTAGTGTAAAAATAATGCACATGTTATGTTGAATCTATTTCTTAGCATTTCATTTTTTTGAAGCTACTGTAAAGTGGTATTTAAAACTTTTTAATTTCTAATTATTCACTAATACAGAGAAATGCAATCAGCTACAAAGAAAAAATAATAAATTTCAACTCATCAAAAGTAATGGCTTCTGCTCTTCAAAATACACCACTAATGAATGAATAGGTAGCCACAGAGTGGGAGAAAATATTTCTAACACGTATATCCACAAATAACTTGTATCTAGAATGTATAAAGTATTCCTGTATCCCAATAATAAAAGACAGACCTCCTAGTAAAATATGGGCATAATACTTGAATAGACACTTCACAAAAAAGATATATGAATAGTTAATAATTATTGGAAAACTGGTTAATATAATTAGTCATTGGGGAAGTACAAATTAAAAGTACAATGAGATACCATTTGATATCACTAGAATGACTGAAATTAATCACACTATCAATACCAAGTATTGCCAAAGTTGTGAAGCAATTGGAACTCTAATTTAGTACTGGAAATATCACACGACCACCTTTAAAAACAGTTTGGCACCTTCTTCTAAAGTTAACATATACATTTACCCTATGATTGGGCAATTTCTTTCCTAGGGGTTTACTCAAGAGAATGAAAACATACGTCCACAAAAAGACTTGTACACTCATGTTCATAGAAGTTTTATTCATAATGTAAAACTGGAAAAAACTGTAACAATTATCAACAAACGAATGAATAAACTCATTGTAGTAACACATGCTAATATTCAACAATAAAAAGAATCAACTGCAGATACACACAACAAACTGAATGATTTCAAAACATTATCCTGAGTGAAAGAGGCCAGAAGCAAAGTAATCCATGTTGTTTCGTTCTATTTTTATGAAATTCTTGACAGAATTCTATCTTGACAGAAAGCAGTCTGTATTGACAACTAATCTTTATTGACAGAAAGCAAATCAGTGGTATTCTGGTGCTAGGGCTGGTGAATATTGATTGCAAGGGAGCATGAGGGAATGTTTGGGGATGATAAAAATGTTCTGTGTCTTGATTGTGGTGGTTGTGATTACATGAGTGATGCATTTCTCAAAACTCTGAAATGTAGGGTTAAAATGGGCATGTTTTATTGTATGTAAGTTATACCTCAATTTAAAAATGTTTAACAGTCTTTCAAATTTAGTATTTTTCATCTAAGATCAGCTTTCTTTGCATATTATTCAGCCAAATCTGAGGTTACTCTGATTATTAGGGTTGTTTCTCCCCTCTCTTGTGTTTATTCCTCCTTCTTCGTGAGTGTGTCTGGTCTAGAGGAGAGCGCATGTGTCCTTGTGGTAGTGGTCGGGGAGGTGGTTAGCATGCAGGCCCTCTGGTTGTTTTCTAAGTTCTCATTGGCCCATGCAGAGGTTTTCCTAGTATTGGTTACTGGGCATCCTGCTGGCCTCCTGAATGTCCATGTAAATTGAAACTCATCTTGGTGCTCTCTAAATGATGGCTTCTGTCCTCCTTGTGTACTTTGCTGCTGGGAGCTTATGTTTTGTATTCTCCATATGGCCAGGGCCTGGAGGAAATTCCCCACCTTTCTTGTTGTAGTTCTTAAGGGTCACCTATGGTTTCCATTTGGCTCACCACATTTGCCATGGAATCCCTCTTCCCTTTGCTATGGCCCTGGCTCTCATCTCAGCTATCTTCCATGTCTCCACTGAGAACATGGGAGAATCCCCCCATCACTTCTGTGCCATCTAGGAGGTGAAGGACTGTCTGTGGGCACTCTGTTTCTCTCTGCTTAGACAGAGGGGACTGGTGAAGTTGTGTCTTCCCACAGTTATACACGGCACACATAGCATAGGCCTCCTTACTGGCACTTCTCCCTCAGCTACCTAGGTTAAGGGAAAACTATCTCTTCACCATACCACATACCTGTCTGGGCCAAGACTTAGGGAGTGGGAGACATAGTCCCTAAGAAACCTGGGTAGCTCATCACCCTTCCTTTAAAGTCTGTTTCTCTTTCCTCTCATGGTAGGCTTGTACTTTCCCTTTCTGTGTGGTGGGAATGTCCCCTATAACACAATCCCGTGATTCCTTGTCTGTGGATGCATTTATTCTGCATGGGGCTTATGTCTCATTCCCTACAGCAATAGGCTTCTTGACTTAGCCTTAATGACATAAGGGAACATTTAAAGGAACCTGGCTTACCAGAAAGGGGTAATACATCAGAAGATTTTTTTTAAAAAATTACCTGTAGTATAGAAATATTTTAGAAATGCCTAAAAAAAAGGAGACTGGCAAATTTCATGATTCTTAAGCAATAACAAAGAGGAATTGTCTCTACCTTGAGTTATTAAGTAAACAAAAAGCAAAGTTAATTACAATTTTACTGCGAGTGCTTACCTGTACCAGTTAACATACATATTAGGGAAGATGTAGTTAGTAGTCATCTGGTTTAGAAGACAGGCATCAGTAATTCAATATCCTGATTTTATTAATGAGGAAATAGCAGCAGAAAGGAAGTGATTCATACAGGGTCACTGGGACTCAGCCCAAATGCCCACCCTTGGTATTTTTCCATCATACTCTCTCTTTTGTGGCTACAGACCAATTTATAAGGTAAGAATACAGCTGAAGGTGAAGGTGCTGGAAATAGAAGGAGTCAAGGAAGGAAAGAACAAGGGAAAGCCCAATGTTGGAGGCCTTCCAAAACAAGTGGTTCTAAGAATACTCTTCCCTTTATTCTAGTTGCTTACTGACTATAAGAAATTTGTAGGTTTTCTAGTGATAAAAGGAATCTCTTCAGAAAACTTTACTGTGGGCAACATGAAAGAGTTGTCTCACAAATGGAGTGCTTTACTGCAATGTTACTGAATGTTAGCAACAATTTTTTGCAAATGATTTTTTTTTTTAAAAAGCAAAGAGGATAAAGTGAAGTTGAGAATACATCCCAACTTACACTGTAAGGAGTAATCTTAGAAGAACATCATCATATAGTACTTCTTTCATCTCAGAAAACTTTTCTGAAGCCAGAATGGGATAGAGAATACTGTTCCATTTGATGAGTAGAATTCATCAGTGGTTGATGTCAAAATAATATGAATCGCAGGCTGATTAGTAAAACGAAGAGTTGCAAGACTATTAACTTAATAAAAGACCTGGCCATTATATTTGTCTATTATCAGGTGGGTTAATTATTTACAAGAATGCTCAGGTTAATGTTGTGGGAGAACTTCAGACTGCTTCAAAGTCTCCAGGAAACAAGGTTTGCCCTGTCTAACCTGCACATTTCTTCTGAATATGTATAAATCTATTAAATGACCTGTTTTGAAAGAAACTCACATGCGTTGTTTTGTGAACAGCCGCATACCCTTGTGATAACCTTGTCGGCTTCTCCCCCCTTCCTTTTGTCGTGGTCACTCACGTGAATGGTGCTTAAGCGTTAGCATTGCTTGGACATCTTGTTGACAGAAACGCCAGTAACAATTTTGAAATCTCAGAGCGAATGGACAAGTGCACCATCCAAAGTCAGCCAAAGCTACTTGCCTCCATTTACACTCACATGCAGTGTTGTCAAGGGAGTCCTTTCACTTCTCTGAGCTTCAGTTTCACCATTGAGGAAGAGGGAAAGACAGCATTTATCTCTGAGGATGGTGAAGATCAAATGCGCTTATTCATGAGAAATTGTTACTAATAGTATTGCATACCTATGGTTGCAGAGAGGCTCTTTCTCCCCACCCTGGTGTCCCATGAGGATGTTCCTTGTCCCGTGGTTTTACCCAGGTTGACTCTGTGACTTACAACAGACCTTTGTTCATCATGCTATCACCACAGCTATGTTGGGATGATTATTTAAATTTTTTATTTGGATTTATACAATTGCATTTTTGGGATATCTTATCAAATCAGTTCTTAACTTATTACATGTGGAAATGCCAAACAGAGGATGCTCACCTAAAACAAATGAAAAAGGAATCATGGGAGTTTAGCAGCAGCAAAGCAAAAATTAATGATGCTTAATATTTTTGTAAAGAAACAGAACATTTTATTTTGCCAGGGGCTTGTTGCCTACAGTGCGTCCACTACTGAATAATCACCTCATTTTCAATGTGCCATATCAATAAATGATAGCTATTTTCAGTCCTTGAGAAACTACAAAAGAGACTTTTGTGCTCACTGAAGGAATAGACCTGAAATATCTATTTTAAAAAATTATATGTAAAATGATATTTAACACAGTTTTGGAAATGAATAATAACTTAATCATGCCAGCTCAATTATATTTCTTTTTACATATTCTTCCTACTTTTTGTGACAATTACAAGCATACAACTTTTACAGAAGCTTTACATAGCTTCCCTCACAAAGTATATGAGGGTCTTTTCTTGGCTTTAACATTGCATCATGATGGTTTTCCATATTACAATATCATCTTCCTGTTTATAATTGTAATGAATTGCACTCTTCCATTTGTTGAACATGTCATAATTCTCCAGACACTTCCTGGTTGTTAAACATTTAGGTTGTTTCTGTTTTATGTATTATTGTTAATACAGCTATTATTTTTTGCCCATAGTGGCTTCTCTTACATTGTTTTCTTAGGATAGCCTCCCAGAAATAGAATTGCTGTTGAAAGAATGTGGATACCTTTCTAATTCATGGTCCATCACATTATGTTTCTTTTTAAAAGGGCTGTTGTGCAGCTCTGGCTGTTTCAGTCTTCTTTCATAGCCTATGGCGGCACTAAGGATGGTCCTTATACCAGATGTTTATGGACAGGTGGATTTATAGTCTTACCCTGGAAAACAACTTAACCTTGGGGTTTATTTAAATGGAAAAGCCTAAGAAGAAGCTAGGACTATACCAAGGCAGAAGTTTCTAAGTTGTGCCTTTTTTTACTGGTACAACTGATGGTATCACATCATAACACTTGGCAGCTAATTGTGTCCAACGGGTGAGTTATTCCATTGTGTGTGTTTGTCACAGGTGTAGGTAGACTCTTGAATGCTGGTTCTATCGGAATTGAGAGAAAGAGAGGGTGCTAGGCATAAAACGTACCATAAACGTGACTCACATGGCTGTTTAAAAAGCTTTGATTTATGTTAGCACAGTATGGGCAGAAGTTGAAAATCTTACTGCCTCCAGGGGCCTGGCAGGTAAAGCACACAGGAACTGCACACAAATGTGTGTAGGACAGAGTGTCAGGGATAGGGTAAAGCGGAAGTGCAGGCCTTGTCTGAAAGGGGACACTGCTGCTTGGCCCCATCTCATGGCTGCCACAAGGGAATGCAGCCCAACGTATTTTTAGAGCTTGCAGTTTTTCAAAAGAATTTGGAAATTTGGATAGTATCTGATCTTTACAAGTGCCAACTAATGTAAACATTTAAAAAACACTGTAGGCATAATGAAAGTGTCCTGAAGCTTGATTTGCTCGTTGCTGCCAGTTTGTGGGTGCTCTCATTTGACTATAGCTATGATCCTGTGAAGTAGGCCAAAGGTAATTTTTTCTACAAACAAAGAAGGCTTAGAAGTTATTGTTCAACAGTTCATGAACTGTGCCTGTCCCACTAGGATGTGAGCTTCATGAAAGCAGGGCTATTGTCTCTTTTCTGCAATGCTCATAGCCCAGCTCCTAGAATAGTTTCTGGTGCATATTGGACACTCAATAAATATTGAATTAATGAGTGATGAACAAATGAAAAGAGGTTAAATCACATGGCAAATAATATCTACATTTATGTGTCAGGTATTCCTCATGTTTTTTCTCATTTTAATATATACAACATTTTGTGAAAGTAAAATTATTACCTCCATTTCATGGGTAAGTAAACTGAGGCTCAGAGACATAAAGTAATTTGCTTGAATTCATATAACTCTTAAGATGCAGAGCCAGAACCCAGATCTTCCAACTGGGTCTTGGCTCATCAACTTTGTCCTCAAACTAGCTTCTTTCATGGTTAAGACTGTGGCTGCTATAGATCCAGGTATTACATCCAGAATCTACAGGAAGAAGAGGGGCTTGTTTCTTCCTCGTATGTTTTCTTAAGAACAGAGAAACATTTCCCAGAGGCTTCTCTCCATAGCTAATTGGCTAGATACTTCCAATTCTGTGCCTCATCACTCACTGACATGGGAACGGGAGACCAATCCAAAACCATTCCCTGAACCAAGGGACTGGGCCCAGATGGCCGCTGGAGAGAGCAGCTAAGAGTTGAATCCTAACAAAGCCAGGGTTATGATGGAATAGAAGAAGGGATGGACTACCAGCTCTGACTGCTGCAGCAGGCTGTGTGTGAAAGCAAAAATACAGGTATGGTAGATCTTTTAAAATAAGAGTTTTTCCTTGAGCGTTTCATTTTGGGGAAGAAAGTAGATGACTGTTAAAGCTACTTATTCATGCCACAAAGTTATGTTTTAGAAAACCTTAATCTGAAGCTCCAGAGTGTTAGAGACACCTTTAGAGGGTTGGTTTTGCTCTGAAATTTCACAGCTGGTCAAATCAGTGACCTACAGGAATGTTTCAGGGAAATATCAAGGGTACCATTTAAAGAACTGCATTTATAGCTACGTCAGGCTGCAATTCACATCATCCTACTGGTGTGTCATCAGCAAGAATTATGTGTATAATTAGACAAAAATGTTTATGAATTTATACCAAGGAATAAGGAAATGTAGTAGAAGCAGTGCAGGGCATTGGTTAGGGCATTGGCTTGGAATCAGACCAAGGTTCATAACCCATTTCTGCTGCTTCATTATCTAAAGAATAATAAGGCAAATTACTTAATCTCTTTAACTTGAGTTTCTTTACCTATAAGATAAGGATAATAATATCTATTTTTTATGGTTCTTGTAAGGATTAAATGAGATACTGTCTGTAGTGATGCTTGCTAGTAGCTTGGCCTATGGCAAGTGCTTTGTAAACAGCAGCTCTGTATCACTGTTATTTTCACTTCGCGCCAACACCAGTATTTTGGCTATTACTCAATCCCCAGGCCAGTGTTTCGCAATATTATAATTTCCAGTAGTAACTTTTTTTTCTTTATCAATAGGTTTAGTATTTATGCCAGTATTGGTCTCCCGATACTTTTGATAGATTTATAATTTCAGTTGTACACTTAATCACCTTTGTCAGTCTCCCCAAAGTCACCAGATGGTTAACAGCATGACAATGAAGACCTGAGGCTTCAAAAGGAGCAAACCTAAGTGATGTATGTGGGAATCATTCTTGTTGCCTTAGCCTCACTACCCCTGCTCTGTATGCACTCTCTGAAATCATCAGCCACCAATTTGTTCCATCTTCAAAGATGCACGCTTACAAATTTCTGTTATGAGCCATTTTCTTGAGAAAGTTGTGGTCTTAAAGTAAATGCTTTTTATTAGGCAATTTGTTTTGCCCGTAATTTACCAGGTGGTACATAGTCTTTGTTCATCAAATAATCCACACATTGTCATAGTTGAAATGACATTTCGTTTAATTAATGTTAGGATTTCTTCTGGTGATCACAATAAAATTATAAAAGCAACTGGGTAATTTGCTCAATTCTGTAGAAGAAGTAGGTGTTGAAACTTATTTTTCCTCTCAAAAAATTCATCCCTTACTGTAATTAAGAAGCCTGTTTGACAAGCCGTGGAATACCTTAAGAAGCACCTTATCTCACAGTTTCTATGGGGTCAGAATCCAGGAATAGCTTAGCTGGGTCCTAGGCTAACGGTATCACAAAGCTGCTGTCAGGGTGTCAGTGAGACTGTTCTTAACTGGAGGTTCAATTTAGGGGAAATTCTGCATCCAGGCTCACTTGAGATGTTTGCGAAAAAGTAAAAAACAAAAGACCCTGAGATCTTCATGTTTCTTGCTGTCCATTGGAGGCTGTCCTCAGCATCTACAGCCTGCCCATGGTTCCCTGCCAAATGGCTTTCTCCTAGGTGTGCAGCATGGCAGTTTGCTTCTTCAAGGACAGTGGGAGAGTGAGAGTGGCTATCAGGCCTGAGTCATATACAACATGACATAATTATGAGAGTCAGGTTCCATCACAGGTGCCATATTCTGTTGGGTAGAAGCAAGTCACAGGTCCCTACCATGCTCAAGGGAAGGGATTACATAAAGATGTGAACAACCAGAGCCAGGACCATAGGGGTACCTTAGAGCCTGCCCACCACAAGGAACTTTGTGTATTGTGACCACTACTGAATCCTTAGTGCCCTAAAATGGTGCCTGACACATGCTAGGGATTCAATAAATACCTACAGTTGAATGAATGAATAAATGCAGATATTACTTCTTTGAAGTATGTATTGCTAATGTTTTTTTCCCCAAGCCTGTGGCTTACCTTTTGGTTTTGTTTATTAATCACATGTTGTAATACAGAAATGTTAACTTTCAATTTAGACAAATTAACAAAATTTTTTTATCTTGGTTTATTACTTTACATCTCAGGGAGTTTTCCTATCTAGAGAACAGATAAATATTTGCCTATATTTTCACTTAGGTTTTTAACTACTTCTTTGTTTTTTTACATTTATTGATTTATCTGGAAGGTCAAGAGCTAAATGGAGAGTTGAACAGAATGTGGTAAATAATACATTTTTTTCTTCACTGATCTTTTTTTTACCTTATTTGGATTGTATTAAAATATTATATACTAGTTTCTGGGCTCTCTACTTTGTCTCATTTATTTGTCATTCTCTTCTTCAATTACACACTTAAAAATTTATAGCATTTTAAAATATGCCAAGAAGTTGCTGTCAGACTCATTCTGTATAATAATTAGGCTATGTTATAAGCTATTGTAACAGAGAGACTCCAAAATACAGAGACACAAATAAAATGGAAGCTTATTTATCTTTTGTGTAACAGTGTAGAGATGTACAGAGTCCAGAATAGGAGGGCAGGTCTCCCCAGAGTCATCTGGGGACCCAGGCTTCTTCTGTCTTGTAGCTCTGCCAGCCCCTAGACTGATGTCCTGGTCTGTGTGGTTGAAGTGGTTTCATATCAACATCCATCTTCCAGTCGGTTGGAAGAGGGTGCTGGAAGTCCTTGAAAAGTACCTCTGCCTTTGAGTTGGTGAACCAGAAGTGGCACACATGACTTCTGCTCACATCCCTTTAATGGAGACTACACTTTATTGCCACAACTACCTTCAAGAGAGGCTAGGGAAAAATGGTATCAAATAGAGTAGACATGCATTTGACTACAATTTGAGAGGGTCTATTATATTTTTTAAAAAGAAAGTATGTACCAAGGACAGCAAATAGTTTTCCCCAGTCTAGTATTCATAGTTACAAATACTCATATTTAATAGGAAAGTAATAATCATGTTTTACCAAGTGAAGAAAAATCAACCTTTGGACATAGCAATAAGATATAAATATGTCTTGATTTTTGGTTTTAGATGGCGAGTAACCCATGTGCCAGGTAGCGTTCTATGCCAACCTTGAATGCCAACAGGAAGTCACTGGACAGCAAACTCTTCCAAGATCATAACTTGGCTGTTGGAGCAACCTGGAAAAGAAGAAAAAAGAAAAACAATGGCAAAAGTAAATAGAGCTCGGTCTACCTCCCCTCCAGATGGAGGCTGGGGCTGGATGATTGTGGCTGGCTGTTTCCTTGTTACCATCTGCACCCGGGCAGTCACAAGGTAGGTGGGATTTCCTTTTTGACTTATTAAGATGACCTGGCCTGTCTTTTCTTTTAAATCTGCTTCATTCTGTTTCTGAACCCATCATTGTGAAGATATGTGTGTGTGCATGTCGTGTGTGTGTATTTCCATTGACTGCTCAGGTATTGTTTCCTTTGCAAAGTATGTGATTCTCTGACACTTACGAGTCCCAGATAGTGGTCTTTTCTATCGTATCTGATATTTAAACCTGGAGTCTTAGGACAGTTTTAGGCCACTGCTGTGACTATTCCAGTCATTCATTTTCATAAGCAGCTCTAGAAGATGTGGAAGGATGTAACATTTATTTCTTTTCACTCTTCATCTTCCACTCTTCATTAATATGAAATAGTTAAAACTCATCACATATGAAACAGCATGGGAAATGTCCTACAGTATTTTCATAGTGAAATCACTTTTCTGGGGGTTTTAAAGAATTGGTAAATGCACACCTGAGAAGGTAAGTCAGGTTAAGCTTAAGCCGGCATAGCTCCAGGGGAGGGTAAGATCATTTCTACAAATGTGTTTCTCCAGAATTTTTAACTCTTTTATCTTAATGATAAGTCTAAATTAAGATAGATCTTATTCATTAAAGTTTTACAAAGCTAATAGGATCTGTGATCCATAATTCATAAATCAAGAAAAACACTATGGGCAAACTGATGACAAGAGATCATAATCATAATGGTGTGATGTGGCTTTAAGTCTAGCGGTGAGGAAAAGGGGTGCCAGGTGACAAGACTATGGTTATAAAGTTTACAGTGGATGTGTGAATGGATCACACAGAGTTAATCTTACACAGGGTTAGGGTCTATATTCATCCCAGAAAGGATAAAACTTGTAAGGCCAAAATAATCCTGGAAAACTCCTTTGCTCCCTAGGGCTTATTAAGCCACTGGAAGCTTAAAACCTAGAATTTAAATTATTTTGCTTTATTTTGCATTTTGGCTGTTGTGGTGAAGGCTGACTTCTAGGTTGAAAGAGAGCACAAACACAGATACAAAGATTCTCTCATTCTTGCCTGCTCTCTTCTCCCTCTTACTTTTCTCCAAGGTCATAGTGTTGAATATGCTTAAGTTAGATGCATGTATGTTAGGACTCATCCATCTCATTTATATTTGGAGTAAATATGCATTTGAAGTCTACATGTGTTAGCTCTTTCCTCTACAGGTGCTTTCATTCAAATAGAAATCTTTATTTCTCTCCTCTGGCAGCAGACCCTTACAAGAAAGTAATTTGGACTAATTATTTGTTGGCATCATCAATAGAGGCATCAATGTCCCTCCCATAACAAAGATACAATGCAGGATAGAATAAGATGTTTATCTTTGCTATAGTAAGGTTGGTTGATTGTGTGTCATGATAAACTACAGATTTGTTCAAAATAATATAATTGATACTGAGTGATTTTACGCTGTTCGTGGGAATATAAATTAGTCCAGCTATTGTGGAAGACAGTGTGGTAATTCCTCCCTGACCTAGAACCAGAAATACTATGAAGTGTGTTTTCTTTGTTGTTGTTGTTTGTTTGGGTTTTTTTTTTTTTTTTTTTTGAGACGGAGTCTCCCTCTGTTGCCCAGGCTGGAGTGCAATGGTGCAATCTCCACTCACTGTAACCTCCTCCTCCCAGATTCAAGTGATTCTCCTGCCTCAGCCTCTCAAGCAGCTGGGATTACAGGTATCCACTACCACGCTGGGCTAATTTTTGTATTTTTAGTAGAGACAGGGTTTCACCATGTTGGTCAGGCTGGTCTCGAACTCTTGACTCAGGTGATCCACCCGCCTCAGCCTCCCAAAGTGCTGGGATTACAGGTGTGAGCCACTGCGCCGGGCTGAAGTGTGATTCTTAAGAAGACCTCTGTAAGAGGAATTGGGATACAATTATCCCTTTGACATTGTGACTTCTCATCACTGATATGATAGCTCCCTGGACATTAAGAAGTCTAGATTATGAGTCTATAATATGAGTCTATAAAACTCATCTATAGGCCGGGCGTGGTGGCTCACGCCTGTAATATCAGCACCTGGAGGCTGAGGCGGGTGGATCACGAAGTCAGGAGATCAAGACCATCCTGGCTAACACGGTGAAACCCTGTCTCTACTAAACAAAATACAAAAAGTTAGTCTGGTGGTGGCGGGTGCCTCTAGTCCCAGCTACTCAGGAAACTGAGGCAGGAGAATGGTGTGAATCCGAGAGGCGGAGCTTGCAGTGAGCCGAGATCGCGCCACTGCACTCCAGCCTGGGCGATAGAGCGAGTCTCCATCTCAAAACAAACAAATAAACAACAACGAAAAACTCATCTATATTATGAGTCTTGTGTTCTGGGTTTAAGGAAGTCGTGGAGTTAAAAGGAATCCTTTTCATCTTGGTCCTTCATATAGAAGCTTCCATCATTCCCATGATGAGGGAGTTCTGGAAGTGGGCACAATGCTTTAGAAGGAGGGATCATGCTGGAATCTTAGGGGTAGTTGAGTCTTCATGATGAAGTTGCACTTTTGTGGAGTTGCCCATAGTGCTTTTCAATGAGATACTAAGATAAGTCTCCCAATCACATGGTCTCATGTGAGCCTTGTGATTTATTCACCTTCTATTTAATAGATTAGGACACTGATGCTCAGAAAGATTGACTTGCCTACATTTATTTTATTTTTATTTTTATTTTTTGAGATGGAGTTTCACTCTTCTTGCCCAGGCTGGAGTGCAGTGGCATGATCTCGGCTCACTGCAACCTCTGCCTCCCGGGTTCAAGTGATTCTCCTGTCTCAGCCTCCTGAGTAGATGGGATTACAGGCACGTGCCACCAAGCCCAGTTAATTTTTTGTATTTTTAGTAAGATGGGGTTCACCGTGTTGGCCAGGATGGTCTCGAACTCCTGACCTCAGGTGGTCTGCACGCCTTGGCCTCCCAAAGTGCTTGGATTACAGGGGTGAGCCACCGTGCCCGGCCTACATTTCTTTTTGTCTAGCAGGACAGAGTTGGACTGGAATTCTAGTTTTTTGTTTTGTTTTGTTTTTTACTTCTCATCTTATTTGTCACTGTACATACATTCATAATCCATTGACTCTTGAAACACACACACACACACAAACACAGAAACCACTATGGTCTTTCCAATACATAGCTCAATAGCTTCCTAAACTATTCTCATACGTACACCACACTTCTGCCTGCCCCTGCATATGCACTACAAACACACAAACATTCACACACACACACAAACATGCAAACTCTGCAGCTTATCCTTTAGAACAACTGTGTATTACAAGACATGGGTTTTTGTTTTTTGTTTTTTTAAAATGGTTATGGGAGTCATTGTCTTAACATGGGCAACTTCTTAATATCCAGTGAGCTGTCATATCAGCGATGAGAAGTCATAGTACCAAGAGAATAAATGTCTCCAAATTCCCCTTACACAGACCCTCTTACAAATCACACTTCAGACTAAGGAACCTAGGAACCAAGGAATTAATTATCTTTTCTTCTCATAAAATGTAGATCTTAGTGCAAAATTTTTCCATAGGAAAAATTGCAGAGGAACAGGTATTCCTGAGTGCTCCTCAAATTTTCTCCTTACTTTCCACAGTGTTTTACTTTAGTGTAAACTTCTTAGGCTTACCCCTCCTCTGACATACCACAGACAAATAGGAAAAAGTTAAACACATCTTACTTGCACAATTTTTTTCCAGTAAGATCAAAAGTTAACTCAGGAGCCTAAAGTGGTTTGTTAACTCACCCTACATTGCAATTTATAGGAAGGGGATAATCCATCCTGATTTACCATCACCCCATGATTCTTCCTATTCTTTGAAATTCAGGATTGGATGTATTTTAAGAACTTAAAAACTGTTTAAAAGTGTCGGGAATAATCACTAATAATGCCTCTTTACCACCTTGTTCCCCACCAAATCCTAATTAAGCAAAGCTCTTCAGTATGTGAACAGTAAAGGCAATTTATTCTGTCTGCTTAATATTAAGCTGTATCCAAGTACGAATTTGATGATGAAGAATCGAAAGGCAAAATCAGTTCACTCCAGAAATACCTTCCGGTAGTAGAATGCCTGTCACTTTAGTCATTTCCTTAATCGTAGTTGGTGCGCTTATGCCAAATCTTTCAATTGGATAACTAAGGGAGCTTAACTCTTAAATCCTCTGTACACCAAAAAAGAAGTAAGTAGATGGTTCCAAAGTGCCTATTACTGTTATTTTTCAGACGGGTAAATAGACCCAAAGGTCAAATTCTCATACTTCTGTCTGTAGAAGAACCATGAAGAGAATGAAGCTCATAGACGCCCAATTTTGTGTTATCACTTGCCCAATCTAACATGTTTGACTGAAAACCCCTGCCTCGTTTGACCAGAGGTATATGGGCTAATGCATATTGGATTCAATTGGTGATGAAACTGGAGGAGATTCTAATAACAGCTGCTTAGATTTGGCAGCACTATAAACAATTTTATCTTTATCAACAGCAAATGGATGCTGGTTCTTTAAAGAAGAAAAAATTTGCTAATCCCTCTGTCTGAAAAGAACTTCTATGGTATGCTCCTATCTACAAGTAAATCAACAAACCTCCCAGGCGGAACCCAGGTCATCCACACATGCTAACATCTTTCATTATTGATCCTCAGGGACACAGTGGATGTTCTACAGAGTTTTCCAGGCCCTTCTCCATCTTTTGGATATAACTTAGGACACCACAATCACAATCAGACTTGGGGTAAATATGTTTACACTGCTGCTCTCGGTTTCCACTAAGCAAATTACAATAACATTACAGTCTGAATAGTTTTGAAAAAGGCATAGGGGAGAGATCTTTGCTCCAAAAAGAAATAGTAGCTAAAGCAGGATGGAATAAAGGGTGCTTAGTTCAGAACATTCTGGCTAATTCAGTGTTCTGTGTAAAATTAAGTACATGTGTTCTCCGCCTTAAAAAAAATGTAGTAACTGGTTGTACATAAAAGTATCCAATAAAGATTGAAAAAAAAGAATCACACTTCATGGTATTTCTGGTCCTAGGTCTTTGAGGAATCACCGCACTGTCTTCTACAATGGTTGAACTAATTTATATTCCTGTGAATAGTGTAAAAGTGTTGCTACCTCTCTGCCGCCTCGCCAGCACCTGTTGTTTCCTGACTTTTTAATGATCACCATTCTGACTGGTGTGAGATTGTATCTCACTGTAGTTTTGATTTGCATTTTTCTAATGATCAGTGATGTTGAGCTTTTTTCATGTTTGTTGGCTGCATAAGTGTCTTCTTTTCAGAAGTATCTGTTCATGTCCTTTGCCCAATTTTTAATGGTGTTGTTTGTTTTTTTCTTGTAAGTTTGTTTAAGTTCCTTGTAGATTCTGGATATTAGACCTTTGTCAGATGGATAGGTTGCAAAAATTTTCTCCCATTCTGTAGGTTGTCTGTTCACTCTGATGGTAGTTTCTTTTGCTGTGCAGAAGCTCTTTAGTTTAATTAGATCCTATTTTTCAATTTTTGCAGAGAAATACCGTTTGACCCAGCAATCCCATTACCGGGTATATACCCAAAGGAATATAAATCATACTATTATAATATAAAGATACATGCACACATATGTTCAGTGCAACCCTATTTACAATAGCAAAGACATGGAATCAACCCAAATGCCCATCAGTGATAGACTGGATAAAGAAAATGTGGTACATATGCAGCCACTATGTATGTACTATGCAGCCATAAAAAGGAATAAGATCACGTCCTTTGCAGGGACATGAATGGAGCAGGAAGCCATTATCCTCAGGAAGCTAACACAGGAACAGAAAACCAAACACTCCATGTTCTCAATCATAAGTGGAAGCTGAACAATGAGAACACATGGACACAGGAAGGGGAACAACACACACTGGGGCCTGTCTGGGTGGGGGAGTGGGAAAAGGGAGAGCATCAGGAACTTAGCTCCAAAGAGATTAATAACCCCTTATCCCACACAAGCCTAGAAAGTAGCGTGTACTGCACACCTAGACTATATCATATAACCTATTGCTCCTAAGCTACAAACCTGTATAGCATGTTACTGTATGATACTGAATACTGTAGGCAATTGTAACACAATGGTAAGTGCTTGGGTATATAAACATAGAAAAGGTACAGTAAAAATATGATATAATCTTATGAGGTCACCATTGTATATGTAGTCTATTGTTGATCAAAATGTCATTATGTGGTACATGTCTGCATTTTATAATGAGAGTAAATCCAATGAATCATTATTCACTTAAATTGAAGTCCTGGTGGTTAGGAGAAAATAAACTTTTTAGTATCAGACTAGCAATCTTTAGAATGTTAAGAACCATCATAAGGTTTTTGTTATTGTTTACACTGAATTAAAGCTAGTTTGACTGTTGCAGTTAATCAGTGCCAGGCAGTTCATGTTACCATTCTCTCTGTCGTTGGGTGTGACTATTTAGTACTCCAAGTTCTGACGTAATTATTAATCTAGCATCAGATCTGCTGCAGCATGTGTGGTTTCTTAAATCACTGGATAGAGAAGGACCCCTTTTTTTATACCCCTTTGACAGAGATTACATATAGTATTCATTGTGGCATACAAGAATGGGACTGTGGTGAACACAGAGATGCGCCACTCATTTGGCCTTAGCTGCAGGGTGTACAGTCAGCAGAGCCTGCAGCTATCAATTCTTAGGTCCTCCTCACCTGCAGAAAGCTGCCTCTCCCAAGAGGACACCCTTGGGCGTAGAGGGGGTACTCACCACCAATTAATGATTGAGGATGTGCATCAGGGCTGGACCATTTCATTTGGAACTGGCTGAGAATTTGTTAGGCCTGCATTGCAGTTTGACCTCTCTGCTTAATCCTGCATCCTTCCCTTTCCTTCTACCAGTGTTGATCCTTACTATATGCCCTGCATGCCAAACTTCCTCCCACCTTTTGCTGGGACTTAGAATTTAGCTCACCACACTGTTCCATTTTCTCTTTCCTACCACTAGGATCAACAACAAAATTATAGGGCCCAGTCCAAAATGAAAATGCTGGCACCCTTGCTCAAAAAGCAGGGGGAAATGCTGTTAAATGTGCTAAAATAGAAAGCTTTTTCCTTTCTTCCGTGGTCTCTTTACATTTTTCATGATGTTTAAATTTGCTATTTAGTGTTATTCTAAGTAAATGAGAGTGTGAAATAATTAGAATGAATTGACCATACATCTTTATGTTATGCAATGTCAGCTTTAAATGCAAATATGAGTCTTGAACTCATATATGGGATCACTGAAGTCACACAACTCTTATTTTGTAGCTCATACATACATACTTACTTCATTTTCCATCAGAACAATAGAAACCCCGCACAAAACTAACTCAACTGTTTTCCTTTGACTTCCTGAAACTTGCACATCCTATCGACATTCTTCTACCTTCAGCTTATTGATGAGTAAGGAAGGACTGAAAGGGAATGGAAATAGGGTTGGCCGATCTTTCTCTTTCCTTCTATGCCATCACCCTCAGCATTAGTGGTTCGCTAATACAGGGAAGTGATATGAATAAAAAAGGGTATGATAGGAATCCTTGGTCCTTTGTGATTCTTAGAACACCACTGCCTTCTTTCTGCATTTGAAGCAAGTTTTGGTTCAAACGGAAAGCATAGTCTCTTGGGGCTGGTAGACACTTCATTCCCTATCCCCAGGCCTGCTAAGTTGTAGATGTAACACACTTACCTCATACTGGCTTTGAGTCTTAACTGAACTCTCTCGAATCGTGGGCCTAGCAGAACACTGTGCTTATGGGACATCTCTAACACTATGTTTGAATGGTGGATCACAGAACTGCAGAAACACATATTGCATGTATCTCCTCTGCTTACATGAAGTCTCCATTGTTCCATTGCACTGCACGTATGAAACACAAATTCAAATATTAAATTATTAAGCTTGTAATCCCAGGACTTTGGGAGACCGAGGCAGGCAGATCACCTGAGGTCAGGAGTTCGAGACCAGCCTGACCGATATGATGAAACCCCGTCTCTACTAAAAATACAAAAATTAGCCGGGCATGGTGGCACGCATCTGTAATCCCAGCTACTCGGGAGGCTGAGACAGGAGAATTGCTTGAACCTGGGAGGCGGAGGTTGCAGTGACCTGAGATCACGTCATTGCATTCCAGCCTGGGCAACAAGAGTGAAACTCTGTTTCAAAAAAAAAAAAAATTCAGTCAGTGACAGCCAAGCATTAAATCAAGTTTCATACTTCTAAGTGCCAGGCTCTGTGTGACTGTGTAGGCTGCACTCCCATGAAGCTGGCCCTGCCTAACACGGCAGTCTTGTTTATACCTGGTTCTCTCCCTTCTTCTCCAAGCTCTTCACCACCTACTTTCACACCCAGCAGCAACTGGAGAGGAGAGGGAGAGTGAACATAACAGGTTACTATGGATTGTTAAAGCACAATTAATTGGAACTTAGCTCCAAAGAGATTAATAACCTCTTATCTCATCCCCAAGCCACAGGCCTGATTTCTTCCCCTGTTATCACCAGGCTATAAAAGCTTCCTGCCTGAATGAGGACACCATGCTAATCCATATAAGGCTCTTCCAAGTTGCACAGTGATGCAAACTATTGCTTCTTGTTCACATGTCTTTCTCTAAGTAATTAACTGTTTTTCAATGTAAATATTTATTTCTCTTCCTCTGCACATACACACATACACACACATATACACACATTTCTGGTTACATAAGAAATCATGTTTATTGTAAAGTAATTCAAAATGCTGAATAAAGATTAAAATAATTATTTCTAATCTCACCATTTACATATAATGATTAGGTACATTTTAGTGTATACGCTTTCAGGAAATTTTCTTTTTTTTTTTATTATACTCTAAGTTCTAGGGTACACGTGCACAGTGTGCAGGTTTGTTACATATGTATACTTGTGCCATGTTGGTTTGCTACACCCATTAACTTGTCATTTACATTAGGTATTTCTCCTAATGCTATCCCTCTCCCATCCCTCCACCCCACAACAGGCACCAGTGTGTGATGTTCCCTGCCCTGTGTCCAAGTGTTCTCATTGTTCGCTTCCCACCTATGAATGAGAACATGCGGTGTTTGATTTTCTGTCCTTGCGATAGTTTGCTCAGAATTATGGTTTCCAGCTTCATCCATGTCCTTACAAAGGACATGAACTCATCCTTTTTTATGGCTGCATAGTATTCCATGGTGTATATGTGCCACATTTTCTTAATCCAGTCTATCATTGATGGACATTTGGGTTGGTTCCAAGTCTTTGCTATTGTGAATAGTGCCACAATAAACATATGTGTGTTTGTGTCTTTATAGTAGCATGATTTATAATCCTTTGGGTATATACCCAGTAATGGGATTGCTGGCTCAAATGGTATTTCTAGTTCTAGATCCTTAAGGAATCGCCACACTGTCTTCCACAATGGTCGAACTAGTTTACACTCCCACCAACAGTGTAAAAGCGTTCCTGTTTCTCCACAACCTCTCCAGCACCTGTTGTTTCCTGACTTTTTAATGATGGCCATTCTAACTGGTGTGAAATGACATCTCATTGTGGTTTTGATTTGTATTTCTCTGATGACAAGTGATGATGAGCATTTTTTCATGTGTCTGTTGGCTGCATAAATGTCTTCTTTTGAGAAGTGTCTGCTCATATCCTTTGCCACCTTTTTGATGGGGTGCTTTAATTTTTTTCTTGTAAATTTGTTTTAAGTTCTTTCTAGATTCTGGATATTAGCCCTTTGTCAGATGAGTGGATTACAAAAATTTTCTCACATTCTACAGGTTGCCTGTTCACTCTGATGGTAGTTTCTTTTGCTGTGCAGAAGCTCTTTAATTTGATTAGATCCCATTTGTCTATTTTGACTTTTGTTGCCATTGCTTTTGGTGTTTTAGTCATGAAGTCCTAACTCATGCCTATGTCCTGAATGGTATTGTCTAGGTTTTCTTCTAGGGTTTTTTTGGTTTTAGGTCTAATATTTAAGTCTTTAATCCGTCTTGAATTAATTCTTGTATAAGGTATAAGGAAGGGATCCAGTTTCAACTTTCCCCATGTGGCTAGCCAGTTTTCCCAGCACCATTTATTAAATAGGGAATCCTTTCCCCATTTCTTATTTTTGTCAGGTTTGTTAAAGATCAGATGGTTGTAGATGTGTGGTGTTATTTCTGAGGCCTCTGTTCTGTTCCATTCTATATCTCTGTTTTGGTACCAGTACCAGGCTGCTTTGGTTACTGTAGCCTTGTAGTATAGTTTGAAATCAGGTAGTGTGATGCTGCCAGCTTTGTTCTTTTTGCTTAGGATTGTCTTGGCAATGCAGGCTCTTTTTTGGTTCCATACGAACTTTAAAGTAGTTTTTTCCAATTCTGTGAAGAAAGTAATTGGTAGCTTGATGGGGATGGCATTGAATCTATAAATTACCTTGGGCAGTACGGCCATTTTCAAGATACTGATTCTTCCTATCCATGAGCATGGAATGTTCTTTCATTTGTTTGTGTCCTCTTTTATTTCATTGAACAGTGGTTTGTAGTTCTCCTTGAAGAGGTCCTTCACATCCCTTGTAAGTTGGATTCCTAGGTATTTTATTCTCTTTGAAGCAATTGTGAATGGGAGTTCACTCATGATTTGTCTGTTATTGGTGTATAGGAATGCTTGTGATTTTTGCACATTGATTTTGTATCCTGACACTTTGCTGAAGTTGCTTATCAGCTCTAGGAGCTTTTGGGCTGAGACAATGGGGTTTTCTAAATATACAATCATGTCCTCTGCAAACAGGGACAATTTGACTTCCTCTTTTCCCAATTGAATACCCTTTATTTCTTTCTCTTCCCTGATTGTCCTGGCCAGAAGTTCCAACACTGTGTTGCATAGGAGTGGTGAGTGAGGACATCCCTGTCTTGTGGCAGTTTTCAAAGGGAATGCTTCCAGTTTTTGCCCATTCAGAATGATATTGGCTGTGGGTTTGTCATAAATAGCTCTTATTATTTTGAGATACGTTCCATCAATACTTAGTTTATTGTGAGTTTTTAGCATGAAGGGAATGTTGAATTTTGTTGAAGGCCTTTTCTGCATCTGTTGAGATAATCATGTGGTTTTTGTCTTTGGTTCTGTTTATATGATGGATTACATTTATTGGTTTGTGTATGTTGAACCAGTCTTGCATCCCAGGGATGAAGCCAACTTGTTCTTGGTGGATAAGTTTTTTGATGAGCTGCTGGATTCGGTTTGCCAATATTTTATTGAGGATTTTTGCATCGATGTTCATCAGGGATATTGGTCTAAAATTCCCTTTTTTTGTTGTGTTTCTGCCAGGCTTTGGTATCAGAATGATGCTCACCTCATAAAATGAGTTAGGGAGGATTCCCTCTTTTTCTATTGATTGGAATAGTTTCAGTAGGAATGGTACCAGCTCCTCTTTGTACCTCTGATAGAATTCGGCTGTGAATTCGTCTGGTCCTGGACTTTTTTTGGTTGGTAGGCTATTAATTATTGCCTCAATTTCAGAGCCTGTTATTGGTCTAGTCAGGGATCCAACTTCTTCCTGGTTTAGTCTTGGGACAGTGTATGTGTCCATGAATTTATCCATTTCTTCTAGATTTTCTAGTTTATTTGCGTAGAGGTGTTTATAGTATTCTCTGATGGTAGTTTGTATTTCTGTGGGGTCTATGGTGATTTCCCCTTTGTCATTTTTTATCACATCTATTTGTTTCTTCTCTCTTTTCTTCTTTATTAGTCTTCCTATTGGTCTATTTGTTGATCTTTTCAAAAAACCAGCTCCTGGATTCATTGATTTTTTTGAGGGGTTTCTCTTGTCTCTGTCTCCTTCAGTTCTGCTCTGATTTTAGTTATTTCTTGCCTTCTGCTAGCTTTTGAATTTGTTTGCTCTTGCTTCTCTAGTTCTTTCAATTGTGATGTTAGGGTGTCAATTTTGATCTCTCCTGCTTTCTCTTGTGGGCATTTAGTGCTATAAATTTCCCTCTACACACTGCTTTAAATGTGTCCCAGAGATTCTGGTGTGTTGTGTCTTTGTTCTCATTGGTTTCAAAGAACATCTTTATTTCTGCCTTCATTTTGTTATTTACCCAGTAGTCATTCAGGAGCAGGTTGTTCAGTTTCCATGTAGTTATGCGGTTTTGAGTGAGTTTCTTAATCCTGAGTGCCAATTTGATTGCACTGTGGTCTGAGAGACAGTTTATTGTGATTTCTGTTCTTTTACATTTGCTGAGGAGTGCTTTACTTCCAACTATGTGGCCAATTTTGGAATAAGTGCAGTGTGGTGCTGAGAAGAATGTATATTCTGCTGATTTGGGGTGGAGAGCTCTGTAGATGTCTATTAAGTCTGCTTGGTGCAGAGCTGAGTTCAAGTCCTGGATATCCTTATTAACCTTCTGTCTTGTTGATCTGTCTCATATTGACAGTGGGGTGTTAAAGTCTCCCATTATTATTGTGTGGGAGTCTAAGTCTCTTTGTAGGTGTCTAAGGACTTGCTTTATGTATCTGGGTGCTCCTGTATTGAGTACATATATATTTAAGATAGTTAGCTCTTCCTGTTGAATTGATCCCTTTACCATTATGTATTGGCCTTCTTTGTGTCTTTTGATCTTTGTTGCTTTAAAGTCTGTTTTATCAGAGACTAGGATTGCAACCCCTTCCTTTTTTTTTTTCTTTCCATTTGCTTGATAGATCTTCTCCATCCCTTTATTGTGTGCCTGCATGTGTCTCTGCACATGAAATGGGTGTCCTGAATACAACACACTGATGACTCTTGAGTCTTTATCCAATGGGCCAGTCAGTGTCTTTTAATTGGGACATTTAGCCCATTTACATTTAAGGTTAATATTGTTATGTGTGAATTTGATCCTATCATTATGATGTTAGCTGGTTAGTTTGCCCATTAGTTGATGCAGTTCCTTCCTAGCATCGATGGTCTTTACAATTTGGCATGTTTTTGCAGTGGCTGGTACTGATTGTTCCTTTCCATGTTTAGTGCTTCCTTCAAGAGCTCTTGTAGGGCAGGCCTGGTGGTGATAAAATCTCTCACCTTTTGCTTGTCTGTGAAAGATTTTATTTCTCTTTCACATATGAAGCTTAGTTTGGCTGGATATGAAATTCTGGGTTGAAAATTCTTTTCTTTAAGAATGTTGAATATTGGCCCCCAATCTCTTCTGACTTGCAGGGTTTCTGCCAAGAGATCCATGTTAGTCTGATGGGCTTCCCTTTGTGGATAACCCGACCTTTCTCTCTTGCTGCCCTTAGCATTTTTTCTTTCATTTCAACCTTGATGAATCTGACAATTAGGTGTCTTGGGGTTGCTCTTCTTGAGGAGTATCTTTGTGGTGTTCTCTGTATTTCCTGAATATAAATGTTGGCCTGCCTTGCTAGCTTGGGGAAGTTTTCCTGGATAATATCCTAAAGAGTGTTTTCCAGCTTAGTTCCATTCTCCCCGTCACTTTGAGGGCCACCAATCAAACGTAGATTTGGTCTTTTCACATAGTCCCAAATTTCTTGGAGGCTTTGTTCATTTCTTTTTACTCTTTTTTCTCTAAACTTCTCTTCTCGTTTCATTTCATTAATTTGATCTTCAATCACTGATACCCTTTCTTTCACTTGATCAAATCAGCTACTGAAGCTTGTGCATACGTCACATAGTTCTCATGCCATGGTTTTCAGCTCCATCAGGTCATTTAAGGTCTTCTCTATGCTGTTTATTCTAGTTAGCCATTCGTCTCATCTTTTTTCAAGGTTTTTGCTTCCTTGCAGTGGGTTTGAACATCCTCCTTTAGCTTGGAGAAGTTCATTATTACTGAAGCCTACTTCTGTCAACTCGTCAAAGTCATTCTCCATCCAGCTTTGTTCCATTGCTGACGAGAAGCTGTGATCCTTTGGAGGAGAAGAAGTGCTCTGGTTTTTCAAATTTTCAGCTTTTCTTCTCTGGTTTCTGCCCATCTTTGCGGTTTTATCTACCTTTGGTCTTTGATGATGGTGACCTACAGATGGGGTTTTGGTGTGGATGTCCTTTTTGTTTATGTTGATGCTATTCCTTTCGGTTTGTTAGTTTTCCTTCTAATAGTCAGGTTCCTCAGCTGCAGGTCTGTTGGAGTTTGCTGGAGGTCCACTCCAGACCCTGTTTGCCTGGGTATCACCAGCAGAGGCTGCAGAACAGCAAATATTGCAGAACAGCAAATATTGCTGCCTGATCCTTCCTCTGAAAGCTTCGTCTGAGAGGGGCATCCGGCTGTATGAGGTGTCAGTTGGCCCATACTGGGAGGTGTCTCCCAGTTAGGCTACATGGGGGTCAGGGACCCACTTAAGGAAACAGTCTGTCCATTCTCAGAGCTCAAACACTGTGCTGGGAGAACCACTGCTCTCTTCAGAGCTGTAAGACAGGGACGTTTAAGTCTACAGAAATTTCTGCTCCCTTTTGTTCAGCTATGCCCTGCACCCAGAAGTGGAGTCTATAGAGGCAGGCAGGCCTCATTGAGCTGCAGTGGGCTCCACCCAGTTTGAGCTTCCCAGCCACTTTGTTTACGTACTCCAGCCTCAGCAATGGCAGACGCCCCTCCCCCAGCCAGGCTGCAGTCTCGCAGTCTGATCTTGGACTGCTGCACTAGCAGGGAGCAAGGCTCCATGGGCGTGGGACCTTCTGAGTTAGGCATGGGATATAATCTCCTGGTGTGCTGTTTGCTAAGACCATTGGAAAAGCGTAGTATTTAGGTGGCAGTGTCCCAGTTTTCCCGGTACAATCTGTCACGGCTTCCTTTGCCTAGGAAAGGGAAATCCCCTGACCCCTTGTGCTTCCTGGGTGAAGCAATGCCCCACCCTATTCAGCTCATCCTCCGTGAGCTACACCCACTGTCCAACTAGTCCCAGTGAGATGAACCAGGTACCTCAGTTGGAAATGCAGAAATCACCTATCTCCTGCATCAGTCACGCTGGGAGCTGCAGACCAGAGCTATTCCTATTTGGCCATCCAGGAAATTTTCTATTTACATAGACTGTTTTTACAAAATTAAGTTCTTACTGTATGAACTGTTTGGTAACTAACTTATTTTTTACTTAACACTATATTGCAAATTTATTTCCAAATCAATACATACAGATCAACATCATCATTTTTAAGACATACTATTTTATTTTATTGATATGCCGTAATTTATTTAACCAGTCCTTTATTGATGAACAGTTACATTGGTTATGATATTTGCCTTGTCTCCAGAATATATCCTCTTATATATCTATTATTATTATATCCCTCAGAATTTATCATTTTGTATACATATATATAATTTTATAGACTAGGCCGGGCACGGTGGCTCAAGCCTGTAATCCCAGCACTTTGGGAGGCCGAGGCGGGCGGATCACGAGGTCAGGAGATCGAGACCATCCTGGCTAACATGGTGAAACCCCGTCTCTACTAAAAAAATACAAAAAACTAGCCGGGCGAGGTGGTGGGCGCCTGTAGTCCCAGCTACTCGGGAGGCTGAGGCAGGAGAATGGCGTTAACCCGGGAGGCGGAGTTTGCAGTGAGCTGAGATCTGGCCACTGCACTCCAGCCTGGGTGACAGAGCGAGACTCCTTCTCAAAAAAAAAAAATAAAATAAATAATAATAATAATAATAATAATAATTTTATAGACTAAACTAGTTCTCCAGAATAAATCCTTTTGTCTATCTATCTCTCTATCTATCTATCTATCTATCTATCATCAATATCACCTGATTATTTCCTTTATGTAAATCCTAGAAGTGACAATGCTGGTGATATATAATTCTTTATTGTCAAATCTTAATTTGTATAATAACCTCTTAGAAGAAGTTAGCAAAATACAAAAACAAATAAGAATCCATGTTCTTGACCTGCTTTTGTTTCCATAATACCTTCCTTAGAGTAGTGGTCTTCACATCTTCTTGGCTTTACTATAGCCCATGTGGTGGTTGAACATGTTCTTCTTGTTCTCCAGCATGGCCCAAATGGTCAACTTCTGATTTCCCACTTATTATAGTCTAGCAATTAAAACCCCTGGAGACAGGACCAGCTAATTGAACCAGGCATTTTAAGTTCTGGCTCAAATGCATGCTCATTCACTTTTTGTATAAAATGCCTGCATTGTATTTTTCAGATGTATCTCAATTTTTTTTGTGGAGTTCCAGACATACTTCACTCAGGATTATGCACAAACGGCATGGATCCATTCCATTGTAGATTGTGTAACCATGCTCTGTGGTGAGTATCACTTGCTAGGATAGGAAATTACTAGCCACTGTTGAACTGCATATGACAATGACGTTCCACTGACTTTGATTACCAGTTTTTCCAAGTAGAAGGGCTATGTTAAAAACTGGCCAGGACTACACAATATAAAGAAAAGATCAATCCTACCTTCAGCCAAAGCCAACCAGACTTGCTCTTATAATTAATGGTCTTGGCTGATGTCAGGTAGAACAGTTAGATAATACACTCAAAAGAACACATAAGACTTGGTTCTTCTATATAGAGATAGGATGCTGAACATTCTAGAACCTGTACTGATTTTGGAAGCAATTTACAGTATATGCTTGGCTTCTCTCTTCCAAATGCTATGGCCTTCTCATTCTCCAGTTATGTAAATGGTTATCGATGGTACCATGAGCTATTTCTATACAGTAATGAGTGCCAGCAGTGTTGTATCACATCTCAAGTCTTGGATTGCATTCTGTTCCTTTCCCAAGGACTTGACATTTGGCTCATGGATTTCATCTTTATCATGTGTAAATCTTCATGCTTAGAGAATTATTGGGGAAGGATAGGATTATGTCGTCATGAGATAAACATATTCATTATGGGTATAATTTCATTCAAGAAACTCCAAACATGTTATATAAGGTATGTAGGGTGTTCTAGAAATGTATGGAATTAACATTCCATCTGTGTAGTACAGGACAACAGACCTGGCATTTGTTTAAAATAAATTTCACACTCACATTATTAAATCGATGTCTTAGAGAGTTTCTAAGATTAAATCAAATTGTTTGTAGCTTAGACCCACTTAATCCATTCATTTAAATGAGTTCTGAGTATTTTAGGAAATATTCATCTCTTCAAGCCATGTCTTAGTGGCAAAAGGGAAATAATACCTGTATTCAGTAACTCATAGTACCATTTTATTCCATTCTAGGTACTGACTCATTTCTTTTTGGAAAAAAATACACATACTCAGGAATCAGTTAAATTGTAACTGAAATGTATAATATTTGTTTAGTTGGGGGGAAGCTGAGAGCAGTTCTAAGACTAAAAGCAGATTTCATGAGAAGGCTAAATCAACTCTACTCTTTCAACTAATAAGAAGGTCTTAAGGGATCAAACTATCATATATTTGAGTTTTAGAGCCTGTGTTTTTTTTAAAACCACTTGATTTTCGGGGTCTCATTATTAGTCACAGTATTTGCATCAGCACACCAAAGAAGCTCATGTTTGTCTTCTCAGAGGATAAAGGTGACTCATTTCCCTCATTTCTATCTTTTGGAGGATATTCATAATCTCCCAAATAGGGGGAAATGACTTTAGGTGACCAATATGGTCCCAATGACTGTGTGAAGCTTTGAGTAGGGTTATGTCAGAAGCAACATATTTAAATTCTATGCAAGATCAAGAGGCCTGTTGTAAGCAATTACCATATACCCGCCTCCTCACCTTGTAGCATAATATTAGAACATTAAAGTTCAGAGTATGGATGAGAGTCTGCAGAATCACATGTGGAACACCCACTGGGAACAGATCTGCTCTGTGATGAACAGAGAAGCTACCAGTTGAGTTGGCCCCCAGTTTCAGTCTGATCGATACGAAAATGATCGTACTCTTCAGACACCTAGAAAATCAGCTCTTCTGATCTTCCTACTAAGACTTACTGATGTCAGCATGAATTTTTCCTTAGAAGGAAACTCACATGCCTTCCTCACCCATCACACCTGCCATTAGTCAGAGAGACCCAAAGAGTAAGGGGCGGAAATAACCTCACAATCAGTGTTAGGTGCTCTTGTTGGTGACCTTGGGCCATGCCATATACCCCTGAACTTCAGTTCCTTTTTGGCCTCTTCTGGCTTTACTTAATGTTCTATGAGCCTTGAGGTCAACATAATTCTGATACACTGACTGGTAAGCCACAAATCGAGTGAGACCAGCCAGAATGTCACCATGTGCATGAAGCATTTTTCTTAGATTTTCTGGGCTTTGATATCTCAACTACAGGGCCTGCTGAAGCCTGAAAACAGGGCCAGATTGTGGAATTTGTCTATGATCTCTCTCCCTGGTCTTTTACTGCATAACACTGCTGGTCACATGGTGTTATCCACTTTCTTTCTCCACCAATTAATTGTCACCATTATCGCTAATGATATATGATCAACACTATAGTAAGCATCCCTGTGCAAGTGACATGTAATTTAGAGAAAGTTGATCCATTGTTTAAAAAGCACCCTACAGTCCTGCCAGTATGACTATAATAGAATGAAGAGGAATGAGCCTTGAAATGCAGGTCAAGACACTTGGGTTCTATTCCAGCCCTGCTGCTTAATGTCTGTGGGACCGTGGACAATCACTTCTTTTCTCTGGGCCTCAGTTTGCAAAGCTGCAGAATTAATAGGGTGGGCCCAATGCTTTAAAGGTTCTTTGCTCTGTCAATGCCACATCACAGCCTTTTCACAGTGCCCTCAAGGCCTTTCTGTTGAACCTATTTCTTATTGTTTTTGAAGCTCCACTTGGGAGTGTTGTCAGTAACCATTTATCCTGTCAAGTGGGAATCATGCTGGGTGGCTTGCTTGCATCTACCGGACTCATCCTGAGCTCATTTGCCACAAGTCTGAAGCATCTCTACCTCACTCTGGGAGTTCTTACAGGTAAGGGCACTTTGTACCACCTGTCTCACCCCACTCCATCCAGGGGGTTCCAAACACATCAACAGAGAAGTAACTCATAAAATATCCATTTTGTTATATGTATAATTTAGTTGACCTAGCTTATGTTTACCTACCTAGCAGTTAAACAGAGCTGGAAATGAGATTATATTACTCTAATGAAAATGCATCTCCACTTTAATTCAGCCAGATGGCAAAAGCAACTGCAGCTTTCTCTTCGGAATTAGTGTATGGCTGAGATTCTGTACTCAGAAGAAACAAGATATTACCCAGGGCAACATGAATTTTCAGCAATGGTCATTCTTCCAACCATTGCCAAGACGTTAAAATACTATTGGCAGTCAATCTGAGTCGCTCCTGCTTTATAATGAATATTGCTGTCCAATAAATGGGAGTTTCTAATTTTAAAAAAGCCCTTTATTGTGAATATTCTTATATTATGCATTCTTTCTCAATGCTATGGAAGTATCACTTTAGCAAATTATAATAAATCCCATGGATAAAAAGCAATATGTACATTCAATAAATCACACTTACAGAGACGGCATAGGATCAAGATGAGTTGGCTGTGGGACTGCAGTAGGAGTTTGCCTATCGCTCAAAGGGGTGTGGAGAGTAGCGCCAACTCCTGTCTGGGCATTGTGCCATTGGTGTGGCGTGAATAAGGTCAATAAAGGATGTAACCTCATAGTGAGGCTATAAATTTGGCTATGTTAGCTAAAGAAGGTACATCCACCCCTAATAAACCAAAGAGCCTGACTGCTGCTATGGTGACCAGTGGATCCCAGTTTACCAGGCACTGTCCTGGTTTTAATAATGAAAGTCCCACATCCAGAAACCCCTGAGTCCAGGCAACTCTGGGTTGCTGGCTACCCTACACTGCAGATGAAAGCAGGACCTTCAGAAGGTGATTCTCTTTTTCCTTCTCTGACATTCTAGTGGCCATAAAATCCAGGCTCAAAGCCGCTCAGATTTTCTTTACTTAAAAAGTCATAGAAGTTGATCTTTTTTTTTTTTTTTTTTGAGGCAGGATCTATCTGACTCTGTCCTCAGGCTGGAGTGCAGTGGCACAATCTCAGCTGCAACCTCTGTCTCTTGGGCTCAAGCCATCCTCCCCCTTCAGCCTCCTGAGTAGCTGAGACTACAGGCGCATGCCACCACACCTGGCTAATTTGTTTTTTTTTTGTTTTGTTTTGTTTGCAGAGATGGGGTTTTGCCATATTGCCCAGGCTAGTCTCAAACCCCTGAGCTCAAGTGATCTGCCTGCCTTGGCCTCCCACAGCACTGGGATTACAGGCATAAGCCACTGCACCCAGCCCAAAAGTTGAAGGTCTCTAGAAAGCTTTCTAGAGTGTCAACATTTGTCTGCTGACCTTAAGAGATATTTTCACATATGTGAAAACATACATTGCTATGTTAACATATAAAATTGGCATAATGTTTCCCAACTGTGTAAAATTACCCTGGAATTTTCATAGTTGTATATGCTATTTGAATCCAAATTCCAGTGTGGTACAGATTGTCAGTGTTGTGTCTTCATAAGCAGTGAAGAGTTTAGGGAATTGTCTGGATTATTTAAGTTAAAAAATGGAGGAGGTGATAAGTTTCTTTGGTTGACATTATCTAGATTTTCTAGTGAATTCCAATATAGTTCATATAATGATTTTTATGTTCTTCATTTAACTTTGTTCATGAAGTCACATTTCCTTAAGGGTGTTCTCCCTAAGAAGAAAGTCATGTATGTTCTACATTTGCCAAATTGTGAATGACTGGTGAGGGGGAGACTCATTTTAAGCTTGGTGTAAAAAGCAGCTTTAAAAGCGTTTAATGAGAGGTCAGATTCTCTTTAATATAAATCATTGTATTCTGAGATATCGTTGGCTGTTTATGGTACATCAGCACTCATAGAGTTCTCTTTATCCTCAGGTCTGGGATTTGCACTTTGTTACTCTCCAGCTATTGCCATGGTTGGCAAGTACTTCAGCAGACGGAAAGCCCTTGCTTATGGTATTGCCATGTCAGGAAGTGGCATTGGCACCTTCATCCTGGCTCCTGTGGTTCAGCTCCTTATTGAACAGTTTTCCTGGCGGGGAGCCTTACTCATTCTTGGGGGCTTTGTCTTGAATCTCTGTGTTTGTGGTGCCTTGATGAGGCCAATTACTCTTAAAGAGGATCACACAACTCCAGAGCAGAACCATGTCTGTAGAACTCAGAAAGAAGACTTTAAGCGGGTGTCTCCCTATTCATCTTTGACCAAAGAATGGGCACAGACTTGCCTCTGTTGCTGTTTGCAGCAAGAGTACAGTTTTTTACTGATGTCAGACTTTGCTGTGTTAGCCATCTCCGTTCTGTTTATGGCTTATGGCTGCAGCCCTCTCTTTGTGTACTTGGTGCCTTATGCTTTGAGTGTTGGAGTGAGTCATCAGCAAGCTGCTTTTCTTATGTCCATACTTGGAGTGATTGACATTATTGGCAATATTACATTTGGATGGCTGACCGACAGAAGGTAACATTCATGAAACCACAATTGGTTCCCCACCAAGGGACATTAAGCCTTGAGTTTCTCCTCAGCCCCTTACCCTTTGGAATACCTAGGTCTGAATAATGTTAATAAGTCTGCAGTATCTGAAGGCATCTCCCTTGCTGGTTCTTCTAGATCAGAGGTTGGCAAAATTTTCTGTAAAGGGACAGATAGTAAACATTTTTGGCTTTGTAGGCCAAGTGTTCTTCATCACAGCTATCCAACTCTGCTATTATAGTACAAAACAGCCACAGACAATATGTAAACAAAAGAGAGTGGCTATGTTCCAATAAGACTTTATGCACACTGAAATGTGAATTTCTCTTATAATTTTCATGTGTCACAAAATATTGTTCTTTTGACTTTTTCCAACCATTTTTAAATGGAAAAACCATTCTTTGTTCACAGGTAGTACAAAAAGAGGTCGTGGGCCAGATGTGCCTAAATTGCAGAAGCCTAGGGTAACTATAGGTTCTGGTGGTAGATTTAATTGCATCCCAAGACGAGTCAGTCCTCAAGCAAGACAACTTCTGGCTGGGTGTGGTGGTGTTAGTTTATTTTGAACACTCCTGACTGGCAATGGAAAAAGGAGCAGAATCCAATTCAGTCAGGAGGGCCAGGTGCAATGATAACACATTATCTGTAGCCACATATTTATGTTTGACAATGCAAATTGCAAATAATTTCCTTGTAATTGTAGGCTTAGAAACCAAAGTTATAAGAAATCTATGAAGTAATTTCTTTAGCAAATGCTCATCTGTTTGGACTGAAGAGTGCAGGCTACTTATATTCTCCTAAATGGTGAACCATTCACACTTGAGATGTGACCTGCAGAGCTAATACCATCATGTAGCTTCTCACAAATTATGTTTTTGGTAATTAATCAGGATCCAACTGCCATTCTCCAGTGTTATGAATATGATATTTAGTATTAATTGGACATTTGTAATGGTTAAAGAAGAAGGAGAAGAGCAAAGAGTACCTATTTTCACAGTCAAATAACTCAGCAAGAAGCAGCCAGGTATAGGTCTAATTGAGGCATCTCTAGTCTGAGGTATACTAGACCTAAGTTCTTGCACTGGCTCTGCTCCTTATTAACCCTGTAACCTACAGAAAGTCACCTAATCCTCAGATCCACAATGATCTCTCTCTGTAAAATGAGCCAGTGCAATATTTGCCTGTTGACCTTATTACTATTTTGTGAGGTTCAAATGAGGCTGTGAGTAGAAAAATGTTTGTAAAGCATAAGCTGTTGGAGCTGACATTATACAGAGTCTTTGAAATAATTGATATCATAGATGGGTTTGGAGTTATCGGGAAAATTAATGGGAATACCACTAAGACTTTGTCTTAGTCCAAGACCTCCATCATCTCTGGCAAATCATTTTAATGTCTTTGTATTACAGTTTCCCCTTTGTGTAACCACTTGGGTCATTGAGTATTTATATACCAATGGATAACATATCTGAAAGCATCTAATAAGGTAGACTGCTAGGAAAATAACCCTCCTGACCCTTTACATCAAGCTTGTCCAACCTGCAGCCCATGGGCTGCCTGCACCCTGGGATGGCTTTGAATGTGGTCCAACACAAATTTGTAAACTTTCTTACAACATTTTGAGATCTATGCACACACTTTTTCTCTTTCCTTCTTTCTTCCTTTTTTTCTTCCTTTCCTTTCGTTTCCTTTCGTTTTGTTTCCTTTCCTTTCCTCTTTCCTTTCTTTCTTTTTTTTCATCAGCTATCATTAGTGTTAGTTTATTTTATGTGTGGCCCAAGACAATTATTCTTCTTCCATTGTGGCCCAGGGAAGCCAAAAGATTGGAGACCCCTGCTCTACATTTTATTTCACGACTACTTTAGAGTAACCCTGTGAGATAAGTAACCTTTCCATTTTATAGGTAAAGAAATTGAGTTAGGCAGGCAGTGGGTGGCAGAAATAGTTTTAATATTCTACCTTTCTAATTTTGAAGCATATATTCTTTCTACCACACCATGCTTACTGGGGAGATGAATTCTTGCATTTGCAAAAAGGAAAGATAGGAAGACAACACAGATAACACACAATGGGAAAGCCATCTCTGTAAATAACTGCAGTGCTTACTGCTGCATAGCCGTGGCTCTAAAGCTCTTTTACAGAATGTGTACATCCTGCACTCATTCTTGTTCTTCATATCAACAGGTGTCTGAAGAATTACCAGTATGTTTGCTACCTCTTTGCTGTGGGAATGGATGGGCTCTGCTATCTCTGCCTCCCAATGCTTCAAAGTCTCCCTCTGCTCGTGCCTTTCTCTTGTACCTTTGGCTACTTTGATGGTGCCTACGTGACTTTGATCCCAGTAGTGACCACAGAGATAGTGGGGACCACCTCTTTGTCATCAGCGCTTGGTGTGGTATACTTCCTTCACGCAGTGCCATACTTGGTGAGCCCACCCATCGCAGGTAAGTTTCCAGAGAGAAACCCCAGCTACCTTTTCTCTTTGGCATATTGATGTGAAAACAGCAAATTCACATGCAGTCAATGAGAAGGATTGTCAAGAGAGTTGGGGAAGAGTGAAAGAAAAAAGGAACATATGAGCCCCTAAAACCATCTTGGTCCTACCTACATCCTTGTTTTATAATCTTCTTCCAACCAAGTAAGAACCTTAGCCTACCTGGAAAGAGTAAGTCCCAAATTAGGGTCTTGATTCCTTTCCATTTTGATGATGGGAGCAGGGGGATGGAGCAGTTGTTTAGCTTTATAAATAAGTAGGGCGCATTCAGAGGGAAGTCTCAGGGGAGAACAGGATTCCAACAGGGGGCAGTGGGTGATGAGGCTGAAATTATAAATGCCAGTGTCATGGTGGAGTGTTTTGGGTGCCTGACAAAGGAACTGGGCTCTATTCTTCAGAGACTATGGATAGTATTAAAGTTTTTATGTAAAAGGATAATATGGTAAAGTGTATATGTTAGAAAATGTGATCTAGCAATTGATCTAGTAACTTAAGAGAAAGGTCGCTAAGATTCCATTCTAATAGTTTAGGAGGCAGCTGATAAAGGCCTGAGCTAGGGCTGCTGCAGCAGAAATAAAGATGAGCTGTGGGGGCAAGGAGGAAGTTTTCAAAACAAAATTCAGCACAATTTAGCATACAGAGGTGAATGAGAGATATAAGTCAAGGATGACTTAGAAAATAATGTCATGGTTGAGAAAATAAAGAAATTAGAGAAAGTGGCTTTGCCTGAAAAATAATGAATATGGTTTTTAGATATGTTGAGATTTCTGAAATATACAGGTAGAAATGCTCAATAGAGCTGTTTAAAGATGAAATATGAGCTTTAATGGATGGCCTGATTATATATAGATTTGGGAGTCATCCTATAAAGCACCCAGAATGTTTTATAAACTCTAAAATGCTATAGAGTGAAGCATGATTAAACAAATAATTTGACAAATATTTATTGTATGCATTAAACAAGTAATTCAACAAGTATATATGCCTGTGTAACTAGCATTGTATTTATCATGCTGGAGAGACAGGAGTAAACAGGTCGGAACCTGTTTCTCCTTCCTAAGGCATGTGGTCTACACCACCTGCATCAGAGTCTCCTAGGGACCTTATCAAAAATGCAGATTCCTTGACACTCCCACCTTGATCTGAATGTTGAGGATGAGTTCCAGAAATCTACATTTTCAACCAGCTTTGTTGTGATGCTCATGCACGGTTAATATTGAGAATTACTGTTCCATATTATTATCTGCCTAAATTAAAACTGAGAGAGTGAACAAGGTCTCTGAAGACAGGCAAAAGAGAAATAACCCAAAACTTTGCCTAGAAAGAAGGCAGGAATTTTTTTGAGGAAGACAGGGTTTCTGCTATTAGCTATTATTGTGAATAGACAGTTTCAGGCTATTTCCAAATCCAGCAATTGGGATGGAATAAAAACAGCAAACTAGGGGAAATTGTGGCCGCTTGAGTGGTGCAGATGAAAAAAATCCTGTTCAGTTTAAACTCCATGATGATCTTTATGTTTAATGCTCCATTTTTGAAAACTGCCCCCAAAATGTTCCCACGTCCTCCCTCCATAGCCTATTTTAGTGCTCACCAACCTTTAGAAACAGTGTCATTCTATCAAAGGTCACAGGACACAAATGAAATTGCGATTCATGAATCGTTTTTTCAGTTCGTGGCCTTCACTGGCAAATCAGACATGATACTCATTACTGGGAATTCGAGGATTAATTCTTACTGTATCGTTTTCTTACTTATTTATCTTTCAAATAACAACTCTCTACTCGGTCTTTTTTGTTTGGTGCTATAGAAATGCCCAAGTAAATCAAACAATAACTAAAATATCTGAGAGCAGTTTAAATTCAGGAAATTTTGTGGGACTTATAATAACTTCTACATGCCATTTTCAACTAATGGATTTGAAGTGAGTAAAGAAGAAATCATATACTTCTGTGGTGGGTTTTCTTGGCAGATAAGAAAGTTTGAAGGAATTTTAAAAAACCTTTGTTAATTATAAAATAATTGCCTGATGAAGTATAATGTTACCCCACTGGTTTTCTGTCATCGTGGCCCCTATTTTGCATATCATATGCCCGGTTTTCCTCAAAATGTAGAGCTGAGAAAGATATTGAGATTAATTTGTTGCAACAAGAGATAAAGAAAAAAAAGCTAGTTTGCATTTGCGAATTCTAAAATGGCCCAAAGTTCTGATTTTTCAAACTGGATAGAGTATAATGACTGAATCCAGTTGAAAATGTGATACTGCTTTGAAGCATGTCATGTTACTCAAAATAGTGTATGGGTGCTGTGAATACTACTAGCATTTTTTACAAATACGTTTTTTAACACCCTAGGTGAATTATTCCAACTTGAGTAATTTAAATGATGCTATTTTTATCTTTTTACCAGATTTCACGGGGTTAATAATAACTAATATTTACGTTGTGACTACTAAGTACATGATGCTCTTCCAAGCACTTCACATAACAACAATCAATTCACTCTAGAAGTTTTCCTGGAAAACAGAATGTGTTTTTCAGTTGCTGCACAAAATTACAATTGGTGGTGCTATTGATCTATTATTATCCTTACAAAGTATCAGAATTTGAGAGTGGGTAAGCAATTGAATTTTCAACTTAACAATATAATTTTGCTGTTGTTTGTTACAGGATGGCTGGTAGATACCACCGGCAGCTACACTGCAGCATTCCTCCTCTGTGGATTTTCAATGATATTTAGTTCTGTGTTGCTTGGCTTTGGTAGACTTGTAAAGAGAATGAGAAAAACCCAGCTGCAGTTCATTGCCAAAGAATCCGATCGCAAGCTGCAGCTATGGACCAATGGATCAGTGGCTTATTCTGTGGAGAGAGAATTAGATCAGAAACATGCAGAGCCTGTGGCTGCAGCAGTGCCTGGCTACAGCCTCACATGACCAATGGCCTTGAGCCCCAGAATCTTCAGATTTGAGGGAGGTGTGGAGCCAGCAGATTCTTCGTGTTTCTGAAACTTTTTATTTCGGCAGAAGTATTGCCTTCCAAGGAAACTATTATTATTGTTTTGTTAACATATTAATATTTATAAGGGAAAATAGCACATAATAAAGAAAGCTGGACTAGCCCAGAGGCTTCTCATTTGGGATTTGTACTCATAACTGAACTCATATCTTTTGGTCAATGGGCATAGCTCTATGAGAAATGTAAGGACACAGCTGATATAATTAGCTGTAATTAGGGATAATTTCGATGCATAACCAAAGCAGATGACACTGGGCAGCAGCTTTGTCCCAGTCTCAGCCCCTTCATGTTCCCTCCTCAGAAAGAAAATGGAAACATTAACATGTAGCTTTGCTTACCTTGTTCTGGTTAGAGAAGGGAGGTCAGCTTGGGTGTGGTGGTGAAGAGTGAAGATGCCATCCATACCTTTTTCATGGTGGAGTTTCTCATTAGGGTTTTACCTGGGGTTGTTAAAAGAATACTTGAGATTCTTCAAAAGGTGGTGATGAATATAGAAAGAAACTCTTATTTTTTTCTCTCTTAATCTTGCAGCCAGCCCTTGCCTCTGCCCAAGGGTAGACACCACTATGAGAATCCAAATAATCATGGAATGCCGTGGTTGGAATAGATCTCAAAGGGTGGCTGGTAAGATTTATTTGAAATTGTCCACTGGAAACTGAAAGCTCTTTTCCTAAGACCGGGTTCCAGGCTCTCACCTTTGTTACCATCACATATAATACTTACTCTAAATTTAGCAGAACACACTTAGTCACAAGGGCAACCTCTCAATCTTACCTGAAATGTTAACACCAAAACTTCTCGTTTTTTACCTTCAGAGAAAAAGCTCTTATTTAAACTGCAGATGCATTCCTGTTAGGATGAAAAAATGTTGGCAGTATTCCAGTTGGGCAGGAACTGAATTCTTGAATCAGCAGGTCTCTGGTGAGAGTTTTCTTTGCAGATCAGACATTTAGTTTTATCATTACCCAAAAGAGGATAGGAGGGGGTCAGTTATCTGAACAAATATTATGCTAGAGATATTCTAAAGGTGAGATTCCTTTCTCCTTGTGTTAATTCTTGTTCCACTGTCCACTGCTCTTCATCTCTTTATGGATAATAATTAGAAATCTGCTCATTGGATTAGAAGTTGATTCATTCTCAAATACTCCACTTTTCTATGGTTTGGGATAATTTCTGAGCCTTCAGATTGAAGAGGGAAGGCATGGAGGGAAGAAAAAGTCCAGATCCCCCAGCTTGTCTCCAACCATTTTAAGTCCAAAGGATTATAATCCTGAATCTCACATCATGTCACACCTGTAAATAGGGGCAAATTATGCAATCAATTTTAATTATCAGGAGTTTAAAATCCAAATGTTAAGAAACTGTTTTGACCCTGAAGGCTATTTAATCCACTGTCCCTTACAAGGCTCACAAGTGCTGGGGGGGGAAAAAAAAACAGCAGTGAGGAGGATCCTGGCTACTATGTATGCTCAGCAAGAGAGTTTGCCTATACCTTGATTATTTCATAAAATCACATGTTAATACATTGCTTTCAGAATGAAATACTGACTTGATTTGATAGGAGAAAATGGTAATATTTCATGTTGTTTTCCAAAGAGAAATGTAAATGTTATCTGTTATCTCCTTACATAGTTTAAGAATTTAGTTTTGAAGCCCACACTGGACTGAAAAGAATTTACTTTTCATTGACTTTGTTATTCGTAATTTTAAAAATATTTGGAACTGGGCATGGTGGCTTACGCCTGTAATCCCAGCACTTTGGGAGGCTGAGGCGGGCGGATCATGAGGTCAGGAGATCGAGACCATCCTGGCTAACATCGTGAAACCCCGTCTCTACTAAAAATGCCAAAAATTACTTGGGCATGGTGGCGGGCGCCTGTAGTCCCAGCTACTCGGGAGGCTGAGGCCAGAGAATCACTTGAACCCGGGAGGCAGAGGTTACAGTGAGCCAAAATCACGCTACTGTACTCCAGCCTGGGCAACAGAGAGAGACCCCATCTCAAAAAAAAAAAAAAAAAAAAAAAAATATATATATATATATATATATATATTTGGAAGATATCTATAAAACGTCAAAGTTAAAATGAAGTTATATCTGTTTGGAATAGCACTTTGCCCTAAATATCATTTTTTGAATTTCAAGCCTAAAGATTTTAAAAAATATGAATAGTTACAAATATTCTTATACATATTTTTTCATCGTGATTACAACAAAATTTTGTTTATGTGGTTCTGCAGTATAATTTCTGTGAAGTATTGTAAGTATGCAAAATGAGCATAGTGATCAGAACTTTTAAAGATTTTGTATAAAAACATTTGGGAGATTTGACTTTATACGTGCATAGATTTGCATTTTACTTTCCCTTTTGAAGCAGCATTTTTAGAAAATTCGTAAGAAAAATGTACATCTTAAGGTCTACTATTTTACATTTCTATACAGAATTTTGGTGTTAATGTTCCATGTGTCTATACTGTTTATTTCAAAACTGAGAAATTCATGGGAATGATGTATTTTGTGGAATCAAGAACAAAATTATAGCGGGATAATTTTACATCTTAAATATTTCTTTCTACTACTGTAAGCTCTACTTTGGGATTATCTGAGTAGAAAATCAGAAGACATTATCTAACTTTATAGATACACTGTATGATTGGGCTCTTTGTTCAGATTGTAATTTCATTAATAGATGAAATATTTATGCTAATATTTTCTTATTTCAAAAGCAAAATAAAATGAGTTTATTGTCCTGTGTTTGGAAAGACATTTTTCCCTTGGACAAGAGGTTTGGATTGGATGGTGAGTGGGCCTGTCTGGATCATGGTAAGATGTGGTCAGCATTTTAAGATGTGTTAAGTAATCAAATGATTTACAAAAACCAAAAGTCTTTATTGAGTTCTTCCAATGTGTGAGCTATTATGCCAGCTACTTCCTATACATTGTCTCATTTAATCCCCATAGTGACCTCTATCATTATCGTTTTGGAGATGTGGAAAATGAAGCACCAGTTCCCACAGCTCAGTATCCACTGCACTCCTCTAGTGTGAAATCCTGTAAAACTGGGATGCTGCTGATTCTGAAGCCCTGTGTCCTTCCCCTGTGCCTACTTGGATCATCTTATGTGAGTTCAAGAAGCTGTTGGGAAACAGATGCTTCCTTGGACAGATAAAATCCTTTGGATTATGCTTCAATCGTCTAATCAATATTGAAGGAAGATTCTAGATTGGAGATTTCCAAGAGTTTTCCCAAGAGGATCTCTCAAAACCACTACTTCTAGGCTCAGTGGTTTAATTTGCTGTCGATTGATCCAGGCTTCTTTTGGGGAGCATTTAAGGTTGAGGGGGTGAATTGGGGAGCATACTTTGTCCCAAAAGTGAGCTAGTTCCACTGTTTGCCTTCCACATTACCAAAGTCAGGCTTTTTCAGGAGTTGAGTTCTTCTTGAAGTGCCTTCACCATTGCCAGTGATAATGAAAATGGTAATGTCTATTTGGCACTCCCCTTCCTGGTCCCAGTAGGTCTCATTCTGAAATTGTTTACTGAAATGAAATAGTACAAATTCGGCTGGGCACAGTGGCTCACGCCTGTAATCCCAACACTTTGGGAGGCCGAGGCGGGTGGATCACCAGGTCAGGAGATCGAGACCATCCTGGCTAACACGGTGAAACCCCGTCTCTACTAAAAATACAAAAAATTAGCTGGGCATGGTAGTGGGCACATGTAGTTTCAGATACTCGGGAGGCTGAGGCAGGAGAATGGTGTGAACCCGGGAGGCGGAGCTTGCAGTGAGCCGAGATTGGCCACTGCACTCCAGCCTGGGCGACAGAGCGAGACTCCATTTCAAAAAAAAAAAAAAGAAAAAAGAAAGGAAAAAAAGAAATAGTACAAATTCAGGGTAGATATCTGAGTTTCTTTCCTCACACTTGAAAGTTTGAGTTAAAAAATGTTTTTTAAAAAACATTTTAAAAAACATAAAAAAGTTTTAACTCTGTCAAAGAGTAGATTTTCATATCTATTGCCAGCACAGCTACCAATGACAGATGACTGAGGTTTTGTCCCATAGCACAGAAAATTATTTGGTTGGGGAGTGGGAAGATACTAAACAATGATAAAAGGACTGACATTTAAGACAAAACATTATGGTACTTTTCAAACATATACAAAAGTAGAATGAATAGTGTAGAGAACTTGAGGTACCTATTCCCCCACATCTACAATTATCTACCCATTATCCTCTCCTTTGATGAAGCAATTTGAAATATATTAACATGTGGGCAGCTCATGTTTCCTTCAGCTGCCAGGGAATACCTGAACTTAGCAAGAATAATTTGTTCATGCTAACGGGAACACGTGTGGTTAGTATCACCTATTAATGAGCCACATCATTACTTACAAAGCTGATTACTTACAAAGCTATGGGCTTTGAGTATCAATTGAAGATTACAATTTTCTCCTTCTCTCCCTAGCACCCTAAAGGGTCTATCTACCTGAGGCCCAGGGCTGTATTAAATAAGTTAGAAGGGCCTTTTTTTTTTTTTTCTTTTCTCTCTCTCTCATGACCCAAGAGAGTCAAACCAATGAAAAGGGATTTTGGATTTTGAGGTTTGGATGAGAGTGATCATTATTACTCTCATTATTGCTCTTAATTGTTTAAGGGTCAGAGGTCTTTTTGAGGGATCTGGGAACTAAGATTGGTCTAGAATTAAATAAAAAGCAATTTATTTTTGAGGGTTGAGTTGGCATTAAAAGGCTTTAGAATTAGCATTTCAAATGCAGCCCTTTTCAAGTTTTTCCATAAATATGTTTCTTTTGTGATGACAAGGTAGACCTTTTCCCACTGACCAGTGTAATGATGGAAGAGTTCAAGACCTTGTACTACGAAAGGTGAAGACCTGTGCTCATTCTTGGATAGCTTATTTTTGCAACTGAGGGCAGAGCAAGGTGTGGGTATGGGTCAAGGTAAGGAGGAGTTTGGGAGTGGGCGAAAGAATAGGGGGCAGCCTCTGTGTGGTTACCTGAGGCTCCGGCCTGCATGCAGGTGGATGAAGCCAGATATCTGACCCTAAGTTTCTAAAGCTCAAACAAGGAAGAGCAAAGTCTTTTCCAGAGTCACAGAACTGACAGGGCTGGTGTGAGCATTCAGTGCCCACACTGGACCTATGAGGTCACACAGGGTGTAGTTCCTGTCCTTAGGCTACACCCCCCGTCCTCTACTACACTCTAGTGCCCAGTTTTTCTATCAGTTCCTCCAAGCACCAAGCCTCCCCTTTCTACCCCCAACTTTGGGCCATTTTGCATATGTTGGTCCCTGTGATCACTCTCTTCTCATATTTTGGGCCTCAGTTTAAATGTCACTGCCCTAGAGAGTTCATCTTTAACCACTGCCCTTATCTAAATTATACATCCCTCCCCCGCCACTACCACCCACATTCTACATGCTCATAGCATTCTGTTATTTTCCTCCAAAGAACATCTTTTAGTTACAATCATATATATTGATGTGTGTTTTTATTTTTAAATTGTGTCTGCTCCACAAAACCACAAGCTTTCTGAGGATAGGGATCATACTCACTCATTCAATATTTAGAGCTGTGCCTGACCCAGAGTAGGCACTCGATGAATACTTGGTGAATGAATAAATGAGTGTAAAGAACAAACGAATGAAAAAACTGCTAAGGAGAATTGTAACATTAGCGAGGGTAGGGCGGATTGAAGGGTTGGGGTGCAGGTTTGTTTGCGTACAAATTGCTCTTGTACCCAGAACAGATAGGATACATTAGATGTTCCTAATTTGGTGTATCTAAATAGGACACCTTGTTAGAAGTGTCACATAAACAGTAGAAGCTGTGGAACATTGACCATTATGGAGCAGGTTTTGGAAAGGGAATAAAAGTGGCAAAGACAAGAGTTGATCAAAAGATATTAAATAACAAACTTTTGATTGAGGCCTGAATGTAAAAAATGATACTACTGTATTCAACCCAGAAGGCTTAATTAAATAGCTGTTGTGCACAAATGAATGGAAACCCCAGGGAAGAGGAAATGTTCACACAAGGGAGCCCTGGAACGTTGGGAAAAGGTGGATTGCACATGCCCCAAACATGAAAAGACGGGGTTTCAGTTACAGGCACCACACAAACTGCTTTTACACGAAATCTTTATGCCAGGGTTTTGCCAGGTGCAGGAGATGTTTCTGACTGAAATATTTGTCCTGACCAGACGTATGGCTGCCCCTAACTCATAGGGCATTGTTGAAAATTAGACAGTATGCTGGCAGACTTTTTTAAGAGATGGTGAAAGAAGTTAAGCAACCGACTATTTATCAAGCACCTCTTTGGAATCTGGAACCATGTTATATATATGGTGGAGAATTAAAAATACACATGGCACCCCCTCCGTGATCTCAAGTTTACTGCCTAATTGGTAAATTGAAACCAACTCAGGATAGAATAACACCAAGAAGTTACTAAATATTGACCTGAGGCTAAGGGCATGTGTAAGTACTTTGAGGGTTAGGAGAGGAAGAATTCACTATGGGTGAAGAAATTTGATTCTAGGGAATCTGAAGACAGGATTGAACAGATTGGAATCAGCCCTTGCTTTTTCAGGGCAAGAGCCTGGGAGTGAGGGAAAGAGATGTGAGACAGCTGCTTTGTGTGGTGCCTTAAGGTTTCAGCAGGCATCTCAGGCCAGTGCAGAACCAAGCACACATGGATGTAAATGTTCTGATGATGGGTCCATAAAGGTGTCTGGGACTTTTGGGGATTGAAGTCGCCTTCTTTAAGTACAAAGCAGGGATTTTCAGGGTATGGGGTTATAATTCAATATTCATCTCTCAACTGTAGAGTGTCATTCTCAAAGATCCAAAGTTTGAACAGCAGAGAAAAGCATTTTAAAATTGACGTCTTATGCAGCACTGCCATCTGCTGGAATTAGCAAGAACACTTCCCAGGAGTAGAGTATCTCCAGTTGTTCAACTCCCCAAGGCCTGCCTTAGCACAAACATTAAAATTTGTTATTGTTTCCTCCTCTTCCAACTCCCCCTTGCTGGTTACCCATCCCACATTTATCCTGTTCCTCTTGCAAGTATAAATACAGGGATAAAGATGCTGTGTTGCAGTATTTAGCTTTTGGTTACCTATATCAGTTCTGCAACATGGAGTATCAAAGTTAATATGAATGACTGATTTTGACTGGCTTGACTAGGGATAGCCATTGGTAAAACATAATGTTAAAAAAATTTGGAGTCCTCTACCTTTCTCAGGAACCCAGATTGTCAGCCTTCTCCCATTCTTGTTCCCACTGTGACCCCTACTAATGTGTTAATTTATTTGTTGTGAGCTGATAAAGGAGTTAGAGTGTGAGACACAGAATCTCAAATATATCAGAAGCCAAATGTTAGAAAATGTTGAAACCAAATGATATAGAAGGATGGATTCCATGTGGATTTGAAAACATCAAATATCAGATTATACTGTACAGCAATGACAAAGTTAGTGATCAAATTTACTTTAAATGTGTAGTGCATGTGAAATTATGTGGGGATGCTATTTATTTATAACTGAAATTGCTTTCAAAGGAGAATGGATCATGTTACAATGAAAGTTCTTATGCAGAACTAAGCAACTCAATGAATTTGGTTACTCATCGGTGGATTTGTGACTGAGTATTGAGGATAAGAGGACAGAGTTGCTCTGTTTAAGAAAAATGGAAGAAAGGTTTTGAAGGGAGAAGAGGAGACACAGGGAAAGAGGCAAAGCTCAGAATAATGGAAAGAGGCAGGAATATCAATAAATGGTTGGGGATCTTTCCTTCTTTTCTTCTTTCTTTGCTCCCTCCATTTTTTTTTTTTGTTTCCTTTCTGTCTCCCCTCTCCCAATATCCCACCCTCTCATTTCTCTCCCTTTTTCTTCCTGAAAAACAGAGATTACCTAATATTAACTTTAAAGTTGCAGATTTTTCTGTCTCCTCAGATCTTCTCAATAAAGGGTTTTATATAGAAATGACCTGTAAGTGATTTGAGTTTTGGTGTTTGTTCGGTTTTTATATTTGTTGTTGTTTGTTTGCTTTGGTGAGATTTGCTGGAGCTGATGGGGTATGGAAAGGAAAAGCATGTGAAGAGAGATGAAGTTACTCTTGAACCAAATTAATATTTAATAGAATTAGGGACTCACAGCCACATTCCAAAGTCCATGGCCTGGAGGCTCAAGGCAAACTCAGGGGATGTTAAAGCGCAAGTGACCCTAGCCCTAGTTGTTACATGTGTTCCAGCGCCCTCCACCCCTCCTCATCCCCCACCCCTTCCCTTTCCTTTTTAAACTGACAAATACAAATCGTATATATTTATCATGTACAACATGTTTTAAAATATGTATACATTGTGGAATGGCCAAATCCAACTATCTCCTTGCCTTCTTATTTTGCTCTCCACACTGGGTGAGGGTCTGATGCTGGTTGGTCTTTGCACAAGGGATATATCCTTCCTTCTAAGGATGAAGGACTGGGTATGTATTCTGGCTTCTAATTGTTTACTGGTTCTTCAATCTTCCAAAATACATGGCTTCCCTTTGTGAGGAATTTATTCCAAATCTTTGAATTCCAAAATCCAGTTCTGGAAACAAAACATCGCTTAGATCTGTATCTTTTCAGTCTCTATTCTTCTGCTATGGTTTGAATGTTTTTGTCTCCTCCCAATTCATGGATTGGAAGCTTCATCTCCAATGCAACAGTATTGAGAGGTGAGGCCTAAGGAGAGATGTTCCTGAGGGCTCGGCCCACATGACTAGACTAATGCCCTTATCAAAAGGGGTCTTGCTCTCTTCTGCTTTTCTGCCATGTGAGGAACAGAGTTCCTCCCTTCCAGAGGATGCAGCATTCAAGGTGACATCTTGGAAGCAGAGACCAGGCCCTCACCGGACACCAAACCTGCCAGTTCCTTGATCTTGAACTTCCAGTCTCCAGAACTGTGAGAAATAAATTTTTGATTGTTAAAATTACTCAGACTCAGGTATTCTATTATAGCAGCACAACAGAAACTAAGACCATTTCCCTTACCTCTCTTCCCCCTTCTCTTTTCCAAATCAAATATTATAACATTGGAAAGATAGATAGATTGATTGATTGATTGACTGATTGATTGATCTGACAGAATCTCACTCTGTCACCCAGGCTGGAGGAGTGCAATGATGTGATCTTGGCTCACTGCAACCTCTGCCTCTTGAGTTCAAATGATTCTTGTGCCTCAGCCTCCCAAGTAGCTGGGGTTACAGGTATGTGCCACCATGCCCAGCTAATTTTTGTAATTTTAGTAGAGATGGGGTTTTGCCATGTTGGCCAGACTGGTCTTGAACTCCTGGCCTCAAGCAACGTGTCTGCCTTAGCCTCACAAAGTGCTGGGATTATAGGCATGAGTCACCACACCCAGCTATGTTTTGTTCTTTAATCATAATTACTGATCCAAAAAGTTGAAGAACAATAAATGACATTTATATTATGTAAATATTATTTACCTACAGCCAATTAGAGTCTTCTAATTACATTTCTTTCCCTAGATGTGTCAGTTTGATCTAAGATGGGATGTTGAACGTGCAAGAAATGTATTCGGGGAAACACCTCTGAGAAAAAACGGGAAGAGAGCAGACAGAGGCTGGGAGAGCCATCCAACTGTGATGCAGGTCTGACCCCGTATGTAGGAGACACAGAAGGAAGAAAAGTTGGGTAAAAACATCTTAGATTACAGTATTGTTTTAAGGAACATTTGGCAAGGCTGGTGGGGAGTCCTTGAGCTGAAATTGCTCATCAGAGTACTGCATCTCTTAGGAGAGGGCATGACTTAGTATCCTTGCCACACTGGGAAGCATGGCCTCAGTGTAAATGTAGTGATAAATTTCAATGTGTAGAGATGGGACCTTCAGACAATTATAATCCCTGTAGCTAGAGATCTGAGAGGTGCTTCTCATTGCTACCACATTAGGGTTACGATGTTATTACACTTGAACTACTCAAAGGAGACTGTTCTAATTGTCAAGGCCAAATGGATTTTCACTGCTTGTAATTTGCCAATTATATAAAAACTTGCCACATTGTTTTATAGTTCCGTCATGTTCTTTAATCTCAGTAATGAACATATTCCATAAAAGGACTCTCCTTGGGCCTACCTGTGTTATAGTTGATGTCACATAAGCATATCATGGCCAGATAAACTCTGTCAATTGATGTTTAGCCTACAACAAATGATTCCTGGTAGAAACTATAAAATGGGCGTAAGTGCTACTGAACCAGCAGCCAGGAGAAAGAAATTATGGTCCACAAATTAGTTGTGAAACCTCAAGTCATATCACCAGTCCTGGTCTCAATTTTCATATCAATAAAGTTGGTTGGAGTAGGGATTTTCTCAAGATTCTCCTGATTTTAAGGTTCTGTGTTGTCTACAAGGTTGTTCCTGAACTGAAGTAATCTGCATCGTTGACTCAATCTAGAAAGGAATAGTGACAGTTTATATTGCTTTTGAAACTCTGGCTGATAGCATGTGATCAACTGCTAAGACTATTTGTGCACCCAGAGAGGAGAGCAAATATCTTTAAGAGCTCCATGACTGGGAAGCCAGTTTTTCTGCCAGCTGATTTGTCATTTGTTGAAAGGACTTTTCTCAGCTTTTATAAGTCAGGGAGCGTAACTTTAGTGCTGAATGAAATCCAAGAGCACCTTCAAGATTTGGAGAGGAGGCACTTCTTTTCCGGAAGGGCCAATTACCCTGAAGAGCAATCACAGCCACTTTTCTGGGCATATTTATAAGTTTGTCTAATAGGCAAGAAAATAACTTGGGCCTGGAATCATAGGATTCTTATCAGGCTTGACAGGATGAGTTCATCTAACTAAGTAGAATTTGGACCCATTTCAGAGACTTTGAGTCAGTTGGTAAGGGCAGCTTTCAGAGGTAGGTGTAGGACAATATACAATTCAACTCAGGCAGCTTTTATTAGAGTATTATATACCAAGTACAAGATGAGGAGTCCAAATGCAAACTGGATATTAAGCCTATTAGCCTAATTCATTTTATTCCATTTATACTTACTTTTCACATTGTAGATCAGTAGCTCCCAAACTTTGCTGCACAAGTTCCAACTGGGAAATCTAAAAATCATGATGCCTGGACTGCACCCCATGCCAAGTAAGTCATTCTCTATGGGGTGGGACCCAGACATCCATGTTTTGTTTTAACTTTTTAGGTGATTCCAATATGTAGCCAAGTTTGAGGAACAATGTTGTAGACATTACTACTCAAAATGTAATTAGAAAAACAGCAGCAGCATCCTCACCTGGTAGTTTGTTTAAAGGGCAGAAATCTCAGGCCCCTTCTGTGTATGAAAACAGCTCTGATTTATAAAAACAAGTTAAATGATGAAGCAAATAATCTTTTCTATGATTAACTGTCTGAGTAACCCCTGAATGTGAGTTTTTTTAATTATGTGGTAAGCGATGGAAGTTATGTACTTTCAGGTGGGAGAAATGGCCTGCTTTGCTAGAATATCCTAATATATTTCAAAGGGACAAATGTGTCTACTGATAGGTCAGGACTTCAGTGCTTTCTGAAATTCTTGAGAAAAGATCATTCCCTTCCTTGTTCTTCCTTAATAGCTCAAACATAATAATAATAATAAACAGAATTAAGTAAAACAAAAGATTAAAAAATTAATACATGAGATACACTGCAGTATATATGTATGTCTGACTACGTATAGAAAAAAGATCTGGAAGGATACATACCAAATTGTTATAAGTTTACCTTGAGGGTGTGAAACCGTGGTAGGGTAAGGGGACTGCTCTCATTTTTAAAATCACATATTTTTGTAAATTTTTTTTTGAAATTTACAATGAGAATTCATTATTTTTATAATAATCAAACCATAATAGAAATTTTAAAGATAATAAAAAACAAAAAGTAAAACACACACTTATATAATAATTTTTTTTTTTTTTTTTTTGAGACAGAGTCTCGCTCTGTCGCCCAAGCTGGAGTGCAGTGGCCGGATCTCAGCTCACTGCAAGCTCCGCCTCCCGGGTTTACGCCGTTCTCCTGCCTCAGCCTCCTGAGTAGCTGGGACTACAGGCACCTGCCACCTCGCCCGGCTAGTTTTTTGTATTTTTTTAGTAGAGACGGGGTTTCACCGGGTTAGCCAGGATGGTCTTGATCTCCTGACCTCGTGATCCGCCCGTCTCAGCCTCCCAAAGTGCTGGGATTACAGGCTTGAGCCACCGCGCCCGGCCCCTCACTTACATAATAATTTTAAGAGTTACATTGGAGGAATGGAGAATTAAATCACAGGGTACGTTTCCACTAATACTGTGATGGTACATAATTGTGTAGTCTATAATCAAAGAAACTACATTAGATAAGCCACATTAAGTAACATCAGAATTAAAAAGTCCCCTGGGATAAAAGCCCTCAAGCAGTAACCCCTCAAGGTGGATATTAAAACTGAAAGCCTCGCTTAACTCTTCCTGGAGTAACTACATGAAAAAAACAACACTATGAAAATTTCACATTAAAAAAAAAAAGCTTCATAGAAGTCACTTTGAAATGCTACAATAGCCAAAGGCCAGAAATTGAGGGTATAAAAACGCTATTCAGAACAGATTCAAAACTAGTACACTTAAATATTGGTAATCTATGGGGGTAGGTTAGGGACATCTTCTTTTTCCATTTGTTTATCATTTCTCCCAATTTCCCAATGGCTGCTTTATATCTCAATAATTTTAACCTAAAAATATTGTAATTTTAGCTGGAAGGAATAAAATTAATTGCATATAGATTCATTGCAGATTTTTTTTATTAAAAAAAAACAGAACAATTTGAGACTCACTATTTTCCATTATTTATTGTTTTCCCACATAATTATTTCTAACTACTTAATAATAAACATTTGGGGATTGAATTCCTGAAGTTACATATTTAAAATTTGAGGAAATCTTTTTTCTTCTCTTCTAGTGTTTTCATTTTATTGAAGTCACTAGAGATGACAAACTTTTTTATTATAAACTTTTTTCCAACAAAAAAGATATTTTAGGTGACTATTAGATTGATAGCTAAATATCCTCATCAAAGTCAAAACATCTGTAACTAAACAGTGCTGTCTTTTGCAAACTACATAGTTAAGAGCTTAACTATTAATAACGTAATTTTGTACTCCTGGAAGAGTATTCCTGATCTAGGTATCAAAGGTTTACATAGGAATATATTTACTACATAATATGAGAAATTTGCCAAAATGTAATCTGCAAAGTGTCATAAAGAGCAGAGATAAAAAGCTCAGATCTAATGGCCATACGATTTTTAAAAGTTACAATAGCTAGAATATTGCTATTTCTCAACGGATTATAGTATTTTAATTAAAAAGAAAAAAGAAAGAAAACTACACAAGATTCATCATAATGCATATAAAGTATTTAGCACAATGCTTGGTACACAATAACTATTCAATAAATATTAGTTCTATAATAAACAATGGATTAAAACAAAAAAAAAAAAAAACAAAAAACAGAAGAACCCAAAATGGAGGGAAAAACTTAGAGCTAATTTCCTAGAGTGTGTATTTAAATGGCAAGTCGGAGATCACAGAGCGCAGTAAGGAATTCTGCATTTTCTGGATCTATCTTTTGTGCCTTCTCGTAGTACTCAGCAGCTTGCCTCTTTTCTCCTTCCAGTTTGTAAACAAATCCTAGGGCACTTAAACTCTGCACATCCAAAGCATTGTGACAAAGCCTCTTGGTAGCCAATTTCTTCAGAGCACTTGTCAGTTTGGTGCGAAGGGGTGATCTGTCTTTGACCTTTAAGGCTTCTAAATAATGATGGATGGCAGTATTTTCTGATTTACAGTGAAATTCCTGAAAGCGGCCATAGTGGTAATGGATCTGATGTTTGTGATCATCGGTTATGTTCTCCAGACGAAGAGCTTTCCGGAAAATGTCCTCAGCATTGCTATACTGGCCTCCTTCAGCATACATGTTGGCCAGGTCTGTGTAGGCAAATGCAAACATAGAGTCTCGTTCCATGGCTGCTTTGAAATGAAATATAGCAGATGAAATCAGCTCATCAACCTTTAGTTTATCCTTTCCTTTAGGTCTGTTGTGTGTGGCCTTCTTGATTTGGATCATTTGTGCCCTGTAGCAAAGTCCCATCTGGTGATGCAGGAAAGAAGAAGTTGGTGTCACCTCCAAGGCCTTTTTTAAAAGTTCGAGAGCTTTGTTCCAGGAATTTTTTCTCCTGTAGAATTTGGCTGCATAACGAAGGACATAAGGCTGGGATGATATTTGGTCCAGGATTTCTTCAATATACTTTTCCCCTTCAGCTTCTGCATGTACATCTTGAAGCTTCAGTGCCAGAAAAACCTTAATGTAGCTGTTATCTGGGTTCAGGGTAACAGCCTTTCTCAAAGGCCCCAGAGAAAAGCTCTTTACAGACCCCTCTCTATCAGAATCATCCAGCCGATACACTGTGATAGCATAGCCGATGTTAAATTCTGGATTGTCAGGTTCCACTTCCAGAGCCTTCTCAAAAGCCGCTTTAGCCTTTTGATAATACTTTCCTCCAAATTTCAAGAGTGCCCACCCTTTCTCACAGTCAATCTCAGGACACTCCAACTTGTAGTTAGAAGGACTGGACAATTTCTTGCAGACGTTCCCTATCTTACCTGTATACTTCTGAGCTTCCTCAAGCTGGTTCATGTGATAATACACCCAGGCATAGTTTCCCCAAGTGACCAGGCTTCGTACTTCTTCTTTGTCTGAGTGTTCTCGCTGGATTATTTCTTCTGCTTCTTCCAAGCACTCAAGGGCGTCTTTATTTTGGCCTTTTAGGTGTTTCACATAGGCCAATAGGTTATAAAGTGCAAGTCTAGATTTTGTGGTAAGAAATTCAAGCTGTTGTCCAATTGTATCTTCCACTTCAAACAGATCAATGTCTTCCTTAAGTAAATTCCATGTAAAATGACATTCTAACTCCAACAGAATGGCCTTCAAGGGGTCCTTAGGAATTTCACTGTCAAAGATAAAATACTTTTTAATTTTTGAAGAAATACAAGAAATAATTTTCTAAACCTTAAATATTGTTCTTTGCATAACAACTAATTTTATCCCTATTTGATCTTACAGTTAAAGCATTAGGTTCCCATAACTTTATACTAGAGTTTCTTCTATGTACAGTTATGTCCTAGAAATATTTCATTTAAATTCTCACTATTTATTGCAAAAACAGTTCTGGAGAGATGACAGAGCTTTCTGTATTACATGCATCTATTTCCTTTTGGCAATCACTAAACCGCTGAAATTAGGAATAAAGATATACATATTCAATAATTAATATGAAAATTCCATTTCTGTATTGAGTACTGATTCTGACTAGGAAACCTGGTAAAATTGTTCCTTGGCAGTTGTTCCTTTCTCTAGTGTAACTGTACCAAAAACATGGGCAAGACATGCCATGTCCTTACAGCCTGCTCAAATCCACAACAATATTGCTTTACCAGCCCTCTGCCTAAAACAAACGCTTGTTTTGAAGGTCTCTACCAGCCCAGCCCAAGGAGGATGAGGAGGGCTGCTCAGGTATTATGAATGTGGTTGTAAGATCTCAAAGGGACATTCAATCAGGTACTGAAGTGGTTTGTCCAGGCTCTGGAATTTATGCACAACTGGACACCATGAGAATTTTTACTGTTTAAACTTTGTCTACTTAATTTTGTAACTCTGTCTCTGGGAAGCTGATAAGAGAGAAGCTATTGCATCAGAAGAGGGTATCTTTCAGTAATTCTGTTCTTCTGCTAGGAAGAAGCAGTCTTTCATTGTCCTTGGGCAACAGTCCCCAATGGGGCCGAGCCCTTTTCCTCCCCATCCTACATATGTACGGTGCACAACACCCTCTTTCTTTTTTTTTTAAGCCCATTCCTGATAGCACTCTCTTTTCTTAAAAATGTTGGATGTGGCCAGGCACAGTGGCTCACGCCTATAATCCCAACACTTTGGGAGGCTGAGACTGGCAGATCACGAGGTCAGGAATTCGAGACCAGCCTGGTCAACATGGTGAAACCCCCGTGTCTACTAAAGATACAAAAAATTAGCCATGAGTGGTGGCACACGCCTGTAATCCCAGCTACAAGGGAAACTGAGGCAGGAGGCTTGCTTGAACCCGGGAGGCGGAGGTTGCAGTGAGCCGAGATTGAGCCATTGCACTCCAGCCTGGGTGACAGGGCGAGACTCCGTCTCAAAAAAAAGTTAGATGTGTGGGTGGCACTTAAACTTTTTTTTAACTTATAATAATGAGAATAGTTAACATTTATTGTGCAAGTATTATGTGCTAAGCAGTCAACTGCTAGGATTTATTATTGTCCTTTTCCACAGTCCCAAGAGATGGTCACCATTAATTTTTACAGATAAGGAACAGACTCACAGAGTTTGAGAAACTTTGGGGTCACTCAACTAGTAGGAGCTCAGGATTTAGAACAAGGGACTATCTGCTTTTAGAGCCCAAGACCTTAACCTTAACCTCTTATTCCTCAACTCATTAAATGCGGAAGGTTCACTAACCACGTGCAGGGCAGGGTACTAGCCCCTGGGGATACAAAATGATTAAGAAAAGGACGCCATCATACTGAATCAGTAAAGGAGTCAGATAAAGAAATCCTCATAAAATAGCGGACTGGGTGGGATGATAACAATCTGTGCTTGGTACAGAGGTAGCTCCCCGGAAGGGATGAACTCAGACCCAGAAATCGGAAAGGCAAAATGGCAGTGGCAGGCGAGTGTGACGCCTGGAGGGCTGCGGCGAAACTGCGTATGCCACACCGAGGGAATGGCAGCTGGAAAGAGAGGCATGCGACAGGCCTAAGGAGACCCTGCATGTAGCTGCTGCCCCCGGAACGCCCCCAGGGGGCTCTGCAGGCTCTGACCAGTTTCCCGGAGGCGGCGTCCGCGTGCCCAGCACGGTTACCGTCGCCGCTTCCGAGAAAAGCCGTCGGGTCGCGCGGGGTGGACAGGCCTCCTGGGGGAGCGTCGCCCGGCACACGCCCTGACAGTCCCGACCGTAGGCGCCAGGGATGGATGGGGCAGGCTGCCGGGGAGCATCTCCTGTTCCTCCTCCCTGACCGGCCTCCTCAGGCGCTCGGGAGGGACCGGACTCCGGAGAAGCGTCCACTCGGCCACCCTCCCCGATAGGCCCGACTTCAGACGCCGCGCGCCGGGACAGAGCGCCTGGGGAGGGTGCCCAACGCAGATGCCTGGCTGCCGGGCGCGAGGGGCTTGGCCCCTGAAAAGGCCGCAGAATTGCGCTGGAAATGAATAAAAGATGCCCAGTTTGAAACAAAGGCCAACCCGGGGCTTGGGAGGAGAGGCAGAGGAAAACCCTTACCTCATGATGGCAACGCTCTGCAGGCCGTCAGGGCGGCGCAGGCCCTCACGCGCTCTCTCTCTCCTCAGCACCTGGGACCGAGGGCAGCCGCGCAGTGGGCGGGCGGGTGCTCGTGCGCGCGCGCGCGCGCGCCAGCCACGCCGCTGCAGCCCTGGGACTCGGCCGCGCGGCGCGTGTTTGTTGAAGGAGGGACCCCAGCCCCAGCTAGAACAGGAAACTGGAAATTGAATCTGATGCCCGAGCTCTCAGAAACCGAAACTTAAGAAATGGAAACTTAACGAAGCTTCAGAAACCGAAACTTAATAGAAGAGCTCAAGAGCCGCGGCCAGACGTTTGCGGAGTCCAAGGTTTTTCGGAGTTGAATTTGCAGCTGGCCTCCTGCACTTTGGTCTCGGCTCTTATCTGCCTCTCTGAGTCCGCTGAGTTCGCGTGCTGCCCCTTTAACTGTTTGTTTATTTGAGACAGGGTCTCACTGTCACTCAGTCGTGATCTCAAGCGATGCGCCCGCCTCTGCCTCCCAAGGTGCTGGGATTACAGGCGGAAACTGAAGTCCCTGCTTCCACTCCAGTCTTTTGATTCAACAAGCAACACGGCAATGCTATACATCTATGCTGTTATTTCTGTTGGGTGTAAACTAGAGAAATTTGGAGCTAAAATCTATATACATTTTAAGTTTTGACGGATATTGCCAAATAGCTTTAAAAATCCACTCCTACCCACAATTGTAGGAGAGTGCTTCTCTTCCATACCTTCGCCAATGGTGCTTTGTGTAGTGAGTACCCAATAAAGACGAGAGTGGTATTGGGATCTAGGCAGAAAATGTCAACACCCACCCATACCTTAAACATTTTGTCCCCTCTGAATTCATTCGGCAGATATTGACAAACAACTGTAAGAGCCAGACTTTGTTCAAAGTACTGTCAATATAACAATAAAGAAAACAGACACGGGCCTTACCCTTATTGAGTTAATGTCTGTATTCAAAACCTCAATATCCTGTCCGTAATTCACCTTTTGCATTGATTTTGATTTTTTTTTTTTTTTTTTGAAACAGTATCTCACTCTGTCGCTCAGGTTGGAGTGTAATGGTGAGATCACAGCTCACTGCAGCCTCAACCTTCAGGGCTTATGCGATCCTCCCACCTCAGCCTCCTGAGTGGCTGGGACTGCAGGTATCCACCACCATGTCGGGCTCATTATTTTATTTTTTGTAGAGGTGGGGTTTTGCCATGTTGCCCACGCTGGTCTCCACCACCTGGGCTTGAACATTTTTCTAATCCTTAAACATTGTTCCACCCACCTTGGCCTCCCAAAGTGCTGGGATTACAGGCATGAGCCACCATCCCTGGCCTGATTTTGAATTTTTAAAAACATATTGCATTGAAATATTGTCTACCTTGATCACCGAGCTTCTGGCACCCCACTCCCTAAGACTTAGTGCCTGAAGCTAGTGCCTCATTTAAGGCAATCGCTTCTAACAGTTGTACTGTCTTATACAGAAACTGCTGGTCACATGTGGCTATTAAAGACCTGATTTTTAATTTAATATAAATTTAAAAACTGATAATCAAGTTAATAGAAAACTTTAAAGAATATTTGGAAAAACTTAGGTACACAAATCTACTTTTTTTAAGTTGCAAATTTTATGAAATCTAAATACAGAGCAAGTATTTCCGATGATTATCCTCAGCAAACTAATGCAGGAACAGAAAACCAAACATTGCTGTTTGGATGAATGGAGGCAAGATGGTGCACTTCCGGGTTCTTCATCTCCCCCCCTCCCCAACTTTTCCCGCGTTCGCGAAAATGCAGCTGGCGACCCGGGAAGGTGCAGACCAACTAGGCATGCGCCAGGTGACGTCAATCTGAAGAGACCAAGATTTACCTAGTCGCACCTGTGGAACGCCCCCTGACATGCCTGTGCCCCGCCTATTGCCCTCCCACTCCTAGAAAAGCCGCTCCGGAGGCACGCCACACGCGGCCTTCCTCAGTCCTCCACTCCTGTCGGGATGTCAGGACTGCGGGAACTCCGTCCGAGAGCCCCACCGGGGGGTTCTGTCGGCCTTGTTTGCCGGAGGCCGACAGACCTCTTCCCCACACCTTAGGTGACCAAAATAAACTTGCAGTTTTGCTCCTACACTTGCCTACTCGCTGGTTCTTTTGTGCCCGCTCTGGTGGTCTTAGAAAAACAAATCAATTGCATGTTCTCACTTATAAGTGGGAGCTGAATGATGAGAACACATGGACACGGGGGGAACAACACACACTGGGGCCTGTTGGAGGGAGGGGTTGGTGGGAGGGAGAGCTTCAGGAAGTACAGCTAAGGGATGCTGGGCTTAATATCTAGGTGATGGGATGATATGTTGGTGATGGGATGATCTGTTCAGCAAACCACCATGACACACGTTTACCTATGTAACAAACCTGAACCTCCTGAACATATACCTCTGAATTTAAAATAAAAGTTGAAGCAAAAAATGTACTTCCAGTGAAAATTTAGCATTTAATTTGAGATGTGCCATAATCTCTGTCAGGACAATGGATGAAATCAATATCTACTGGAAGGAGTAACAATATTAAATAATTGAAGCAAAATGGATTGGAAGCCCAAAATTTGGAGATTTTCTTGGGGTGCTCTGTGAACCAAATCTCCAGAACCTGTGAACATATTACTTTACATAGCAAAAGGGAATTTGCAGATGTTATTAAATCAAGGATTTGGGGATGGGGCGATGAACCTGGATTATCCAGGTGGACCTGGTGGGTCCTTAGAAGAAAGAGGCAAAAGAGTCAGAGGAGAGAAGGAGATGTGAAGAAGGAAGCAGAGAGAGAGAGAGATGTGAAGCTACTACACTGTAGGTTTTGAAGATGGGTGAAATAATTCAGGCAGCCTCTGGAAGTTGGAAAAGGCCTAGAGCCTCTGGAGGAGTGTGGCTGTGTCAATACCTTGACTTTGGCTCATTGAAACCCATTTCAGGCTTCTGACCTCCAGAACTGTAAGATAATAAATCTGTGAAATTTTAAGTCACCAAATTTGTGGTAATTTGTTACAGCCACTACAGGAAACTAATATATTCTCCCCTAAAACATATACAAGGATGAAAGCTCAAAAACATTGCTTCTTTATTTTTTCCTTCTTATAATATTATGTGTTGTGCATTGCCTTTCAATAAAATGTGATTATTCATAATCAAAGGTGATTGTTACCAATGATCTCTGATTATTTAGCAACCTTTCATGTAATATTTCTTGATTTAACTAGATTAATGTCAGCAAATGACTTAGTAAAGAGTGCTTCAAATAAAATGGCATAAAACAAGATAAACTCCTTGAAACACTTTCACATTGAATTAAACCTAAAACATCTTCATGGAGAAAGCTAACCTTTAATTGACTGTGTACTGCTATCTGTGTTTCTCACTAGATTGTAAACAGCATGAGGTTTGGGAAGAATATTTGCCTGTTTATTACAGTACTTTTGGTTTCTTGCACTGAAAGCTATTTGTTGATGATGTTGACAGAAAATCACAAGCAGTATACATTTGGAGAAAACTTTTTTTTTTTTTTTTTTTTTTTTTTGAGACACAGTCTCGTTCTATCACCCAGAATGGATTGCAGTGGCAAGACTCACTGCAGCCTCAAACTCCTCGGCTCCAGCAATCCGCTCACCTCAGCCTCCTGAGTAGCTGAAACTGGAGTTACAGTTGCATGCCACCACACCCAGCTAAGTTTTTGCATTTTTTTGTAGAGATGGTTGGTTTTGCCATTGCCCAGGATGCTCCTGAATTCCTGGGTTCATGTGATCTCCTGCCTCATCCCCTCAAAGTGCTGGGATTACAGGCATGAGCCACTGCAGCCTCCTCTCTCACAACCTGCAGCCTGAGAAACAGAGCCTACCACAGCAACCAAAAGCAGACTCTTGGAGTGAGGGAGGGTATTACAGAAGTTTTATGCTTGGTAGATTGGCTCGACACACATATTTAACAGGTTATGGGGGGTTATGAATATTCATGAGGAGCAGTCATAGAAGAGTGGTACACAAACATGTATGTTACAAGCATTCTGTGTTCACTTTGTGGTGGAGACTTAACATTAAAATGCAGCAAAATTAGGCTTCATATGTCAAAAGGTGAAACAAAGGACATTGAAGCACCCTGTGTGCAGCCTCCATGGACTGGCCAGAACCAGTCTGTGGGCGGTGGTCACTTATCAGGAGGGAAGGCTGATCAGTTGTCATGTGGAACCCGCAAGAGGGGAAGGGAGTCTGGCCGTGGTACTAGGTGGAGTGAGCTAGGTGAAGTCAGCCAAGGAGTGAGTCTTCTGTTCTTTGTTTTCCATGGGTTTCTGTTTAACTCAGTGGAAGAAGTCCAATGGCAGTTAGCAAGGGAGGGGATATAATGAGGTGTGAATGATCTCTCATCTCGTCATGGTTGGGAAACTTAGTTTTTAAGGTTTCTGGGGTCTCCTTGGCCAAAAGGGTCGGTTCAGTTGTTAGAGGAGCTAAGGATTTTATTTTTATTTCACAAGAAAATGAATGAATTAAACATTTAGTGTAAGTCCAATATTTTATTTCCTACAAAGTTACCTAACATTTTTTTCTCGACTACATAGCACTCATACAAATGATTTCTCTCTTTCTTACATGCACCCACACATTGTTTCACTAATTGTTGACTGCAACTAATATTTTATCAGATGTAATTATTCAAGAATGACATAATTACAGTGAATTATAATGTTTCTGAAAACAATAAGCAGAAAAGATGATTAGTACATGTTAGCATAAAATGAAATGAAATGTGAAAGTGGCTGATATCTGGGTGCCTAAGGACCTTGTCTCACAGAGTTCTCGAAGTCAGCAGCCAGTCTCAGGGCCTGCTCATAGTACTCCAGGGCTTCATTCATATTTCCTTTCAATTTGTAGACAAACCCAAGGAGGCTCAAGCTTTCCAGATCTAATGAATTTCTCTGAAGTTTCCTTAAAACCAATTTCTTCAAAGAATTGATACTTTTATCCCTTATGAATGATGCCTGTTCTATTTTTATGGCTTTTAAATAATGGATAATTGCATTGATTTCTGATTTCTTTTGAAATTCCTGAAACCGAGCATACTGCAAATGTATGTCTTGCATTGTTTCTTCTACCACTGGTTTCATGCATAACAGTTTTTGAAAAGTTTCTTCAGCTTTTCTGTGATTGCCTGCTTCTATATACATTCTTGCCAGGTCTAGATGAGCCACCTCAAATGTGGGCTTTTTTTCCACTGCAGATTCAAAATGAAATATGGCTGATCTTATCATTTTGTCTATCTTTTCTCTATTCTGCCCTCTAGGCTGCCCTTTTGTAGCCTCCTTGATTTGAATCATTTGTGCCTTATAGCAAAGCCCTATCTGGTGATGCAGTAAGACAGAAGTGGGTGTTTCCTGCAAGGCCTTTTTTAATAACTCAAGAGCTTTATCCACAGAGCCTTTTCTTCGGTAAAACTTGGCTGCATATCGAAAGACGTAGGTCTGTGAGGACATGTTGGCCAGAGCTTCTTCAAGGTACTTTTCTCCTTCAGCTTCCTGTCCATTATCCTGAAGCTTCAGGGCAAGGAGAACCTTAATATATCCATTGTCTGGATTTAGCCTGACAGCTTGCCTTAGGGGAAGCAAAGAAAACTGCCTGTAACCCTTTGTGGCTACTTTAAAGCCGTCCAGGCGATAGGCAGAGATCGCATACCCAGCGCTGAATTCAGGGTTTTCAGGGTCCACTTCAAGCGCCTTTTCAAAGCAGGCCTTGGCCCGTTCATAATTCTTTCCTCCACACTTCAGCAAGGCCCATCCTTCTTCACAGTCTATTTCCGGACACTCCATTCTATAGCGGAAAGGATTTGAAGGCTTCTTGCAAATGTTCTCCACCTTGTCCAGGTAAGCCTGGGCTTCTGCCAGTCTGCCCATGTGGTAATACACCCAGGCAAAGTTGCTCCAAGTCACCAGACTCCTCACACTTGCTTGGTAGGCATGTTCTTTCTGCATTAAGTCTTCAGCTTCTTTTAAGCTCTTCAGGGCTTCCTCATTCTGGCCTTTCAGGTGTTTCACATAGGCTAGTAGGTTGTGTATTCCCACATTGTATTTGGTGTCTAGGAATTCAATCTGGTCCAAGACTCTATTTTCTAAATCAGGCATTTCACCATCTTCAATGAATAACTCCCATGTAAAGTGACATCTCAATTGCTCCAGACTGTCCTTGACCTGATGATTATCACCATTTGTACTGTAAAAACAAAAACAGATATTCTTTGTTAGGTGAGGAACAGCCAGAAGAAAAACGTCAGATAAGACACCTTGTATTTTAGTGCTTATCCTTGAAAGGATCACACTTACTTAGATTTCATTAAAGTTAATGTATTTTTAAGTTATTCATGGACTGTTGATATTGATATTGTTTGCTTGGCTTCATATGCTAGCTAGAGCAATTTCCAGCCAAGTAACTATTCTGTACTTAAGAGTCCTATTTGTAGAATGGAGATAATGATGGTATTTATCACACTGGGTTTGGTGAGGATTAATAAACTTGCATGTGTAAAGCACTGAGAGCATATTATATGCTATATAAGAGTTTCTTATTTTAATATTAAGATAACTAGGACAGAGGTCAGTTAGAAATGCAGAACCTTAGGAAACATTGACTTTAGGACCTTACTCTGCATGGAATGCAACAAATTAAGACCACATGAAAGAGAGAACATTTGACCAGGGTTTTCTTTTTTTTTTCATTTTTTTACTTGGAAATAATTATAGATTCACAGAAAGCTGCAAAGACAGTACAGAGATCCAGTGTATCCTTCACCCAATTTCTCCAATGATTCTATCTTATACAACTATAATACAATAGTTCAAAACTAGAAAATTGACATTGGTACAACAATGCTTTTGTATGGTGCTATGTCATTTTTTTCATGTGAGTAAACCTATGAGACCACCACTTTGACAAAGAAATGAAACTACTCTTCACTACCACATCTCCCTCATATTACCCCTTTATGGTCACATCTGTCACCTCCTCACCTTTACTCCCCTAATCCTTGGTAACCACTAATTTGTTCTTCGTCTCTGTAATTTTGTCATTTCAAGAATGTCATATAGACTGGTTGCGGTGGCTCATGCCTGTAATCTCAACACTTTGGGAGGCCGAGGCAGGCAGATAATTTGAGGTCAGGAGTTTGAGACCAGCTGACCAGCATGGCGAAACACCGTCTCTACTCAAAATACAAAAAAAAAAAAAAATTAGCTGGGCATGGCGGTGCATGCCTGTAGTCCCAGCTACTTGGGAGGCTGAGGCAGGAGAATCACTTGAGCCTGAGAGGCAGAGGTTGCAGTGAGCTGAGATTGCACCACTGCACTCCAGCCTAGGTAACACAGTGAAACTCAGTCTCAAAAAAAAAAAAAAAAAAAGTCATCTAAATGGAGACTTTCATATAAAAGGATAGTTCAATATACAAAAATTAATCAATGTAATATATCACATTAACAGAATGAAGGGAAAAAATACATGACCATCTCAATTGATGCAGAAAAAGCATTTGACAAAATTCAACACCCTTTATGAAAAAAACACTCGACAGACTACAGACTACTAATAGAGGGAAACGATCTCAGCACAATTAAAGCCATATATGAAAAACCTATAGTTAGTATCATATTCAATGGTGAAAAAACAAAAGCTTTTCCTCCACCATCAGGAATGAGGGAAGATGCTGCTTTCACCACTTCTATTCAACATAGTACTGGAAGTTCTAGTCAGAGCAATTACGAATGAAAAGGAAATACAAGACATCCAAGTTGGAAAGGAAGGAAGATGTAAGATTATCTCTGTTCACAAATGACATAATTTTATATATAGAAAATTCTAAGGATTCTACACATTAACAAATAAATTCAGCAAAACTGCAGGATACAAAATCTACATGAAAAATCAGTCATATTTCTATACAGTAACAATTAAAAAATCCCAGAAGGAAATTAAGAAAACAATCCCATTTACAATAGCATCAAAAATAATATAATACTTAGCAATAAACTTAACCAAGGAGGCAAAAGACTTGTACACTGGAAACTGTAAGATTGCTGAAAGAAATTAAAGAAGCTATAAATAAATGGAAAGACATCCTCTGTTCTTTAGAAGATTAGAAGACATTTAGTGGATTAGAAGACATAATAGTAAGATGTCAATACTATCCAATACTACCCAAAGTGATCTACAAATTCAATGCAATCTTTATAAAAATCCCAATGACGTTTTTTGCAGAAATAGAAAAATTCAACATAAAATTCATATGAAATCTCAGGGGATCTCAAATAGCCAAAGCAATCTTGAAAAAGAAGAACAAAGTTGGATGTCTCACACTTTCTGATTTCAAAACTTACTACAAAGCTACAGTAATCAGAACATTACAGCACTGACATAAAGACAGATGTATAGACCAGTGAAATCAAATAGAAAGCCCTGAAAAAAACCCTTACTTATCTGGCTGTATTAGTTAGCTCAGAATGTCATAACTCAATATAACAGAGTGGATGTCTTAAACAACAGAAATGTATTTTCTTATAGTTCTGGAGGCTAGAAGTCCTAGATGAAGGTGACAACCAGTTTGGTTGCTGGCAAGGAATATCTTCCTGGATTGCAGATGGCTCCTTCTTGCTGCATCCTAAAGTGGCCTTTCCTCGGTGGCAGAAAGAGAGAGAGAGAGGAGAGACAGAGAGCTTTGGTGTCTAAGGACACCAGCTCTGTTGGATTAAGGCCTTGCTCTTGTGATTTTATTTGACCTTTATTACCTCTTTTTAGATTCTATCTCCAAAGAACAGTTCAACATAAGAGGGTTAAGGCTTCAACGTAAGAATTTGGGGTAGGGGTGGGTTGGGAGTGCACAATTCAGTCCATAACAATGGTGGAATGATTTTCAGTATGAATGTCAAGACCATCTAATGGGGAAAGGATGGTTTTTTCAATAAACAATGTGGGAAAGCTGGATATACAGATGAAAAAGGGTAAAGTTGGACCCTTACTTTATGCCATATATAACAATTAACTCAAAATGGATGAAAGACCTAAATGTAAGACCTAAAATTATAAAACTCAGAAGAAAACTTAAGGAAAAATCTTCACAACATTGTATTTGGCAATTGGCAATGATTCATTAGATATGATACCAAAATCACAGGCAATAACAGTAAAAATAGTTAAGCTGGACTTCACCAAAATTAAAAACTTTTATGCATGGAAGGATGCTATCAACAGAGTGGTAAGACAAATCACAGAATGAAATAAAATATTTGCAAATTGTGTATCTGATAAGGAATTAATATACAGAATAGATAAAGAAACTCTACAACTTAGCAACAAAAAACAACGATTAAAAAAATGGGCAAAGGACTTAAATAGACATTTCCCCAAAGAAAATATAGAACTGGCCAATAAGCATATGCAAAGATGCTCAATATCACTAATCATTAGTGAAATGCAAATAAAAACCACAATGAGATACCACTTCATGTCTGTTAGGTTAGCTATTATTAAAAAAAAAAAAAAAAAAAAAAACAGGAAATAACAAATATCGGTGAGAATCTAGAGAAATGGAAACACTTGTGCACTGCTAGTAGGAATGTAAAAGGGGGCAAGTGCTGTGAAAAATGGTATGGTAATTCCTCAAAAAAATTAGCCATAGAATTACCATTTGATCCAGCAATTCCACTTTTGGTTTTATACCCAAAAAGAAGTGAAAGCAGGGACTCAAGCAGATATTGATTTGTCCATATTCATAGCAGCATTATTCACACAGCAAAAGGTAGGAGCAACTTAAGTGTCCATCGATGGATGAATGGATAAACAAAATGTGGTATATACATACAATGGAATATTCAGCCTTAAAAAAGAAAAGACATTCTGATACATGTTACAACATGGATAAACTTTGAAGGTATTATGTTAAGTGAAATAAGCCAGTCACAAAAGGACAATATTGTATGATTCAATTTATATAAGGTACCTAGAGTGGCCACATTCATAAAGACAGAAAGTAGAACAGTGATTAACAGGGACTGGTGTGCTGGGTCTGTCCCGCAGACCCTGACTGATGGATGAAATGAGTACTCAGACACAGGTATGCAGTGTAAAAGCAGTGAGGTGAGTGCCTGGCTCTAATGGCCAGAGAACATCTCCGAGAAGCTGGAGATGCTTACTTTTATTCAGTGCAGGCACAATGCCGAAAACCTGGAGCCAACACAACCTGTAGGTAATTAACATTTATAAGTAAACAAGCCTGTTTAAGATAAATTCCTGACCTCGTGATCTGCCCGCCTTGGCCTCCCAAAGTGCTGGGATTACAGGCTTGAGCCACCGTGCGAGACCCTTCTCAAAAAAAAAAAAAAAAAAAAAAAAAGATAAATTCCCCCACACTCCCTTGTACCTACTCCTTGCCCTCTGCCTCGGGGTTATAGAACAGCTGCCTTCAGCTATTCTCCTCCAGGGCTCTGCAGAAACTTCTGAACTTTCAGAAGGGTTGCATTCTTTCCCTATAGTTTTTCCCATCACTCTGACTGATCCTCCACACTGGGGGAGGAGGGAATAGGAAATTATTGTTTAATGAGTACAGAGTTTCAATTTAGGAAGATGAAAATTTTCTGGAGATGGATGGTGGTCATGGCTGCACAATAAAGTGAATGTATTTAATGTCATAGAACTGTACACTTAAAAATGGTTAAAATTATGAATTTTATGTTATATATGTTTTACCATAATGAAACAATTTATGATTTATTTATGGCAAAGGTGCTCTAAACAAAGTAAATAGAAAAATAATAAAAATATGGAAAATGTTTTTAATATGGAGAAGATTCTCATTTGTAATATATAAAGTGTTTTGCAAATTGGTATAGTTCAACAGACCACTGGAAATCTATATGAATAGATAATTTGTAGAAGAGCAAATATAAATGGCCAATAAGTATGAAAAAAAAATGCTCTGGATCAGGACAATGACTCATGCCTATAATCCTAGCACTTTGGGAGGCCAAGGCAGGAGATTTGCTTGAGGTCAGAAGTTTAAGATCCGTCTGGGCAACACAGTAAGACCCTGTCTCTATAAAAAGAAAAAAGATGCCCTAAGCCTCTAGTCATTAGAGAAATGCAAATTAAAGAAGCAATAATTTATAACTTTATTCCACTCAGATTGGCAAGAGTTTAAATGGATGAGGACACAATTTCTGAAGCCATGAATTATTATGGCCTTCAAGATCAATATGATGACAGTCATGAAAATTTAAAGTAATTAAAATTAAAATTTTAATTTTAAAATCAAAATTAAAATTAATGATAGTCATTAAAATTACATTTCCTTCAACAAAGTAATTCCACTCCTCAGAATCTATCTCCCAGAAAAAAATCACCAGTACATAAGGATGTATGCTCAAGAATATTCATTACCAACACTGTATATATTAGCAACAAACTGGAAATATTAATAGGGAATGGTTAAATTAATTAAGTATATCTATACCATAGAATATTATGTAGCCACTAGACTACATGAATTAGATCAAAACTAGTTGAGTTTGATGGACTTTCATAATATACAGTTAATCAAGAAAAGTGAATTGTAAAGAAGTGTCCAAAACACTACCCTATTTTTTGTTTTATAAAGAACCAAATCCTTTTATATTTGTTTGTGTGTGATTACTCATGTATGGAGAAATATATGTAAGTATACTTACAGCTCATCAACAAGAAGACAAGCAACCCAATTTAAAAATGAGCAAAGGACTTCAGTAGACAATTCTCCAAAGAATAATCACAAAGGACTAGCAAACACATGAAAAGATGCTCAACATCATTAGCCACTAGAAAAATGCGAACCAAAACCATGAGGTATCACTTTTCACCCAGTAAGTTGGCTACAATAATAATTTTAAAAAAGGAGAATAGGTGAACAAGTATTGACAAGTGCTATGGTTTTGATATAGTTTGACTGTCCCCACCAAATCTCCTACTGACATTTGATCTCTAGTGTCACAATTTTGGAGGTAGGGCCTAGTGGGATGTGTTCGGATCATAGAGGTAGGTCGCTCATGAATGACCTGGTGCCATTCTAGTAGCAGTGAGTGAATTCTCATTCTCATGAGACTGGATTGGTTCTTGGGGGAATGGATTAGTCCTTTGAGAATGGGTTGTTATAATGTCAGGATGCCCCCTGGGTTTAGACCCTCTTTGTATGTGCTTCCCCTTTGACCTTCTCCAGTGTGTTTTGACACAGCACCAAAGCCCTCACCAGAAGCTGAGAAGATGCCAGCACCATACTTCTTGTACAACCTGTGGAACTGTAAGCTAAATAAACCTTTTTTCTTTAGAAGTTGCCCAGCCTCAGGTATTCTTCTATAGCAACACAAAAAGGACTAAGACAATAAGGATGTGGAGAAATTGAAACCCTCATACATTGCTGGTGGAAATGTAAAATGATGCAGCTGCTGTGGAAAACAATGTGGTGGTACCTCAATAAGTTAAACATAATATTTACCATATGACACATTCCTGGGTATACATTCCTGGATGTTCCACATCTGGATATATACTTAAGATAATTAAAAACAGGTGTTCAAATAAAAACTTGCACACAGATGTTCATAGCAGTATTATTCATAATGGCCAAAAAATGGAAACAACCCACATGTTCACCAACCGATGGATAGAAAAATGTTAATATATCCCTAAAGTGGAATATTATGTAGCCACAAAAAGGAATGAAGTACTGATACATGACACAACAGGGATAAACCTTGACAGCACTACACTAAATGAAAAAAACTGATCCAAAAGGTCACTGTTTTCTTTTTTTTGTTTTTTTTTGTTTTTTGTTTCCTAATTTGGTCTTGAGGTCTCTCTCATGAGAGTGGCTACAATCTATAGCCCTGCCTTGAAAGAGCTCCAGGGTATTTGGTCATGGATATTTACAATGTGCCTTTCTTGGGATGTTTCTTTATTTTGATGAACAGCCTAATGCCTAAGTGTCTGATCTATGTGTAGGTGTCCCCTTTTATAGGAAACTTGTTTATACTGGGCAGATGCCCTTGCGGTTCTTGCCTGACATGTGTTTAGTTTATTTCTGCCGAGATAGCCACTCTCTCGGAAAGCCATGATCAGTGAAGAAGTTGGGTTTGAGTGTGTTGGTCAGGGAGATACAAAGGAGGCAACTGAAAAAAAAAAGTATGTGAAATAACAGAAGCAGCTTATTACTTACAGATCCAGAAAGAAGAGGGCAATATGCCTTGCAGGGCCAATGGGAAAGGGGGAACCACTGAGGACATGCATGCTCAACCAGCGAGGGGAGAATGTGGGCCCAAGCTTTGATGGGAGGCCAGGGTGTTACCTAGGTGGGTTTCCTGCGGAGAGTTCTATTTGGTGGGTTTAGAGCAAGCAGGTGCAAGTTTTGCCAAGGAGTCATGGTGTGACCGAGAGGTGGTCACTGCAGCGCATCTACCTGGTCCATATAGGGGGGTGAGGTCAGTGGGGGCAAGTCAAATAGGTCATACCCTGCTATGCTATAGGAAAGTGGTCACCAGGAAGTAGTTATATAAAGCAGATATCTGGATCGATCACATTGAGGAACTGGAAAAAGGTGAAGAACTAGAAACTGTGTCAAGGGTGACTGAGCCCCGCTTCTGGAATGAGAAAGTCCAACTTAATATTCAAAAAGGGATGCTTAGGAAATATAAAATTATAAAAATTCAGTACAACCACATAGCATGTGTTTCCATTTATATGAAATATCCACAATAGGCAAATCCATAGAGACAGAAAGCAGATTAACAGTTGCTGGCACCTGGGGAAAGGGGCAAGTAGGGAGTGACTGCTTAATGGCTCTGGAGTTTCTCCATATAGTGAGAAAAATGTTCTTGAACTAGATAGTGATGATGATTGAACAGTAGTATCATGAATATACTAAATACTACTAAATTGTATACTTTAATTGAAATGATAAGTTTTATTTTACATGTATTTTATCACAATAAAAAGTTACATTGCTAAACTGAATAAAATTCTACAAATTATATATACATATATACATACATTTTTTTTTCTGTACTACATGTTGACATAAACATAAAAGCAGGAAAACATAAAAGCAAACGAGTTTGCCATCTGAAAAAATCTCATGAGCCCCCACTGGCACCCTTTGGGAAACATTGATTTAAAGGTTTAATGAAATATCATTGAATGTAGAGATCCTGGTCCAGATCTCAAAGCTACCACTTATTGTCTATGTGATCTTAAGATTTCTAAATCTAAGATTCTTTATTGTAAAATCAGGATGATATAGCCATGCACTGCATAATGATATTTTAGTCCACAAAGGACCACATATTTGGTGGTGGTCCTATAAGATTTTAATGCCACACTTTTGCTGTACCATTTCTAAGTTTAAATATGTTTAGATAAACAAATACTTGCCATTGTGTTGCAGTTGCCTACAGTATTCAGTACAGTAACATGCTGCACAGGTTTATAGCCTACGTGTGTAGTAGGCTATACCATCTAGGTTTGATGTTTGCACAATGATGAAATTGCCTAACAGCTAAATTTCTCAGCGTGTATCCTCATTGTTACATGATGCATGACTGTGTAAGTACCTGCCTTGTAAGTATCTTTTGAGAATTAAATGGAATAATTTACGTAACACTTTTAGAAGCCAGGCTGGCACTTAATAAGAATTCAGAAAGTGATAACTACCTTTAGAACATTTAATATTATTATGATTTAATTATCAGTACCCACTCCATCTGTTTACAGAGGAGGGTTCATCAGAGGCCTGTAATGTGCATTTTCTGGAATTTTTACCCCTTCAAAATTTTGACCACGGGAGCACTGAGGGGAAAATTTACAAATCAGTATTAACTAATGGTGTTTTGTTTTGTTTTGTTTTGTTTTGTTTTCTTTTGTTTTGTTTTGTTGAGATGGAGTCTCACTCTATTGCCCAGGCTGGAGGGCAGTGGTGCAGTCTCAGCTCACTGCAACTTCTGCCTCCCGGGTTCAAGCGATTATCAGCCTCCTGAGTACCACCATGCCTAAATTATTGTATTTTTAGTAGAGACGGGGTTTCACCATGTTGGCCAGGTTGGTCTCGAACTCCTGACCTCAGGTGATCTGCTCACCTTGGCCTCCCAAAGTGCTGGAATTACAGGTGTGAGTCACCTTGCCTGGCCTAAGTAACAGTTTTTAAATCAGCTGAGGAATTCCCACATGAAGCCCTTTAGGTAAGGAAGATATGGATCTTCCCAAGCAGATGTGGATCATCTTCAGTCAAGGATATACCAAGAGTCTGGATTTTCCAGGGAAGAGGCAATCAGTTTATCTTAAGCTCAGTCTGATTAAGAAAACCTGCTGTAAGAGGCCAGAAGTGCAGAAAGTGAGACCAGAAGCCTACGGAGGAAGGCTGTGAGCTTTTCCTACCACATCTCCACTGTATTAACCACAAGACATCCGAGAGGCTGCAAGACTGAGGCTTTCACAGTCTTGTGGGTCCTGCTTTTTCTCTGTGGTAAGAAACCAGCAGAAAGCAATGCCTCTACCCAGACAAGCTGTCCATTCCTTCCCCAGATCAGACAGAATTGAATCTGATGGGAAGGAATCTCTCAGATTGGGATCATTTTCTACCTTCCTGCAAAACTCTTTTCCCATTTCCCTCCCCTTCTTTGGGCTACAGCATGAGGTAAGCTTCCTCAAGTTCACACTAACAAACTAAAAATGCATTAAACAATTTATGTATGTGCGAATGCGCACACACATGCATGCACACATTCAGTCCATAAGCAGATACTCAAATTGAGGAATTAGAAAACCTGACCTCACTGAGATCTAACCTGTTGAAATAGTATTTAATTACCATTTTTTCAAAAATTTTAGATATTATGGCAGAGAAGCAAAGAAGTCCTTACCTCATGGTTGCTGTGAATTAGGCAGCTGTTCTGCAGGGTTTTGTGCTTAGACAGGCTCCTCTGAGATCTGGCTGTTCTGTCTTGTGGATTTTCAGTTACGTTTAAACCCCAAGACAGGGTTATATAAGGGAGCTAAACAACAGCCAATGGTGTAAGCTGTGGGTGTGTCCTTGCAAGTTGGAAACCTGGGAAACCGAAACGAGAAAGTGAAAGTAAAGCTAGCTGAATTCCTGCTTGGGGGAAAATGAAACTTTGTTTCTATTTTGATAAAACAGATAAACTGCAGACCTGCAACCATAGATGTTTCTAGTGCTGCAGAAACCCAATCACTGGCCAGCATTTGGATCCAGATTCGCATCCTCCCTAAAGAACATCAGTCCGTTGTTGCCTATTGTGGCAGTTGGTGGCTGGATTCTGGATGACTACACAGAAAAATGGGAATTGAAGGAGGTAGTTCTATTTTCAGTTTCTATATTTAGAAGGAATCTACTATCAACTATAAAAATCTACTCTTAATTGAGTAATAAGGCTTTTGGTTGCTACTTTTGGTTTCAGCTTGATGGAAATAAGTAACCAATCTGGTTTAGGAATGAAGGAAAGAGGACAATACCTAGAGAGCCTTCTAACCCCTGATGACTTAGGCAGGAGGTAAAAGCAAGGAGCTGTGGTTTGGAATAGAGAGCCCTCTATTCCTGCAGCATGGACACTGTCTTCTGAATCAAATTCCAGTACAACCTCAACTACAGTTCATGGAATTTGAGTTTAAATAGTTAGCAACTACTTGGCACATAGATGCATGCAAGTAAGTGGTGATTATTATTATCCTTATTTTCAGTCATCAAGTTAAAAATAATGATTCTTGGCTGGGCACGGTGGCTCATGCCTGTAATCCCAGCACTTTGGGAGGCCAAGGTGAGCAGATGACGAGGTCAGGAGATGGAGACCATCCTGGCCAACATGGTGAAACCCTGTCTCTACTAAAATACAAAAAATTAGCCCTACATGGTGGTGCACGCCTATAGTCCCACCTGCTTGGGAGGCTGAGGAAGGGGAATTGCTTGAACCCAGGAGGTGGAGGTTGCAATGAGCCGAGATCACACCACTGCACCCCAGTCTGGTGACAGAGCAAGACTCCATCTCAAAGAAAAAAAAAAAAGATTCTTGTCCAGGTGCATTGGCTCAGGCCTGTAAGTCCCAGCATTTTGGAAGACAAGGTGGGAGGACCACTTGAGCCCAGGAATTGTAGACCAGCCTGGACAACATAGTGAGACCCCAAACTCTAAAAAAACAAACAAACAAAAAAGCTGGGTGTGGTGGTGTGTGTCTGTGGTCCCCCAGCTACCCAGGAAGCTGAGGTGGGAGGCTCACTTGAGCCCAGGAGGTAGAGGCTGCAGTGAGCCATGGTCACACCCTGCACTCCAGCCTGGGCAACAGAGTGAGCCCCTGTCTCAAATAATCATAACAACAAAAACAACAATAAATAAAAACAATGCTTCCTTAAAATAAAGCTACCTACTTTGTCTTTTAAAATAAGAAGCAGAAGAGGAGCAGGTACAAGAGTGTTTTCCTTTTGGAAACACTTAACTGGGCACACTGCCAGATCTAAACAATTTCTGCTCAACTCCCTGCCAGACTCATCTCCCACGTCAGCTCTCACCAGTTCTGTAAGCTTCCACAGAGAGTTCAACAACTAGCTGGAAAGTTCTACACAAATAAGAATTTCTGAACTAATAGGACAGGTTTTGTCATGCACTCAGATACATGATCAGGCCACAAGCAAATGTTGAAATAGATGAATTAGAAAACATCTCCTTTTGGGGAGCAAGATGTCTTTGAAATTCTTATGGGAAAAAAGTGGGTTTTCAATTTGCCAATGCACTAGATAGCATGCAGAGATATGAGCAAAAAGTTTATCTTGCCATTGCTGTGAATTAGGCAGCAATCTTGGTTCTATGGGACTCTGGCCCAGGCTGCTTAGGTATTCAGAATCTTGCTTAGTGTCTCTTTGGGACAAACAAACCCAAGAGGGGAACAGGATAGAACAATATTAAAGAAAGAAAAGCTAATCGTGTGTGTGTGTGTGTGTGTGCGCGCGCGCGCGCGCGTGTGTGTGTGTTTACAGATAAAAAAGAAAATGGGAACTAGAGAGAATAAAACTTTTAGAAAATGAAATTTCAGCACTAGGTTGTGTGTTCATTGCCAGGAGTCTAAGCTGGGCCCTGCAAGGGACTGGCCAGTTATGATAAACTGCTTCACCTCTATGAATCTCAATTTCCTCAGCTGATAAGTCATTTGGAATAGGTTGACAGATCTCAACCCTCACTGCACATTCGAATCAGTCAGGTAAATTTCAAAAATAATGCTAACTACGCCCCATCCCAGACCAATCTGAACATATCCTAGGTACAGGCCCTCAGCTCAGTATTAAAAAGAGATCTTCAGCCTGGGCACAGTGGCTCACACCTGTAATCCCAGCACTTTGGGGGGCCAAGACGGGCAGATCACTTGAGGTCAGGAGTTGGAGACCAGCCTGACTAACATGGAGAAACCCATCTCTACTAAAAATACATAATTAGCCGGGCATGATGGCACAAGCCTGTAATCCCAGCTACTTGGGAGGCTGAGGCAGGAGAATCGGTTGAACCTGGGAGGCGGAGGTTGTGGTGAGCCGAGATCGAGCCATTTCACTGCACTCCCAGCCTGGGCAACGAGCGAAACTCCATCTCAAAAAAAAAAAGAAAGAAATCTTCAGGTGATTTTGATGCAGACCTGCGCTGGGAACCAGGGCCTTGATTATCCCTAATGTCTATTGTATGTCTGAAATTCTGACTGAGAGAGATGGGACTCAATCCCTGAACCCACTTCCTGTTCTGTGAGGCCCAGATTCAGTATTTTACTACTCCATGCCTTGTTTCCTCACCTACACAATGGGTAATCAGCTCCTCAGTCTCCTCTTCATCACAGGATGATATGGAAAAAGAATGTTATTCTGAGTATATATATATTTTAATTATAATATGGACAGATGCTAAGCTGTATCTGTTAAAGGGTCTGAAATATCCAATCACAGCTTATTAAGGAACGGGCTCCATAGAAGTTGACCCTGTCTTTTCCAAGGTCATCTCTTATAGTCTAAAATCTCTTGTCAGCTTGCTAATGACCAGGTAGAATAGCATCTAGTGACCTGGGTACCTAATGAAAAGCTGATTTCTTGTTAGAAACCAATTCAGCCCCTAGGTGGTACTACTTCCTTGGGCTTCTCTGTCTCCTCAGTAGTCCTTTCCATTAGTTTGTACTGCAGAAGTTGCTACTGTACTTGTTTTTTGGTAATCATAGTTAAATGAAGGCACTGTAGTGACATGAAAGATATACAAGATGCTTTCATGCTAGGATCATAAAAACCAAAGGCTTAACTGAAGTCATCAATCCATTTCCATTTTCCTGCATCTTTGATTTTCCTTAGATTTTTTCAGATAATCATAAAAGTCAAGTTTCTAGATATTTCTTTTTTTAATTTATAATTTAACATTTAACAATTGGAATATCTCTGCTAATTACATGTTATATACTCTTTTGAATGTATTCAATCAGAAAGATATTTTTAGCTATAGCCTATTTTCTGAGGAATGTAATTCTCAGTGTTCTGACCACTGTATGAAAACTATTTTGTTGGCTTCTGAGATTTTTCCTAAACTGCTTCCAATCACATCCATGGAGAGAGGACTCGGACTCCAGAAATTCTTCATTGTAAATGATTTGATGACTTACATATCTTCTCATGAAACTTCAAGAGACCTCTCAGCCCACGATAGCACTTGACCCACAGTTGGGTTTACTGCAACCTATTCAAGTACTACTAGAATTTTTTTCAGCTTTTTGTGGTTTTTTGTTTGTTTGTTTGTTTGTTTGTTTTACATTTCAGGCATATTTTGAAACAAGTATAGACACAAGAAGTTTCAGAAAAGATCCTGTGTACTTTTCATCCAACTTCCCCAAATAGTGACATCTTATATAACTGTAGTACAATATTAAAACCAGGAAAATGACATGGATGCTGTGTAGATATTTTGAAAATAAAATATGTCATGAATCTTACAAACTCAGGTACACTGGATTTTTTTACTTAACATAAAAAATCTTACATACGTATTTTTCCTCCCAAACTAAACATTCCTTTTCTAAGTGATACCAACTTAATTTTTCATGTGATCTATTACATAATACACCAACAACCATTTCTGAATAACAAAATTAACAAAACACCTCCAGAATGGTGCTAAGTAGAGTTTAAGAATTTTTTTTTGGCCAGGTGCGGTGACTCACACCTGTAATCCCAGCACTGTGGGAGGCCAAGACGGGTGGATGACCTGAGGTCAGGGTTTCGAGACCAGGCTGGCCAACATGGCGAAACCTGTCTCTACCAAAAATAGAAAAATTAGCTGAGGTGGTGGCACCCACCTGTAATCCCAGCTACTCAGGAGGCAGAGGCAGGAGAATCACTTGAACCCAGGAGGCAGAGATTGCAGTGAGCTGAGATCACGCCACTGCACTCTAGCCTGGGTGACAGAGCGAGATGCTGTCTCAAAAAAAAAAAAAAAAAAAAGGAATTTTTTTTGCATTTTTTTATAAGCTATATCCTATTAAACATGTAGAGTCACATTATAGCGCATTTTAAAATCACTTGGAATCCTTCCTCCCTATGTGATTTTATCCACCATTCTCTGCATATTTTGGATCCTTTGTCTCAGTTTGCTGAGATACTGCTATTTGCCCTTTTTATCCAAACATTTTATTATTATACATGGTCAAGCAGAGAGAAAAGTTGAGAGTATTTTACAATGAACGCTTGTATAAATAGATTATACAGTTAACATTTTACTATATTTACTTTATTACATATCTATTCATCCACTCATTTCTCTATCCACCCATCCTTTTATTTTATATTTTCTTTTGCATAAAAGGGCCTTCAGTACAATTAATTGATAAAACATTTAGCATACGTTTGTGAATTGCTTTTCTAAATATAAATTTGATTTTATAATTAGGCAAAATACTGACATGGTTGCAAAAACAAACACAGAGAAGTCTGGCTCCTATTGCTGTCCCTTTCCTTTTTCCTCTTTTTCTTATTGGTAACCATTACAAAATTTCATTTATCCGTCCACTGTTTTCATTTTAATATAAGCTGGTAGATATAAGTTTTATATACCCTCCAATTTTTTCTCTCTTCTTCGCTGGCCCATATTGCATGTAGAAACCACTGATAAAAGCAGCACTTTAGATGATATTCAGCCAACCAATCCATAGTTGTTTATGGAGTCCCTCTTACGTTCACAGGGTATGCTGAATTGATGTTGTTAAAATAGTTTATTTTTATTTTTATTTTTATTTATTTGTTTTATTAATTAATTTATTTTTTGAGACTGAGTCTCCCTCTGTTGCCCAGACTGGAGTACAGTGGCATGATCTCGGCTCACTGCAAGCTCCGCCTCTGGGTTCATGCCATTCTCCTGCCTCAGCCTCCCAAGTAGCTGGGACTACAGGCGCCTGCCACCACGCCCGGCTAATTTTTTGTATTTTTAGTAGAGACGGGGTTTCTCCGTGTTAGCCAGGATGGTCTTGATCTCCTGACCTCATGATCCGCCCACCTTGGCCTCCCAAAGAGCTGGGATTACAGGCGTGAGCTACTGCGCCCAGCCTAAAATAGTTTTTAAGACTTACCTGGTGCTCATCCAAACACATACACCACCCCCCCCCCCACACACACACACACACTCTCTCTCTCTCTCACACACACACACACACACACACTCATATACCACAGACTCATAAACTCTATTAAGTAGACTCAGTTGCTAAGGGAAAAGGTTTTGGCTCCAGTACCTGGAGTGGTGGGAAGGTTTCAATATTAATTAATGAGTGAATTTGATTCAATACAACCTAATTTCCTGACAACTTACTAACTAGCTGAGTAATTTTACTTCAGTTGTGATGAATTCAGCCAAGAGGACTATAACTCTCTTGTTACTTCTTTTTGCCAAGAGTAAGCAGTAGCTAAGGAGAAAATAGCTGTCAGTTTACTAACAATTACAGAACTGAGCCAAACGAAAGCTTAAAGTTGTCCAGTTAGAAGAACATTGCCTCTGTGTTTTCTAATTAGTAGAGATATGTCCTCAGATTACACATTTAGATTAATTCCATGAGTGGAGGCAAATCTCCCCTACAAGAAGCTCTGTGGCAGTTACAGGTAAGGAATTCAGAGGCCAGGTGAGCCTGAATCACACCTTGTTTACAGGAGAAAGTCAACAGTAGTTTCCTCTGGTTAAATTTAATAAGTATTTTCTTTGTTCACTATCAACAAAGGTGAAAAAGGTGTTACTCCTGTGCTTTCCAGGTGTCATCGAAATGACTCCACTCCCCTGCCATGTCTCCCCACACTCCCAAGTCTCCATCATTGGTCAATCCCAGCTCTCAAGGATCCAAGTAACGTAAGTCAATCTTCCAATCCCATGGCCTATAGTAGTAAATGCCTCCCTAGTATTTTTTAAAATTCTTGGTAGGAAGTGGTACATGGTGGCATGCACTTATGGTTTTGGCTACTCAGATGGTTGAGGAGGGAAGATCTCTTGAGGTCAGGAGTTTAAGGCTACAGCGTGTTATGACTGTGCTTGTAAATAGCCACTGCACTGTAGCCTGAGCAACATCACAAGACCCTGACTCTCATAAATAAATAACAATTTTAAAAATTCTTGGTCAGGTTTCTATTCCCATCACTTCCTCTGATTCAGGCCTTCTAATGCTGTGTAAGTTGGTTCTGCATTTTTCTATTTGAAACCAAACCTAAATACACATGCTTTTGAATATCACCAATAAAATACACTCCAAGAATTTGTGATCTTAGCAAAGCTCTCAGGTGTGATCTTAGATGTGTGATTTTAGGTGTGATCTCAGGTGTGAATAAATGTCCAGCAATGTGTTTGGGTCACGTAGATCCCTTGTGATTACCAGCAGCTGGACACATGTAAACAAAAATTTGAGTTTATTTTAAGGTTTTAGGCCTGGCTCACTGACCAGCAGGTCTTGGCTACAGTAGGGCCTTGGGAAATAGAAGTCCAGCTAGAATGCTGTAGAACTCCTGAAATTCCCTCCTTTCTAACCCTTGTCTTTGCTCATTTGTTTTGCTCTTAGGTTTTGTTGCAGGTCAGTGACCCTGGCCACATGGAATAGAAACCTTCCATGTTTAGGTCTCCTTTGTTTAGGAGACTGAGGATGAAAACTGCTCATTCCAAAGGCAAAATTTTAAGGAAAATGATTCTTATTGTCCCAGCAGATGTAGTTGCCTAAAACAGCATTAATAACCCTTGGTCAATGAATGCAGGGATGTGTTGTGGAAGAATAGATTCTCCTGCCGCAGACACATGGATTGAAGAGAAAACAATGAGGGGGGTGGCCAGGCAATAGAGTATGTGTTGTACCAAAGTATTTTGTATTTCATCAGGTTATACATTTTTGAAGGCAGCAATTGGGAAAGACTGTTGTCTGAATCTCAGATAATGGGATTAAGAAACTATGATTAAGTATAGAGTTTATTTGAGCACAAAGCTTGAGGGTAACCACTCAGGAAACACAGACACCTAATGATTGGAGTTAGCATTCCAAAGTGGGGAAGTTAAGGTTTAACTTACACAGGCAGTAAACAGGGTTGCAGCATTTTCCATATAAGCAATTTGATCGATTATTACTTGCTACATTCCAAGAAAGATTGCTTTACCATTCCATCAGGAGGGATGATACTTTCAGGGCGTCTTGTGTCTGGCGCCACAAGGCCTTTCTTGATCATTTACAGGAAAAAGCAGAAGTTGCAGTTGCATGCTACATAACTCAGGCCACACAGCCACATTCCTCTCAAGGCTCAAAATAAGGTAAAGTTCCAACAGCTTTAAGTTTGCATTATTTAATTTCATAGTTGTTCTATTTAGTTATAAGACCATTAAACGGATAATGGTGACCTCTATGTTAAAACATAGGGTTCAGGTCAGCAGCCAGCCTCAGAGCCCTCTCATAGCACAGCAAGGCATCACTTATTTCTCCTTTCAATTTGTGGATGAGCCCAAGGAGGCTGACACTTTCCACAACCCGTACATTCCGGTGAACACGTCTTTTAGCCAATTTCTCTAAAGCATTGAGAAGTTTTTCCCTGGAATAGGACATTTTTTCTATTTTCAAACCTTTTAAATAGTGGGTGATTGCTTTATCTTCAGATTTCCCATGGTGTTCTTGGAAAGAGCCATAGCGGTAATGAATCTCTTGCTTTAGCTGATCGTCAAAGATCTTCATGCATAACACTTTCTGAAAATGTTCCTCAGCCTTTCTGTGGTGGCCTATTTCTGCATACATTTCAGCCAGGTCAACATAGGCCATCTCAAATGTGGGCTTTAACATTATAGTCTTTTCAAATTTGCATATAGCCAGTTGAACCAATCTGTTCACACTTTCCCTATCTTGCCCTCTAGGCTGCCAGTTTGTAGCTTCCTTGATTTGGATCATTTGTGCCTTGTAGCAAAGCCCCATTTGGTGATGCAGGAAGGCAGAAGTGGGTGTTGTCTCCAAGGCCATTTTTAAGAGCTCAAGAGCTTTATCCACAGACCCTTTTCTTCGATAAAACTTGGCTGCATATCGAAAGACGTAGGTCTGTGAAGACATACTGGTCAGAGCTTCTTCAATGTACTTTTCTCCTTCAGCTTCCTGTCCTCCATCCTGGAGCTTCAGGGCAAGGAGAATCCTAATATATACATCATCTGGATTTAGCCTGACAGCTCGTTTTAGGACGTGCAGAGAAAATGTCTCATTCCTCTCTGCTGCTATGTTAAAGTTATCCAGGCGATAGACAGTGATCGCATACCCGGTATTGAATTCAGGGTTTTCAGGGTCCCCTTCCAGAGCCTTTTCAAAGCAGGCCTTGGCCCGTCCATAATTCTTCCCTCCACACTTCATCAAGGCCCATCCTTCCTCACAGTCCATCTCTGGACACTCCATTCTATAGCAGGAAGGATTTGCAAACTTCTTGCAAGTGTTCTCCACCTTGTCCAGGTAAGTCTCGGCTTCTGCCAGTCTGCCCATGTGGTAATACACCCAGGCAAAGTTGCCCCAGGTCACCAGACTTCTCATATCTGCTTGGTTGGCATGTTCTTTCTGGATTAAGTCTTCAGCCTTTTTCAAGGTCACCAGGGCTTCCTCATTCTGGCCTTCCAGGTGTTTCACATAGGCTAGTAGGTTGTGTATTCCCACATTGTATTTGGTATCCAGGAACTGAATCTCTTCCCAGATCCTGTTTTCTAAATCAGGAATTTCAGGGGCTTCAATTAACAACTTCCATGTAAAGTGACATCTCAGCTGAATCAGTCTGTCTTCGATAAGCTTTCCATCAGATTCTTCACTGTAAAAATATGCAGGAATTAATTACATTTTGGGAAAGTGTTCAGTCAACTGGAAATGAAGCCAGCACTTCAAATAGTCAAATATTCTCTGTCCTAGTATCCCTGCCTCCATTATCTGGTGTCTCTCTGGGTTCTATGGTCATGTCATTAGGAAAAAGAACAGGTTGACATAAAAACCATGGGGAAATGCTAATCATCTCGTAGTGCCAACAGATAGGTTATGTGAAGTCTAAAGTCAACTCAAAAGAAGTTAATTCTGCTAACATCAAAATAATCTCAACGCCACCCTCAACATTGCAAAACCCATCTTCTTTCTGCTTCCTCCCGACTTTGCAGTGCGTGACTAATGCTGTCAGAAGAAATGTGGAGAGAAGGTTCACAGAAAGGTGGGTTCCTTACTCATCTTTTTCATGTTCTCAACACGTAAACACATTTTGGTTTTCTCTCCTCCCATGAAGGGTTCTGAGTAAAATATGGGAGTTGAATACGGTTTCAAATGCTGGACTTCATGAATGCTCAAGCCAGGTTGGAGAACGTGGTAGTGTTTCCTATCTCCTTGGCCTGTGTGAACTTACTCAACCAATCCTAAATGGAGGGGTTCCAAATGGGTGGAATCACCTCACAATGGCAGCCTTACTAATGGGGACAAAAGGAGAGGCATGAATGAACATTACATAGGGAAGATGTGTCTCTTTGAAGAAGTGGCACGTCCCACTTTTGTAAGTCAGTGTTTCTGATGTCAGGTAACCCTGAAGCCTAGTGGAGTACAGGCTATCAAAATCTCAACAATTAGAGTAATCCATCAGCCACCCATGAGGAAGAGAGAATAATATGAGGTCAGTGGCACCAGAAGGGTATTTTCCCCCAATAGTTCACGCTCCTCTGAAGTGGAACTGAAGTCCTAGTCTCCCTATAAGAACATGAATGAAGAAAGAGACATTTGTCCTTAATAGTTGAAAAAGTGGGCCGGGCGCGGTGGCTCAAGCCTGTAATCCCAGCACTTTGGGAGGCCGAGACGGGCGGATCACGAGGTCAGGAGATCGAGACCATCCTGGCTAACACAGTGAAACCCCGTCTCTACTAAAAATACAAAAACTAGCCGGGCGAGGTGGCGGGCGCCTGTAGTCCCAGCTACTCGGGAGGCTGAGGCAGGAGAATGGCGTGAACCCGGGAGGCGGAGCTTGCAGTGAGCTGAGATCCGGCCACTGCACTCCAGTCCGGGCGACAGAGCGAGACTCCGCCTCAAAAAAAAAAAAAAAAAAAAAAAATAGTTGAAAAAGTGGTCCTCACATCCTGTGTAAGTATATTTGCTTCTGTGTTCTCAACTAATTACCTACCTTATAGTCTATACTTGACATGTTTTCTATCCATTAGGCCCAAGGAAGGATCCCAGAGAGGACCATTATGAAATTTTCTTTTACTCTCTATATAGCAATGTATAGCAAAAATAATTTTTATATGAATCCTGACTCAATATAACCATAATATTATATAACCACAATCTAATCACAAATAAACAGACTATGAAACATTCTTTTTTGAAAATAAAGGGAAAGAAGAAGTTCATGGCCAGGTGGGGTGGCTCACACCTGTAATCCTAGCATTTTGGGAGGCCGAGGTAGGTGCATTGCCTGAGCTCAGGAGTTCAAAACTAGCCTGGGCAACATGGTGAAAACTCATCTCTACTAAAAGTACAAACAATTAGCCAGCGTCGTGGCCCACGTCTGTAGTCCCAGCTACTCTGGAGACTGAGGCACAAGAATCGCTTGAATCTGGAAAGTGGAGGTTACAGTGAGCCGAGATCATGCCACTGCACTCCAGGCTGGGCAATAGAGCCAGACTCTGTCTCAGAAAAGAAATTAATAATAAAGAAAAGAAAGGAAAGGAAAGAAAGGAAGAAAGGAAAGGATTCACAGGATAATGAATAGCACCACAAAGTTGGGCAGAGGATACTCAGGCTTATGACTGCCGCTTCGAGCATAGCTGGCAGCTCAATACAGCCCTTACTTTTCCCTCAGAGTCTCCCCCTAAAAAACCCCCTACTATGCTTAGACCTTCCTTGAGAGCATTCCTGCCCACAATCCCAAGCCATCTTCTCCATCCTTGAGTCTGTGGAATATGAGAGTCCTGGCACTGTCTGTTCTTGCTTTAGGATAGCACTGTGTAGTTGACTGCTGAGATGAGGAGTTCCAGAAATCTTCCTTCCAACTGTGGCCCAGGAAGATTACCCAATGAAACCTGTGTGTGGAGGTGTGTGTGTGGGACATATGCTGGGTGAGGTGGGGTCAGGAGTAAGTAAAATCAATATTCTGCTTAAGAACCGGGAGGCGGAGCTTGCAGTGAGCTGAGATCCGGCCACTGCACTCCAGCCCGGGCGACAGAGCAAGACTCCGTCTCAAAAAAAAAAAAAAAAAAAAAAAAAAAAAAAAAAAAAAAAAAAAAAAAAAAAAAAAAAAGAACCCTCACTGAAACTAGTCACCACCCATAAAGAAGATGGAATCAGCAAGAGTTTTTGACCCAAATCCTCCACTCATGCCCACTGTAGCCTGTGCTATGATAAGAAGAGGCACTACCCAGGGAAAATAATCCACACACGCTTCCATTACTCTAGAGCTGCTGGAATATTTGAAGTTAAGCCATTCCAAGTTTTCTAAATATGTACCCAATCTCAGCGTCTCAGCTGCTGGCCCACCGAGCACAATTGTGAGCAGTAGAAAGAGATCAGTCTTCCTCTGAGAGATCTAATCATGGTCATGCATTGATAGATGGAAAATGTATACCAGATTTTGTCTTTCACTGAGACTGTAGAATTTCAAGTGCACAGCTTACACAACCTTATAAGGCTGCACTGCCAAATTCCAGAAGAGAATTATAGCTCTTTCTTATAGGTGGTTGTTCATCAACATGTATTTTCTTGACTTGGGCCCTGGGAAGACTACGGAGTAGACTATCACCCTAGAGGTGTCCTCACTCTCTAACATAGAAATGCTGAGAGCCTAAAGTTCTCCTTTTACCTGGTGAGCATACAGAAAGTGCTGTTATTAGTAGTATACATATTGTCATCAAATTAGGCCCCAGTGTGGTGGCTAATGCCTGTAATCCCAACACTTTGAGAGTTCAAGGGAGGTGAATTGCTTAAGCCCAGAAGTTCATGACCAGCATGGGCAGCACAGCGAAACCTTGTCTCTCAAAAAAATACAAAAATTAGCCAGGCCTGGTGATTCACACCAGTAGTCCCAGTGACTTGGGCTGAGGTGAGAGGATCACCTGAGCCTGGGTAGGTGGAGGTTGCAGTGAGCTGTGATCATGCCACTGCACTCGAGACTGGGTGACAGAGGGAGGCCCTACCTGAAAGAAAAAAAAAAAAAGATGAGTTCGCGCATGTATGTAGTGACCTAATCCCTGTATGCATGTGGCGGACAGGGACTCATCACCATATTTTGTCAGGAATTTCCCTAGATCTTGTCCACTTATATTCCACTTAAGCTGTCTTGATCAATAAGCTTGAATGGAAAGAGGAGCTCAATCTGCTCCTTTATCCCTGAACCAGTGGGATCAGGAGTATTCTGATGTGGGCATTATTCAGTCTGGGATAGTCCAGATTCCCCTTAGGCCACCTCAGGTCAGTGGCTTCTAGAAACATAGGCACAGGCCATTGCAAAACCTTTCACACAGACTAGCTACCAAGGCAGCAGGGAATGAAAGGCTTGCTTTCTGTCAACTCCACAGATGCAGACACAACTAACACCTTTTTTTTTTTTTTGAGACAGAGTCTCACTCTGTTGCCCAGGCTGGAGTGCAGTGGCACAATCTCGGCTCACTTCAAACTCTGCCTCCCAGGTTCACACCATTCTCCCACCTTAGCCTCCCGAGTAACTGGGACTATAGGCGCCCACCACCATACCGGGCTAATTTTTTGTATTTTTTAGTAGAGGCGAGGTTTCACCATGTTAGTCAAGATGGTCTTGATCTCCTGACCTCGTGATCTGCCTGCCTCGGCCTCCCAAAGTACTGGGATTACAGGTGTGAGCCACCGTGCCCAGTCACAACTAACATCTTACGACCAGGGGCCCATTATATTAAAAAGAGAGACTTGGGTACTCTTGTGGTGAATTTTTTTGCAATCCTTCACTTGTAATTTCTTCTCAAGACAGGTCTATGTGTTTGCTAGAAAGGGATCTCAAAAGAGGAGTCCCTTTTTCTGTAAGTTCTTCCTCTCCCACTGACTGCAACATCAGATGGAAGAACTCCAAAAAAATTCCTCAAAAAAATTAGCCATAGAATTACCATTTGATCCAGCAATTCCACTTTTGGTTTTATACCCAAAAAGAAGTGAAAGCAGGGACTCAAGCAGATATTGATTTGTCCATATTCATAGCAGCATTATTCACACAGCAAAAGGTAGGAGCAACTTAAGTGTCCATCGATGGATGAATGGATAAACAAAATGTGGTATATACATACAATGGAATATTCAGCCTTAAAAAAGAAAAGACATTCTGATACATGTTACAACATGGATAAACTTTGAAGGTATTATGTTAAGTGAAATAAGCCAGTCACAAAAGGACAATATTGTATGATTCAATTTATATAAGGTACCTAGAGTGGCCACATTCATAAAGACAGAAAGTAGAACAGTGATTAACAGGGACTGGTGTGCTGGGTCTGTCCCGCAGACCCTGACTGATGGATGAAATGAGTACTCAGACACAGGTATGCAGTGTAAAAGCAGTGAGGTGAGTGCCTGGCTCTAATGGCCAGAGAACATCTCCGAGAAGCTGGAGATGCTTACTTTTATTCAGTGCAGGCACAATGCCGAAAACCTGGAGCCAACGCAACCTGTAGGTAATTAACATTTATAAGTAAACAAGCCTGTTTAAGATAAATTCCTGACCTCGTGATCTGCCCGCCTTGGCCTCCCAAAGTGCTGGGATTACAGGCTTGAGCCACCGTGCGAGACCCTTCTCAAAAAAAAAAAAAAAAAAAAAAAAAAAAAAAAAAAGATAAATTCCCCCACACTCCCTTGTACCTACTCCTTGCCCTCTGCCTCGGGGTTATAGAACAGCTGCCTTCAGCTATTCTCCTCCAGGGCTCTGCAGAAACTTCTGAACTTTCAGAAGGTTTGCATTCTTTCCCTATAGTTTTTCCCATCACTCTGACTGATCCTCCACACTGGGGGAGGAGGGAATAGGAAATTATTGTTTAATGAGTACAGAGTTTCAATTTAGGAAGATGAAAATTTTCTGGAGATGGATGGTGGTCATGGCTGCACAATAAAGTGAATGTATTTAATGTCATAGAACTGTACACTTAAAAATGGTTAAAATTATGAATTTTATGTTATATATGTTTTACCATAATGAAACAATTTATGATTTATTTATGGCAAAGGTGCTCTAAACAAAGTAAATAGAAAAATAATAAAAATATGGAAAATGTTTTTAATATGGAGAAGATTCTCATTTGTAATATATAAAGTGTTTTGCAAATTGGTATAGTTCAACAGACCACTGGAAATCTATATGAATAGATAATTTGTAGAAGAGCAAATATAAATGGCCAATAAGTATGAAAAAAAAATGCTCTGGATCAGGACAATGACTCATGCCTATAATCCTAGCACTTTGGGAGGCCAAGGCAGGAGATTTGCTTGAGGTCAGAAGTTTAAGATCCGTCTGGGCAACACAGTAAGACCCTGTCTCTATAAAAAGAAAAAAGATGCCCTAAGCCTCTAGTCATTAGAGAAATGCAAATTAAAGAAGCAATAATTTATAACTTTATTCCACTCAGATTGGCAAGAGTTTAAATGGATGAGGACACAATTTCTGAAGCCATGAATTATTATGGCCTTCAAGATCAATATGATGACAGTCATGAAAATTTAAAGTAATTAAAATTAAAATTTTAATTTTAAAATCAAAATTAAAATTAATGATAGTCATTAAAATTACATTTCCTTCAACAAAGTAATTCCACTCCTCAGAATCTATCTCCCAGAAAAAAATCACCAGTACATAAGGATGTATGCTCAAGAATATTCATTACCAACACTGTATATATTAGCAACAAACTGGAAATATTAATAGGGAATGGTTAAATTAATTAAGTATATCTATACCATAGAATATTATGTAGCCACTAGACTACATGAATTAGATCAAAACTAGTTGAGTTTGATGGACTTTCATAATATACAGTTAATCAAGAAAAGTGAATTGTAAAGAAGTGTCCAAAACACTACCCTATTTTTTGTTTTATAAAGAACCAAATCCTTTTATATTTGTTTGTGTGTGATTACTCATGTATGAAGAAATATATGTAAGTATACTTACAGCTCATCAACAAGAAGACAAGCAACCCAATTTAAAAATGAGCAAAGGACTTCAGTAGACAATTCTCCAAAGAATAATCACAAAGGACTAGCAAACACATGAAAAGATGCTCAACATCATTAGCCACTAGAAAAATGCGAACCAAAACCATGAGGTATCACTTTTCACCCAGTAAGTTGGCTACAATAATAATTTTAAAAAAGGAGAATAGGTGAACAAGTATTGACAAGTGCTATGGTTTTGATATAGTTTGACTGTCCCCACCAAATCTCCTACTGACATTTGATCTCTAGTGTCACAATTCTGGAGGTAGGGCCTAGTGGGATGTGTTCGGATCATAGAGGTAGGTCGCTCATGAATGACCTGGTGCCATTCTAGTAGCAGTGAGTGAATTCTCATTCTCATGAGACTGGATTGGTTCTTGGGGGAATGGATTAGTCCTTTGAGAATGGGTTGTTATAATGTCAGGATGCCCCCTGGGTTTAGACCCTCTTTGTATGTGCTTCCCCTTTGACCTTCTCCAGTGTGTTTTGACACAGCACCAAAGCCCTCACCAGAAGCTGAGAAGATGCCAGCACCATACTTCTTGTACAACCTGTGGAACTGTAAGCTAAATAAACCTTTTTTCTTTAGAAGTTGCCCAGCCTCAGGTATTCTTCTATAGCAACACAAAAAGGACTAAGACAATAAGGATGTGGAGAAATTGAAACCCTCATACATTGCTGGTGGAAATGTAAAATGATGCAGCTGCTGTGGAAAACAATGTGGTGGTACCTCAATAAGTTAAACATAATATTTACCATATGACACATTCCTGGGTATACATTCCTGGATGTTCCACATCTGGATATATACTTAAGATAATTAAAAACAGGTGTTCAAATAAAAACTTGCACACAGATGTTCATAGCAGTATTATTCATAATGGCCAAAAAATGGAAACAACCCACATGTTCACCAACCGATGGATAGAAAAATGTTAATATATCCCTAAAGTGGAATATTATGTAGCCACAAAAAGGAATGAAGTACTGATACATGACACAACAGGGATAAACCTTGACAGCACTACACTAAATGAAAAAAACTGATCCAAAAGGTCACTGTTTTCTTTTTTTTGTTTTTTTTTTTTGTTTTTTGTTTCCTAATTTGGTCTTGAGGTCTCTCTCATGAGAGTGGCTACAATCTATAGCCCTGCCTTGAAAGAGCTCCAGGGTATTTGGTCATGGATATTTACAATGTGCCTTTCTTGGGATGTTTCTTTATTTTGATGAACAGCCTAATGCCTAAGTGTCTGATCTATGTGTAGGTGTCCCCTTTTATAGGAAACTTGTTTATACTGGGCAGATGCCCTTGCGGTTCTTGCCTGACATGTGTTTAGTTTATTTCTGCCGAGATAGCCACTCTCTCGGAAAGCCATGATCAGTGAAGAAGTTGGGTTTGAGTGTGTTGGTCAGGGAGATACAAAGGAGGCAACTGAAAAAAAAAAGTATGTGAAATAACAGAAGCAGCTTATTACTTACAGATCCAGAAAGAAGAGGGCAATATGCCTTGCAGGGCCAATGGGAAAGGGGGAACCACTGAGGACATGCATGCTCAACCAGCGAGGGGAGAATGTGGGCCCAAGCTTTGATGGCAGGCCAGGGTGTTACCTAGGTGGGTTTCCTGCGGAGAGTTCTATTTGGTGAGTTTAGAGCAAGCAGGTGCAAGTTTTGCCAAGGGGTCATGCTGTGACTGAGAGGTGGTCACTGCAGCACATCTCCCTGGTCCATATGGGGGGGTGAGGTCAGTTGGGGCAAGTCAAATAGGTCATACCCTGCTATGCTATAGGAAAGTGGTCACCAGGAGGTAGTTATATAAAGCAGATATCTGGATCGATCACATTGAGGAACTGGAAAAAGGTGAAGAACTAGAAACTGTGTCAAGGGTGACTGAGCCCTGCTTCTGGAATGAGAAAGTCCAACTTAATATTCAAAAACGGACGCTTAGGAAATATAAAATTATAAAAATTCAGTACAACCACATAGCATGTGTTTCCATTTATATGAAATATCCACAATAGGCAAATCCATAGAGACAGAAAGCAGATTAACAGTTGCTGGCACCTGGGGAAAGGGGCAAGTAGGGAGTGACTGCTTAATGGCTCTGGAGTTTCTCCATATAGTGAGAAAAATGTTCTTGAACTAGATAGTGATGATGATTGAACAGTAGTATCATGAATATACTAAATACTACTAAATTGTATACTTTAATTGAAATGATAAATTTTATTTTACGTGTATTTTATCACAATAAAAAGTTACATTGCTAAACTGAATAAAATTCTACAAATTATATATACATATATATATATACATTTTTTTTTCTGTACTACATGTTGACATAAACATAAAAGCAGGAAAACATAAAAGCAAACGAGTTTGCCATCTGAAAAAATCTCATGAGCCCCCACTGGCACCCTTTGGGAAACATTGATTTAAAGGTTTAATGAAATATCATTGAATGTAGAGATCCTGGTCCAGATCTCAAAGCTACCACTTATTGTCTATGTGATCTTAAGATTTCTAAATCTAAGATTCTTTATTGTAAAATCAGGATGATACAGCCATGCACTGCATAATTTTAGTCCACAAAGGACCACATATTTGGTGGTGGTCCTATAAGATTTTAATGCCACACTTTTGCTGTACCATTTCTAAGTTTAAATACGTTTAGATAAACAAATACTTGCCATTGTGTTGCAGTTGCCTACAGTATTCAGTACAGTAACATGCTGCACAGGTTTATAGCCTACGTGTGTAGTAGGCTATACCATCTAGGTTTGATGTTTGCACAATGATGAAATTGCCTAACAGCTAAATTTCTCAGCGTGTATCCTCATTGTTACATGATGCATGACTGTGTAAGTACCCGCCTCGTAAGTATCTTTTGAGAATTAAATGGAATAATTTACATAACACTTTTAGAAGCCAGGCTGGCACTTAATAAGAATTCAGAAAGTGATAACTACCTTTAGAACATTTAATATTATTATGATTTAATTATCAGTACCCACTCCATCTGTTTACAGAGGAGGGTTCATCAGAGGCCTGTAATGTGCATTTTCTGGAATTTTTACCCCTTCAAAATTTTGGACCACTGGAGCACTGAGGGGAAAATTTACAAATCAGTATTAACTAATGGTGTTTTGCTTTGTTTTGTTTTGTTTTGTTGAGACGGGGTCTCACTCTGTTGCCCAGGCTGGAGGGCAGTGGTGCAGTCTCAGCTCACTGCAACTTCTGCCTCCCGGGTTCAAGCGATTCTCCTGCCTCAGTCTCCTGAGTACCACCATGCCCAAATTTTTTGTATTTTTAGTAGAGACGGGGTTTCACCATGTTGGCCAGGTTGGTCTCGAGCTCCTGACCTCAGGTGATCTGCTCACCTTGGCCTCCCAAAGTGCTGGAATTACAGGCGTGAGTCACCTTGCCTGGCCTAAGTAACAGTTTTTAAATCAGCTGAGGAATTCCCACATGAAGCCCTTTAGGTAAGGAAGATATGGATCTTCCCAAGCAGATGTGGATCATCTTCAGTCAAGGATATACCAAGAGTCTGGATTTTCCAGGGAAGAGGCAATCAGTTTATCTTAAGCTCAGTCTGATTAAGAAAACCTGTTGTAAGAGGCCAGAAGTGCAGAAAGTGAGACCAGAAGCCTACGGAGGAAGGCTGTGAGCTTTTCCTACCACATCTCCACTGTATTAACCACAAGACATCCGAGAGGCTGCAAGACTGAGGCTTTCACAGTCTTGTGGGTCCTGCTTTTTCTCTGTGGTAAGAAACCAGCAGAAAGCAATGCCTCTACCCAGACAAGCTGTCCATTCCTTCCCCAGATCAGACAGAATTGAATCTGATGGGAAGGAATCTCTCAGATTGGGATCATTTTCTACCTTCCTGCAAAACTCTTTTCCCATTTCCCTCCCCTTCTTTGGGCTACAGCATGAGGTAAGCTTCCTCAAGTTCACACTAACAAACTAAAAATGCATTAATTAAACAATTTATGTATGTGTGAACGTGCACACACATGCATGCACACATTCAGTCCATAAGCAGATACTCAAATTGAGGAATTAGAAAACCTGACCTCACTGAGATCTAACCTGTTGAAACAGTATTTAATTACCATTTTTTCAAAAATTTTTGGTATTATGGCAGAGAGGCAAAGAAATCCTTACCTCATGGTTGCTGTGAATTAGGCAGCTGTTCTGCAGGGTTTTGTGCTTAGACAGGCTCCTCTGAGATCTGGCTGTTCTGTCTTGTGGATTTTCAGTTACGTTTAAACCCCAAGGCAGGGTTATGTAAGGGAGCTAAACAATAGCCAAAGGTGTAACTGTGGGTGTGTCCTTGCAAGTTGGAAACCTGGGAAACCGAAACGAGAAAGTGAAAGTAAAGCTAGCTGAATTCCTGCTTGGGGGAAAATGAAACTTTGTTTCTGTTTTGATAAAACAGATAAACTGCAGACCTGCAACCATAGATGTTTCTAGTGCTGCAGAAACCCAATCACTGGCCAGCATTTGGATCCAGATTCGCATCCTCCCTAAAGAACATCAGTCCGTTGTTGCCTATTGTGGCAGTTGGTGGCTGGATTCTGGATGACTACACAGAAAAATGGGAATTGAAGGAGGTAGCTCTATTTTCAGTTTCTATATTTAGAAGGAATCTACTATCAACTATAAAAATCTACTCTTAATTGAGTAATAAGGCTTTTGGTTGCTACTTTTGGTTTCAGCTTGATGGAAATAAGTAACCAATCTGGTTTAGGAATGAAGGAAAGAGGACAATACCTAGAGAGCCTTCTAACCCCTGATGACTTAGGCAGGAGGTAAAAGCAAGGAGCTGTGGTTTGGAATAGAGAGCCCTCTATTCCTGCAGCATGGACACTGTCTTCTGAATCAAATTCCAGTACAACCTCAACTACAGTTCATGGAATTTGAGTTTAAATAGTTAGCAACTACTTGGCACATAGATGCATGCAAGTAAGTGGTGATTATTATTATCCTTATTTTCAGTCATCAAGTTAAAAATAATGATTCTTGGCTGGGCACGGTGGCTCATGCCTGTAATCCCAGCACTTTGGGAGGCCAAGGTGAGCAGATGACGAGGTCAGGAGATGGAGACCATCCTGGCCAACATGGTGAAACCCTGTCTCTACTAAAATACAAAAAATTAGGCCGGCATCGTGGTGCACGCCTTTAGTCCCACCTACTTGGGAGGCTGAGGAAGGAGAATTGATTGAACCCAGGAGGTGGAGGTTGCAATGAGCCGAGATCACACCACTGCACCCCAGTCTGGTGACAGAGCAAGACTCCATCTCAAAAGAAAAAAAAAAAAGATTCTTGTCCAGGTGCATTGGCTCAGGCCTGTAAGTCCCAGCATTTTGGAAGACCAGGTGGGAGGATCACTTGTGCACAGGAATTGTAGACCAGCCTGGACAACATAGTGAGACCCCAAGCTCTACAAAAAACAAACAAACAAACAAAAAAGCTGAGTGTGGTGGTGTGTGTCTGTGGTCCCCCAGCTACCCAGGAAGCTGAGGTGGGAGGCTCACTTGAGCCCAGGAGGTAGAGGCTGCAGTGAGCCATGGTCACACCCTGCACTCCAGCCTGGGCAACAGAGTGAGCCCCTGTCTCAAATAATCATAACAACAAAAACAACAATAAATAAAAACAATGCTTCCTTAAAATAAAGCTACCTACTTTGTCTTTTAAAATAAGAAGCAGAAGAGGAGCAGGTACAAGAGTGTTTTCCTTTTGGAAACACTTAACTGGGCACACTGCCAGATCTAAACAATTTCTGCTCAACTCCCTGCCAGACTCATCTCCCACGTCAGCTCTCACCAGTTCTGTAAGCTTCCACAGAGAGTTCAACAACTAGCTAGAAAGTTCTACACAAATAAGAATTTCTGAACTAATAGGACAGGTTTTGTCATGCACTCAGATACATGATCAGGCCACAAGCAAATGTTGAAATAGATGAATTAGAAAACATCTCCTTTTGGGGAGCAAGATGTCTTTGGAATTCTTATGGGAAAAAAAAGTGGGTTTTCAATTTGCCAATGCACTAGATAGCATGCAGAGATATGAACAAAAAGTTTATCTTGCCATTGCTGTGAATTTGGCAGCAATCTTGGTTCTATGGGACTCTGGCCCAGGCTGCTTAGGTATTCAGAATCTTGCTTAGTGTCTCTTTGGGACAAACAAACCAAAGAGGGAAACAGGATAGAACAATATTAAAGAAAGAAAAGCTAATCGTGTGTGTGTGTGTTTACAGATAAGAAAATGGGAACCAGAGAGAACAAAACTTTTAGAAAATGAAATTTCAGCACTAGGTTGTGTGTTCATTGCCAGGAGTCTAAGCTGGGCCCTGCAAGGGACTAACCAGTTATGATAAACTGCTTCACCTCTATGAATCTCAATTTCCTCAGCTGATAAGTCATTTGGAATAGGTTGACAGATCTCAACCCTCACTGCACATTCGAATCAGTCAGGTAAATTTCAAAAATAATGCTAACTATGCCCCATCCCAGACCAATCTGAACATATCCTTAGGTACAGGCCCCCAGCTCAGTATTAAAAAGAAATCTTCAGGCTGGGCACAGTGGCTCACACCTGTAATCCCAGCACTTTGGGGGGCCAAGACAGGCAGATTACTTGAGGTCGGGAGTTGGAGACTAGCCTGACTAACATGGAGAAACCCATCTCTACTAAAAATACATAATTAGCCGGGCATGGTGGCACAAGCCTGTAATCCCAGCTACTTGGGAGGCTGAGGCAGGAGAATCGCTTGAACCTGGGAGGCGGAGGTTGTGGTGAGCCGAGATCGTGCCATTTCACTGCACTCCCAGCCTGGGCAACAAGAGCAAAACTCCGTCTCAGAAAAAAAAAAAGAGAAAGGAAATCTTCAGGTGATTTTGATGCAGACCTGCACCGGGAACCAGGGCCTCAATTATCCCTAATGTCTATTGTATGTCTGAAATTCTCTGACTGAGAGACATGGGACTCAATCCCTGAACCCACTTCCTGTTCTGTGAGGCCCAGATTCAGTATTTTACTACTCCATGCCTTGTTTCCTCACCTACACATCGGGTAATCAGCTCCTCAGTCTCCTCTTCATCACAGGATGATATGGAAAAAGAATGTTATTCTGAGTGTATTTTTTTAAAATTATAATATGGACAGATGCTAAGCCATGTCTGTTGAAGGATCTGAAATATCCAATCACAGCTTATTAAGGAACAGGCTCCATAGAAGTTGATGCTGTCTTTTCCAAGGTCATCTCTTATAGGCTAAAATCTCTTGTCAGCTTGCTAATGACCAGGTAGAATAGTATCTAGTGACCTGGGTACCTAATGAAAAGCTGATTTCTTGTTAGAAACCAATTCAGCCCCTAGGTGGTACTACTTCCTTGGGCTTCTCTGTCTCCTCAGTAGTCCTTTCCATCAGTTTGTACTGCAGAAGTTGCTACTGTACTTGTTTTTTGGTAATCATAGTTAAATGAAGGCACTGTAGTGACATGAAAGATATACAGATGCTTTCATGCTAGGATCATAAAAACCAAAGGCTTAACTGAAGTCATCAATCCATTTCCATTTTCCTGCATCTTTGATTTTCCTTAGATTTTTTCAGATAATCATAAAAGCCAAGTTTCTAGATATTTCTTTTTTTAATTTATAATTTAACATTTAACAATTGGAATATCTCTGCTAACTACATGTTATATACTCTTTTGAATGTATTCAATCAGAAAGATATTTTTAGCTATAGCCTATTTTCTGAGGAATGTAATTCTCAGTGTTCTGACCACTGTATGAAAACTATTTTGTTGGCTTCTGAGATTTTTCCTAAACTGCTTCCAATCACATCCATGGAGAGAGGACTCGGACTCCAGAAATTCTTCGTTGTAAATGATTTGATGACTTACATATCTTCTCATGAAACTTCAAGAGATCTCTCAGCCCACGATAGCACTCAGCCCACCTTGACCCACAGTTGGGTTTACTGCAACCTATTCAAGTAATACTAGAATTTTTATCAGCTACATTTCAGGCATATTTTGAAACAACTACAGACACAAGAAGTTTCAGAAAAGAAACAAAATTAACAAAACACCTCCAGAATGGTGCTAAGTAGAGTTTAAGAATTTTTTTTTGGCCAGGTGCGGTGACTCACACCTGTAATCCCAGCACTGTGGGAGGCCAAGACTGGTGGATCACCTGAGGTCAGGGTTTTGAGACCAGGCTGGCCAACATGGCGAAACCCGTCTCTACCGAAAATAGAAAAATTAGCTGGGGTGGTGGCACCCACCTGTAATCCCAACTACTCAGGAGGCAGAGGCAGGAGAATCACTTGAACCCAGGAGGCAGAGATTGCAGTGAGCTGAGATCACGCCACTGCACTCTAACCTGGGTGATAGAGCAAGACGCTGTCTCAAAAAAAAAAAAAAAAAAGGAATTTTTTTGCATTTTTTTAATAAGCTATATCCTATTAAACACGTAGAGTCAAATTATAGTGCATTTGAAAATCACTTGGAATCCTTCCCCCCATGTGATTTTATCCACCATTCCCTGCATATTTTGGATCCTTTGTCTCAGTTTGCTGTACTTTTTAGATACTGCTATTTGCCCTTTTTATCCAAACATTTTATTATTATACATGGTCAAGCAGAGAGAAAAGTTGAGAGTATTTTACAATGAACGCTTGTGTAACTAGCTTATACAGTTAACATTTTACTATATTTACTTTATTACATATCTATTCATCCACTCATTTCTCTATCCACTCATCCTTTTATTTTATATTTTCTTTTGCATAAAAGGGCCTTCAGTACAATTAATTGATAAAACATTTAGCATACGTTTGTGAATTGCTTTTCTAAATATAAATTTGGTTTTATAACTAGGCAAAATAACTGACATGGTTGCAAAAACAAACACAGAGAAATCTGGCTCCTATTGCTGTCCCTTTCCTTTTTCCTCTTTTTCTTATTGGTAACCATTACAAAATTTCATTTATCTGTCCACTGTTTTCATTTTAATATAAGCTGGTAGATATAAGTTTTATATACCCTCCAATTTTTTCTCTCTTCTTCGCTGGCCCATATTGCATGTAGAAGCCACTGATAAAAGCAGCTCTTTAGATGATATTCAGCCAACCAATACATAATTGTTTATTGAATCCCCCTTACGTTCCCAGGGTATGGTGAATTGATGTTGTTAAAATAGTTTATTTTTATTTGTTTGTTTTATTTATTTATTTATTTTTTGAGACAGAGTCTCGCTCTGTTGCCCAGACTGGAGTACAGTGGCACGATCTCGGCTCACTGCAAGCTCCGCTTCTGGGTTCACGACATTCTCCTGCCTCAGCCTCCCAAGTAGCTGGAACTACAGGCGCCCGCCAGCACGCCTGGCTAATTTTTTGTATTTTTAGTAGAGACGGGGTTTCACCATGTTAGCCAGGATGGTCTTGATCTCCTGACCTCATGATCCGCCCGCCTTGGCCTCCCAAAGAGCTGGGATTACAGGCGTGAGCCACCGCGCCCAGCCTAAAATAGTTTTAAGACTTACCTGGTGCTCATCCAAACACATACACCACCCCCCCCCACACACACACACTCTCTCTCACACACACACACACACACACACTCATATACCACAGACTCATAAACTCTATTAAGTAGACTCAGTTGCTAAGGGAAAAGGTTTTGGCTCCAGTACCTGGAGTGGTGGGAAGGTTTCAATATTAATTAATGAGTGAATTTGATTCAATACAACCTAATTTCCTGACAACTTACTAACTAGCTGAGTAATTTTACTTCAGTTGTGATGAATTCAACCAAGAGGACTATAACTCTCTTGTTACTTCTTTTTGCCAAGAGTAAGCAGTAGCTAAGGAGCAAATAGCTATCAGTTTACTAACAATTACAGAACTGAGCCAAACAAAAGCTTAAAGTTGTCCAGTTAGAAGAACATTGCCTCTGTGTTTTCTAATTAGTAGAGATATGTCCTCAGATTTCTCATTTAGATTAATTCCATGACTGGAGGCAAATCTCCCCTACAAGAAGCTCTGTGGCAGTTACAGGTAAGGAATGCAGAGGCCAGGTGAGCCTGAATCACACCTTGTTTACAGGAAAAAGTCAACAGTAGTTTCCTCTGGTTAAATTTAATAAGTATGTTCTTTGTTTAGTATCAACAAACTTGAAAAAAGTGTTACTCCTGTGCTTTCCAGGTGTCATCGAAATGACTCCACTCCCCTGCCATGTCTCCCCACTCTCCCAAGTCTCCATCAATAGTCAATCCCAGCTCTCAAGGATCCAAGTAACGTAAGTCAATCTTCCAATCCCATGGCCTATAGTAGTAAATGCCTCCCTAGTATTTTTTAAAATTCTTGGTAGGAAGTGATACATGGTGGCATGCACTTATGGTTTTGGCTACTCAGGTGGCTGAGGAGGGAAGCTTGAGGTCAGGAATTTAAGGCTACAGCGTGCTATGACTGTGCTTGTAAATAGCCACTGCACTGTAGCCTGAGCAACATCACAAGACCCTGACTCTCATAAATAAATAACAATTTTAAAAATTCTTGGTCAGGTTTCTATTCCCATCACTTCCTCTGCTTCAGGCCTTCTAATGCTGTGTAAGTTGGTTCTGCATTTTTCTATTTGAAACCAAACATAAAATACACATCTTTTGAATATCACCAATAAAATACACTCCAAGAATTTGTGATCTTAGCAAAGCTCTCAGGTGTGATCTTAGATGTGTGATTTTAGGTGTGATCTCAGGTGTGAATAAATGTCCAGCAATGTGTTTGGGTCACGTAGATCCCTTGTGATTACCAGCAGCTGGACACATGTAAACAAAAATTTGAGTTTATTTTAAGGTTTTAGGCCTGGCTCACTGACCAGCAGGTCTTGGCTACAGTAGGGCCTTGGGAAATAGAAGTCCAGCTAGAATGCTGTAGAACTCCTGAAATTCCCTCCTTTCTAACCCTTGTCTTTGCTCATTTGTTTTGCTCTTAGGTTTTGTTGCAGGTCAGTGACCCTGGCCACATGGAATAGAAACCTTCCATGTTTAGGTCTCCTTTGTTTAGGAGACTGAGGATGAAAACTGCTCATTCCAAAGGCAAAATTTTAAGGAAAATGATTCTTATTGTCCCAGCAGATGTAGTTGCCTAAAACAGCATTAATAACCCTTGGTCAATGAATGCAGGGATGTGTTGTGGAAGAATAGCTGCTCCTGCTGCAGACACATGGATTGAAGAGAAAGCAATGAGGGGGGTGGCCAGGCAATAGAGTATGTGTTGTACCAAAGTATTTTGTATTTCATCAGGTTAGACATTTTTGAAGGCAGCAATTGGGAAGGACTGTTGTCTGAATCTCAAATAATGGGATTAAGAAACTATGATTAAGTATAGCGTTTATTTGAGCACAAAGCTTGAGGGTAACCACTCAGGAAACACAGACACCTAATGATTGGAGTTAGCATTCCAAAGTGGGGAAGTTAAGGTTTAACTTACACAGGCAGTAAACAGGGTTGCAGCATTTTCCATATAAGCAATTTGATCGATTATTACTTGCTACATTCCAAGAAAGATTGCTTTACCATTCCGTCAGGAGGGATGATACTTTCAGGGCGTCTTGTGTCTGGTGCCACAAGGCCTTTCTTGATCATTTACAGGAAAAAGCAGAAGTTGCAGTTGCATGCTACATAACTCAGGCCACACAGCCACATTCCTCTCAAGGCTCAAAATAAGGTAAAGTTCCAACAGCTTTAAGTTTGCATTATTTAATTTCATAGTTGTTCTATTTAGTTATAAGACCATTAAACGGATAATGGTGACCTCTGTGTTAAAACATAGGGTTCAGGTCAGCAGCCAGCCTCAGAGCCCTCTCATAGCACAGCAAGGCATCACTTACTTCTCCTTTCAATTTGTGGATGAGCCCAAGGAGGCTGACACTTTCCACAACCCGTACATTCCGGTGAACACATCTTTTAGCCAATTTCTCCAAAGCATTGAGAAGTTTTTCCCTGGAATAGGACATTTTTTCTATTTTCAAACCTTTTAAATAGTGGGTGATTGCTTTATCTTCAGATTTCCCATGATGTTCTTGGAAAGAGCCATAGCGGTAATGAATCTCTTGCTTTAGCTGATCGTCAAAGATCTTCATGCGTAACACTTTCTGAAAATGTTCCTCAGCCTTTCTGTGGTGGCCTATTTCTGCATACATTTCAGCCAGGTCAACATAGGCCATCTCAAATGTGGGCTTTAACATTATAGTCTTTTCAAATTTGCATATAGCCAGTTGAACCAATCTGTTCACACTTTCCCTATCTTGCCCTCTAGGCTGCCAGTTTGTAGCTTCCTTGATTTGGATCATTTGTGCCTTGTAGCAAAGCCCCATTTGGTGATGCAGGAAGGCAGAAGTGGGTGTTGTCTCCAAGGCCATTTTTAAGAGCTCAAGAGCTTTATCCACAGACCCTTTTCTTCGATAAAACTTGGCTGCATATCGAAAGACGTAGGTCTGTGAAGACATACTGGTCAGAGCTTCTTCAATGTACTTTTCTCCTTCAGCTTCCTGTCCTCCATCCTGGAGCTTCAGGGCAAGGAGAATCCTAATATATACATCATCTGGATTTAGCCTGACAGCTCGTTTTAGGACGTGCAGAGAAAATGTCTCATTCCTCTCTGCTGCTATGTTAAAGTTATCCAGGCGATAGACAGTGATCGCATACCCGGTATTGAATTCAGGGTTTTCAGGGTCCCCTTCCAGAGCCTTTTCAAAGCAGGCCTTGGCCCGTCCATAATTCTTCCCTCCACACTTCATCAAGGCCCATCCTTCCTCACAGTCCATCTCTGGACACTCCATTCTATAGCAGGAAGGATTTGCAAACTTCTTGCAAGTGTTCTCCACCTTGTCCAGGTAAGTCTCGGCTTCTGCCAGTCTGCCCATGTGGTAATACACCCAGGCAAAGTTGCCCCAGGTCACCAGACTTCTCATATCTGCTTGGTTGGCATGTTCTTTCTGGATTAAGTCTTCAGCCTTTTTCAAGGTCACCAGGGCTTCCTCATTCTGGCCTTCCAGGTGTTTCACATAGGCTAGTAGGCTGTGTATTCCCACATTGTATTTGGTATCCAGGAACTGAATCTCTTCCCAGATCCTGTTTTCTAAATCAGGAATTTCAGGGGCTTCAATTAACAACTTCCATGTAAAGTGACATCTCAGCTGAATCAGTCTGTCTTCGATAAGCTTTCCATCAGATTCTTCACTGTAAAAATATGCAGGAATTAATTACATTTTGGGAAAGTGTTCAGTCCACTAGAAATGAAGCCAGCACTTCAAATAGTCAAATATTCTCTGTCCTATTATCCTTGCCTCCATTATCTGCTGCCTCTCTGGGTTCTATGGTCATGTCACTGGGAAAGTGAACAGGTTGACATAAAAACCATGGGGAAATGCTAATCATCTCGTAGTGCCAACAGATAGGTTATGTGAAGTCTAAAGTCAACTCAAAAGAAGTTAATTCTGCTAACATCAAAATAATCTCAACGCCACCCTCAACATTGCAAAACCCATCTTCTTTCTGCTTCCTCCCGACTTTGCAGTGCGTGACTAATGCTGTCAGAAGAAATGTGGAGAGAAGGTTCACAGAAAGGTGGGTTCCTTACTCATCTTTTTCATGTTCTCAACACGTAAACACATTTTGGTTTTCTCTCCTCCCATGAAGGGTTCTGAGTAAAATATGAGAGCTGAATACGGTTTCAAATGCTGGACTTCATGAATGCTCAAGCCAGGTTGGAGAACGTGGTAGTGTTTCCTATCTCCTTGGCCTGTGTGAACTTACTCAACCGATCCTAAATGGAGGGGTTCCAAATGGGTGGAATCACCTCATAATGGCAGCCTTACTAATGGGGACAAAAGGAGAGGCATGAATGAACATTACATAGGGAAGATGTGTCTCTTTGAAGAAGTGGCACGTCCCACTTTTGTAAGTCAGTGTTTCTGATGTCAGGTAACCCTGAAGCCTAGTGGAGTACAGGCTATCAAAATCTCAACAATTAGAGTAATCCATCAGCCACCCATGAGGAAGAGAGAATAATATGAGGTCAGTGGTACCAGAAGGGTATTTTCCCCCAATAGTTCACGCTCCTCTGAAGTGGAACTGAAGTCCTAGTCTCCCTATAAGAACATGAATGAAGAAAAAGACATTTGTCCTTAATAGTTGAAAAAGTGGTCCTCACATCCTGTGTAAGTATATTTGCTTCTGTGTTCTCAACTAATTACCTACCTTATAGTCTATACTTGACATGTTTTCTATCCATTAGGCCCAAGGAAGGATCCCAGAGAGGACCATTATGAAATTTTCTTTTACTCTCTATATAGCAATGTATAGCAAAAATAATTTTTATATGAATCTTGACTCAATATAACCATAATATAATATAACCGCAATCTAATCACAAATAAACAGACTATGAAACATTCTTTTTTGAAAATAAAGGGAAAGAAGAAGTTCATGGCCAGGTGGGGTGGCTCACACCTGTAATCCTAGCATTTTGGGAGGCCGAGGTAGGTGCATTGCCTGAGCTCAGGAGTTCAAAACTAGCCTGGGCAACATGGTGAAAACTCATCTCTACTAAAAGTACAAACAATTAGCCAGCGTCGTGGCCCACGTCTGTAGTCCCAGCTACTCTGGAGACTGAGGCACAAGAATCGCTTGAATCTGGAAAGTGGAGGTTACAGTGAGCCGAGATCATGCCACTGCACTCCAGGCTGGGCAATAGAGCCAGACTCTGTCTCAGAAAAGAAATTAATAATAAAGAAAAGAAAGGAAAGGAAAGAAAGGAAGAAAGGAAAGGATTCACAGGATAATGAATAGCACCACAAAGTTGGGCAGAGGATACTCAGGCTTATGACTGCCGCTTCGAGCATAGCTGGCAGCTCAATACAGCCCTTACTTTTCCCTCAGAGTCTCCCCCTAAAAAACCCCCTACTATGCTTAGACCTTCCTTGAGAGCATTCCTGCCCACAATCCCAAGCCATCTTCTCCATCCTTGAGTCTGTGGAATATGAGAGTCCTGGCACTGTCTGTTCTTGCTTTAGGATAGCACTGTGTAGTTGACTGCTGAGATGAGGAGTTCCAGAAATCTTCCTTCCAACTGTGGCCCAGGAAGATTACCCAATGAAACCTGTGTGTGGAGGTGTGTGTGTGGGACATATGCTGGGTGAGGTGGGGTCAGGAGTAAGTAAAATCAATATTCTGCTTAAGAACCCTCACTGAAACTAGTCACCACCCATAAAGAAGATGGAATCAGCAAGAGTTTTTGACCCAAATCCTCCACTCATGCCCACTGTAGCCTGTGCTATGATAAGAAGAGGCACTACCCAGGGAAAATAATCCACACACGCTTCCATTACTCTAGAGCTGCTGGAATATTTGAAGATAAGCCATTCCAAGTTTTCTAAATATGTACCCAATCTCAGTGTCTCAGCTGCTGGCCCACCGAGCACATTTGTGAGCAGTAGAAAGAGATCAGTCTTCCTCTGAGAGATCTAATCATGGTCATGCATTGATAGATGGAAAAAAGTATACCAGATTTTGTCTTTCACTGAGACTGTAGAATTTCAAGTGCACAGCTTACACAACCTTATAAGGCTGCACTGCCAAATTCCAGAAGAGAATTATAGCTCTTTCTTATAGGTGGTTGTTCATCAACATGTATTTTCTTGACTTGGGCCCTGGGAAGACTACGGAGTAGACTATCACCCTAGAGGTGTCCTCACTCTCTAAAACAGAAATGCTGAGAGCCTAAAGTCCTCCTTTTACCTGGCGAGCATACAGAAAGTGCTGTTATTAGTAGTATACATATTGTCATCAAATTAGGCCCCAGTGTGGTGGCTAATGCCTGTAATCCCAACACTTTGAGAGTTCAAGGGAGGTGAATTGCTTAAGCCCAGAAGTTCATGACCAGCATGGGCAGCACAGCGAAACCTTGTCTCTCAAAAAAATACAAAAATTAGCCAGGCCTGGCGATTCACACCAGTAGTCCCAGCGACTTGGGCTGAGGTGAGAGAATCACCTGAGCCTGGGTAGGTGGAGGTTGCAGTGAGCTGTGATCATGCCACTGCACTTGAGACTGGGTGACAGAGGGAGGCCCTATCTGAAAAAAAAGAAAAAAAAAAAAAAAAGATAAGTTCGTGCATGTATGTAGTGACCTAATCCCTGTATGCATGTGGCGGACAGGGACTCATCACCATATTTTGTCAGGCATTTCCTTGGATCTTGTCCACTTAAACTCCACTTAAGCTGTCTTGATGAATAAGCATGAATGGAAGGAGGAGCTCAATCTGCTCCTTTATCCCTGAACCAGTGGGATCAGGAGTATTCTGACGTGGGCATTATTCAGTCTGGGATAGTCCAGATTCCCCTTAGGCCACCTCAGGTCAGTGGCTTCTAGAAACATAGGCACAGGCCATTGCAAAACCTTTCACACAGACTAGCTACCAAGGCAGCAGGGAATGAAAGGCTTGCTTTCTGTCAACTCCACAGATGCAGACACAACTAACACCTTTTTTTTTTTTTTTTTTTTTTGAGACAGAGTCTCACTCTGTTGCCCAGGCTGGAGTGCAGTGGCACAATCTCGGCTCACTTCAAACTCTGCCTCCCAGGTTCACACCATTCTCCCACCTTAGCCTCCCGAGTAACTGGGACTATAGGCGCCCACCACCACACCCGGCTAATTTTTTGTGTTTTTCAGTAGAGGTGAGGTTTCACTGTGTTAGTCAAGATGGTCTTGATCTCCTGACCTCGTGATCTGCCCGCCTTGGCCTCCCAAAGTACTGGGATTACAGGTGTGAGCCACCGTGCCCAGCCACAATTAGCATCTGATGACCAGGGGCCCATTATATTAAAAAGAGAGACTTGGGTACTCTTGTGGTGAATTTTTTTGCAATCCTTCACTTGTAATTTCTTCTCAAGACTGGTCTATGTGTTTGCTAGAAAGGGATCTCAAAAGAGGAGTCCCTTTTTCTGTAAGTTCTTCCTCTCCCACTGACTGCAACATCAGATGGGAGAACTCTAGCAGGTCAGAATACTTTTGAGTGAAAACATTCTCTGCAGGTCACTAGTCCTAAATATACCAGGAAAAAAAGAAATATACATTTTGTGGAACAAACATATCACAACGCCTACAAAATTTCTTATTTTCTAACATCTAGTATAGTGGTTTTTCAAATTTTAGCAGGCAACATGATCACCTGGAAAACTTAGAACACACAGATTGATGGGCCCCACCCTAGAGTTTTTGAGTCAGCAGGTTTAGGGTAGGGCCTGAGAATTTGCATTTCTACTACCTTCCCAGGTGATGCTGATGCTGCTAGTCAGGGGACCACACTTTGAGAACAGTTAATTCAGTGAAAAGTAAATTTCATAGTAATCACAGTTTCATAGTTTCACAGTAATCACAAAATTTGACTTGGTATCAAAAACAAACAACAGAAAAACAGCCATCTCTGAAAGCAGCTTTTTTTCCCACCTGAATTTAACCAAATTATCAAATAAAAAGAAAAATAGCTGCTTCTTCTCACCTGGATGCTTAAAAGGATCTCAATGCTCTTGCCCTGACTGGTCCCCATGCCAGTCTCCTCTCTAGGCTCAGGCCTCTGTTCCCTGGTGAACAGTCTTTAAGTGTTGCCTGGGTAATTGTCCCTCTATTAGAAAGTGCTACAGAAATATCTTATTTGGAAATAAGATATCCATACTCTTTCTCGTTTATTTCCTTAAGAACGTTGCTGCTCTTATTAAGTCAGTTGCCCTTACTAAGCGAGCTCTGTAACAGGAGTTAGGAAACTTGCCTCTGTACGTATATTCTCATCTTGCCCCTCTGGATCTACTTTCCTACATTCTTTGCCATGCTCTGTGCTTGGGAAGCTGGCTCTGGATTTTATTAACTCCAAAACTCTTTTATTTTTTACTTTCTTCTGGGGTTGACCCACTGGGGAGCACCAGCCAGATATTCAATTGCAGGAGGAGGTGAAGGTTGTGTTATTAATTCTTAAGCTTCCAGTGTGCTCTGCTTGAGGTTGTCAGTGATTTTTTCACCAAAGGCCTCTTGAGAAGCCCCTCCCCTACAGCTATAGCTTAGAGTCTCCTTGGGTCTGGTTCTCTGCTCTTGCTCCTGTAGGCCCAGGATTATCATGTTACCACTGTTGTAAAACAACATGCCTCCTCCCTCTGCCCTGCAACCAACAAGCACCATCTCCTGTTGATTTCCCTAAACTTTGCCCATATCGTCTTAAATAGCCCCCTTATTAAGCTCTTCTCAGTTATCATGTTCAGGGTCAGAACCACCAGTGGGACAACTCCCTTAGGAGAAGGCCTGTCAAAAACTGGCCCTTAAGGAAAGTTTTAGAATTTCAAAGTGTGCAGAAATAAGGTCAATGAAGCAGAGAAAGCCTTTACCTCATGATGCTGTGAAGATAGTAGTGCTTTGGTTCAGGCTTGGAGGCTCCTTCAAGGTTTGTCCACAGCGTTTTAGGGCTTCTCAGATAAGCTCGCTGCTTATATATGGGAGGTATATCCAGGCAGTTTTTTACACCCTTGATGCTCAGTGAATTGGCAGGGTGAAAATGACACAGAGAGAGAGGGGTGTCTCTGCTTTGATTACAAAATACATGCTGAGTTTTGGCAGCTAAGAGGATGTGTGTGTGAGAAGCAGTTTTGATATGCAAATTCCCTTGCTGGGGTCAATGTGGTGTAGGAGATAGAGGATAACTGGACCTTATGATGACATTCAGTGTTGTGGAAAAACCAGTGGCAGACAGGAACGTATATTTTTGTGAATCATGTCAGACTCTGTTGTCAAACTTGTTACTATCACATGTATCCAGCCAGGTGGTTCCAGGGACTTCTACAATGGAAGCTCCTTAGACCAGAGTCAGTGGTTTGTGCCTAAAAGAATACTGTAGAAAGTCATTGTCAATTTGTGGAAGAATGAGGTTGCAGATGGTTAGGTCTTCTTCTGTGGGGCTGTGTTAGGCAAAACAACTCCTTCTCAATTTTGAGATATTGGTCTGTAAGAAAGGTCCCATACTGGTTACATCCTCCAGCGGCATTTGCATTACTGCCAACCCTGACTATAGTGGAGGCTACTCAAGTGTATTGACTGTTTTGATGATCTTTACTGTTCGCCATCAGTGGTTTAAACAATGTTTTAGCTGGTCAGTAGAGAAACATACGCAATGTACTCAGAGAATGTGATTGGGTCATGGGGGTTAAAAATCTAAATCCAAATTCACATAGTTCTTCTGAGTTGTCCTTATGTTTCTTCTGTTTCTACTGCTTTGAAGATTATGTGTTACAAAGCAACAACCATCAGAGAGTCAATCAAACAATATTCACATGTTTAATGAAAAATTTATATGATACCAAGGCTGATGTAATTGCCCACACAATTAGCAGGGAAAAAGGAAAATTTTGAAAGCTGCTATTCTGAATTACTCTTGTGAATTGTTACAACATCATCCTGTAAGTTTCTGGATCTTGGTTTTGTAAGGGGTAAGATAAGCAAAAGGGCAAAGACTGAGAGCGATTTCCCTTTAAGTGAATATTTCAAGGTAGGGTTATTAACTTCATTACTGTCTTCTCATAATTGCCAAATGAAACTGTAGCCTGGCTGTGCTGTTTCTTCTTTGTCTTGGGCCTGTAACTAGACTATATTTCCCAGGATCTCATGTGGTAAGGTGTGGTCATGGGCATGGGACGGGAGGCTGTCAAGAAGCAGAAATGATTCTATAATTGGGTATCTTAAATTGTAACTGGAAAAAGAGAAGACTAGACCAAGGCTACAGATGTAATTTGGAAGGAAGCAGCAGTCACTCATATTGGCCAGTTTAAGGGGCTGCTTGATTATTTTTGAATCCAGTTGGAAAATATTCATATTTTTGTCTGCACTCAGACATGATTACAGAATGGCCTTGTATTTTGCCTTGACCCATCCTGGTCACAGGGCGACCTTGTTTGGTGTTGATAATGTTCTTTGAAATAGTTTACATGCACAGAACACCAGGCCAGCTCTCAGATGTCTGGGGCAGCTCTTCTCTTTCTTTTCAGGGAACTTCTGAGTTACTGCTCTAGCATCTTCTGAGTTACTGCTCCAGTTACTGCTCCTGACCTTTCTAAAGCCAAAAATTATATAGACAAGAAGGACTGCCCAGAAAAGGAGCATCAAATAAGATTTTGTGCATTCACAGTTCAAATGAGAGCTGATATCTTAGGAAAAGAACATGCTTAAGAAAGAGTATAGTATATAATCTGTCTCTCTATGTGAATTAAAAACTCTTCTCCATGTCTATTCAAGTAAGGATTTAGGCAACTTGAGAGATACGCCACATCTCCCCATTCACATGAGACAAGTTCCTAGAAGAATGTGCTGGACCTCTTGACATCGTTTTTTTTTTTAAAGATGGAGTCTCGCTGTATTACCCAGGCTGGAGTACAGTGGCGCTATCTCTGCTCACTGCAACCTCCGCCTCCCAGGTTCAAGCGATTCTTGTGCCTCAGCCTCCAGAGTAGCTGGCATTACAGGCATGCACCACCACACCCAGCTAATTTTTTGTATTTTTAGTAGAGACTGGGGTTTCACCATGTTGTCCATCCTGGTTTCGAACTCCTGACCTCAGGTGACGCACCTGTGTTGGCCTCCCAAAGTGCTGGGATTACAGGTGTAAGCCACTGCACCTGGTCTGTCTTGACATCTTACAAGCACAGGATATCGTTTAGATCCATGTATTCTTCCATAAACCCACCAAATCTCAACATTACTTAAGTAGTGAGAATCCCCATTTTATTCCTTAAGTATACTCTAATAAGAAAAGTAGGAAGAAAATAACTCTCAGCATAATGACAGCACAGAAATGGAGGTTAGAACCACTCAGGGGAACGAGGGAAAGGAAACTAGGCCCACATAGCCCTGCTGTGGAAGACCAAGTTTGCTGAAAGGCAAGAATGATTGTTAGTCAAATATTGTTTCATCTGGGGTTCAGCAAACCTAGGGCATTACATTCTACACCTGTTAGGTGACAGAATCACCTGATGGAGGGAGTTCCTCGCAGGTATTTGCCATCGTGTTTATTTTGGGGCTGTGTGCTCTGAGTACAAGACAATAGCGCCCCATCATAGAACAACCATTATTCTGTATTTGAGGCCAGTGGGATGTTTTCTTCTGAGGTTTCCTTTCTTGCTCTGCAGCTTGGGCATAATGAGAAATATTAAAACCCTTTACCTTTACTTGTCCTTGTGCACACAAGATGGTGTTGTTCAGTAGTGAAGGCCACCTGGAATCAGACTGCCTGGGGTCATTAATGGACTTTGCTGCTTGCTGGATGTGTGATCTTGGGATAGTTGGTTCACATTTCTAAGCCACATTTACTTATCCATATAATCAGAGCAGCACTAGGACTTTTGTCATGGGGTTATGTTGAGATGAAGTGGGATATTGCATGGAAAGCATGTCTCATTTAATAGCATTCAGTAATTGTGAGTGTTGCTTTCACAGTGTGGGACAAGTCCCTCTATCTGTGCAGTCTGTGCTGACCATTAGCTGCAGCCCTTCCCCCACTATAGTTTTTCCCAGTGGGCACTGAGAGAGAGATGTCTCATGTCGTGTCTGACTGTGCAGCTGCTGAGACAGGGGTATCCTGTTCTGAGCTTCAGGCCAGGACAATCTAGATATTCCCATCTCAGGCTCAGGTCAGGGAACCCTGGCCATATCTGCACATACAGCCCAGCAGTACCTTTTGGGCAGCAGGCATTCAACCCCTCCCTAGTGAGAATGGACCTGTGTAGGGGGAGAATAGATTTTGGAATGGGACTTATTTCCTCTCAGCTCTCTCTCTCTCTCTCCAGTTCTGTATCATATGGGAAGCTTCTAGGAGGCCAATCGTGTTTTCAGATACAAATATCTTCTGTAAGGCACTAGCCCTGACTCAACTCTAAAAGGGATAGAAACATAAGCAAATACTGAAATGAACATTAGGAGAGCTGCTTACACTGAGAACAGTATGACTTTGGAATTTTCATGCATAGAATTATTGCTTGGTAACAGCGTGTCAGAGAAACAGAGTGAGTGTTTGTCATGTGGTCACTGAATTTGGCAGCAGTCCTGGTTCTGTGAGGCTCTGGCTCAACTGATTAGGTATTCAGGATCTGGCCCAGTGTGTCCTTGGATAAACACAGCCATGAACCACACAGGACAGAGCAACAATAAGGAAACAGCCAACACATTGTGTGAGAGAGAGAGAGAGTGAGAAAGAGAGAGAGTCTACAATAGGAAAAAAACAATAGAAACTAGAGAGGGAAACTCATTTCTCATGGGCAGGATGCCTACTTGTAGAAGTGAAACTTAAGCATTGGAGAAATGAAACTTAACCACTATCAACATTCCAGGACCAGTTCTGTGTTCGACTAACTAGCTGAGTGAACTTGATTTCACTTAAACACTGAGTTTCCTCATCAGATATAGAAAAAGGTTGGCCTTGAACAGTGTTTTACAACCTTGGCTGCAAACTAGAAAATTCCTTGGAAATCTTTTAAAAATGCAGATGCCTGAGCTAGTCTCCAGCCCAATCAATCAGAATCTCTGGAAGTGAAGCCCAGGTATGAGTATTATCAGTAAGTTTTCTGAAAAAAGTAATCCCAAAGTGATTTTTTGTGCGTGGTTTAAAACAACTAGACTAGATTTTTGTCACTCAGGATATGGTCTGTTACAGTGGCATCATCATCTACTAAAAGCCTAGAAATGCAGAACATCAGGCCCCTCCACAGATCTCCTGAATGAGAACTTGCCTTTTAACATGGCCAGATGATTTGCTGGTACATTAAAGTTTGATAGATACTTTTCCACATGATCCCTGGATCCCTTTCAGGTCCAAATGCTTTGGATCAGGGACTCACTCCTAATAAATACCTATCTTTCTATGAGACTCTGAGTCAAGAACTTTATTCTTCTATGCTTTGGTTTCCCCATGTGTACCCTGATAATCCATGTAATACCAGAAAGGATGTAGGTCAAAGTGCATTGACCTCTAAAGAGAGTGTCTGATGTTTGCTTTTGAGACTCCTCATGTTTGCAAACTTCCACCAATCGTGTCCACTGAGAAAATGCTCAGCTACTAGGAACTTCTCTGCTCTGAAATTCCTGGTAATCTTCATACTACCTCAGGGGTCTTGATGGCTATCTTTGGGCTACTCTGATTTGCTTTTCTGGCTGACTCCCACGTGTTCCAGTTCTAACCGAATTTCTGTGCTTTCATTATTTTACATGTCAAACATTCATTCACTTGGAATTGTCTATATAAATTGTAGGAAACATTTACATCACTGAACTAGACTCAAGATATTTCATAGATCCTATAATGTCTGTTGGAGAAGTCCTCAGGTTCCTGGAAAGCAAGTTGTTTTTAGACTGTCTGAAGTATCTTGGGACCTGAAAAGTCCATGCCTATAAAGGAAATGAGAAGAGGTGAAGATGTTTTCTAGATGCAATTGAAATTTAGGATTATAAATTGAGCTGTAAAAACAAGTTCTAACAGTTGTGCCATTCCCGTGGTTCTGGGAAAACCATAAAGGTTTAAGGAACCTGTGATCCAAGCATATTGTTAGTATGGTCAAGGCAGCCTTCATTGCTCTAAGCTCCTTGTCGATTTCCAAAATCAGCAGGCTATGAATTATCATTAGGTACAGGCCAGGTACTCTGTTGGGACCCATAGAACATGTTTCCTCTTCTCAAGTGACCTGTCATGTAGCAGGAGACAGATTGATAAGCACTTAATTTGCTTTTAATAAAAGCAGTACACATTGGTTGCTTTGAAATAACATTGAATTGGATACTTATCTCTTCCTGAGGTTCATGAAAAACTTCCTTGGTTAACTTTTTGTCTTTAACCTGAAGTGTTTGGCAAAATCATAATCCAGTTGTCTCCCCTACTGGGAGAATAATCCCAAGACTGTCTAGTCCGTGAGCAGGCCTGACCCCAAAGCGGCCCCGTGGCTACTCTTGCAGTGTGCAACGATGCTGGCTGCACACACTAGGGGAAAGGCTTTGGTCCAGGACCATAAAACTGTTCTTTTTTTTTTTTTTGAGACGGAGTCTTGCTGTGTCTCCTGGGCTGGAGTGCAGTGGCCGGATCTCAGCTCACTGCAAGCTCCGCCTCCTGGGTTTTACGCCATTCTCCTGCCTCAGCCTCCGGAGTAGCTGGGACTACAGGCGCCCGCCATCTCGCCCGGCTAGTTTTTTGTATTTTTAGTAGAGACAGGGTTTCACCGTGTTAGCCAGGATGGTCTCGATCTCCTGACCTCATGATCCGCCCGTCTCGGCCTCCCAAAGTGCTGGGATTACAGGCTTGAGCCACCGCGCCCGGCCTTAAAACTGTTCTTGTATGTCAAGTCGTGGTACTCCTGCAAAAGCAGATAAGAAGGAATGTGCAACAGTGAAACTGCCCGCTGACTACACAAATTGGTACACTGGAGACAGAAAGTTTTATGTGATAGGGGCCTCTTAGAGGGGCTTCCTCCTACCATCTACCCTCAAGTAGGTCCCATATTTGTGTTGTTCCCTTCTTTGTGTCCATATGTAGTTAGTGTTTAGCTCCCACTGGTGAGTGAGAACATGCAGTATTTTGTTTTTTGTTCCTGTGTTAGTTCGCTTAGGATAATGGCCTCCAGCTCCATCCATGTTGCTGCAAAGGACATGATCTTGTTCTTTGGCTGCGTAGCACTCTGTGCAACCAAAATTTAGAGTCTTAAATTAGAAGAACATAGATCAATACCCATGTTATTCTTATAGCTCTGAGAATTCCAAAGATATTTAAGGTTCCAACAGTAAAAATAATTGGTCAGATGGTAGGCGATCTTCACAAGTAGTACTCACAAGCCTCCAAAGCAGCATCCATTGTCAGGGGCTTCTCGTCAGTTCAAACATTCAGCAAACCAGTAATGCTTACCTGTGTTATGCCTGGCATTCTGAGAACACCAGTTGGGAAAATGATGGAGATGCCCCTTCTTCCCCTCCATCGCTAGTGGTTTGCTATCTTGTGGGAGACAGAGACAGATTAGAACATATCTGATTTTACTGTACTAAAACATGTACAGTTCTGATGCTGTGAAAGCACAGAGAAAAGAAACACTACTTTGTGAGGCTCATAGAAGACATTTTGGATCATGTTATTGATCTCCAGCCTTAAGGTAAATAAAGAGTCATAGTTCTGATGTGAACTAACATGGAGAGTAATGGAATTATCAAGATTCCCCATCTGTAAGCAGGCCACAAGCTTAGCCTTATTAACCCATATGTCTTAAGCTGTATGCATTAAGATCGTGAAGTGGCAGTGCAACATGATGTAGGAGTGCCTGGTCTTTCATTAGATACTCTTACCCACCAACTTAACCAGGCTGTCTGTGTAAGTTCTGTGATATCTCCTTTTGGTGGGATCTGGCCACTCCCTACTTGGGCTGATTATTGCTTTAAAGGAACAGTTCTCAAATGGGGGCAATTTTGCCCCTGGGGGCATTGGTAATACCTGGAGACGGTTTTTTTTTTTTTTTTTGAGACGGAATCTCACTCTGTCACCCAGGCTGGAGTGCAGTGGTATGATCTTGGCTCCCTGCAGTCTCTGCCTCCTGGATTCAAGCAATTCTCCTGTCTCAGCCTCCCAAGTAGCTGGGAGTACAGATGCCCGCCAGCATGTCCAGCTAATTTTTGTACTTTTTGCGTAGAAATGGGGTTTCACCATATTGGCCAGGCTGGTTTTGAACTCCTGACCTCAGATGACCTGCCTGCCTCAGCCTCCCAAAGTGCTGGATTACAGGCATGAGCCACTGCACCTGACCCCTGGAGACACTTTGGATTATCACAACTGGAGATGTGGGTGTACTGACATCCACTGGGTAGAGGTCATTGCTGATGCCAAACATCCTATAATGTACAGAACAGCCACTCACAGCATAGAGTTATCTGGCCCCAAATGACAGTAGTGCTTAGACTGAAAAACCCTACATTAGTTCCAAAAGGACTTTCTGCAATGTTAAAAATGTTCTAGGCCAGGTTGGGTGGCTCACACCTGTAATCCCAGCACTTTGCAAGGCCATGTTGGGAAGATCACTTGAGCGTGGGAGCTTGAGACCAGCCTGGGCAACATGGAGAGATCCTGTCTCTACAAAAAAAAAAAAAAAAAAAAAAAAAAAAACTTAGCCCGATGTGGTGGTGTGAGCCTGTAGTCCTAGTTTGTTGGAAGGCTGAGGCAGGAGGATTGCTTGAGCTCAGGAGTTTGAGGTTGCAGTGAGCCATGACTGTTGCAGCACTCCAGTCTGGGCAACAGAGACAGATCCTGTCTCAAAAAAAGAAAAAAAAAGAAAAGAAAACATTCTAAATCTGTGCCACCACCAGCTGTATGTTACTATTGAGCACTGCAAGTGTAACTAGTGCATCTGAAGAACTGAGTTTTCGATTTTATTTTAATTAATTTAAATATAAATTGAAATAGCTGCCTAGTGGCTTCATATCAGACCTCCCAGCTCTACGTAAAAGCTCGCAGTATCAGACGCTTGATACAACATGTGATGGAAGCAGCACATGCCTTAGGTAGCACATACCAGTTTCTTGAGCTGCAGCTTTTACAGCTTTAATGTAGTTCATTAAGAAACTTCCTACATTTTCTTGGCACCATGATCTTTGGCTGTATGTGGGGAATAGAGTATGCATCCCTGCTTCAGAGGAGACTAGGAATGCCATTCTCTCTGCCTTTCCTTCCATTCATATATCCTGATGAATCTCCTTTTTAAAAAACTCAAAAGATTTGTGTGCTAGTATCTAAAGAAGACTTGATATTCAGGGGATAATTTGCTGAGAAGTAGCTGCTGAAGGTAGTAGAGGGTGCAAATACCTCTATATAGGAAACAGTTCTATTTAGGAAAAACTCATTGAAAAACATTATCTGTTGTCCATAGAATATTCCTTTATGATTCTCTTCATTCATCTCTTTCCTTCAGCTTTTTCATGAACTTTTTGAAGTTTCTTGATAAAGATAACTCCAATATACCAGTTTTCAGAACTTAGCTCAATGGCTTGGTTCCCAGGATTGAGAGAAACCACTTCTTGGCTGCTCACTGCCATCCCCTCCTCAGCTGCCTGAAATGAAAGGGCACAGAGATGATTCTTAATCATTGTCCAGTAGAATAGGCACAGTCCAGGAGCCCATCCTGGCAATTGAATCTAGAAGCTTGCAGAGGGAAGACGTGGCCTGTGGTCAGTGGTTTCCTCAGCCCAGTGTCCTGTTTACCAAGCACTAGTTGGAAGGGCACTTAAGAGACATTCTGGGGCCCCAGAAAGGCAGGAGATGAGTTTCTCTTCCCTGAGCTTGGAGTGAATGCTTCTCTTGTATGTACAAGAAGAATGTACAAGTAAAATGCTTCTGTTGTATGTACATGTCATTCTAAGGAGTTATTTCCTTTGCCGTAGGCTGTGGAGAAGGTTGTGGAGTCAGCACTGCCCATGGAAAAAGACTGACATTGAGCTTAATGAATATAATGCAATCCCTGTGGTAGATACCTGGCAGCTCCAAAGAATTCCAGAGCTGGGGAGAGCAGATTCAGATGCCTTCTAACCGTGTGTGTGTGTGTGTGTGTGTGTGTGTGTGTGTGTGTGAGTTTTCTGTTTGTGTTTGTGAGTGTGTGAGTTTGTATGTGTATGTAAGTTTATATGTTTGTGGGTAGTTAAAGTGATGCTCTGGGGGCATATCTTTCTCTATCTGCTTTGGATTCCTCCAAATTTTTTTCTCCATCCTTAGTAACTTGAACCTGAGTTATAATTAGCACCAAGCCAGGACCAGAGCAGGAAAAGTGGACAACTTACCTGATGTGTTAGACCTGGCTATTCCTTTTTTCTCTCACCATCTTAATTTTAATTTTCTTTTTTTCACCATGTTTATATCTTACACACATTGAGAGCTCAATAAGTACATTTTAAAACAAATATTAAATATGTGTGTATTTTCTATAACCCACTTAAGACAATGGTCCCAAGAGAGCAGTAAGCCCATGAAATCCATCAGCAGAACAGAGAATGGAGTTGGTATGTGGAGGGGCTGGAGAGGAAGAAGGTGATGACTGTCTGCTGAGTATGTTTGTGGAAGTCCTCTTCGGAATGTTTTAGAGAGCTGGGGACCCTTTCTGGTATTCTGATCTGTTTGGGCTAAAGCTAACATAATTTAGGCCTAACACACAAATGGAATGTAACCAAAGGCTTGTGAGATGTGGTGCATATGGATTATACATAGAAGTGTAGCCAGAGTTTACGATAGGATCACTGGGGAAAATTTCTTAATAGCTCTGTGCCAGTGGAATATGAGTTCACAAGTTCACCACACTATTTTCATTCTTCCCTCCTTTTCTCCAGGTCTTGTGCCCCATAGAAAGCGCTCATATGCAGCCCAAGATCAAGAGAGTCAATCAGCGATACTTCAAAATCAACTCTGTTTAATAGTTTCTTCCCAGAGCTTTGACAGGCCAAGGCAGGAGGATTGCTTGAGGTCAGGAGTTTGAGACTAGCCTGGGCAACATAGTGAGACCTAACTCTACAAAAAAATAAAAGAAAAATCATCCAGGCATGGTGGTGCACACCTGTAGTCCTAGCTAATTGGAAGGCTGAGGTGGAACGATTGCTTGAACCGAAGAGTTTGAGGCTGCATTGAGCTATGATCATGCCACTGCAGTTCAGCTTTGGTGACAGAGCGAGGCCCTGTCTCTGAAAAAAAAAAAGTTTCTGTTTCTGGCACAAGTAAAATTCATGCTATATTGAAAACCTCAGTCAGCAGTAATTACCCAAATACACACACAAACACTCAAAACTTACACTCATAGTTCTCTCACACATAATAGGTGCTGGTTACTAGGGAAACCAGCTTTGGTTTCCACACCAAAGGAAGATGTGAAGGAGCACAATGAGATTCAAACTCTCCCCATCAGATTTATCCAAATGAACTTGCCTGTTAGTCAACTTCTGTAAATAATGCAGTCTAACTTGTAGTAAATTTTCTATGTAACTTTTAACCAAGAAGGAACAATATGTCCCTTGGTTTCTATATGCCTAGATGAGCCAGTAATGGAAAACTATAGCCATCTTGTTTACAAGAATAAGAAGTAGGTTGTGTATTCCCACACTGTATTTTGTGTCCACGAACTGAATATCTTCTAAGACCGTGTTTTCTACATCAGGAATTTCAGGGGCTTCAATTAGCAACCCCCATGTAAAGTGACATCTCAACTGCTCAAGCCTATTCTTGACTCCATGATAATCAGCATTTCTACTGTGAAAATAAGCAGGAAGTATTTGCGTGATTTTCTGATGGAAATGGAATGCCATCTAATGAAAAGATAGGTAGAAACAATGTTAAATAGTTGGACACAGTGGCTCATACCTGTAATCCTAGTACTTTGGGAGTCCAAGGTGGCAGATAGCTTGAGCTTAGGAGTTCAAGATCTGCCTGGGCAACATGGCAAAACTCTAGCTCTACAAAAAATGAAAAAAATTTATCTGGGCATGGTGGCACACACCTATAGTCCCAGCTACCCAGGGAGGCTGAGGTGGGAGGATTGCTTGAGCCTAGGAGGTTGAGGCTGCAGTGTGAGCTGTGATCATATCACTGCCCTCCAGCCAGAGTGACACAGTGAGATCCTGTCTCAAAAAAAAAAAAAAAAAAAAAAAAAAAAAAAAAAAGGCAGGTGCAGGGTGGGGGGTGGATTTTTTTCCCCCATAGTTATTTTCCAGGAGCATAGGGCTTAGATAAAGTTTAACATTGTCAATGTCATTCCATATTGCCAGGTGTTTGGTGTTGCCCCTACAACATCCTAAGGAGAAGCCATACTAGGCTGGGAAGCCTTAGTTAAAAATTATCAACATTGTGATATCAGCAAATGCATTTTGTCTGCTTGAATACCAGCTGAAAGGGATTAAATCTGCCAGTGACTTAGATTAGTTTGAAAACTAATGCAGTTAGATAGGTTTTGAATTCCTCAATGCTATATGACACTTTCGTTTCTCAGGATGCCGTAGCAGATGACATGTATCAAAAAGCAATAATGCTGTAAAATGAACTGGGGCAAAAAGAAGCTCTTTCTCACTTTTCTCTAGGTTTCCAACTTGGTCCATTAAGATATGAAAACAACTGCTTCTTTCCCCAAGGCTGAAATAGTGAAATAAATATTTCTAGTTTTATTCTTCCCCCTAAAACAAGACAGTGGGATGGGGTAAAGTGACTTTTTTGAATAAACTCAGTATCAGGCATGGTCTTCTCCTTTTTCTTACAAAGAATTATTTCTTAGAGTCATCAATATGCCAAAAGAGAATTGGTTAGGAGCAGCTTTTGAGCCAACTACTCCTTTATGCCCAGTCCTATCTATGACATTTTGGAGGGTCTTGTGGGTTGAATTGTGTCCACCAAAAAGATGCTCTGAAGTTCTGGCCCTCAGTAGTGTGAATGTGACCTTATTTGGAAACAGGGTCTTTGCAGATATAATCAAGTTAAGATGAGCGCATTGGGAGGAGGCTAACCCAATGTGACCGATGTCCTTATAAGGAGAGGAAATGAGACACAGAGGCAGACACACACAGAGGGAAGATATAAAAACACAAGGAAGGATGCCATGTTAAGAGAGAGCATGGCACCTAAGATGAGGCAAGGAAGGATTCTTTGGGGAGTTTCAGACGGAGTGTGGCTCTGCTGATACCTTGATTTTAGACTTCTGGGCTCCAAAACTGAGAGAGAACAAATTTCTGCTGTTTTAAGCCACCCAATTTGTGGTACTATGTTATGGCAGCCCTAGGAAATTAATACACAGAGAAAACATTGAAGTAGGAAAGATCATTTGGATTGATTGCTGTGACCTTAGGGAATCCCCATGTTTGATGGGGAATGAGCCAGGTGTGGTGGCTCATGCCTGTAATCCTAGCGCTTTGGGAGGCCAAGGCGGGTGGGTCACCTGAAGTTGGGAGTTCAAGACCAGCCTGACCAACATGGAGAAAACGGGTCTCTACTAAAAATCCAATTCTTTTTAAACCATCACTCTTAGCCTCACATGCACCACCTCTAGTCTCTGTGGTGCTTGTGCAAATTAGAAAAGAGTGCCCTTTTCTGTGAGTATATGTGTCCCTTGCCAGGACGCTTATCTTGGTGAGCCAAATGTAGACTCGGTTTCATTCTCCTCCCTTGTCCCTTTGGCTAATGAATAATCTGATCAATAATGCCTTGACAACAAGCAGGAGAGATTTTTCTTTTGTGTTGATTATGGGTTTGTCCTGCCTGACATGGGCCATCTTTTCCTCTCTAGATTGTAAGCCAGAGGCACATTCTGGGGTGAAATGTTATTAGACAGCAGTTGTTACTTTCTCAATAGATGCTAGGCACATAAAATCCTCCAAGTTCCCATTTCTTTTAAAAACTGAGCAAATAAAGGGCAGTAAGACAGTTCATTCTCATATGTTTTATGATTAGGAAGCAGAGAGTCAGGGAACCTGGTTAACAACACAGTTCTGCCCCACTTAATACATGTGTGATTTTAAGTAATTAACTTCAATTTCCAAATACTTCATTTGCAAAGTGACCCAGTAATAGTTATAATCATTCCTAGTTATAGAACTATAGTGAGAATGCTGAAGTAATGCAATAAGAGATCAAGGCAAAGTGAGCTAATTACCAAGCAGAATATAGAAATTAGTCAATAGCATTAGGGTTGACATTATCATTGTGTGTGTGTGTGTGTATGTGTGTGTGTGTGTGTGTGAGATAGAGATAGAGATAGATAGAGAGAGAGAGAGAGGCGATCCAGGCCCTCGGTGGGGTTGGGTCAGAGGAAGATGCCCATCAACAAGTAAGTGACAGGTGTTTTCCCATGTGAGCTCCCCTTTTGTCAATTTTTGGCATTTCTGGGAGGAGCAGCCCACCTTGCCATGGTCTTGAGCCTCTGGGAATAGGGGCAGCTTGATGAGGGCTTCAGTCCAGCATAACCTAGAAGTTCTCCCTGAGGCCCTTCAGGTCAGAGAGCTCTGGACACACTCAAGCATTTTGCTGACAAGCCTCTTGGGCAGGCTGGCTGTTAAGGCCCTGGGCAGGTCAACCTGGTTTCCTGGTCAACCCCGTGTGTAGCACTAGGATTAACATGATTTCATGACCAGGAAGTCAGTAAATGAAAATAGGAATCTCTTAGTACTGAATCTCTCTCACCAATATCCTATTCCTCAAATACTGCCCTGCAGGGCATTTATTTTTATTTTTAATTAACTAATTCATCAATTTACTTATTTTATTGAGGCATAATAGTTTTATGTATTTTGGGGTACAAAAATATAAAACATATGTGCCCCAAAATGTGTCCTCCATCTCTAAAATATGCCTAAGGCAAACTCTCCAGATTATGTTGTACTGAAGCCCACATCAAGCTTCCTCTATTCTCAGAGGCCCAAGACCATGGACAGGTTGGGCTGCTCCTCCCCAGCAGTGCCAAAAATGGACAAAAGGGCAGCTCACCTGAGAAAATCCCTGCCACCTGCTGGCTGAGGGGCATCCTCCCCTGCCCCATTCACTGAAAGAACTGATACATGTATACAGTGCATAATGATCAAATCAGGGTTATTGGGATGTCCATCATCTCAATAATTTATTTTTTCTTTGTGTTGAGAAATTCCAATTCTTCTAGCTATTTTGAGATATACAATAACTTATAGCCACCCTACTGTACTATCGAACACTAGAAATTATTCCTTCTATTTAACGATATTTTTGTGCCCATTAACAAACCCCTCTTTATCTTCCCTCCCCTGTACCCTTCCCAGCCTTTGGTAAACAACATTCCATGCTCTATGTCCATGAAATCCACTTTGTTCTTAGTTCTTAGTTCTTAGTTCCCACATATGATCGAGAATGTGCAATATTTGCCTTTCTGTGCCTAGCTTATTTCACTTAACATAATGACCTCCAATTCTATCCATGTTGTTGCAAATGACAGGATTTCATTTTTTTGTAGTTGAATAATATTCCACTGTGTATATAAGCCATATTTTCTTTATTCATCCGCTGATGGACACTTAGGTTGTTTTTTTATCTTGGCTATTGTGAATAGTGCTCCAATGAATGTGAGAATACAGGTATCTCTTTGATAACTTGATATCAATTTTTAAAAATATATATCCAGCAGTGGGATTGCTGGATTGTATAATAAATCCATTTTCAGTTTTGAGGGGAAACGTCATACTGTTTTCCATAGTGGTTGTACTAATTCACATTCCCATCAACAGTATATGACGTTCACTGTTCGCTGTATCCTCACCAGCATTCGTTATTTTTGTTTTTTTGATAGTAGCCATTCTAACTAGGATGAGATGCTATCTCACTGTGGTTTTGATTCTGCAGGGCATTTATTGGGAACTCCTGGGACTTGTGGTTTAGGTGGCCAGATTATCTTCTCACCATATGGAGGAGCTAATAGGAAGTGGTCTCCGTCCTTCCTGCAGAACTCTTCGCAGCAGGCAGTTACAGGTATTTAAATGGTGGAAAATGCATCTGAGAATAGGGTCCTCTTTTTTTTTTCTCAGTTCTCCTTCTCCTGACACTATATCAGATGGAAAGATTCTAGCAAGCCAGTCAGTATAATGTTGAGAAGAAAACACTTTCTGCAATTTACCAGCAAAAAAAATCAAACAGGAAAGAGAGGAATATGTACCTTTTGAATCAGATATACCTTAATTTTGGTTAGGTTTTAGATTTCCTAACATTCGTTGAAAAGATAAATCTTATTTTAATGGTTATCATCACAATAAAACCCCAAGCATTGATGCTTTCAAATAAAAACCGAACATAGCTACCTTTAAAATTCTTGTATTTTACTACTTACCTTTGAGTGATCCATCTTAGCCCGAATAGATTAAAACTCACTCCTCCCATCATCCTGTCCCACTCAACTCCTCTCATACCTCAGGTTGGTTTTGTCTGGTTTGCAATTCTATGATCATCTCTTGTATCTCTTGTGATGTCTTCATTCAGTCAGAATTATGACACAAATGCAATGACTTTTACTGTTAACATAACTTTATTTTCTTTCTGGGTCTGTGTCTGTTAACTAATAAGAAAGCATAATAGAAGAGTTAGAAAATTTGCTTTTCTTAGGAGGAGTCTGCAGGGAAATTTGCCTTCAAGAAAAATACAGGAATTTAAAAATATGCTAGAAACAAAAGTCCAGGAGCACCAAGAGGTTGATCTCATGGTTTCTGTGACAGATGCAGTTACTACGTAGTGCTTGGTTCCAGCTGAGAGGCTCCTCGGGTTTGTCCTGTGTCTTTTGGTGCTTCTTAGGCAATTGAGGGGTTTACATTCAAGGAGGATTGCCTGGTGATCTTGTTTCCCATGTAAATATGACTGCTATGGTATAATACAAAATACTCTTTAGCCTTTGCCCCTGGTTCCTGTCACAGAGCTTCTAAAATCCTTGGAATTTCCAAGAGTGATATGAAGCATGTTTTCTTATTCATAACAGGCCCCTTTCAACTATGCCTGAGTTTCTGTTAATGAAGTCACACTTTTGGGGGCCCCTAGATAGTTCATTATGGGGGTTGGTTGCCAGAGAGACCAAGGCATGATTAGACAGTTAGAACGTTCAGCCCCATCCCCCAACCTCTGGGGAGGGAAGAAGGGCTGGAAATTGAGTTCAATCACTACTTGCCAAGGATTCAATCAGTCATCAAATTCTCACCTATATATTGTGAACCTCCATAAAAACCCCTCAAGCAGCAATCCCCAACCTTTTGGGCACCAGGGACTGGTTTCATGGAAGTCAGTTTTTCCACAAACAGGGGCAGGGATGGTTTTGGGATGATTCAAGCACATTACATTTATTGTGCACTTTATTTCTATTATCATTACATTGTAATATAAATGAAATAATTATACAACTCACCATAATGTAGAATCAGTGGGAGTCCTGAGCTTGTTTTCCTGCAACTATACGGTCCCATCTGGGGGTGATGGGAGACAGTGACAGATCATCAGGCATTAGATTTTCATAAGGAGTGCACAATCTAGATTCCTCACAAGCACAGTTCACAAGAGGGTTCACACTCCTATGAGAATCTAATGCCATTGCTAATCTGACAGGAGGCGGAGCTCAGGCAGTAATGCGAGCAATGGGGGGCAACTGTTAATACAGACGAAGCTTTGATTGCTTGCCTGCTACTCATCTCCTGCTGTACAGCCCAGTTCCTAACAGGCCTCAGACTGTACCAGTCTGTAGCCCAGGGATTGGGGACACCTGCTCTAAGGGATGGAGTTCTGAGAGCTTTTGAGTTGGTGAACACATTGAGGTGCTGGAAGAGTAGCATCCCAAGCAAAAGCAAGGAAGCTCCATGCCCACCCTTCCTCCCCCTACTCACCCCATACCTTGCCCTATGCAACTCTTCCAGTTGGTTGTTCCTTAGTTGTGTTACAGGAAAGTGGTCCCAATCCAGAGTCTAAAAGGGGGTTCTTGGATCTCACACAAGAAAGAATTCAGGGCAAGTCCACAGAGTAAAGTGAAAGCAAGTTTATTAAGAAAGTAAAGGAATAAAAGTAAAGGAATAAAAGAATGGCTACTCCATAGGCAGAGCAGCAGCATGGGCTGTTCAACTGTGTACACTTAAAGGTATTTCTTGATCATATGCTAAACAAGGGATGGATTATTCATGAATGTTCTGGGAAAAGGGCAGGCAATTCCCGGAACCGAGGATTCCTCCCACTTTTAGACCATATAGGGTAACTTCTGAATACTGCCATGGCATTTATAAACTGCCATGGTGCTGATGGGAGTGTCTTTTAGCATGCTAATGCTAAATTATAAAGCTAAATTTAGCATTATAATTAGCATATAATGAGCAGTGAGGATGACCAGAGGTCACTTTCATTGCCATCTTGGTTTTGGCTGGCTTCTTTACTGCATCCTGTTTCATCAGCTGGGACTAGAATGCCTAAGCTCTTGGGAGTGCAGCCCAGTAGGTCTCAGCATTTTTTCACCCAGCCCCTATTCAAGATGGAGTTTCTCTGGTTCAAATGTCTCCAATAGTTGTATGCTTTACAATTTCAACTGAAGAATAACAATGTTCATAAAGTTTGAAAGGAGAGCTTTATTTGTCATAAGGGGATTGCAGCCTTCAGGCTGAAACCATCTTTGCAAAAATTGTATCAGTGAGAAAATTGTGACAGGGAATGAGATCTGAGCTAACTCTCCAACCCCCGTCTTGCCTTTCCCATAATTATTTCTGGGTTATTGGGTTGAGCTAACTTCGGAAGACATAGGTTTAAATGGTAATAGGCTGTCCCCCTAACTCAACCACTTTTGTAAAGCTAAGGAGAGTCCCTTAGGCTGCAGAGAGGAGCGGAACCTGAATCCTACTAGGCGGCAGACATAAATGATTTGTTTCTCTCAGGTTTGTCAAGGATCAGATATCTGTAGATGTGTGGTATTATTTCTGAGGACTCTGTTCTGTTCCATTGGTCTAGGTTAAACAATACACAACTTCCTGAGGTTAAACAATACACAACTTCCCCAATTACTACTGCAAATAACACCACTATTGTAGGACCCTAAGATTGGCCTTTTGACACATCTTTTCAGGTTTTCTTGCATGTCTGACACCCATGGCTCCACCTGGACCCACCTGAACCCACCAATCCTCCTCCTGTAGCCCCACCCAGAAGCAATTCAGCATGCAGTAGGACAGCTTCAACAGTCTATGATTTTGTCTTGCCCAACCAGTCAGCAGCAAGCCTAGCCACCTCCATGTTTTGAAAAACTTCTACTTACGCTGGGCACGGTGGTGCACACCTGTAATCCAGCACTTTGGGAGGCCAAGGCAGGTGGATCATGAGGTCAGGAGTTCAAGACCAGCCTGGCCAAGATGGTGAAACCCCATCTCTACTAAAAATACAAAAATTAGCTGGGCATGGTGGTGGGTGCCTGTAGTCCCAGCCACTTGGGAGGCTGAGGCAGTAGAATCGCTTGAACCCAAGAGGCAGAGGTTGCAGTGAGTTGAGATTGCACCATTGCACTCCAGCTTGGGCGACAGAGTGAGACTCCATCTCAGAAAAAACAAAAACAAAACTTCTAACTTATGAGCTTTGAAGGAGAATGACTTGAATACGAACTCCATCTCATACATGGCATGACTAGTTTTGTGTCTGTCAATGAAGAGAATCAAACTCTAAAATATTTGAAGAGATTTATTCTGAGCCAAATATGAGTGACCAATGGCCCATGTCATTGCCCTTAGGAGATACTGAGGACATGTGCCCAAGGTAATCAGGGCACAGCTTGGTTTTATACATTTTAGGAAGACATGAGACATCAATCAATGCATGTAAGATGTACATTGATTTGGTTCAGAAAGGTGGCACAACTCAAAGTGGGAGCTTCCAGGTCATAGGTGGGTAAGAGACAAAAGGTTGCATTCTTTTGGGTCTTTGATCAGCCTTTCACTGAATACATAATTTATATATGGGGTGGGGTAGAGGAATAGTCATTTGGTTAGCAGTAGCAAATCCATACAGATTTGCAGCAACCTTAATTTTTGCCTCCTTAGAAGAAATAATTCAACTGAGGGGAAAAGGCAAATAGAGAGATTGAGGCAAGTTTCAGAGCAGGAGAGAAAGTTTACTAAAAAGTTTTAGAACAGGAACAAGGGGAAGTGGAGTACTTGAATGTACTTTATATTCTTTTTTTTTTTTTTTTTTTTTGAGACCGAGTCTTGCTCTGTCACCTAGGCTGGAGTGCTGTGGCATGATCTCAGCTCACTGCAAGCTCTGCCTCCCTGGTTCACACCATTCTCCTGCCTCAGCCTCCCCAGCAGCTGGGACTACAGGTGCATGCCGCCACACCCAGCTAATTTTTTTGTATTTTTAGTAGAGATGGGGTTTCACTGTGTTAGCCAGAATGGTCTTGATCTCTCGACCTTGTGATCTGCCCACCTCGGCCTCCCAATGTACTTTATATTTTTGACCTTGAAAGAGGGCCAACAGGGTAACTTAAGAGATTCAAGTGCATGGTTTAACCTTTGACTTGGGGTTTGCAAGTTGGCATGCTTCTGGGGTCTTTTGTTATTTCTCCCCTGTTTCTTCCCCTGGATTGGGCAGTCCATGTGTGTAGCGGTCTGCCAGCACTTGGGAGGGGCTGCATGCTCAGCGTGTTTACTGAAATTGTGCACATGTTCACTTGAGGCATTGTTTCCCTACCAGTTGAGTGTTCCTAGAGGAAGTTCATATACCAGTTCAACTCTGCCATTTTGCCTCTTAGTGCACATGCTTGAGCCCACTTGCCCAACTCCTGAGATCTTACTTGGAAATTGCTGATTACCAATTTCAGGTATTTCTGCTGGGAGATGGCCCTTGCCTGGCATTGGCTTCAACCAATGATCATTTTAGGGACAGTTTAACAACTGCCTGACCATCACCTGATGGTTGCCTGGTAGGAGAGGGGGCTCCTCTCCTGCCCTGTTCATGTCTGACTAACTACCTACTCTAACAATTTATGCCTTAGTCTGTCTCAGTGAATCTGCAGTTTTACGTGAATGATAGGGCAGAGGAAGCAACCAGATAGGCATTTGTCTCAGGCAAGCAGAGTTATGACTTTCTGTCCCGTGCTGGTGAAGACAAGCTATCAGTTTATGTTGGTAGGGTAAAATTCAGCAGAACTGTTTTTAGGGTAAAGATCTTGAGGCCCACAAGGAATTTCCTTGTGGGCAAATTGTGAAGGAGGTGTGTAGCTTTTTCTTTTTTAAAAAAAAAATCTTTGTAGCTATCTTATTTAGGAATAAAATGAGAGCAGGTTTGCCTGATGCAGTTCCTAGCCTGACTTTTCCCTTTGGCTTAGTGATTTAGGGGTCCTGAGATTTGTTTTCCTTTCACGTATCTATTAAAATTTTCTCTACCACAATGCCGTGGTCTTTGTGCAGTGGGCAGGAAAAAACCCTCGGGCAGTTACAAAGCTAGCCATTCTGAGGAGCTGGAAAGCATAGCCTCCAACCAGAAGCCACAGACACTTTGTGGGAGGGAACACTAAGACAAAAATTTTTGCTGAATGAGGTGTCCAAATATACTGATTTGATAAGCTATAGGAAGAGTCATGAATATTCATGAAAGGGAAAATATGCACATCTGCAATTGAGCTTTGTGCCTTTTCATGAATCGTATGTACAAAAGACGGTGGTGTTAGCGTGATCCATGGGTGGAGTTTTTGGCCTTCTCGTATCAAAAGCTGAAGTACAGGACATGAAAACCCACACTGCCCTTCCTCTGTGATTGGGCCAAAACTGGTCTGGGGATTGAGGTCAGTTTTTAGAAAGGGTTGCATTGTGAAACTGGCCAGCTGTCACGTTGAAACTGCAAAGAGGGAGGGGGAGTCGAGCAGTGGCCTCAGATGATTGGCTAAAGACAATAAAGGAATGTGTCCTCTGTTTCTTGTTTTCCAGAGAAGCTTTCTGCTTACTCCTTAGGAAAGAATTCTGGTTAAAGATTAATAAGGAAGGGGTGTGTCTGACTTTCCATCCCATCATGACCGGGCACTCAGTTCTTAAGGTTTCACTGGCCAAGAGGGGATATGGAAAAATCCTAAGCCCTCGTGGGGCTTAGGATTTTATTTTTATTTCTCAGAGGTTGTCTCCAGATGGAGACACACTGAGTTTGAAAAATTAATTTTTAGTTGCTAGAGAGACCTTGTGATGTCAGATGTCGGACTCTTTAAGGCTGATGATTTTCCAGGCTGATGTGCATATTTTTTGAGTAGGTCAATTAAAACTCTAAGCCTGACAAAATAAAAAGGGCCTGGGAAAGCATTTCTTGTCCCTTGGACTTGGACCATGGCTCTCTGACCCTAAAGTATCTCGGTTTTGTTGCTGTAGGAAGAAAAGCAGCTGGCTCCTTTGAAATCCAGACTTCACATATTCTAATTGCCTGTTCTGACTTTAAGCTGAAACCTGTGGCTGCCTGCTGTTAGGTCGTTTCAGCCTTAGTTTGTACTGTGCTGAACTGAAAGCAGACATAGGCTTAGTGGACAGAACGCTGATTATGGGATCCTTGCAAATCACTGCTCTGTGGAGCCCTAATTTATCAAATCATCATGGATACTTTTTGGATTTTTCTGGACTATTTGGATTTTTCTCTGATTAGGCCATCTGAAATCCAGTTGCTGATTGCATATTTGTGATTGTAGGAGAGGAAAAAAACATTCTGTGCATTAAAGATTTTTATTGAGACAGGATTTCTGCTCTGTTCCCCAGGCTGGAGTGCAGTGGCACGATCACAGCTGACTGTAGCCTCGACCTCCTGGGCTCAAGCCATCTTCCTACCTCAGCCTCCTGAGTAGCTGGGACTATAGGCATGTGCCACCACACCTCGCTAATTTTTGTATTTTTTTATAGAGACATGGTTTTGTCATGGTGCCCAGGCTGGTCTCAAACTCCTGGGCTCAAGTGATCCGCCCACCTCAGCCTCCCAAAGTTCTGGGATTACAGGCGTGAGCCACTGTGCCTGGCTCAGCAAACATTATTTCCTCTTCCCATCTTACGTTCGTAGGCTGGGGCCCTACTGAAGCAGGAATTAGAAGAAATTAAAGAGTGTGTAAGTTGTATGTAAGAGTGTGTAAGTTGTATGTAAGAAAATCCCCCTGAGAAACAGAAAGAACTGGAGTCCTTTAAAAAATTAACTGCCTGTTTTTCTGTGGCTAGTGAGCCTTATCTCTCCTCCCTTCCCAGGCATTGTGAAGACCCTGTTTCCTTAGCTGTGCAGCAGCAAGGTCACTAGACAGATAAACTCAAGTTGCAAAACAAGCTTTTCCTTAAAAAGTAAGAAATGATATAATGCATGTCTCAGTTGAATAACTGCCTTTGTTTCTCTCTTTTGTAGTATGCTTCCGCCTGCACAGATCCCCTCCCAACCCCAAGAAATGCTTAAAAGGTAACTTCACTCTTTGTTCGGGGCTCAGTCCTTTAGATGTTAATCTGACTGGGCCGGTGCACCTAAATAATTAACAAATATCATATCCTCCTGAATCCCATCGCTCTTTCTAATTCCTTAAAGATTCCACAACACTGCAAATTAGACTGACATGAGACAGATTAACAAGAGAAAAACAGGCAGATGTTTATTAACACATACATAGTGCATACACACTGGAGAACTCAGTGATGAGCAAGTGAAAGAAGTGGCTAGAAATTGGGGCTTATTGAGCATCTTAACAAAAGAATCATACATTTTTAGAGAAGTGGACAGATAAAAAAGAAGGAGCTTTGAGTTTGAGGGTGTCAAATTGTGCAAAGACAAATATTTGGGGAAACTAATGGTAGATGAGAGCTAGTTATTAAGATTTGTTCGTGTAGACTTTGTCCAGTGATAAGGTTGTTATCCCCTTTCTTGAATGGAAGTAGGGGTTGGGGATACCATCGCAAGAGACATTTATGTTCTGCTTTCAGGCAGGTAGAAGTAGGGCAGACAGCTCATCCTGTGTCTGCTTTTTTTCAATTCCCTTTAGCTCAAAATAATTCTTATGTCAAAATGGCATGTTTTGGGGTGGCATAGTCTGAGCCCCTTCATGATACAGAGGCTAATTGCATTTCTGATTTATAATTCCCGTTGAAAGCTGTAAGTTGGAGGAGGACACATCACAGGGAGTGTGACCCCTCCACCCACTCCTGACAGATTGGATTCTTCCCATCTTGAGACTATCTCATTGCTGTTGACTTGCTGTTTTCAACTTTCCCAATTAGTTTCAATCTATGAAAATAGACTGACAGGCTGAATCTGCATCCCTCACCTTTGTTCTAACACATACACATGTTAATAAGGTAGGGGAAGGACACATTTTCCACTATACCTTTTGAGGGCTTGATAATTGAATCTATGAAATAAACTGAAAAGTGGCAGATTAACAGGACAAAAGGTATACAAACTCATCATGTGCATGGGGCATGATATGAAAGGAAAGTTAACTCCCAAACCCAGTGAGATCTAGAAGTTATGTACCCTCTTCTTAAAGGAGAGGGGAGGGGAGATGTAGGCAACTTAGCGGGAGTAAATTGTTTTGGTGAAAAATGAATGAGCCCTCAGAAGAATATGTGACAGCCTGTGACAAAGTCTGTCTGGACACGGGGTCAGCCTCCAGTGTCCTCTCTAGTGATCCGAATTTAATCTTCCCTGGTTGATAAGATTCCCTGGGAAGGGATTCATGACATCTGAGTTCCTTTTGGAGGGTCTATCTTTATGCAGATAAAGGGAGCTCAGAGAAAGTCCTGTCTTGCATTTGCTGTTTCTCAAGCACCTTCAGTTTTAAGTCCAAAGTGGTATATTTTGGGATGGCATTTCCTGACCTTCAGAAGTTTGATTATTAAATGCAATTGACCCCAGAAAAGGATTATTAATTTCTAGGCTCACTGTATAATTTGGATGAAAGACGTGGAGGTCTATGCTAGCCAATTTTTTAAGTTTTTGAAAATTCAGGATTTCATTCTGGACATAAGACGGAGCAGGGACTCCTTCTTAGTGGCCTGCCAGGACCCCCACGCAAGCATGGAAATAAAGGAAAATCTCAAGTTCCTTCAAGGGAAATTCCAGGCACTAACTGGCCCTAAGAAGTAAGTTTGCAAGCTGATAAGCAAGAAGGTATTAATAGCTTAAAACAATAGCCAAGGAAGTTAGAGTCAGGTGATGTTTGGTTCTCTATAGAAACTAAAAATAGGGTCTTCAGTGTGAGTTGCATGATTCTCCTTGTGTGGCAACCTGCAAACAAATGCCCTCCTTTCTCTTGTTGCAAAATCCCAGTGTGGGTGTTTAGCTTTGCTGGGCTGGGCAAGTGGACCCCAGTTTGGTTCAGTAACAGACAATATGAGCATGATATCTCTTTATGCTTAAATTGCATGCAAATGTTTTTTGGTGAAAGTCCTTTTGTCCTTTTTGTATACACTTTTTCCAGTTGAAAGATCTGCGTGAGAATGAGATATGATTTTTTAAAATATGATATGATTGCTGAATAGGACCTCTGACTTTTTCATAGCAATGAAAAAAATAGAAACTCAGACCCCCAGGGAGGCTTAAAGGAGAGGAAGTCATTAACAATCTTTTTGTTTTTCAGAACTGTTCCTGGAAGCTTTCCCTTCTGTCTGACAGAAATCTTTCCACGCTGTCTTTCCAAACTCCTACTTAATGCTTTGAATTCAGACTGCTGAATCTCTGAGCACACCAGACAACACTGGGGGTGGAGGTGGGGATCCACTCCGGAACTTCCCATCCAGAAAAACTCAGGTGTCATCCTCACTCCTGTGTTTGGAACTGATAGCTTGAAGGCAGTTCCTCTGAAACCAAGGACTTCAGTGAATTTTTTGGACTGGAATGGAAACCTTATGGTGGTAGGCCCCACCTTGGAAGGCCGCATGGAAGGCCACTTGGTGGGGGTTGTTAACCTGTACTGCCTAAGGCATGTCCTGCTTGGGCTGCCGTGCATGTCCTCTGGGATTGTGCTTTGTGACTGTGTGTACCTGATTATCATGACACTGTCTCAGCCCAGGAAGGTGTTCAGGTCCACTTTACTTTCCTGGCCTGAGTTGTGATGTGCTACCAGGTAAAAATTTAATATAGACATGTACAGAGGAAGCTACCTGGACTTCTAAGATAGACCTTTATAATTAATCAGGTTTGTTTAAGCTGGCTAAATTCAGGATCCTTAAAAGAGGATAAACTGAGTGTATTGGAAAAAACTGGGATCAATACTGACAGAGATCCCACAAATAATACTTTTACTATATTTTGCCTTGCTAAGGACTAAGGGGATGGACCATGCAGAGGTAGCAGGGCAAGTCTGAGGCTGCTATCTTTAGAAAGACTTGCTTGAAAGGCTGGCCCTTGGCTAACATCAGGTGGCTTACTATGCTAAGACTGTTTATGCAAATGATGGAGTTTATGCTAACACTTGCTTTCCTTCTCGAAGCCTGGAATTTTGTTACATGCTAGGCAGAGGTTGTGTACGTGATCAGTCCCCCGTAAAACCCTTGGGCACACAGTCTAACTGGCTTCACATGTGTTGTCACAATTTGATGCTGGAGGAATTAAACACAACTTGATGACTCTACCAGCACTCTTAGAAACCTATACCTGATTGTCTTTGAACTTGGCCCCATATACTTTTTGTCTGTGCTAATTTTGCTCTGTATACTTTCGTTATAATAAGTCTTAGCTGTGAGTATGACCATATGTTGAATCCTGCTCATCTTTCTGGTGAATCATCAAATCTAGGGGTAGTCTTGGAGACCCTGATGTCAACTTCCTGGAATTCTCATTAGAAAAAAAAAACAAAGCAGCAGGCTATTAGAAGATAACAGCTACCTCTGATTACACCAAAGGAGAGAAAAGACAGGCTAAGGTTGACTGAGTGTGACTCTTTCTCCAACCTACGCAATTTCCTATGAGGATTTCCCTTTGTAAGACTTTCCTTCCATACAATAGCTGCCCCCAGATTCCTCAACCATCCTGCACGTGGTTGGGGATGTTGCATAATTCTTGGGCATACCTAGGACAACTGTCCATCCCCTGGTGGATCTTGGTTCAGGATTTTGTTGCCAGTATGTTCCACAGAAATCAGAAGAAAAGAGGTGCAGGGTCATAAAAAACTCTTCTGTTTATTACATCAGACTGGAGTCAATGTCTTTTCCTTTATAATTGTGAGGCAGCTCAGGAGGGTTGCGTAATGATATTTGTCAGGGAATCAAGGGAAGGGAATATTCTAACAGGAACCACCCTGACCTTTATGCTTTATGAGATATTCATATAAGGGGACACTGGCAAAGAGAAAATGATTTTATTCATCAAACTCTGGCTAAGCAGAGCTTGTGTTGCAAGGTGAATTATGACATTGTGAACAAAGGTCATTTTGGGGAAGATCCCAGGTTGGATGTTGAACTAGAAAAAAAATATTAGTGGTACAATTGGTAAAATTTGAACAAGACTTGTAGATTAGTTGATTATATATTGTCAATGTTAGTTTCCTGTCTAAAAGATTATTCTATGGTTATGTAAGGTGTTTTTGATGGGAAGCTGCATAAAGGGTATATGGGAACTCTGGGCACCATTTTTACAACTTTAAGTCTAAAATCATTTCAAATAAAAAGGGATAAAAAGTTAAATTCTAGGCTGACAATTATTTTCTCTTGGCTTTTGAAACTGTTTCCCACTGTGTTTTGGTTGCCATTGAGAAGTCCGAGCTTAACCTAATACCAATTCCTTCACAGATATTTCTTTTGTTTTTTGTGGTTTTAAAAATCTTTCTGCCTCAAAGGCACTTAAAAGGTACTACTATGTTTTTAGATGATATCTGCTGGGGTGATCTTTTTGGAATTCGTGTATTTGAGGATTAGCATTTTTCATTAATTTCGAAAATTTCGGTCATTGTCTCTTCAACTATTGCCTTTCCTCCATTCTCTTTTATTTCGCCTTCTGCAACTCTGATCACATGCTTTTTAACTTCCTCATTTTGTTCTCCACATCCCTGAATATCTCTGTCGATTTTCCATCTCATTGTTTTTCTGTGCTGCATTCTGAGTAGTTTCTTCAAATCTGTCTTCTAAATCAATAAATGTTTTTCAGCTATGTATAAACTACTTTTCAACAAATCCTTTGAGTTTTTAATTTCTATTATGTTAGTTTTTTTATTTCCAATTTTGTTTGGTTCTTCTGCAAATATGCCTAATCAAATTTAATACACTATTGTTTCTTTCTTTCTTTCTTTTTTTTTGAGACAGAGTCTCGACCTGTCACCCAGGCTGGAGTGCAGTGGCGTGATCTCAGCTCACTGCAACTTCTGTCTTCTGTGTTCAAGAGACTCTCCTGCCTCAGCCTCCCGAGTAGCTGGGATTACAGGCACCCATCACCATACCTGGCTAATTTTGTATTTTTAGTGGAGACGGGTTTTCACCATGTTGGCCAGGCTGGTCTTGAACTCCTGACCTTGGGCAATCTGCTCCCCTTGGCTTCCCAAAGTGCTGGGATTACAGGCATGAGCCACTGTGCCTGGCCTGTTCCTTTGTTAAAACTTAATTTTTTCTTTCTTTATCTTGAAATTTACTAAATATATTAATACATTCTTTTTTTTTTGTTTTTTGAAATAGAGTTACTCTGTTGCCCAGGCTGGAGTGCAGTGGTGTGATCTCAGCTCGCTGCAACCTCCACCTCCTAAGTTTAAGACATTCTCCTGCCTTAGCCTCCCAAGTGACTGGGATTACCGATGCATGCCACCACGCCTGGCTAATTTTTGTATTTTTAGTAGAAACCGGGTTCCACCATCTGGCCAGGCTGGTCTGTAACTCCTGACCTCAGTGGTACACCTGCCTCGGCCTCCCAAAATACATTCTAAATACATTCTTTTATATTCTATATTCAATTACAATATCTGTAGTTTTGTTGCTCTGGCTTACAGTTTACTATCTGGTAACTTTTGCACATTGTGGCTTATTTATTTGTGTGTATTCTTTGATTTTGTGTTATGACCTAATATTCCTTGGAACTTTATCAAACTTGGAAATTCTTTGGGAGCTATGTAAAAAGTATTTCCTTTTGAGAGGTGTTTTTATTTGCTTTTTTAGGTGCATGGGAGCATTACCAAGCCAGAATTGCTTAAAATGAAATTTTCTACTTGAGTGTTTCTTTTTTTTAATTTTTTTTGCCATGTAGTGAGAATTTGAGCCCGAAACAATCATGCTTCTCCGCTTAAGATTAGAAATTATCAACGACTTTTTTCCTCCCTGCTTTCCTTAGGGCCAAAGCCAAAAATAGGCATGTGTAGCCCCATCATTTAGGTCTGCAAGGAGTTTGTTCTCCAGTTTAACCACTGAATGGGTCCTGATTTTATGTGAGTTCTATGATACAATGTACCACGTGCAGGCCCCAGACTTTGTCTTCCATCTCCTTCATAATGTAAGGTAGGCCACCAGAAAGTGATTTAGATCACCAACACAAATGAACACATGCTTATTCTGGTGAATTTTCACTTTCCTGACATTTCTGGACTTCAGGGAATTCCTTACTCTCTTTTAAATGCAGTTATGCATTTAAAAAATATGTTTTGCAGATTATATAGCATTTTTCATTGTGATACACAGGCTTTTTGTTCTGTGTGTATCTGGTCTACCATAATGCTTGTAAGGAAACACATTTAATCTTCTGTGAGGTATAATTTATTATTTCCAGGTTTTCTATAGGAATATCTTAGGGTCACAGAGTTTAAGTGATTTTTCCCAACACTGTAGAGATACTAAGTGGTGGAGATGAGGTTGAAATAGGTCTAAACCCAAAGCCAAGACACTTTAAAAAGATTAATAAAATTTGTCAAATGATACTTGGACTAACTCCAGCCTGAATTAAGCTAGAAATTGATATAAGTTCTTTAATTCAGTTAGGAAGATCCCAAATCAGAAACAAATTATAATAAAAATTGAGATCAGGAAGTTTCCTGAGTGTAGCTCCTCATATCACTGTCCCACACATAAGTACTGCCCTATACGGCAATCGGGAAGCCCCAGGAATGCTTGCTAGGGTCAGGCCCTGCTCCTCTAAGTTAGTTAAAAACTCCCTCCCTCAGTGACTGCTCTCATACTTCTTCATTGTAGCTCTCAGAACATGATACCCGAAGTATAGTGCCTTGGTGTGCTGAGTACTTTGAACTGAAAGACATTGGAAGGGCCTCCGAAGAAAGATCTCTTTGACCTCCTCCTGCCCTCCTGTCTTTCATGCTTCTTTCTCCCCTGGAGTGAACCATGGAAACTAGAATTCCTCTTCCGCAAGACAGATCATAGAAACTAGAAGCCCTTTCCCCAAAGCAAGCCATAAAACTTAGGAAGGTCACTCTCTCCCTTCTCCCTTCTCATTTGAAGACCCTTATTCCAGAGGAATCCTGCTCCATACTTGCAAAGAAGAAATGCTACACAGAGAGTGCAAGAAGAATTTGAACACACTCCCTCCTTCACCCCCAGTCTATAACCGTAAGGTCATACTCTTGTCCAAACACATATCTACACAGCTGCCCTTAGGTTCTTCATGGAACCTAAGCACAAAAACAGTTTTCCCTGGATCTTTGGGTCTTCACTTCTGAAGGCTCTCATATCACATAAAACTTTGATTAAGTAAATTTGTTTCGCTTTTCTCTTGTTAACTTGTCTTTTGTTATAGGAGTGTCAGCCATGACTCTTACAATGAGTGAGGAGAGGTATTACCTCCTTTACCCCTACATGCTCGTGGAGGTGATCATCACAGTTTGCAATTTTTCCACCTTCCATCCCTGCTTCTGTGTATTTTGATAAATTTTTGCAGGTCAGTAGACTTCCCATGGCAGAATACTTCCTGCTTCTCACCAACCCTTGAGCCAATCCAAGGAAAACAAAAGAACATCATAGTGTTTTGTCATATGACAAGATTACAAAAGCAGCATCCAGTGGCAGAATGCCTGACTGCTCCTGGACACAGCCAATAGCTGACTTCAGTGCTCCCCATCCCTGCTTGCCAGTGATTAGTCTAAATTGTTATCACAAGCCCAGTCTGACCAATGAGTGTGAGTGAGGAGCCATTTTGATTGTCAGCTCCTGATTCTGCAGAAAACATGAAACTGAGCTGTACAAAGATGCTGATGAGGGACTGCAGCATGCAATTCACTTCGCCAGCAGTCACTAAGGTCTGATCTCTTTTCTAACCACACCTGGAAGATGGGATGCTGGACCCAGGGTATGCATAGAAAATGGGAGTCATTAGGAAAGCAGCTTTGCTTGCTTTAACCCAGGAATTGTATTTCCAGCATGCTGTTTCCTTTTAGACAATTGCCCTAAATCTTCTCTTGTTTAAGGAGCAGGAGGATGGGGGAGGTTATTTCTGCTCTCAGCAAGTCTTAGAACCAGGGTCTCTTTGTTTGTAAGGAAGCAAGTAGGTCCCTGGACCTGAGCTGGGATATGATTTGTGATCTGCCAGGCAAGAGTTAAGAGTGGAAGTTGTGCTCTCTGCCCATCTTATAATATCTTAAGGGTGATCATCTGTGGTATTCTTGAGTGATATATCCCATTCCATCTAGCATTTCATGAGAATTACTGTATAAATGATGACAGGCAGAGGACACTTGACATGGGAATGCTGGACCTACTGGATGTTTATTCATTAGCTGCAGTCACTGCACATTAGCCTTTTTTAATAAAAAGTAAAAATTTAGTTGACATGTAAAAATTGTACATATTTATGGTGTACAGCATGTTTTAGTATCTGAATACATTGTGGAATGGTTAAATCAAATTATTTAGCATATGCATTACCTCAGCTACTTACCTTTCTTTTTATAGTGAGAACACAAAATCTACTCTCTCAGCAATTTTCAAATATGCAACATATCATTATTAACTATAGTCACCATGATGTACTATGTTAGCCTCTTAATATGGTATAATGCTTTGGCAAAACTCAAAATCCCTAGCAGGTCTGGATCTTTGAGTTTGGAAATGGTCCAAGGTGCATATACTATGTCTGTGAATACCAGAGGCCAACTGTTTGTGGGTTCCTGGTGTAGGGTCTAAATTCTAAATTCAGAGAGATGAACTCCTTTAGGGCCACAGTCTTTCTGCCACTTATGAACCTACAAGCAAGTTTCCGGATGTTAAATCATCTAGGGAATCATTTCATAATTTATTTCAAATATTACATTAATTCCTAGGGGATAAGGAATTTAAAAGGAAAGTGTTCAAATTATCATCTTACACATTTATATAGTTTTACCTTTCTGTGTACACCCTTGTCACTAGATATCACATTCATGAGTGAATTAAAAATGAACTGCAGATGAAAATCTTAAAAGTCCAGGGAGACTATTCCCCATGTGTTTAAGAGACCCTTGCTGTACAGGTCTGACTTCAACCTGAAGAAAATGGAGCTCACCATGTCAGACTCTGGCAGTTTGAAAGGGACTGCTGTAGACCTGGATGGATCTCTGCCCTTTTGGCCAGCCTCACACTGGTGTCCCTCACACTCTGTCAGGGAGGCATTTGCTCAGGTATTCCTGGGCTCACAGCAACCCTGTCAACAGCAGCAGCTGCTAACTGGGCACGGGGCTTAGCTGGGGCTCCTAGGCTGGAAAGAGAATCATAGTTCCTACAATGTAAGGATAAGCTGGCTGCAGGGGGAGGGTGTTCATTCTGAGGGAGGGGCTCAAATGGACATGTCGAGAATTGTACAGTGTGGTTTAGCAATTACCCACTGTTCCTAATAGGAGAAACTTTGGGAATTAATGTTACTGTCATAGTCCCATACACAAACCACACAATTACTTCTATTCTAACAGAGTTGAAATGTATGGATTTATTGTAGCATTACTATCAAGAATACACACTGATTACAGTATTGCTATCAAGAATACACATACATGCAAGGCTGAAGCCATAAGTGAGACGAGAGATACTCCAGGGTTAGTCAAAAGTTAATCTTTGAGGTCCAGAAGGCTGGATGAAAATGAGATGAGACTGCAAATTTTGTTGTTAGGCAGTCACCAATTATGACCCTTGGCAGGAAGGGCTGGCATGACGGTTATATGGTGAACTGAATGAAAACTCAGAACTAATCAGCAACATGTGGGCCTGAAGCATTTATTGCTACCAGTGATTAGTTGTAAGACCTTCTGACTACATAACTTTAATGAACTATAATGAGCATGCGAAACAATTCTTTAAAAATTTACCTTAAAGCAACATGCAAAACTTCCCTGCTCAGCAACCCCAAGCTGGGGCCCCCTGTCTTCCTATCTTCCTATCTTCCTACCCTTCATAACCACTATTGCAGGCTTCTGATGCTCTGTCTTCCTCCTCTGTCTCAATTCAGTTACTCTGAGTTAGAGACGAGCTCTCTGGGATTGGAGCTGACTGCGTCCTGGCCCATTTCCTCACTGCCATCCTCAAGCTCAGATGCTGACAGGAAAAAACTGCCTATGCCTGAAGGGGCATTCCTTAGCAGGCGGCCCAGTTCCTTCTCATAACATTTGGCTGCTTGCAGCAGATCTCCATTCTGCTTATGAATTAATCCTTGACGATACCAATAATTCGGTGCATTTTGTGGAAGCAGATTTTCAGATACATTCTGTGGTTGGTCTTTGATCTCTTCCTTCTCAGTTGATTTTTTGCTTATGGACAAACCCTCTAAACCATGTTGGACAGCAGTGTCTTCAGACTTCCCGTTATATTTCTGAAGGTTGCAATAGTGCTGATGGGATTGTCGCTTCTCAGCATCAGGGTCCTCCTTATTGAATGGCGTCTGATAACATTCTGCCTCCAGGAACTCAGCAAGATCGGAGTACGCATCCAGAAGATTCAGTCCCTTCTCAAGAGCTTTATTCGAATAGTCCATAGCATATTGCTTTAGTGCTTCAATCTTCTCTTTATTTCCACTAGCTTCAGATTCTCCTGTATTCTGCATTTGTCTTACTTTTGCCTTGTAGCAGCACCCAATCTGGTGATAGAGGTAGCCATTGTTTGGTGTGGATTCCAATGCCCGTTGGAACAGTTCAATAGCTTTGTCTAGGTCACCTTTTCTTCTGTAAAATTTGGCTGCACTGCGGAGGACATCTGTTTGGCAAGGAGCCTTTTCCAAGGCTTCTTCAACCAACTGCTCTCCTTCAGCTTCTTTATTCATCTTCTGCAGTTTGAGGCCCAAGAGAACCTTGACATACTGGTTATCAGGACTCAGCTCAATGGCCTGTTTCAAAACATCAGTAGAGAACTGTTTCTCTGGGTTATTATCCAGATGGTACATCGCAATTGCCAGTCCAGAGGAGAATTCTGGGTTGTTAGGTTTTTCTTCCAGAGCCTTCTCAAAACACACCTTCGCCCTTTCATTTCTTCCACACTTCAGTTGTGTCCACCCTTCCTCACAGTCAAGTTCAGGATACTCAATACTGTATGGATTTGAAAATTTCTTGCAGGTTTGTTTTACCTTGTCTACATAAATCTGAGCATCTGAGAGTCTGCCCAAGTGATAGTAGACCCAGGCGTAGTTTCCCCAAGTGACTAGACTTCTGATTTCTGCTTGGTCAGCATGTTCTTGCTGGATTAACTCTTCAGCTTGCCGTAAGCATTCCAGGGCTGCCTCGTTTTTACCATCTAGGTGTTTTATGTAGGCCAACAAGTTGTACATTGTAGCTTTGAACTCAGTATTTAAAAATTCAATCTGGTTACACACTCTGTCTTCCAGATCCCTTGAGACACTTTCTTTCTTGAATAAGTTCCAGGTGAAATGGCATTTCAGTTGTGGAAGGATTTGCTCCAGGGAATTCTTGGTGACCTCACTGTGGAGAAAATAAACATGGTCACTCTGATGTATACTGCCAAGCACTGCACCCTTTGATCATTAATTTTATATGTCAATTGAACTGGGCCACAGGATGCCCAGATATTTGGTCCAACATTATTTCTAGGTGTGTATGTGAGGTTGTTTCTGGAAGACGTGAACCTGTGAATTGGTTGACTGAGTAGAGCAGATTGCTCTCCCCAGCATGGGTGGGCGTCTCCATTCTGTTGAGGGCGTTAATAGAACAAAAAGGCAGAGGAAGGGAGAAATCTCCCTCTGCCCGACTGCTTGAGTGTTGCGGGAAGTCAGGAACTCCGAACAGAGGGACCAGCGGAAGCCGCTGCAGAAGAACATAGATTGTGAAGATTTCATGGACATTTATTAGTTCCCCAAATTAATACTTTTATAATTTCTTACACCTGTCTTTGCTGTAATCTCTGAACATAAATTGCAAAGATTTCATGGACACTTATCACTTCCCCAATGAATATCCTTGTGATTTCCTATACCTGTCTTTACTTATCTCTTAATCTCGTCATCTTCTTTGTAAGCTGAGGAGGATGAATGTCGCCTCAGGACCCTGTAATTGTGTCAACTGCACAAATTGTTTGTAGAGCATGTGTGTTTGAATATGAAATCTGGACATCTTTAAAAAAGAACAGGATAACAGCGATGTTCAGGGAACAAGAGAGGTAACTTTGAACTGGCCGCCGGTGATCGGGACGAAACAGAGCTATATTCCTCCTCTTTCATAAGCAAATAGGAGAAATATCGCTGAATTCTTTTTCTCAACAAGGAACATCCCCGAGAAAGAGAATGTGCCCTGAAGGTAGGCCTATAGACGACCCCTTTTTAAGGCATCCCGTCTTTTATGGTTGAAGCTGATGGGATGAAATAAGCCCCGGTCTCCTAGAATGGGAAAATTCCTACCTAATAAATTGTGGTCAGACAGGTTACCAGCTCTCAAACCCTGTTTCCTGATAAGATGTTATCAATGACAATGCGTGCGCGAAACTTCATTAGCAATTCTAATTTCACCTCATCCGGTGGTCCTGTGATCTTGCCCTGCCTCCATTTGCTTTGTGATACTTTATTACCTTGTGAAATATATGATCTCTGTGACCCACACCCTATTCGTGCACTCCCTCCCCTTTGGAAAATCGCTAATAAAAACTTGCTGGTTTTACGGCTCAGGGAACATCACCGATCTTGCCGACATGTGATGTCTACCCTGGACACCCAGCTTTAAATTTCTCTCTCTTGTGCTCTTTCCTTTTATTTCTCAACCCAGCCGAGACACTTAGGAAATAGAAAAGAACCCATGTTAAACATCGGGAGCAGGTTCTCCCGATACTTGAGCTAGGACATTGGTCTTTTTCTGCCCTTGGACTAGAACTTTCACCATTGGCTTCCCTGGTTCTCAGGCTTTTAGGCTTGGACTGGGACTACACCATCAACTGTCCTTGGCCTCCAGCTTGCAGACAACAGATTATGGGACTTACCAGTTTCCATAATCAGGTGAACCAATTCTTCATAATAAATCTCTTTATATATAGATGTTCCTTGACTTATGATGGGGTTACATCCCGATAAACTCATCATAAATTGAAAACATTGTAAATAAAAAGAGGCATTTCCTTCTTTCCTCCCTTCCTTCCTTTTCTTGTAGAGACAGGGTCTCACTATATTGCCCAGAGTGGTCTCAAACTCCTGGTCTCAAGCAATCCTTCTGCCTTGACATCCCAAAGTGTTGGGATTACAGGTGTGAGCCACCACACCTGGCCCTAGGGGTTTTCAATTTGGCTTCACCTGGGGATTCTAACTACCCTGTATGAAGGACTACAAGTCAAAAGTCAAGTTAGCAATTATTTAAAAAATGAATACCAAGAGTAAGTTATAACGATGATAATTGAACAACCCTGCTTATATCTGTTATGCCACTAAATCATAATAAAGTCATTGAAACATGAGTTAACTTTGCAGATGGGTGAATTAGGAAGGTTAGAAGGAGAAAGGACAGAAAGGGTGAGTCTCAGATCAATAGAATATATCTGCAGATTTGTAGGTACATATAGGTGCCTGAAAATAATAGCTGAATACTCTAGTGATTAATAGAGAGTATACAGTGGACCTGCAGAATGACAAGTGACATTGGTTGTGTTTGCTTCAACGAAACCAGAAACAACCTTGCAAGTCTGATGACACTCTCTCTCTCTTTTTTTTTTTTTGGAGGGCAGAGGGCTTTGACATATCAATGCACCAGGGATCTTACCAAACTAAATTTTAAGCACTTATAGCTCAAGATTCTCCCTCTAAGATGAAACATATTTCCACCTTGTCATGTATCAGCTTCAGAAGGTATCAATTGCTCAAGAAAGTGTTGGACAAGCAGAAAAGCACACTGAACATTTCTGGACTTGTGAAAGAGCTCTGAATATGGATCTCTCGGGGATATTCCATCCCCACCAATGCTTTACCAATGCCAGAGCTGGCCAGGCTGAGACACTTAATGATAACATGGAGCAATTTATTCAGGAAGATAGTCAACCACTCATATGGCTTTATGATTATAAAACCCACTGAAAATTGGAATTCAGGTCCCTTGATTCTCTTGATTTTTCCTAAGCCTTACTCCCTAAAGTTTCCAATTTGATGAGGTATTTGATACCTGCTCTCTCCTTGAAGTAAAATTTGGAGCAAAATATATTGGACTGGAAGGCCTAAGACCTTGATGATAAGAAACATGAAGCCCAGAGCCAGAGGTCAGGAGGTTTGCATTCTAATACTATTGCCCTCTTAAAACAAATACTCCAATTGCCAAGGTTTCCTCACTTAATAATTTCTCATATGCGTTTTTGAAAGTTATTCTGACTACTTCTTATATGTATAAATAAGTTAGTTAATAGTAATTAATGCAGATATTTAAAGAAATACAAGCAGGCAGGTGGGATGATGACTACAGTCACTTGGTAAAGAACAGCTAGGTGGCCGGGCGCGGTGGCTCACACTTGTAATCCCAGCATTTTGGGAGGCTGACGAGGCGGGGTGAGGGGGTGGATCATGAGGTCAGGAGTTCAAGACCAGCCTGGCCAACATGATGAAACCCCGTCTCTACTAAAAATACAAAAATTAGCCGGGCGTGGTGGCGGGCGCCTGTAATCCCAGTTACTCAGGAAGCTGAGGCAGGAAAATTGCTTGAAACCGGAAGGTGGAGGTTGCAGTGAGCCGAGATCGGGCCACTGCACTCCAGCCCCGGGGAAAGAGCAAAACTCCGTCTCAAAAAAAAGAAAAAAGAATAGCTAAGTTCAGATGAAATGTGGGGAGAAAAATGCCAGTCCTACCTGGATGGTCTGCATCTAGTAGAAGACCTTAGGGAGATAGGATTCCCTTGGGTGCAGAAAGAGATTTCCCATGACCTCGGATTGCAGAAAAAGCAGTTAAAGTTAGCGCTGCTAGTCCTCAGGAAATCCCCAGAATCAACATAGTTACAGTCTCTCACCTAACCCAGATCGTGATCGCCTGTCTTGCTCACAGACTCCAGGGTAGATACCACATCTCCTTCCCAGTCAAAGCCATTACTAGAGTAGAATCTTGAAATTTTCAGAAAGTGGCCATCTTGAAGTGGTAAGAGTGGGGATTTCCTCACTCTTGTCTGCACATGTGCAGCGTGTCCTGCACATGTACTGGTTATGCTCCAACTGACTACCTGAAGGAACTCCGGTAGACCTATGCTCAGTTGGTTGGTCAGAACAGGCCCAATCCAAGGAGTCCCTCACTTTAGAAAGCAAGTGAAGGAACTCTCCAGAGCTGGGCTTCTCAAACTTTAATGTACTTATGGACGCAAACACCTGTGATCTGTTTAAAATGCAGATCTGGATTCAGATAAGCTGGGATGTTGCCTTTCTTAGAACTTCCCAGGGGATCTCAGATTCAGACCACACTGTGAGCAGCAAGGCTCTGGGAAGACTTCCCTTTTTGGCAGTGATTTCCAATCGCCAGTTTCCCATACTTAAAATACCCCTTAAACAGGCAAGCTTTGCTTCATTTTTATTTTATTTTTGTTTTTTTGTAGGTCTCACTTAGTTGCCAAGACTGGTCTCGAGCTCCTGGTCTCAAACAATCCTCCTGTCTCAGCCTCCCAAAGTGCCGGGATTACAGGCTTAGCTACTGTGCCCAGGCACAAGCTTTGCTTTATTTCAACCTTCTTCCCACCCCTCCCCACTCCTGCCTCTTGGGGTTTCCTCCTTCACATTTACACACATACAATGCAGGAAGCCTTGTATGCATTTAAGGAAGAGAGGATTTGGAGATGGACATTTCTTCTATAAGCCATTCAGTGTGCCTATGAAGTACTTGTGGTCCTCTTTAAATATGTGTTTGTTTCTGGACCTTATTTCTGTTTTAGTCAATCAGGATTTCAGGATGCAGTACCTAGAAATTTGCATTCTATCATAAGACTCAGGTTGATATGATTCATGCCACTCACAGACCACAGTTTGAGAGACTGCAAGCAACACTTTCTCCCTGTTCGTTGATCACATGGGAGGTTTAGCAGGTCACTAGACCTCCTAGAGGACAACTCAGGTAGACATATCCCCCAATTATGAAAAAGTGCATTTCAAGGTAAAAGTGACCTCAACATAAATTGGAATTTTGCAGTGCTGAATTAATCATTGACACATTTGCTGAGAAGCAAGCATAGTTTTAAAATAATCACAATCACAACAAAACCCACAAACCTCTGACTTAGGCTTTCTAAATATAAGAAACAAAAGATGAACCTGGACCTCCAGTAACTTCCTTCCAGGCCCCAGCTTTCACTGACCCGATTTTGCCTGAAAGGATATGAGCATGAGCTCTCTAGGATCTCTCAATATGCCTCGTCCCTTCCCAGCTCCCAGCTCCCATTTCCCTGAGTCCTTTGGCTGCCTGACTCTATACATCACAAAAAGCTACAGAAATAAAAATGCACAAATGGGTAAGGCAGATTTATGCTTGAATTAGATAAATGCATATTTCATCCCTAAGCAAACACTGAAATAGCATAAGTCAGGAAGTTGTAAGTAAGAAATTCTGTTTCCTATCAGAGAAGCAGGGACTATTTACCTCATGATGGCTGTTTCCCTGCAGTTCTGAAA